>NC_140962.1:92124230-92159230 GCF_056783735.1 Eptatretus burgeri | reverse complement strand
ACTGTCAAATGGAATAAAGGCACACCCAGGGAGCATGAATATTCATACTTTTATTTTTTTACCCCCTATTATGAAGCACCCTCATGTTTATGTTAACACTGTCAATGATGATTCGCCAACAGATGAAGAAACTGGTCCAGCAGCTGAGGGGTGTGTAGCATTGGGATTCTCATGTATGTACAACTTGTGAATGTTTTGCAGTTGCAGAGGAACTCAGGTGAAGTTTGAAACAGCAAAGGGCTTACCTTGCGTAGCTTTGCGTGGTTGCTTTATGCAGCTTTCTTCAGCCAAAATAGCAATGGAGGAGTCAATTTATTTGCAATCCTCTCCACCTGGGGTAATTGATTAAGTGAGAGCTGATTGGTTATTCCCTTCAATTATGGGTGAGAGACGTGGTTGGGTCTTCTTTTCATATTTTGGGGTTGGGTTGGGGTGGGCTGGCTTAAGATCTTTGGGTCTTGAGTTCAAGTCCCTGTTTTCTGTTGAATTAACACCACGTGAGTTGACTCAGCTTGTTATTCTTCTGAGGTTTGCAAAATCAGTACCAGTGTACTAGTAATAGAGGGCATTGCATCAGCGGCACAGCCATGCCCCCAGATTTCAAAGAGATGATAAGTTGAATGTCTAAATTTAAACATTGAGTTCAGCATGGTCTTTAAAGGAAAAATTTGATTTGCTTTTGATGTGCCATACTCTTTGCAGAGCATTGGTGCTGCCGAAGCAGTTTGTTGGCAAACAACACACATTGAATGGTGCAAAAGGGACTACCTTTACTAAACCCAAGTACACAATCAAAACACTTATTTTAAATTTACTTTTAAACCCCACTATGGTGGTCCTAATAACAAATTTGCCAATATATGCAGCTTGCTGGTCCTCGGGAATTGGGAATAGTCCTCAGAAATTCTTACAATCCCTGTGTTGGCCATTCTGTATGCTAGCATTTGTTTGTGGTCGTTAATGATCCCATTGTTCCTTTCAAAAAAGAGTACTTCATTATACGAGACCAGTCAATAAGTAACCTTAAAATATTTTTCACAAATTGTTTATTGCATGTACGTGTGGAACAACTGTATTATTTTTCAACATCATCTCCATTGCAATCAATGCATTTTTTTTCCAGCGCTTTACGAAGGCTTGGATTCCTCTTGATAAAAAAACCTGTCTTCGATGCTTGTGTAGGCATTCGAGCACCGCCTCTTGGACCTCTTCGTCAGATCGGAAAGTGGTTCCACCAAGCGCCTCTTTCAGTGGCCCACAGATGTGGTAATCCGAAGGGGTGAGGTTTGATGAGTAGGGTGGATGAGGAAGACACACAAAATGCATGTCCTCAATTGTTGCAGCTGTAGCGGGGGCAGTATGGGGCCGAGCATTGTCATGCTGCAGCAAAACACCGGTAGTGTGTAGTCCACGACGTTTTGATCTGATTGCTGGTTTCAGATGATTTTTCAGGAGGTCGCAGTATGATGCACTGGTGACTGTGGTCCCTCTGGGCATGTAATGTTCTACAAATGGGCTTCGGCTATCGCAGAAGAGCATCAGCATCACTTTTCCAGCAGATGACTGTGTGCAGAATTTTTTGGGCTTCGGTGAAGTTGAATAGCACTACTCTTTGCTTGCCCTCTTTGTTTCTGGCTGAAGGTAGTAGACCCAGCTTTCATCCTCAGTCATTACGCACTGTAAGAAAGCGTCGCCTTCTGTTTTGATAATGTCACAGAAGTTCTTCACATGCGTCCACTCGCCGTTCTTTCAGTTCGGGTGTGTGTTGTCAAGGCACCCACCTTGCAGACACTTTGCGGACCTCCAGCATGTTGTGAATGATATGGTGTGCTGAACCATGGCTAATGTCAATTCAGAGACCACTTCATCCGGCATAATGCGACGGTTTTCCCTCACCATGCGCTCAACTCCTGCAACCATTTCTGGTGTGTCGGCTGTATAAGGCCGGCCCGAGCGAGCAGTGTCTGCCACGCTGGACACTCCACTTTTAAACTTCCTGTCCCAGTCGTACACCTGCTGCAGCGATAAACATACATCACCATGTTACATTTTCATTCTGTGATGGATTTCACTGGGATTCACACCCTCACTTCCCAAGAAACGGATGACAGAACATTGCTCCTCCCTGGTGCATGCTTCGAAGGGATCCGCCATCTTGGAACTGCTCCACCGACGACATACGCTCAATGTTGGCAGATCTAAAATGAGCAAAACTTGACTCTTATCCATAGATATAACACATGTCGTCAAAAACTACACACATTACATTCTCGAATTTATATCACCATTTTAAGGTTACTTATTGACTGGCCTTCGTATTTCCGATACCATGGCCAACTTCCATCTTCCTGCCTAGCTTCCTCCCCAATGTAAATTACTCAACCTCTGGAAACATTTGCAACTTGTTGTGGGCTTTGTCTAAACTCTAAACCAAGAGTGATAGTAACGACAACAACATTGTGCTCTGACTTTTAATGCCATCGGGAAAATTTGAATGGACACTAAAATGCTCCCTTCTGAAAGGTTGGCACCACCCAAAATACCCCAAACCAAACACACGAATCGGAATAATATCTCACCTTTGTCGACTTAGAGTCCATTGTTTTATACATGTCCTCTGAGAGTTATGTGTAGTGTGAATGAAGCAGCACTTTCTATGTCAAATGCATTCTAACCATGATGCTGGGGTAATGAAGAAAAAGGAATGATTGAGATAAGAAGACAAATAACCCTTCCATATATTTTCCCCAAAATAATGATGTACTCATGCTCCGTTTCGATTGACTGAGCTCTGCAAAGATCCCTCCCCCCCCAAGGTATTTCAAAACAGAGTCGGTCATTTGGTGCTAGATCCTCAACCAAATGCCAACACTGCCGTTCATTGCAGGGCTGACTTTCAATTGACCAGCCTTGCCCTGTCAAGACCCAAGAGTCAATAAGGAATCTCCTGGAGCAATTCAAGGCGATGTACAAAATCCTGAAATACCATAATCTTCCAATAAAATAAATTAGATAATTATTCTTCATTTATGCTGTCGTTCTTATTAATTTTGTACTGGACAAAAGGACATTGCTTTGCTGATTAATGTAGGGTCAGCAGCTGAAAACTCAATACCGTAATTCCTGCTGATATTGGTAACTGTTAATCTGTATCCCTTCAAGAAAAACAATCTCGACAAAATTATTGCCAAGTACTCGGGAAGCCAGCAACGAGGACGACGACGACGACGAAACTTCTGTAATAATGTGGGAGGTGAGAGGTACCCTCGCTATATTAGTTACCGAAGCTGGACTGGGGGACTTGGATGAACATACCCGAAATTCCCGCAATAACTCTGCTGCCATATCACTATGGCAGACAAAAGGCGGACAAAGTGTGAATTCCTGCACTCTGTTCTGCAGTGGGAAAAAAAGCAAAAATGACTGTAAGAGGCAAAAGGGAGAGTCAATGGGTTGTTAACTGTCATGATGAAGGATGTGAGCGGGGATGGATTTGAGAACACCAATAACCCAGCGATTCCTCCATCAGCCTATGTTTGTTTTGAAGCGCGAACGTGCAGCGACTCCCAGTCGCGTTCCAAGTTGCCAGCACTGAGCAGATAGACAAATAAACATGCCTCCTTTCTCACCACCCCCTCCCCTCACCACCACACGGTGGCGTATCAAGGGACAGGCCCGATCCAGCGTTCCTCCTCCGCATTTGTAGCCCCCGCTGGGTGTGAATCGAAATGTCAATCCGTGGCATGTTGGATTGAGAGGTTGGGAGAGAGAGGTGGTGGTGGTGATGTTTCTGGGGGAATGGGGAGAGGGGAGGTTCAAGGCAGAGAAAAGATGGGGAAAAATGTCATGAAACGTACTCATTTAGCTCGTTTTCATCCTTATTTAATGGTGAGTCGAGCTGTATCTGCAGGTCCAAACACATCTGGGGAATTTTCTTCGATCCATGATGGTGAACGGATATAAAACAGATTATAAATTAAATTTCTAAATTGCAATCCTGTTGTTCACCATGATGGTCTTTAAAGGAGAAATTTTGATTTGGTTTTAATTTGCTACACTCTTTGCAGAGCATTGGTGCTGCCAAAGCAGTTTGTTGGCAAGAGTGATACCTGGTGGCTTGCCATTGCCTTCCAAGCGTTGTTTGTCAGTGTTCTATCCTTCAAATGCTGAGCATCAAGCAAGGAAGCAATACCAATGCTCGACAAAAAGTGTGGCAAATCAAAATCAAATCACATTTCTCCTTTTTTTCAAAAACGTCTTTAGTATGACTGGACTCATCTTTGAATCCCCTACCACCCAGATTCAGAGTGGACACGCTAACCATTACGTCACCGAATCTGGCAATGGAGGAAATGTTGGTGTAAATACAGAAAGATAGAAAATTATAATTGTCTTTTACATGTCACACCAATCCAATGTCCAGCTTGCAGTGTCCAGGGTATCGGTGCTGCCGAAGCGGTGTCTTGGCAAGGAATACACGTGGTAGTTTGCCATTGCTTTTCCCAGTGGTAGTCAGGACTCGAATATGCAATTTGTCCAACGGTCATGTTGGCACACAATGTCCTACTCTTGTGAAAGACACAGTGGGATATAATGTCCACCAAACTAATGCGACCAGCTGGGACACTGTGCACCCACTCCTTTCATCCCACTTCTTTATTCGACCCCCATTGGCAAAGGGCGGCAAAGCCAACAACAAGAGTCCAACAAGGGGCTCATGCAATATGGACAAGGTTCAATGCAACTCTTCCATCCAGAGCTTTCAGTTGACCATAGTACCTAGGGTCTTCAGCCATCCCCACCAGAAATGACTGAACTGAGAATGATACTTGAATGCCATGATTGTCAAATGACAGCATGCATAAAATTGTGGATGAATGAGGAACCCGAATAGTTTTAAATAACTATTCCCTATATCCCGTATGGAGTATAACTCTTCCGTTTTCCTGCTAATGAACCACAGGACACAACCTTTTATCCCATATGAATATGATGATGATGATAAATAACCCAACAGTGTACATATAGATATATCAAATCTAATACAGAAAGCTCTTTACCGGGCGTAGTGGCGTGCGCCTGTAATCCGGCTACTCAAAGGCTTGGGTTGGAGGATCGCTTGAGGACGGCAGCTCTGCGCTGGGCCGCGCTATGAGAGGGTGTTGGGCAGCCCGGAATCATGGCGAAACCCAATCCTTATCCCTGTGTTGTAAGAGGCGACCAGGGTTGCGTCAGGAAGGGCATCCGGTATAAAACCTGTGCCAAATCAGTATGCGGATCATAACGGATGATCCGCTGTGGCGACCCCCAACGGGAGCAGCCGAAATACGAACAACAACAATACAGAAAGCTCTTTCTCACCACTGACTCACTGACTGATATTAAAGATCGGTACCTTCTGGGTGACGTAGAAAGCTGAAATTTTGCGTGCCGATTGACATCGAAGCTGGTACGCCGGGAAAAAAAAATCACAGAAGCGTCGGACAACATCCACAAATGATAATATAAATAAACCAAGAAGGGCACTCAGTGGAGCACATACCTCTGCCACGCAATGCCGGATCCATGAGAACATATCAGGCCCAATCCATTTTTGAAATATCATGCTATACAGTGGTGCTATATCGTTTTTGGCCCTCTCAATGGTGAAGAATTACTTGAAAAAATAAATAATTGTCGTCTCCAGATCCGGATTCGGATCTTCACCAAAATCAAATCAATTCGTCATGGTCACACACCCAACCTGTCCACCAAGTTTCATCCAAATCCGGCCGCAACGTTTTGAGATATCATGCGTACAGTATATATTAGTTTAAGCCTGGTGCTGGCTTCGCTGTTAGAGTGGTGGCTCAGGACCCTAGGATCCTGAGTTCAAGGCCTGTTTTCGCCGTTGAATTAACACCAGGGGGTTAACTCAGCCTGTCATCCTTCCGAGGTTGGCGGAATGAGTACCAATGTACTGGTACAGGAGCACAGCATCAGTGGCACAGCTGTGCTCCAAGAAATGGTCAGAGTGACGACCCATCCAAGACTTACCAAAGAGCCAAGGTAAAAGTGCTTTGGCAGTTCCAATGCTCAGTTCAAGAGTATGAGTCCAAGAAGAAGAAGAAGAAGAAGACAGGAAGAATATATTAGTTTAGTCCTATCTCTCAATGGTGAAGAATCACTTGAAAAATTATCGGATCTGGATCTTCACCAAAATGTAATCAATTCTTCCTTGTCACACACCCAACATGTCCACCAAGTTTCAAAAGAATCCGTCCACAACTTTTTGAGATATCGTGCCATATATCGTTTTTGGCCCGATCTCTCAATCGTGAAGAATCACTTTGCAAACTTATAGTAGTCGGATCTGGATCCGGATCTTCATCAAAATCGAATCAGTTCGTCCTTGTCACACACCCAATCTGTTCACAAAATTTCATCCGGATCTGTGCACAATGCTTTGAGATATCCTGCACACAGACAGACAAACAAACACAAAGAAAGAGAGGGGGGGGTGAAAACATAATTTCCTTCACCTTCGGTGGCAGAGGTAATGAAAAAATTAATGGAAAAAAAATGACAAAAAATGCAGGTGAGTGACCCGAGACAACGGGGAAGCATGGTAATTTTGTGTGCCGACAGACACCGAAGCCGATACAACAGGAAAAAAAATCACAGAACCATCGGAAATCATCCATTAATGAAAGTATAAATAAATGGGAAAAAAAAATTAATGAAAATAAATGAAGGAAAAATCAAATGTAGGAGAGCGACCCAAGACAATGGGGAAACACGGTTTGTCTGCTAACACACAATGTGGAAGCACACCCCACGAGTATGTATGTATGTATGTATCGATGTATATTCACACGTATACATATAGATATAACGTGCTTATGCCTAGTGTTGCCTTAATGCTTCGGGTGGTGGGCTTGGGATCCTCGGATCCTGCGTTCAAATCCCACTCGGCTGTTGAATTAACACCAGGTGGAGTTGACTCTGCTCGTCATCCTTTCGAGGTCAGCAAAATGAGTGCCAGCATGCTGGGTGTCCTGTGTTGGAGTGGTGACCCATCCAGGATTGTGTACAATAGCCAAGGAGACTGCTTCGGCAGCACCAACGCTCTGCACAGATCATGCCTTCATTGGATGGATGGATAACCTGCTTCAATGCATCTCTCGAGTTTGCGTGTTGTGTTGTGCTCATGGATGCATATCCAGAGAGCAGCCATTTAATCATATTCCATTACCACAATTCTTTACATATTCAGGGAGCAGATATTTCACCGCCGTTCACGCCCCCTTCTCCCCTCACCATCTCAACCCTTTGTGGGTTTGGCATTAATATTATGTTCTGTCTCTGTCTCTGTCTCTGTCTCTGTCTCTGTCTCTGTCTCTGTCTCTGTCTCTGTCTCTGTCTCTGTCTCTGTCTCTGTCTCTGTCTCTGTCTCTGTCTCTGTCTCTGTCTCTGTCTCTGTCTCTCTCTCTCTCTCTCTCTCTCTCTCTCTCTCTCTCTCTCTCTCTCTCTCTCTCTCTCTCTCCCCTTGTCCTTTTTTCCTGTTCATTCATTCTTTTGCTTCTTGTGTTCAACTATGGCCCCATTGCCAGTTCATTTCATTTTTACACTCTCTCGTCTCACTCTTCCATGAATACTGGCTTTGCATGAAAACCCAATGCTCCCCAAAGCCTTACTGTTGTATAATATAAATAATTGTATGGCAGCGTTCTATAATATAAATAACACTACGTGCAAACAAAAGACTGGCAGGATGGCTTCAGGTATGAGCATTTGCCTCTCTGAGATATCCACCCTGGGTTCGAATCCCAAAGGTGTTATAAACTGTCACACCGGTGTTTCCCAAAGAGGTCCAATCACAGGCAGGGTAATTCATCAATGTGTGTGCCATCCCCGGGATGGACGTTCAACTGGGTGTACCGTCTGCCGGCATTAGTTGGTGGACATTAATGATCCCACTGTGTCCATTGAGGAGAGGAGGCGAGCTATCACTGGCACCCTGGCCAAATCCACATTGTTGCTCTAACCTTCAGGGGGCATTCCATCAGTGCGACAGCTACGCCTCCAGAAAATGATGCAACTTGCAGCCATGTGCTGCACATGAAAGGAAATCTCAACTCCAATAATAGTTTTGAAAACTTGTCCATGAGCTCTATTGGCTTCACGAACCACACCGATCACATTTGGCATCTTGCTAGACATTAATATAACTCGCAGTGGTACCTAGTGTTGCCTAGTATATTTTTTGTGGAAGCCCAAAACACTTCCCCACACCCACGAAGTGATGGGGTTGAGTCTTATTTAATATTAACTTTCACATAGCTACAAGGATTTAGGCAGGAAAGAGTGATTTTTTTTTTTTAAATCCTTTTTCCAAAATCCAAACCTTTTCTTTTTCAAAATTTTCAAAAACTTTTTTTGCCTAAAACACTCCCCGACACTCAAAGATGAACCTCTGAAAGTTTGATAAAGATCCATCAGTTCAGCCAATTCATAGAAAAAAAAATGGTGACACGTACATAAACGGCTCTTATAGTATTGACCATCAAAGGTGCCGGCGTTGCCTGGCAATGTCGGGTCCCTCCTCCCACCCCTTCCCCTCCATCCCCTTGCTTCCTCCCACCCCACCCACTCCCTCCGGAATCCCAACCACTCCCTCACCTCCCTTCTCAGCCCCATCCACCCATTCTCCTCTGTCCTCCTCCTCCACCCCTCTCTCTGGACTCCCACTCCAACCCTTGCCTCCTCCCACACCACCCCTCCCTTTGGACTCCAACCCCACCTGTCCCCTCCCTCTTCCCACCTCCACCTACCCCACCTCGACTCCCTCCCTCCTCCCACCCCACGCCTTCCCCTGCCTCCTCTCTCTGCCCTCCCGTCGGATTTCCACCACTTCTCCACAACAGGTGGTGTCTTGTGTGTTCACAAGTTAGGAATTGTGAGAAAATGACTGTTTAAAACCCCGAGTAAGGAGCATCGTCGTACAAAATGTGATTCTATAAAGTTTTGGGGCGATTAACCTTGGGAGCTCAGAGGAGTTGCGTCACAAATAAACAAACAATGTCTCATTCGTTTTTATATCGAAGATAACCGCTCCAAGCTCTTGATGGAATGAAATAACATCTCAAATGAAAAAGCAGGTCACACTAAAAGGTGAAACAATTTGAACCCAGGTGAGACAGCTGAGGGCGAGTGTGCATACCTCTTGGCCATCCTGCCATGGTGTGGGAATTCATTGCTTTGTTTCCACTGAAAACATTTTTCAATTTTCACTTGAATTCGTAGTTCACTTGTCCTGTTGCTTTTCTCATTCCAATCCTCCAAATTTATTTTGCCTTCCTAACTTTGGGGATGTCCCCACAGAGACTCATCCATTAGCTCTATTGGCTTCATTAACCACAACGATTCCATTTGGTATCTTGATATATATATATATATATATATATATATATATATATATATATATATATATATATATATATATATATATATATATATATATATATATATATATATATATATATATATACAGTAGACAAGGCGTAAGTCGTCACCATCGGGACCGAGAAAAAAGTGACGACTTAGAAATGTGACGACTGACGCGTATGCGAACATTCATGACGACTGTGGGGTGAAGGATGAAGTCGCGCGTGGCCTGGACACATATGTGTGAGAGCCGGCTATTGTCCCAAAAGGAAAACACAATCCTCGGGGCATAGGTGGGGGTTCATTGGTGAGTTGGAAAGTGATCAAGCAAAGATGGAATTCATGAATCAGTTTATCAAAAGTAAAGATAATGAACAACTGTAAGACAACTCGTATACCATTGGTGATGGTATGGTGACAAATTACATGACACACAGTCATCGTGGTGATGATTACCACTCAATGCCTATGTGTAAGTGAGTGCGGTAATGAACAAAACAAGCCAATATAAAACCATGATCGGACTTCAACACTAAGCTCGATTGATCCTTTACTCCTTTGCGAAGTAATCCATTATGTTTGACTGCCTCAAACTCTTGGGCATCTAGTGCATGAGAAAGGACTCAAACCGGTCATTGTATTCCATGTTGTCTGGGCAATCCTCCACCGAAAGACAGTATCGGCACATCACATCCAGACAGTATCGGCGAATCCACGCTGCCTGATTCGCCGCACTTCTTGACCTTGCCGATTCCCCACCTCACTTTGAATCTGTCTATCCAATGCATCGACAAGGTCTCGGCATCATTATGCCCGAGGTCCGCAGCGAATTTACGTGCCTTCAGCAGCAACATTAAACCGTCCAACCGAATATTTGGCTGAGCCAACATTTGCCGAAACCAGATGATGAGCGCGTCATCGACATCTTCAAAGGACACACATTTCACGCGTTTCACACTTACCACCGGCCTCTCGATCTTCTCCACTTGTCCAAATATCTTGCCCTTATTCTTCAAGATATTGTTCAATATCTGCCGTTTCATGTCCAACTTCTCAGCTGTGGCTGTTTTCTTCATCAGTGGGTTTGCCTCGCAAAACTGGATAATGTCGTATTTTTCTTGGTAGGTTTTAGTTGTAAGCTTACGCTTAGTCGCCATTGTCCTGCCTGCAGTGCGATCAATGTGTGTACGCAGTTATAAATAGCCTATCACTGGCGGTGTACACCAATGAGCGAGCATCACGATTCCATGAAATCGGGCTTCTAAAGAGGCAGCAGTCCCGTGTGACGAGTTAGGAGTGGTAATTTACTTGAGTTTCCATTACGCGGGAACGGACAACATCTGACGACTTAGACGAAGTGACGACTTAGAGATGACGACTTACAGAGGGATGACCCTTTATTCAAAGGGATTTAACATGAGATAAATTCGGGACTTTTTGACGCTGCCGATTGAGGCGAAGTGACGAGTTACACGCTGCCGACTTACGCCTAGTCTACTGTATATACATACATATATATATATATATTATATATATTGTTACAAATTTGGGGATTCGATTGCACACAACATTCAGGTTCCTTGAGTCAGTTATGCCGATAAGTGCTTGTTCCCTAGATAGTTCACCTTCCATTGTTTAATGGGCAGGAATCGATTAGATGTGCTGTGATTTAATTTAATAGTGAGTGAGAGATCACAACACAAAGGATGACGCCCCTCCCCCTCTTCTGCAAAGAGGAAGAAGAGCCCTCCCGTCCCGTGATTCATGACATCAACAACTCCCTCCCACCCGTGGTTGAGCGGGGGATGGAGCACGAGGGCATGAGTCACGCCAGGAGTGGGGGAGGGGCCGATAAGAATAAAGAAGAGATCCTCTGCTTTGTTCGTTTGGTTGTTCAGTAGGCCTTCGGGTTCTGCTTGGCTTGGGTTAGGGTCGAGGCTTTTTGAAGGCTTTTTGCTTCGCCTTGGCTTTTATCAGGCCTTTGGGTTCTGCTTGGCGAGGGTTGAGACTTTTGGTTCAGTGAGCTTCGGTTCTGCTTGGCTCGGTTCGCTTTTTGGGCTCTGGCTTGGTTCGTCGAAGAGAGAGGCTTTGTTCATCGGAAGAGAGATGAGCTGGTTGCTCGGCTCGGAGTTCTTGGTTTTTGTTGTGAGAGGCTTTGTTCATCGGAAGAGAGTTGAGCTGGTTGCTCGGCTGGCTCTTCTTGGTTCGTGGAGCTCTTTGTTCTCCGCTTGGTGTGATTCATCGGCCTCATCTTGGAGGTGGTTCTTCGAGATAGCGACGCATCGACGGGAAGGATCGGCGCCTCGTCTCACCAGCACGTATTCAGAAGCGCGAGAGGATTCACGAACAGGATTTTAGGAAACGGCGCCAAGGGTTAAGAACCGCGCCGACTGTTTCGAGAACCGCGCTGACGGTTAAGATGTACGAGACGGAATGTGTAGTTTTAAAGTGTGAGGCGATTCCCCGCGAGTGAGCGCTATTCACAACAGCACGCATTTCGTGCTGCTTACCACGTGTTCTGTTTGCGGAGCACGCGATTGGATCCAGCTCGCTCTCGCTGGAGCCCGGGTCCGAACAGCTTGAAGACCATACGAGGTGGAAAAGTTTGAGATAGGTTCTGGGTTTCAGCTCATCTGTCCCTCCGAGCTGGAGTCCGTTATTAAAGGCATCAGCCTCCATTTCTTGGGTGTGTGTGTGTGTGTGTGTGTGTGTGTGTGTGTGTGTGTGTGTGTGTGTGTGTGTGTGTGTGTGTGTGTGTGTGTGTACGTACGTGTGTCCGTGGGCCCGTCTAATAAGTAGGAAACTGTTAAGTGCTTTGTGTGCTGTGAATGATTGCATTGCATTTCGTACAGTCGGTATAGTTCTGCTCTTACGTGCTTCCCTAGTTACCCATTATTATTAATCAATACCCCAATTGTTTAATGTTTACAGCTCGTCGCGTCGATTCTTTCATTGACTGAGCATTTCGTGTGTTGGGAGTTAGAAAGCTGTTGGTTTGCCGTAAAAGGGGGACATTCGGACCGACGGTTCTCGGCGATTAAGCCGCTCGGAATCGCACATGGGACAGGCTCGCTGAAGCGGCTTGTTTCATACGAGTTCCGTCGAGGGTGGAATACCCCGGTAGTTGGATCACGTGGGTATTTAGGTAAATTGAAGTTGGCAATCGACCCTACCCCATGTGGTCAGCCCATTGGCGTATTTCGCTTCTTGCACAAGGACCCGTCGGATTCGGAGTGATCCGGGCGGCGATCTATATTCCGGGCGATCGGATGGGACGACTCGACTTGCAGCTCCGTCAGAGCGGTCGGCTCGCGGCCGACCCCCGGCACTGTAACAATATATATATATATATATATATATATATATATATATATATATATATGTATATATATATATGTATATATATATATATATATATATATATATATATATATATATATATATATATTGTTGTGGTTACCAGATTCGCAAACCACCATTCAGGTCCCTTAGGTGAGGTATCTCGGAAAGTGCATGTGTAGTTAGGCCCAAACCCGTTGTCTAGTGGGAATACATGTCATTTATACGTGCTGCGACTCTTCAGGATAGCCGTTTTTCTTTTACTATCTTTATTTTGGACCAACCGCCATGATCACAACCACAACATCAACCACCGACCACAACCACCGCTTCACCACAACCGTAGCATCGCCACCGTTCTTGCCCCGCTGTGGGTACCGGTGTTGGACTCATGCAGAACGCGCGTCGAACAGCGTGTACAAAATCACGGATTTTGTGCTTCAAAAACGGATCAAAAACGACACACGCCCACTTTTTGCCGTCCAATCGGTGAGCGAGGGCGGGTGGCCCCGCCCCCAGGGCGATCGATATATGCAAATTTGTGGATCAAAAAGCCTTCACGCCCACTTTTTCTCGGGCCAATGGGGAGCGAGGTGAAAGGTCAAAGGGAGGGGGTCAAAGGCGAAGTTACGGGGGGATAAAAGGACGGTGTTCGTCAGTCAGAAGGAGAAGAACGAGAACGAGAACGAGTCAGAAAAAGGAGAACGAAAACGAGAAGGAGAACGAGAACGAGAAGGAGTCGGAGAAGAGAGAGAAGAGTGTGGAAGTCTGGAGCCCGAAGCCTGCAGTGGCTGGAGAAGCTGAAGAGAGTCGGACGAGGGGGTGCTCGCGTCGGTGCCAGGAGCTGCACGCCCGAGGGAGGCCGGCAGCGCGACCTGGCCGAGGTGGAGACGCACACCAGGGATAATAAAGATCCTCTATACCCCGAGCATCAGCAACCCCCTCCTGTTTCCCCCCGCGCTGAGATAGTGCGACCAAGGGGGCCCCGTTCCCACCCCCTGCCAGGCACTGTCCGCGAGGCCCGCGGGTTGCGGGGCCATCGCCGCTCCGCGTCTCATCACCAGACGGGTAGGCCCGACCCGGTCTCGGCCTCAGGCCTGCCTCATTCTTGAGGGTATTTCTTTTCCTTGGTTTTGGGTATGTGTTGTCGGCGCCGTCTGTGAAGTAGAATTGTATAAGTGTTGCCGTGTGCTCGGTAGTCGGTATTAGCTCTGCACTGTGTTTTCACTTTTATGTTTGCTTTTTGTGTAAATGGAATTGTGTTTTTTTTTTTTTGTGTGCATTTGGTGGAATTGTATTTGTGTGCTTTCCGTTCGTCGCGAATAAATGTGCTTTATTGTTGAACTGTTCTCCCGCTTCGCTTCGTCTTTTCCCCCATTGAACCCTCATCTTGCTTCACGTAAAGGGTTGGTAGTGGGCTGAATACGCCCGATAATTAATCGAACCGTCGAGGTCGACGATAACACCGCTCGGTTATTCTGATAGTACGGAACGGGTCGCTTAAGTGGCCCGTGTCCGAAGTCGACCTGCGGCGAGGTGCGATCGCCCGGTCTACCCTCCGCGTGGGTACTTAGGTAGGTCGAATTTGGCGAGCAACCCTATCCCACGCGGGGGCTGATTGGCTCGATCGCGGTGAGACCGAAAGGTCCACCCGTGACTGGTTCCCGGCGTTAGTCCGAGAGGGTCACGACTGGATTGTCCGTCCGGTGGGCGACGTGCCGCGATTCGAGTTACGTGGCCGTCAGCACGCCGGCGGGCGCGAATCCGCAACACTGGTGTCAGGTCGTGCGATACAAATTCATCGCCCTCCTCGCGGCACTGGTATCGGAGAGCAGGAAAACAGGCTCTCCTGTCTCCAATTAAATTCACGGGAATCGGTCCAGGGGTGAGAGAAGCGACCCCCGATTCCCTCCAAATTACGAGCGAGCAAATTAACCCTTCACGAGAAGCAAGATGGCGTCTCAAGGCGAGCGGGAGCCGGGGGTATTAGAAATGGATGTAGAATGTGTAGGATCCATGGTCCAGGATGGAATCCCCGAGCAGGAAATGTTGATTGTGCAGGAACACGGACTCGCCCAACTGAACCCAGGGCCCGAGGTGGGTGCGGCAGCGGCCGCGGTGTATGACACCTCCCCCCCCCCTCTCCACCAAGACCCTTCCCCAACCCCTGCCGAAACGGTTCACTCAAGCGCACCCGACGTGGCCCAGCTATGCGCCATGCTGGCGGCAATGACAAATGAAATAAAAAACGAAATGAAAGACATGAACAAGCAAATGAATGAAGTGAAAACGACGATGGATGCGAATACACAACAAATAAACGAAAAGATGGATACAAAAATGAACGGAATGGAAACAAACATGAAAGAAGAAATGAAAAAGCTACGGGGTGACACGCAGAACATGGGCCGATGCCTGCAGGCGGGCATGAAGGCCGTGACAAAGGAAATAATAGTTGAAACAAGGGAGGTAAAGGGTGAAGAGGTGACAGAGTTGGCAGAGACACGGGAGACAGAAAAAATAGAGGAGAGACTACACGAGGAAGACGGGGTAAGTGACGCACACACACACACAGAGGTAGTGGAGGATAATGGGGGTGAGCTGGCGGACTGGGTGGAGACCCAGTGCGAGCACCTGGATGGCCTCCTCCAGGAACGAGGGGAGGGAGTATGCCCCCTTGAGGCGAGTCACGACCAGGTGAGTTCGGTCGTGCTTTGCGAGGTTGAGGGGGCGAGTGCTGCGAACGGGTGCACGGAGAGCTTGGGGGGTGTAGAGGCCCCGGAGACCGTTGTGGGGACACAAATCCCCAGTGTGGTTGTCCCTGTGTGTGTGGTGCAAGGTGTGAGTGCGGCACCGTGTGTGGAAGCGACCCCGTGTGTGAGTGGTGTGGTGGCGATGGTGCCGGAGTACGTGCTTCCCAGCACGCCGTGTGTGGATGAGGCACGGAGTGTGAGTGAGGCACCGCGGGTTAGTGCCCCCGCGTGTGTGGGTGAGGAACCGTGTGTGGAAGAGACCGCGTGTGTGTGTCGCCGTGTGTATGAGTGAGGTACCGCGGGTTAGTGCCCCCGCGTGTGTAGATGAAACGGCCAGTGTGAGTGAGGCACCGCGGGTTAGTGCCCCCGCGTGTGTGGGTGAGGCACCGTGTGTGGATGAGGTACCGCGGTTGAGTGCCCCCGCGTGTGTGGATGAGGCACGGAGTGCGAGTGAGGCACCGCGGTTGAGTGCCCCCGCGTGTGTGAGTGAGGCACGGAGTGTGGATGAGGCACCGCGGGTTAGTGCCCCCGCGTGTGTGGGTGAGGCACCGTGTGTGGATGAGGTACCGCGGTTGAGTGCCCCCGCGTGTGTGGATGAGGCACGGAGTGCGAGTGAGGCACCGCGGTTGAGTGCCCCCGCGTGTGTGAGTGAGGCACGGAGTGTGGATGAGGCACCGCGGGTGAGTGCCCCCGCGTGTGTAAGTAGTATGGTTTGTGTGAGTAGTGAGGCACGCGTGAGTGAACGGCCGTGTGCAAGGTCGCTGTGTGCAAGGGAGACCGTGTGTGTGAGAGAGCGGTATGTGAGGGAGATGTCGGTTGGCATGCGGGAGCACGCAGCCGCATCTCCCGGTGTGAATGTGATGGAGTGGACTGTGTGCGTCGTAACACGCAGGTGTGCGTGGGTTGAATGGCGACGACGACGACGACAGATGAAAGAAAGCCGAGTAGCGGCTGTAGTTGTTTCGTGGACCGTGCCGGGTTCACCCAGCAGTGAGCACGCGGTTCGTGCTGTGCAACGCACGAGACCGCCACGTGCTCGCTTGCGAGAGTGAAGTCCCGGTCCGGAAACGCACGCGGTGGATTTGCCGATCCCGCGGACGGACAAAAGTTTAGGCAGGTAAATGGATTTGGACCGGACGGGTTCTCCACGCGATCGTGTGTGTTAAGCTCCAACGGGAAAAGCACATGTGTTCGCGTGGGGAACCCCTCGAGACGTGGGGCTTGTTTTTTTTATGCGCACGGTGACGTCATGGCTGCACGTGGGGTTGGAATCCGGCAGGAGGGGTATCTCTGCCGGATGGTCCCGTCCAAGGAGGGACGAGGAACACGAGCAGCTGCATGACGTCACGGGCAGGTGCAAAGTGCGCGAGCTCTGAGTTGCCGCGCAGGTGCTGCGCATGAAAAAAAAAAAAAAAAAGCAAGCCTCACTTTCGGGTGTACAGGATTCCTGGGCAAGGGGTGAAAGACCCCCTTACCCTGGGCACAGGATGGAAACTAGTTAGGGGGAAGGGTTAGCTTAGCTAGACCGACTTCATGGGGCAGGGGTAAGTCCTCATGGAGTCCGTGGAATGGATTAGTTAGAGGGATTTAGTGAGATTTAGGTTGGGAAATAAAATGAATTTTTGAGTTAGGAGACAGAGACAGACTTGTGGATGTGTAGTGGGGACGTAGTTTAGCTACGTCGTGTTAAAAGGAACGTGCTGTAGTTTAAGGGACGACGTGGGAGCACGAGTTAGTTAGGGGAGGTAGTTAGAAGGATGGCAGAGTTCAGCGGTGAGTGTGTTGAAGAGTTGGTGAGTTGTGAGGCATGTGCTTGGTGAGTGAGTGAGGCCAGCGGGTCTGTGTGTGTGGAGTGAATGGGGAATGCATGGTGCGATGAGTGATTGGGGGGAGGAGTGACTCCCGCCCAAGGGACCCCGGGGTCAGTATAAAGTGAGTTAGCTGGGTTAGTCAAATTGAAAAATGGAGGTCGTTTTGTTGTTGGTGGGAAAGTAGGCTCGAGACCCATTTGGAGGGGTGCAGGAGCCCTGTTGACGGGCTTGGGAGCGTGGCTGCGAAAGGTGAGTATCGCTGAGTGGGTACCCGGGCACCAGGCTAGTCGGCCGCGGTAGGCCATGGGCCCATGGGGGGCCGGGATAGAGTAGTGGGCATGGGTGCGCCTGCTTGGTGCGGGGGCCCGGGGCGCCATTAGCCGCGTGGGCAGTGTTGTGGGCACGGGTGACCCTCGGAAAGGGGCCCGGGAGGCCGGCCTGCCACGTGTGCGTTTCAGGGGAGGTGCCATGGGGGGCACTCCCCGGTGTTAGGGAGCTGGTAGGCTCGGAGGCAGTGTAGTGCCCGGGGGTGCCATAGCGGGAGATTCGGCAGAGGGTCGTGCCTGCCGGAGGGAGCCACGTGTCCCAGCCAGGAGACCGTGTGAGGGCACGGAGAGAAAATTGGGGGGCGAGGCCCGAAATTGTAAGGACACCAACACAGGCGACGTGAATCTGGGTTTATAGAACCAATAGTTTAAGCGAGAGGCGCTTGTTGAAAGCCCCGGGGTAGTTTAAGAGTTAATGGTTAGGGTAGATTAGGAGATGTACCCCTCCGCACCATCCATCCCCTCGCTGTCGTTGTGGGCCGCTGGACCCACTTGGTGTTAAGATCGCCGAACTCTGGGGAGGCCATTCTGAGGCTTGAGTTGGGCCTCGACACAGGACGTTAGCTCTCCCTTGTTCCCCTCCGGGAAGGGAACGTAGGGGTTGGGAGTAGGCTAGGTGACAGAATAGGTTAGCCGAACAAGGACGATAAAGGGGGTTAGGGGACGATTTATAGTGGGGAAGTAAAAATAAAAAAATAAAAATAAAAAATTAAGGGGGCTAAATTGGTTTTTCACAAATTAAGGGAGTGGGTATGTACAGTGACAGGCAAAGGCGATAGGTGGGAGGGAGACAGGAAGGTAGGTCCGAGCCCGCCTTCCAAGTGGCCAGCACCACCGCACTCCCTCCACCAACCTCCACTGAACGGCAAAGGCTAGCCAACTCCATCGGCTGGCCGTGTTTTTCTTAGAGGCGGAGGCCGGCCAACTTCATCGGCAGCTGTTGTTTTGCTGCAAGGCCTGTGCCATCGGCTGGCCGTGTTTTGCTTCAAGGCCTGTGCCGGCCACTTCATCTGCAGCTGTGGTACTTCAAGGCCTGTGCCGGCCAGTTCATCTGCCGGCTGTGTTTGCCTGCAGCGGCCTTCTTCTGCGGGCTGTGTTTGCCTGCCACCTTTGCCATGCCATGCCCACTGCCCACGTTCACCAGCCCCGTTCAATTTTTGCTTTGCCCCCCCTGTTCATTTCCATGTGCGCCAGGATCAAGGCAACAGTTTGCAAGCTGCGAGAACTGCCCTGTTGGCAGCTACAACACGGGCCTGCAGTGGCAGCCCGTGCACCGTGTTTTGCGTCCATCCATTCATCCATTCATTCGTTGTGCTCATTGCGTGTGCCACTTGAGCTGGCACGGAGACTACGTTTGTGCGGCCCATGCACCGTTGTGGTTCAGTGCGTTCAGTTCAAAAAGGAAGGCCTTGGACTGCGTGTGAGCAGCCAGCCACGTTCCCTGTCACCTGCATTGTTTTGAGCCAGAGACTGCATGCGGGCAGCCTGGCTCCCTGCTAACTGCTTTCTTTTTGCAGAGTTCATTGATCCTGGGCCATGGTTTAGTGTAAAATTTGTAAGTTAAGGTTAAGATGTACTGTACATATGAGTGCGCCCCCGGCATGTTTGTCTTAGCGCCGGCAATTTTATTTAAGTCGTCCGTGTGAGTGAGTTTGTTTAGATAGTTACGCAGCCCTTAGGTTATTTATTTTGGGGACACGAATACCATGAATGTCGCACTCAGGGATCCGTAGGTAAAATGTACTAGGGGAAAACTACACATGATGGCACACGAAAATTTGACGACTCGGGACGAGTCTGTAAAAAGGGAAGGGGGTAGTGTTGTGGTTACCAGATTCGCAAACCACCATTCAGGTCCCTTAGGTGAGGTATCTCGGAAAGTGCATGTGTAGTTAGGCCCAAACCCGTTGTCTAGTGGGAATACATGTCATTTATACGTGCTGCGACTCTTCAGGATAGCCGTTTTTCTTTTACTATCTTTATTTTGGACCAACCGCCATGATCACAACCACAACATCAACCACCGACCACAACCACCGCTTCACCACAACCGTAGCATCGCCACCGTTCTTGCCCCGCTGTGGGTACCGGTGTTGGACTCATGCAGAACGCGCGTCGAACAGCGTGTACAAAATCACGGATTTTGTGCTTCAAAAACGGATCAAAAACGACACACGCCCACTTTTTGCCGTCCAATCGGTGAGCAAGGGGCGAATTGGCCCCGCCCCCAGGGCGATCGATATATGCAAATTTGTGGATCAAAAAGCCTTCACGCCCACTTTTTCTCGGGCCAATGGGGAGCGAGGTGAAAGGTCAAAGGGAGGGGGTCAAAGGCGAAGTTACGGGGGGATAAAAGGACGGTGTTCGTCAGTCAGAAGGAGAAGAACGAGAACGAGAAGGAGAACGAGAACGAGAAGGAGTCAGAAAAAGGAGAACGAAAACGAGAAGGAGAACGAGAACGAGAAGGAGTCGGAGAAGAGAGAGAAGAGTGTGGAAGTCTGGAGCCCGAAGCCTGCAGTGGCTGGAGAAGCTGAAGAGAGTCGGACGAGGGGGTGCTCGCGTCGGTGCCAGGAGCTGCACGCCCGAGGGAGGCCGGCAGCGCGACCTGGCCGAGGTGGAGACGCACACCAGGGATAATAAAGATCCTCTATACCCCGAGCATCAGCAACCCCCTCCTGTTTCCCCCCGCGCTGAGATAGTGCGACCAAGGGGGCCCCGTTCCCACCCCCTGCCAGGCACTGTCCGCGAGGCCCGCGGGTTGCGGGGCCATCGCCGCTCCGCGTCTCATCACCAGACGGGTAGGCCCGACCCGGTCTCGGCCTCAGGCCTGCCTCATTCTTGAGGGTATTTCTTTTCCTTGGTTTTGGGTATGTGTTGTCGGCGCCGTCTGTGAAGTAGAATTGTATAAGTGTTGCCGTGTGCTCGGTAGTCGGTATTAGCTCTGCACTGTGTTTTCACTTTTATGTTTGCTTTTTGTGTGAATGGAATTGTGTTTTCTTTTTTTTGTGTGCATTTGGTGGAATTGTATTTGTGTGCTTTCCGTTCGTCGCGAATAAATGTGCTTTATTGTTGAACTGTTCTCCCGCTTCGCTTCGTCTTTTCCCCCATTGAACCCTCATCTTGCTTCACGTAAAGGGTTGGTCGTGGACTGAATACGCCCGATAATTAATCGAACCGTCGAGGTCGACGATAACACCGCTCGGTTATTCTGATAGTACGGAACGGGTCGCTTAAGTGGCCCGTGTCCGAAGTCGACCTGCGGCGAGGTGCGATCGCCCGGTCTACCCTCCGCGTGGGTACTTAGGTAGGTCGAATTTGGCGAGCAACCCTATCCCACGCGGGGGCTGATTGGCTCGATCGCGGTGAGACCGAAAGGTCCACCCGTGACTGGTTCCCGGCGTTAGTCCGAGAGGGTCACGACTGGATTGTCCGTCCGGTGGGCGACGTGCCGCGATTCGAGTTACGTGGCCGTCAGCACGCCGGCGGGCGCGAAATCCGCAACAATATATTGTTGTGGTTGACGAAATTCGCAAACCACCATTCAGGTCCCTTAGGTGAGATATCCCTGTAAGTATATGTGTAGTTAGGCCCAAACCCGTTGTTTAGCGGGAATAAATGTCATTCATTCGGGCTGCGACCCTTTTAGATAGCCGTTTTTCTTTTACTATCTTTATTTTGGACCAGCCGCCATTACTACCACCACAACCACCACCAACCACGTCTCAACAGCCATCACACAACAACCACCAACCGCAACGCCGCTTCACAACAACAGCCACGACCCTTGCTGTCACATCTCGCTCTCGCAACCATCGCATCACCGCCATTCCCGCGCCGCTTGTGGGCACCGATTCTGGACTCGTACAGGGCGCGCACCGAGCAGCGGGTGCAAAAACACCAGCCTTTCCGAGAAATCGGATCAAAAACGATTCACGCCCACTTCTGTTCCGTCCTATCAGCGAGCGTGGGGCGATTTGGCCCCACCTCCAGGTGCGTCGGAGTATAATCGCTAAATGCAGATTCGCGGATCAAAAATCATTCACGCCCACTTTTCCTCTGTCCAATGGGGAGCCAGCCAGAGGTGAAGGGTCGAAGGTGAAGGAGCGAAGCCCCGGGGGCTATAAAGGGCCGCGTTCGCTCGCCGAAAAGGAGTAGTTGAGTTGGAAAGAGTTGAGAGTTTCTGAGAAGAGGAAAGCAGTTGGACGCAGTTGGACGGAGTTGAGAAGAGTGGAGAGTTGGAGAGTGGTGGCGGCGGCGAAGGCAGTCGAGAGGGCGCTCGTGTCAGAGTCGGGGAGCTGCGGAGAGGGGAGGCCGGGAACGCGGTCGAGGTCACGGTGGAGACGCTCGTCGCGGGACCCAAGCCAGCGAGATATCCTCATTCCCCCGAGCATCAACAACCCCCTCCTGTTCCCCCCCCCGCGCTGAGATAGTGTGAGAAGGGGGCCCCGTTCCCACCCCATTCCAGGCAGTGCCAGTGAGGCCCGCGGAGTCGGGGCGCCACCGCCATTTTGCGGCTCATCACCAGACGGGTAGGGTCGACGCGGTCTCGGCCCCAGGCCCGTCTGCCCCCCCCTCATCGTTGAGGGTGGTCCCTTTTTCTTTTGCTTTGAGTATATGTGTTGTCGGCGCCGTCTGTGAAGTAAAACTGTATAAGTGTTGCCGTGTGCTCGGTAGTCGGTAGTAGATCTGCATTGTGTTTCTCTTTTACATTTGCTTTTTGTGCAGAATTGTCGTGTCACTTTTACATTTGCTTTTGGTGTATAATTGTATATGTGTGCTTTCCGTTTGCCGCGGAATAAATGTGCTTTATGTTGAACTGTTTTTCCCGTTTCGCTTCGTCTTTTCCTTTAGTGAATCTCCATCTTACTTCACGTAAAGGGTTGGTCGTGGGCTAAATACGCCCAATAATTATTAATCGAACCGTCGAGGTTGACGATAACACCGCTCGGTTATCCCGATAGTACGGAACGGGTCGCTTAAAGTGGCCCGTGTCCGAAGTCGACCTGTGGCGAGGTGCGATCGCCCGGTCTACCCTCCGTGTGGGTACTTAGGTAGGTCGAATTTGGCGAGCAACCCTATCCCACGCGGGGGGCCGATTGGCACGATCGTGGTGAGGCCGAAAGGCCCACCCGTGACTAGTTCCTGGCGTTAGTCCGAGAGGGTCACGACGGGATTGTCCGTCCGGTGGGCGACGTGCCGCGATTCGAGTTACGTGGCCGCTCGCACGCCAGCGGGCGCGAATCCGCAACAATATATATATATATATATATATATATATATATATATATATATATATATATATATATATATATATATATATATATATATATATATACCGAAACATGTTGAGTGTGACAAGCACTCCGCCGATCCCCAATGGACACAGTCCACACCAAAAGCGTGGCCTCCAACACAGAGGTGGCGGCCAGGTGACTGTCAAACAGATAAAGATTACATGGTCATCATCAGTTAAACATCAAATGGAACCAGCGATCTGGATTTCGGGCATATTTGCCCTCATCAGGACAGCATGCTGATAAATATCTCACCAATGTGTAGGACTATGTCACATTAATGTTGATATGTGTATATATATATATATATATATATATATATATATATATATATATATATATATATATATATATATATATATATATATATATATATATATATATATATATATTGTTGTGGTTGACGAAATTCGCAAACCACCATTCAGGTCCCGTAGGTGAGATATCTCTGTAAGTATATGTGTAGTTAGGCCCAAACCCGTTGTTTAGCGGGAATAAATGTCATTCATTCGGGCTGCGACCCTTCAGGATAGCCGTTTTTCTTTTACTATCTTTATTTTGGACCAGCCGCGATTACTACCACCACAACCACCACCAACCACGTCTCAACAGCCATCACACAACAACCACCAACCGCAACGCCGCTTCACAACAACAGCCACGACCCTTGCCGTCACATCTCGCTCTCGCAACCATCGCATCACCGCCATTCCCGCGCCGCTTGTGGGCACCGATCCTGGACTCGTACAGGGCGCGCACCGAGCAGCGGGTGCAAAAACACCAGCCTTTCCGAGAAATCGGATCAAGAATCATTCACGCCCACTTTTCCTCTGTCCAATGGGGAGCCAGCCAGAGGTGAAGGGTCGAAGGTGAAGGAGCGAAGCCCCGGGGGCTATAAAGGGCAGGCCGAAAAGGCAGTTGTTGAGGGAGTTTCTGAATCGGGAGAGAAAAATAGTTTCTGAATCGCAGTTGGACGGAGTTGAGAAGAGTGGAGAGTTGGAGAGTTGTGGCGGCGGCGAAGGCAGTCGAGAGGGCGCTCGTGTCAGAGTCGGGGAGCTGCGGAGAGGGGAGGCCGGGAACGCGGTCGAGGTCACGGTGGAGACGCTCGTCGCGGGACCCAAGCCAGCGAGATATCCTCATTCCCCCAAGCATCAACAACCCCCTCCTGTTTCCCCCCGCGCTGAGATAGTGTGAGAAGGGGGCCCGTTCCCACCCCATTCCAGGCAGTGCCAGCGAGGCCCGCGGAGTCGGGGCGCCACCGCCATTTTGCGGCTCATCACCAGACGGGTAGGCTCGACGCGGTCTCGGCCCCAGGCCCGTCTGCCCCCTTGTAGTTGAGGGTGGTCCCTTTTTCTTTTGCTTTGAGTATATGTGTTGGCGGCGCCGTCTGTGAAGTAAAACTGTAGAAGTGTTGCCGTGTGCTCGGTAGTCGGTAGTAGATCTGCAGTGTGTTTTTCTTTTGTTGCATTTGCTTTTTGTGCAGAATTGTTGTGTTTCTTTAGTTACTTTTACATTTGCTTTTGGTGTATAATTGTATATGTGTGCTTTCCGTTTGCCGCGGAATAAATGTGCTTTATGTTGAACTGTTTTTCCCGTTTCGCTTCGTCTTTTCTGTTATTGAATCTCCATCTTACTTCATGTAAAGGGTTGGTCGTGGGCTAAATACGCCCGATAATTAATCGAACCGTCGAGGTTGACGATAACACCGCTCGGTTATCCCGATAGTACGGAACGGGTCGCTTAAAGTGGCCCGTGTCCGAAGTCGACCTGCGGCGAGGTGCGATCGCCCGGTCTACCCTCCGTGTGGGTACTTAGGTAGGTCGAATTTGGCGAGCAACCCTATCCCACGCGGGGGGCCAATTGGCACGATCGTGGTGAGGCCGAAAGGCCCACCCGTGACTAGTTCCCGGCGTTAGTCCGAGAGGGTCATGACGGGATTGTCCGCCCGGTGGGCGACGTGTCGCGATTCGAGATACTTGGCCGCTCGCACGCCGGCGGGCGCGAATCCGCAACAATATATATATATATATATATATATATATATATATATATATATATATATATATATATATATATATATATACATATATATATATATATATATACATATATATATATATATATATATATATATATATACACACAACATACATATTGTTGCGGATTTGGAAAGCTATCGCACTCAACATTCAGGTCCTTTAGCTCAGTTATATTGGTAAGTACATGTTGCCAATTAGGGTCCCGACCCTAGTCTAATGGGTAATTTAATGTTCATGCGCTGCGATTTGTATTAGGAAAACCCTCAACAACAACAACAACAGCCAGAAAATGCCCGTTGGTGGCGGACACGCTACGAAACAGTGAGCGTCCCCTGCGCGCTCACTGGAATGTGGGCGTGTTCAGACTGCATCCCCGATCTGAATTCCTTGCCTTATGTGGGCATAAAAGCAGCTCCTCCTCCGCACGATCGCGAGCCTGGGCGCTCACTTTGGCTCACCTTGGCCGGCTGCGGTTGCGCAGCGAGTCCCCGGCGACCGGAGCTCCTGGAAGACGGGATCGTCCAGCCGCGCGTTGGCGGCCAGGTAGCCAGCCATCCTGGTCCTCAGCTCCCCTGTCCTCTGAGCTGAAGGCCGAATAAAGGCTCCAGCCACACCATTTCTGTCTGCGTGTGCGTGTGTCTGTTTGTGGCGCCAGTCTGGATAAGTAGAATTGTTGTTAAGTGCATGCTCGTTTGTACATTCCGCATAGAACCGGCTGTAGGCTTTGATTGTGTATTGTCCCTTTTCCCCCCATTGATTGTTTGCCTACTGTATAAATAAACCCCAATTGTTAAATGTACTCAGCTCGTCGTGTCATTTCTGCATTGACTGAGCATGTCGTGCGTGTAAGGGATTAGTTGGCCTTACCAGGGTCACAAGATAATCAGGCCGGCGGAATTTGGTGATACCACCGCTCGGCTACGCACACGGAATGGGCTCGCTTAAGCGGCTCGCTTCCGTTCGAGTTCCGCCGAGGGTGAAGTACCCCGGTAGCTGGATCACGTGGGTACTTAGGTAAGTTGAAGTTGGCAATTAAGCCGACCCCACGTGATCTACCCATTGGCATATTTCAGTCCAAATGAACCAGGACCCGTATTCTCCAGAGAAGTACGATCTATATTCAGGGCGATCGAGCCGAGGCGACCATCGCTCCATCAAGGGTCGTGCTCGTGACGACGTGCCGGCGGAAGCCACAACAATATATATATATATATATATATATATATATATATATATATATATATATATATATATATATATATATATATATATATATATATATATATATATCTTCTTCTTCTTTCGGCTGCTCCCGTAAGGGGTCGCCACAGCGGATCATCCGTATGATCCGCATAGTGATTTGGCACATGTTTTACGCCGGATGCCCTTCCTGACGCAACCCTGGTCGCCTCTTACGACATAGGGATATGGTACACCTATTTTAACCGGGGTATACACCGGCCCAGTGCACTGGTACTCACTTCGCCAACCTCGGAAGGATGACAGGCTGAGTCAACCCCCTGGTGTATTAATTCAGTGGCCCAACGGGGCTTGAACTCAGGACCTTTTGGATCCCAAGCCACTGCCCTAACCACTGCGCCAACACCAAGATATATATATATATATATATATATATATATATATATATATATATATATATATATATATATATATATATATATATATATATATATATATATATATATATATATATATATATATATATATATATATATATATATATATATATATATATATATATATATATATATATATATATATATATATATATATATATATATATATATATATATATATATATATACATACATACATACATATTGTTATGGTTCTCGGAACCGCATCATTATTATACGTGTAGATAGTCCCTTTCCTTTTGTTTAGCGGGACAACAAGGGAGTACGTTGGAATGATCGAATAGCTAGGGTTGCTTAAATCATTTTCTTCTTCATTTCGTCCCCACTCTTCTTTTCGTCTGATTATTCCTGAGGTAAATCAGCGTGTGCGGCGACACGGTGAGGAAAACTACTGCACAGAGATCCTCGTTTCCGGGTGAGTCCTAAACCCGGCGTGTGTGGCGAGTCATGTGCGCTTAGCAGTGCGGGATTGTCGACTCGGGCTTCCGATGGTCAGGGGAGGATTGCCGGTTGCATTAAAAAGGCATGCGAATTTATATCTCTTAAGAGGCTGCACGAATGGTGTTTTTCACAACACAGAAAACACAGCCAGCACGTCGCCCACGCAACACGAAACATGTACGGAGGCCGATAAAGATGACTCCACGCGATGGTGGGCGGGAGATGAGTGTGCGGAGTAGAAGCGGCTTGTTCCCTTTCAACCTCAATATCTGACAGATATTGGTGTTCGCCCCGCGCACACGCTAGCGGAGTCATGTGAACGCGAGGGCAGGCCATGTGCGTAATGGCCGAACCACGCGCATTGTATGGAATCTGCTCGAAAGCAGACACGCACGCTGCTCATGAAACGTGCATGAATTTATCCATGGTAATGCACCTTCGGCCCTCGCTGGCAGCAGCGGATTCTCCACGGATATATATACATACATATACATCTCTATAGCATATATATGTATCAATATTTATATACATATATATGTATACATATATACACATATATATGTATACATATATATATATATATATATATATATATATATATATATATATATATATATATATATATATATATATATATATATATATATATATATATATACAGTGGACAACCTGCAAGTCGGCAGCCTGTAACTCGTCGCTTCGCCGAAGTCGGCAGCGTCAAAAAGTCCCGAATTTATCTAATGTTAAATTCCTTTGAATAAAGTCTGTAAGTCGTCATCTCTAAGTCATCACTTCGTCTAAGTCGTCAGATGTTGTCCATTCCCGCATAATGGAAACTCAAGTAAATTACCACGCCTAACTCATCACATGGAACTGCTGCCTCGTGAGAAGCCCGATTTCATGGAATCATGGTGCTCGCTCATTGGTCATTGGTCATTGGTCGCTCATTGGCTCATTGCTCATTGGTCATCGCTCATTGATAGGCTATTTATAACTGTGCTGCATTCAGCTCAGTCAGCGCGCCATCCCACAGGCCAACTGAAGAGGTCGACAGGCTGCGCAATGCAGTCTGGCGAAGGAGTAAAGGATCGATCAAGCTTCGTGTTGATGTCCGATCATGGTTTTATATTGGCTTATTTTGTACATCACCGCACTCTCATACACATCGGCATTGAGTGGTAGTCATCACCACGATGACTGTGTCATGTAATTTGTAGTTTTCGTAATTTGTAGGCATATGTAATATAAATTTGTAATTTGTAGGCATACGAGTTTTCATTCCAAATGAAAACTAATTCTACACTCATTCTACATTCATTCCAACAGCAATTCATTCCAAATTTGTCAATGGTGATATACCATCACCGATGGTATACGAGTTGTCATACAGTTGTTCATTATCTTTACTTTTGTTAAACTGATTCATGAATTCCATCTTTGCTTGATCACTTTCCAAGTCACCAATGAACCCCCACCTATGCCCCGAGGATTGGGTTTCCCTTTTGGTACAACAGCCGGCTTAGAGATTGTTGCACCCTCTCACATGTACGTGTCCAGGCCACGCGCGACTTCATCCTTCACCCCACAGTCATCATGAATGTTCGCATACGCGTAAGTCGTCACACGTCTAAGTCGTCACTTTTTTCTCGGTCCCGATGGTGACGACTTACGAGTAGTCTACTGTATATATATATATATATATATATATATATATATATATATATATATATATATATATATATATATATATATATATATATATATATATATTGTTACGAATCTCGCCTGCCCAGTGTGCGATCGGCCACGTAACTCAAATCGCGACGTGTCACCCACCGGAACGGACAATTCAGTCGTGACCCTCTTGGAACTACCACCAAGGAGCTAGCCACGGGTGGGGGTTTAACCTCACCACAACCCAGTCCGCATTCTACCCACACGAAATAGGGTGGATCGCCGAATGCCGATATACCTAAGTACCCACGCGGGTAGCGTACCGAGGAGTTGTACCACGCCGCAGGTAGACTCCGGACACGAACCGCTTAAGCGGCTCGTTCCATGCTGCAGGGATAACCGAGCGGAGTTCTCGTCAACCTCGACGGTTCATATTATTTACCGGGTGTTTTAAACCCACTATCAATCCCTTACGTGATACAAGATGGAACTTTCAACTGAAGGAAAGGACGCAACGAAACGGGAAACAATTTGACAAGCACTTTTATTCACACTCAGACAAGCACGTATTCACAGCCATACAGTAATGCACATATAACAGTCAAAGCAAGAACAAAACGCAGAGCTACTACCGAATAAAGCAATGTACAAGCACTTATACGGGTTTACTTAATAAACTGGCGCCACCCACACATACATTTACACCAAAAGCAAAGAAAACACAAGCCACCCTCACAGGCAAGGAGGCAGACAGGTCCGTGGACCAAATGAACGTGGGACCTGGGTGATCGGCCAGGTCCACGATTCTGAAGGGGTCTTACCTGCGCCCTCGTGGCGCGATGGCGGACTAGCCGCAATGACCGCGTAACTCGCTTGACTCCGTGCCCCTGGTATGGTCGGTGAGCTCCTCCAGGCGTGCGTCACGCAGGCACCACGGTTGGGTTGGGGAACGGACGGGGTTACCGGCGCTATCTCAGCGTGGATGGGGGGAAATTGTTGATGCTCGGGGTCGGGAGAGGGGAATGGCGGACGCTCTGTCCCGCTAGCGGGGTCCCGGGACCGCATAGACTCCGGCGAACTCTCGCCCATGACCCCTCTTCTGCGTCCCTGCTCCACTCTGCGACTCATCCCTCGACCTCCACTCCGAGCTCCATCCCTTTCGCCGTCCGATCCCCGCTAACACACGCCTCAGACTCCACGACTTCCGACCAGCGCCACTTTCTGCACCCCTTTCTTTTTACATGAGCTGCGTTGTTCTCGTGTCTTTATAGACCAGGGGAGGAGCTTGTATGCAGACTCGCGGATCAAAATGCGCTTGGAGGCCGGGCCACACTGCCCGACGCTCGCCCATTGGACGGAGAAAAAGGGGCGTGAGCCTCTCCTGGTCCGTTTTCCTCTCCTAAAAGGAACGCATTCACAGCGGGTTCGGAGGCGGGGCCATGCCACCCGATGCTCAGTCATTGGATGGAAGAAAAGGGGCATGAAGCCTTCCTGATCCGTTTTCCTCTCCTAAAAGGAACGCATTCACAGTGGGTTCGGAGGCGGGGCCATGCCACCCGATGCTCAGTCATTGGATGGAAGAAAAGGGGCGTGAAGCCTTCCTGATCCGTTTCTCCTCTCCCGAAAGGATCCATGTGCTCGCGGCTCGACGCGTTCGGCAACAATTACCGAACGGGCCCTGGACAGCACGCCGTTCGGTGTTGACTGGTGGTGTGGTTGATGGTTGTGGAAGGAGAAAGGCGAAGGTGGTGGGGGGTTTGCTGTGGTGGTTTGGTGGTTGGCGGGGCGTCGTTTGTGAATGGCGGTGAAGCGATGTTTGCGGGATGGAGTTGTGGAGGTAAAGAGGCGAAGGTGGTGGTGTTTGAGTTGTTGGCGGCTTAATGGTCCAAAATAACGATAAAGAAAAATGGCGAACTCAAAGCGTCGCAGCCCGGATGAATCACACATATTCCCCCTAAACAACAGGTGTGGACTAACTACACATGAACTTATCGATATATCTCACCTGAGGACCCTTTATGGTGTATTGCGAATTTCCACAGCCGTAACAAAATGTATATATACATATATATGCATGTATATATATATATATATATATATATATATATATATATATATATATATATATATATATATATATATATATATATATATATATATATATTGTTACAGATTTCCCCCCGCCGGCGTGCGGACAGCCACTTTTAGCCGAATTGCGGCCGTACGCCCACCGGACGAGCAATCCAGTCGCAGCCTTCCTGATCAAATGCCGGAACCCAGCTACGGGTGTGTTTTTAAGCACACCACAGCCTTGTCAGTACTCTACCCACACGCTGCAGGGTCCGATCGTCGAATTGTTGATTTACCTAATTATTCGTGCGGGAAGGCTACCGAGAGGTTTTACCTCAACGGGAGCTGCTTGGAAACGAGCCACGTACGCAGCTTGCTCCGTTCTGCGGATACCGAGCGGTGTATTTATCGCGCAGCCCTGTTGGACCCGATCACTTTATCGGCTATTAAAAAGCAAGCTATATTCCGAACTCAATGATGTCAGTTCAATGAGGGAAAGGACGCAACGAACGGTTTAACATTCACACATGGACATTTATTTATAAAACGACACATATGCAGTCATGCAGTCATGTATGCAACCAATGCATGTATACAATCATGCAGTCATGTATGCAACCAATGCAAGTATGGGACAAAACACGAGCAAGAAGAACTACAACCGTCTATTATTATTTATTTACATGCACTTAACAGTTCTACTTAAAGACATGGTGCCACAACGTTCATTCAAAACCCCAGAAAGAAAAGACCCAGGCTCGTAAGCCTTTTATGTTTCTCAGAGCTTGGGAGACCGAAGGGGCTCCGAGAGGCCGCACTGGTTACCTGCCGCCATCGTGGCGACTCGCTGGGTGCTCCTTGGCGTCCCGACCACACGGCAGCTGGCGTGACCACGGCGCGGCCCAGGCCTCATCTTGCAGCCCAATCGATCGGGCCTAGTCGACAACGCCTCAGAGGAACGAACGGGCCTTTGCTCTTTCAGAGTTGATGCTCTTTTAAGAGCCCGTCCGTTCCTCCGCGTCGTTTGGACTGTCCCGGGGCCTGATCACATCGGACCGTTTTGCCGCTGGTTGGCGACTCCTCTCCGGCCTCTTCTCAGCGAACCACAGCTCGGCACGGCACGACAGGCTGCGCTCCAGGCTCCGCTCTCTCCAGCTCCCGTCCGTCTGCAGACTCCAGACTCCAGGCTGACCCAGCTCCCAACGCGACTCCACACAACTGCTCCCAACTTCACGCTTGGAGTCTGCGCGCCTTTATATGGGATCCATGAGGCGAGGTTTGATCTCTGATCCCTCACCTCTGACCCCCTGCTGACTCCTCCCCTTTCGATCTTTTGATCCGATTTCGATGCGAAGCTCGGAGAGAGCGGACGTGGGTGAAATCAACGACCCTGGTGCCAACGAAGGAGTCCCCACGTCTGGTTGCAGAGATGTTGTTCGTGGGGAATTCGCCGTCGCTGGCGCAAAGATGGTGGCGCAATGGAGATGACGGTGAGGCGCTGCTGTTCGTTGTTGCGTAGGTTGTGAGGGGATGTTGTGGTGGTCGTTGTAGAGATGGTTGATGAGAGCGATGTTAGTGGTCGAGGTGGTTGTTGAGAAGCGGTTGGTCCAGAATAAAGACAGTAAAAGAAAAAAGGCTACTTCAAAGATCACAGCCCTGCACACGAATAATTGCCCGTTAAACATCGGTGGGGAAATCTATCTGAACACAGACTTATCGACATGACTGATCTAAGGACCTCTATGGTGTCCTGTGAATTTCCACAACCGTAACAATAAAAAAATATATATATATATATATATATATATATATATATATATATATATATATATATATATATATATATATATATATATATATATATATATATATATATATATATATACACACACACACACACACACACACACACACACACACACACACACACACACATAAATATATGTATATATATATATATATATATATATATATATATATATATATACATACATATGTAATGTTATGGTATGGTTTTCAGTGGTGGCGGGATTCGCACCCGACTCTTGACCCCAGTGTTAAGGATTCGGACGTCACTTAACAGCACCGCCGTCTCCGGGGTTATAACGCTGGCTGGTTCGGCACAATTCTCGGGTTACGCGCCTCAAATCATGATACCAAAATACACCTGTGCCTTGCCAGCTGGGGGGATAGACCCCAGTTACAGGACTGGTTTTGTCAGAGACCAAGTGAATTCTGCCAGTCTGTAACCATTTTGGTTTTATATACCAATCGAGCGAATTGTTTCTCAGCATAACACGAATAATAATTCAAGGGGGAAAATCTCGTATAACTCAGCCAGATTTATTGGGGACACATCGGGGAACACAACACAAGCAAAGCATTCACGACAATGTTATAATTAATCTATAACCCATTCTTAACTAGGGAGCTACGGATTACGGGTTTCGAAGGGAACCCGAGCGAGATAAACCTTAGACAACATGCAGACAATACACGGACAGCATGCAGACAAGACACAGATGGTACTTGGCAATGCCTCATGGACGAGAGGAAAAGTGTCAAAAGCACGAATGCGGCTCGTGACAAGCCGATGTCAACGGATTTGAGCACCCGGCTCGAGCACGCCGTGTGGCAAAATGGCGGCGTCGTCCTCCTTTTGTCGCACCGCCCACGCACACAGCCTCAGCGCGTTCAGCCCCCATAAGGTCGACGGCCCAAGACAAAAGATCTTTGGTATGCTCCAGCTGGCTTTCCACAAGGTCCAGCATGCAAGTCCAGGCCTGGCCTTTTCACCAGATTAGGCCAAATCGGGGTGTTGGGCTCCGCAGGCGGATCGATGGGACTACAAGACGTGTCGTCGAGCCGTGAGGTGAGTAAGGACAGAGGCTCCGTGGTTAGACGCAGGTTGAACCTGTCGATGACCTCCTCATAAAGTCGATCGTCGACTCACACAGCAACCAGTTCCTCTGGAAGCAGATTGCAGCCTCCCACTTGTCGTTTCTCCTGCCTCTTTCACGAAGCAGATCGCGAAAACCCTCATGCAGTTTCTCCAACTGCCGATCATCCGACTCGACACATCGTTTCTCTGTTGCCTTCCCGTTGCTCGCTCGCCTCGAAGCCGACTGCTCCTCCAGCAGATCGCGACTCGACACTCTCGCTTCTCTCCAGCAGAAGGCAGACTGACCTCATTCAGTCCTTTTCTTGCCTTTCTTTCGGCTCGCTCTTTATGAAAAACCGATCGCGCCACCTCGGCGCTCAGTTTCACCACCACCTTCCCGGCGCTCGCTCGCCTCTCAGTTTCACCACCGCCTTCCCGGCGCTCCTGCAGTTTCACTTCTTTCTTTTTTTTGGGGCGTGCCCCTTTTCGAAGCCGACAAAGTCCTCCCCCTCCCAGAGCACTGAGCGGAGACTCCTTCGGAGAGGGGAACGAAGAAGAAGAACCTCTCGGTCCACCACCACTGTACGAACAATAAACAACGTCTTCCATCTCCTGACACACATGTAACGTCCATTTACCGAACAACCTGGCTAAACATGCATTTAATGGGGGATCTGGGCTAATCCTATATTTAACTAGAGGGGTAGCACTCGGTAGAGTGCAAAACCTCCACCGCCAATATTGCTGGGTTACCTAAGTGAACCTGATATCCTATTCATAGTAGGTCAAAATGGATCAGACTCTACTGAACCACGATTGAATAAACTAAACGAGATCAACGCGCATGTAGAAATGCCCCAAAAAAAAAAATCGAAATTTTATTGAAAAAAAAGTTGCAAAATTTCGAAGTTTTTTTTTCTCGAACAAATTTTTTTTGTTGTTGTTGGAAATCACTTAAAACATGTAGAAATGTAAAAATAAATTCAAATATTTTTTCAAAATGGCCGCCATAGCGGCCATATTGGACATTTGACTGAGTCCATAATCTAATGGCATGATCCTTGGACCGTACCTAACCCCCCCACCAAATTTCGTCGAAATCCGTCCAGGAGTTTTTCCGTAATACTGTTCACGAACAAACAAACCAACAGACAGGGGTGAAAACAGGAACCTCCATCCATCTTCGATGGCGGAGGTTAATAACACACTAAGGGCCATTTCCGCAAATATATATATATATATATATATATATATATATATATATATATATATATATATATATATATAT
>NC_140962.1:91709230-92119230 GCF_056783735.1 Eptatretus burgeri | reverse complement strand
CACGTACGCACACACACACCCAAGAAATGGTGGCAGAGGCCTTTAATAACGGGCTCCAGTTCGGAGAACAGGTGAGCTGAAACCCAGAACCTATCTCGAACCTCTCCCCCTCGTGTGGTCTTCAAGTTGTTCGGACCCGGGCTCCAGCGAGAGCGAGCTGGATCCAATCGCCGTGATCTGCGATCCTTCCCGAGCTCCCGCGAATCCTCCCGCGCTTCTCAACACATGCTGGTGAGACGAGGTGCCAATCCTTCCCGTCGATGCGCCGATCCTTCCCATCGATGCGCCGCTTCCCCCAAGGAACCATCTCCAAGAAAAAGTCAACAAGTCGCACCAAGCCGGGAACCAAAATGAAGAACAAAGAGCTCCACGAACCAAGAAGAAGAAGAAGCCACCACTCGCAGCTCGAGCCAAGAAACCAGCTCAACTCTCCTCCAAGCAAAGCAGCTCGAAGCAAAAAGCTCTCCCGACCCAGGCAGAAGCCGAAGCTCACTGAGTCAGCCGAAGCAAAAAGCTTCCGAAGGCCTCAACCCTAACGCAAGCCAAGCAGGACCCGACGGTCTGCTTAACGACTACTCTCTGCCGAAGCAAAAAGCTTACTCATCCAACTCCCCCAACACGAACAAAGAAAAGATCTCCTCTTATCCTTCTCCCACCCTTCCCTCGCTCCCGGCGTGACTCATGACTCATGCCTTTGTGCTCCATCCCCCGCTCATCCATGGGTGGGAGGGAGTTGTTGACATCATGAGTCACGGGACGGCAGGGTTCTTCTTCCTCTTCACAGAAGAGGGGGAGGGATGTCTCCATTGTTCGTTCCCTAACTATTAAATCGATCCGCAGCGCATCTAATCGATTTCTGAACATTTAAACAATGGAAGGTGAGCTATGGAACAAGCACTTATCGACATAGCTGACTAAAGGAACCTGAATGTTGTGTGCAATCGAATTCCCAAATTCGTGACACTACCCCCTCCCCTTTTTACAGACTCGTCCCGAGTCGTCAAATTTTCTTGCAACCAGCATGTGTAAGTTTTCCCCTAGTACTTTCTACCTTTGGATCCCTGAGTGTGACATTTCTTTATACGTGTCGCAAAAATAAATAACCTAATGCGCTGCGTAACTAACTAAACAAACTCTCAGACTCATTCGGACAACTTCACTAAAATTGCCGGCGCTAAAACAAACATGCAGGTGAGGGTCCACGTATTTACAATTTTCACTCAACTTATCCATTACTTAACCATGGCCCAGGACTTGGGATCTGTGAAAGGGGAGAAGGTAAAAGTCGTTTCAAAGTCGATTGATGCAGGGGAATAGATGGAGATGGTCGCAAACCACAAATGAGCATGATGGATGCAAGGGCTGCCTGCAGGGCAGTCTTTGCAAAACTGGATGGTCCTGGCGCACATGGTGATGGATGGACACAGGGGAAAATGCAAATAAGGGCTAGCAGGCATGGGGTCATGGAACAGGCAGGAAAACGAGGAATGGCAAGGCAAGTCCATGCAGAACAGGCGGCTGCAACACAACAGGCCGGCAATGAAGCTGGCCGGCCTCTGGTGTGGTTCCATCAGGTCTGGAGGGAGTGCGGTGGTGCCGGCCACTCTGAAGGCAGGCTCAGACCGAGCCACTGTCCATACCCACTCCCTTAATTTGCCACAAAACACAACAAAATTTAGCCCCTCTTTATTTTTATTACCCTTTTATAATTGTCTCCCTCACCCACTTTATCGTCCTTGTCTGGCTAACCTATCCTGTCAACCTAGCCTACTCCCAACCCCTACGTTCCCTCTCTGGAGGGGGATAGGGAGAGACTGGCGTCCTGTCTCGAGGCCCAACAAAGCCTCAGAATGGCCTCCTCAGAGTTCAGCGATCTACCAAGGTGGGTCCAGCGACCTACAACGAGTGAAGGGATGGATGGTGCGAAGGGGTACATCTATCTACCCTAACATTCATTAACCTGAAACTACCCCGGGACTTTCCAAAAATGCCTCACACTTTAAAACTATCGGTTCTAAAAACCATGACTCCCGTCGCCTGTGTTGGTGTCCATTATAAATTTGGGCCTTGCCCTCAAATTTTCATACGTGCCCTCGCACAATTTCCTGGCTGGGCAGCATGGCTCAACTGGCAGGAACTCCCCCTCTGCCGAACTCTAACCATGGCACCCCCAGGCCCGCAGGCTGCCTCCGAGCCTAGCTTCTCCCTACAACGCGGGGGGTTGCCCTCTCTGGAATTGCCCCCCTCCGATGCCCATGTGGCGTGTTGATGCCCCGGGTCCCTTTCCGAGGGTCGCCCGTGCCTACTACACTGCCCCCGTGGCATTCTGGCGCTACGGGTCCCGTTTCCGATGGGTCGCCCATACCCACTACACTATCCCGGCCCCTCTTGGGCCCTTGGCCTAATCTGGCCGACTAGTCCGGTGCCCGGAGTGCCCACTAAACAAATACTCAACTTTCCACAGCCACGCTCCCAGCCGGTCCATGAACTCCTGCACCCCTCCAAACGGGTTTCGTGCCTTCTCTCGACACCAACAACAAAACGACCTCCTTTTAGTAAATTTAAATCACCCACTAGCTAACATTAAACTGACCCCGGGGTCACTTGGGTGGGAATCACTCCTCCCCCCAATCAGTCATCGCACCATGCATACCACATTCGCTCCACTCACACACTTGGGCCCACTGTCCCACACTCATTCCTCACACACTTTCCATTTCACAACTCACACCAACACTCTATACTGCCATCCTTCTTAACTAAATCCCCTGACTAATCGTGCTCCCTCGTCATCCCTTATTCTCATGCACGTTCCATTTACTCTACGTAGCTAAGCTGCGTCCCCTCTACACATTTCAATGTCTGTCCATGTCTCCAAAAATCCAAAAAATTCCCATTTCCTAAATCTGAACTAAAATCCTTCTAACTAATCCATTCCACGGGCTCCATGAGGAATAACCAACCCATGTCCCCATGAAGCTAGTCAAACTATCGCTAACCCATCCCCCTAACCAGTACTTCCTGTGCCCCCGAACAGGGGGGGGGGGTTTCCAGGAGGACAGGTGAGCTGAAACCCAGAACCTATCTCGAACCTCTCCACCTCGTGTGGTCTTCAAGTTGTTCGGACCTGGGCTCCAGCGAGACCGAGCTGGATCCAATCGCCGTGATCCAACGACTACTCTCTGCCGAAGCAAAAAGCGTACTCCTCCAACTCCCCCAACACGAACAAAGAAAAGATCTCCTCTTATCCTTCTCCCGCCCTTCCCCCACTCCCGGCGTGACTCATGACTCATGCCCTCGTGCTCCATCCCCCGCTCATCCATGGGTGGGAGGGAGTTGTTGACATCATGAGTCACGGGACGGCAGGGTTCTTCTTCCTCTTCGCAGAAGACGGGGAGGGATGTCTCCATTGTTCGTTCCCTAACTATTAAATCGATCCGCAGCGCATCTAATCGATTTCTGAACATTTAAACAATGGAAGGTGAGTTATCTAGGGAACAAGCACTTATCGACATAGCTGACTAAAGGAACCTGAATGTTGTGTGCAATCGAATTCCCAAATTCGTAACAATATTTTATTATGTAAATATGGAGGAGGGTGCACAGCCTTGCTTAAAGCTTACCAGATATATGCTTAGTTGTAAGAATCGCAAATTTCTTTAAATTTTCAGATTTCACTCCAGACTTTGATGCTTATTTAGTCCACGAGATTCGATCCTCAAATCCGAAAGAATATTTCGATTGTCTTCCTTTAATTAGTCCATTAGACCATATCGTGTTTCCAAGGCAAGGTATTATTAGTGGGTCGAATCAAAATGGCGGCTAAAACCTCTGTGTGGGGAAGTTGGGCCAAACCTTTCATGAAGGTAAGCCGTTAATTATCTTCAAAGGTAGTGTTTTAATTAACCCAAACACCCAGTTTTCGCTCATGCACTCCCTTAGTTTCCTTCGTATGCATACAAAGTTTTGGGCTGCTGGGTTTCATGGTTTTGGAGTTATGCAGGACACACACACACACACACACACACACACACACACACACACACACACACACACACACACACACACACACACACACACACACACACACACACACACACACACACACACACACACACACACTATTATAGATTGGGAAAGCAAGAAACACGAGTAGTATATTTTCTGGGATATATTATGAGTTTCGATGCCGTTCATATAGTAAGGGCGAAGCTATTTATTACGACTGAGGAAACATCTGACCAAGCAAGGGATAGCCCTTGATGCCGGACCAAGTCTGGTTAATTAGAGAACCGAATCTCGTTATATACTGCTGGCAGGGTACCCAGCCAGTCAATCTGCCCTTGGCTACTTGGGTAGTTTATAAAAAAAAAAGAGAGGAGGCCAAATTTCGACCATATTGGCAGAGATAATAAATATCTGTTCTCAAATGATTTTGGATTTCTTTTGCTAATCTTAACCACAGAAAATCCAAAAAAGGATGAAATAAACCAATTGAATCTGTTAAATTTTTTTTCTCTTTTTCACTATTGCGATGGTATTGAATGCTCAATGACGCAGTGACGTCACTTAAATTAACCGACATGCACGAGGCAATGCCAAGCACCCACGTTGATCTTCATCCCCAGGAAAATAAGCAAGCAGTTTCCGAATGCGTCCTTTAAGATGCATCACCCCCCCCCTCAAATTACAATTGCACAACGACTTTCTTTCTTTAAATGGCTTTCAATCATTCCCACGATCTTGAGAGATCGGTAAGGGAAGTTTTTGGCCCAAGTCTTTTACGAACCGGCTGGCCAGGCCTAATGTCTGACTCAGTAGTTAGGGCAGGAATTTGTAATTTGTTCAAGGTGCTGGCAATAGCTCGCCGACTCTTCTCGAAGGACACCGTGGGCTCTTTAACGTCCATCCGAGGGACGGCAACACACCTTGATAAATCACCCTGCCTGTGAATCACCAGGCTGCAAGTTTATAGCCAGGTCAAGATTCTAACCCACACTAGACAGCTTATAACCGAGCACGCGCTCTTGGCCATCCTGACAGCTCTAATTGTAATGACCGTGCAGCTTTAATTAATCGGTTCGAACGAATCAGTTCGAACACGACCAGATCTGCTATAAACTGAGCTGCCTGCAGCCATTCCCTGGAGCGATTTACCGCGAACCCTTTTCCCATTCTGTGCCTTCCTCCGTGCAACGCAACGATCTCCCGTCAACGCCGAGAGAGAGAGACCATCATGAGGAATCCGTGAAAGCGTCGCCAAAGTTGTGCCCGCGTCGTTTCAAGGCAAACTCCGAGCTCCTAACGAGCCCCAGTGCCCGGCAGGCTGTGCACTGAGCTCCGCGCAGCGGCGTCTCTGCAAATGTCGAGGAAAATGTTATTAACACCCCGCCGTGGCAAAGCTCCAAAATCAATGGCACACGCACTGTCAATCATCATTCATAACGACGCAGCGCCAGCGAGCGCCGAGAGCTGAATATCAAATCGGTCTTGATGCGCCGACGTCCACGGCTCGGGTGCTGCCCGTCAACGATGTTCAAAGGACTGATGTTTGTTTGTTTGTTTGTTTTTACCGAATCCGTGTATTTAATATCATTTTTTGTTTTTTTTTTAATCATAAAGAAAAAGCAAAGCATCCTCTTGGACTCCGCCGCTTCACCACCTCCGAGGCAATCAGTGTGCACCACAAGTGGAGGCAGGTGGTCCTGATAATTGAGGGATTTGCAATCACCCGTAGGTATGCGGATCTTGGTACTGACTCCCCCCGAGTCTCGCTGGAACATTTGTTTTTCTGTAATGTAAAGAGTTCACCGCCAGAGCGGCAGGGACATGCCCCGCAGGCTGAACTCCGTGTTGTTGGCCCTCGCGCGCGCTCACACCGTGCTGGGGTCGCTCGGTCAACATCGCATTATGCATACTGCCTCGGGGTATCCACTGACTGGCTTGCGTTCAGGTTTTATGGCCAATCATCGTGGAAACACTTTTGGATCCAAGCTGTGACCCCAGCACGCAGATTTGCGGACCCTGCTGTTGTATTCACGATATGTTCTTGTGCAGGTGTAATTTTGGCATCAGGTGTGTTGGGGTTTCCTTTTTTTATTGATTTAGGGCTCATGGAGGAGCTTCCACATAAATCACATGCTCAACAAAGGCATTAGGAGTCATCACTGTACTTGAACGTGAATTACAGACACTACCTGAGTTCTTCATCTCCAATATGCCTACACATACATTGACCATATGGGATTTGAACACGAGTTATCTGCATTGTGAAGCATGGCAATGCTTCCTTGCCTCCGCCATCGAGGGTGAAGGAGGTTATGGTCTCACCCCCTGTCTGTCTGTGTGCAGGATATCTCAAAAGGTTGTGGACGGATTTGGATGGAACTTGGTGGACAGGTTGAGTGTGTGACCAAGACGAATTGATTCGATTTTGGTGAAGATCCGGATCCAGATCCGACTAGAATTTTTAAAGTGATTCTTCACCTTTGAGAGATAAGGCTGAACCGATATATAGCATGATATTTCAAAAATGTATTGGGCCTGATATGTTCTCGTGGATCAGACATTATGGGGTAGAGGTATGCGCTCTACCGAGTGCCCTTCTAGTTTATTTATTATTTTGATGTAGTTTACTCTGCAGGGTGTCGGTGCTACTGAAGCAATTTATTGTGGCAAGGCTCGCCTACTATCGTGGGTGGTTTGCCATTGCCAGACCAGCGTTGTTTGTCCATGCTATATGTTTTTTTAACTACAAATGGACGAGGTGTGTGTGTGTGTGTATTTTTGTCTATTAATTATGTCGTCTATTCATGAATTATGCACTGTTGGAATGTACCTTTTGACCCTTAAGAGTCTAAATAATTTTTAAATTAAGTCTAAAGTCCAAATTATTTATTTATAATTATAATTTTATAGTCTAAAATCTAGTCTAAATTATTTTTTTGTAATTATAATTTTATAGTCTAAAATCTAAAGTCTAAATTATTTTTTGTAATTATAATTTTATAGTCTAAAATCTAAAGTCTAAATTAATTTTTTATAATTTTATAGTCTAAAATCTAAATTAATTTTTTATAATTATTATTTTATAGCCTAAAATCTAGTCTAAATTAATTTTTTATTATTATAATTTTATAGTCTAAAATCTGAAGTCTAAATTAATTTACAATTCTAATTTTATAGTCTAAAATCTAAATATTTTTATAATTATAATTTTATAGTCTAAAATCTGAAGTCAAATTATTTTTTTATAATTATAATTTTATCGTCTAAAGTCTAAATTCATTTTTTTTAATTATAATTTTATAGTCTAAAATCTAAAGTCCAAATTATTTTTTTATAATTATAATTTTATAGTCTAAAATCTAAAGTCCAAATTATTTTTTATAATTATAATTTTATAGTCTAAAATCTAAAGTCTAAATTATTTTTTTATAATTGTAATTTTATAGTCTAAAATATTAATTTTTTTCATCAAGTCTAAAGTTTAGACTGCTGAGACCCCTTCGAACTTTAAAGACCCTTTAAAACCCCCAAGACCCATAAGACCCCTCAAGACCATGAAGACCCCGAGGACGCAAAAGCTCCAAAAGTCCCCAAGGACCCTAAAGTCCCAAAAGACCCTGAGGACCCAAAACTCCCAAACAGTCCCTGAGCACCCAAACATCCCAAAGGTTCCTGAGGACCCAAAAGTTCCAAAGCCCCAAGGACCCAAAAGTTCCAAAATGTTCCCGAGGACCTAAAAAGTTCCCATGGACCCATAAGTGGCAAAATGTTTCCGAGGAACCAAAAGTTCCAAATGTTCCCGAGGACCAAAAAAATCCCTGAGGACCCAATGGACCCAAAGACCCACAAGACTCTGAAGATCCTGTAGACCCCTTAAGACTCGACTATATGACAAAATCTGTTAGAATTCTCATATTTTAAACACACGCCATGTTAAGGTATATAAAGCAGCTAAATACGCCCTACCACGGCATGGCATTCCAATTACAAAAAAAAACAAACTGATAACATTGCAATAAAGCATATATTCATTAATGCTAATAATAATAATAATAATAGTAGTAGTAGTATCATTTGGCAATAATAACAAACATATTGTTGCGGTTCTGGAAACTGCTTGCCTCCGAGGCAATGGCATCCATCATACAGTGGTCCCTAGACAGTTACTTCATTAATATACATACAGTTAGAGCTTTCCCTCATGTCTGTTGGGTCAAACGGGATGAAGTGCATTGTGTAGATCTCATAGTTAGGTCTGATATTATATCTAACTTCATTCCTACTCTTTTCCTCTTATTCCTGAAATAGTTCAAAGTAGGCACCGCACCCAGACGGCCGCCTGTAAAAATTACAGCCACACCCTTCACTATAAGAATGCGTCTTCGCGAAGGCTAACAGTAGAAGCAAACAATAAACAACCTCCACCACCAGAATGCATGGGATGCGTGCATCACAGCAATAACCTCCACCCACTGTTCAGGACGCATGCGCATTCTTTTCAACCCATTTCGGCAGCTAATAATTATATCCAATCCTTTCCTTAAATTCATGACACAGATCAGGGCCGGCACTGTGCACACCACCGCCTGTGAAGATCGCCACGGGGATAGATAACCACATGCTCAATGGCAGAATTGATACTAGGTGGGGTTGACTCAGCCTGTCATCCTTCTGAGGTCAGCAAAATGAGTACCAGCTTTCTGAGATGACTGAGCTATTTGATTGTGCTGCATCAGAGTGGTGACCTGTCCAGGATTGTGCCCTATTGCCCAGGAGACTGCTTCAGCAGCACTGATGCTCGGTACAGAGTGTGGTCCCACTGGATGGATGGATGGAGTAACTGCTGAATCAATCTATCTCTCTGAGTTCTTCCTGACATCTTTGTTCTTTGTTCTTTTCACACTTCTTTCTACTTTTTGAGGCGATAGGTGGTGCACCTATAAAGTGCCATGCTGAGCAGGCAAGCAGTGTGCCATGCCTTGGAGCCATACAAAAGAGTTTGGAGTCAGGAATGGAGCTGGAGCTTGGAGTGAAGCAGTCTGATGGAGAGATGGGGAGATTGCCAAGGAACGGGTCGGGGTCACCACACACGTACTGACATTCTCCTGAGCTGTATCTCACCCACTCCCTCGAAAACTCAAAGGAGATCGCCAACAGTCCTTTTCAGGATCCACATCATACTTCTGCACCTCACACCCTCACATCTCCACATGAACCCATCTCGCTGACTCTCTCTGAACGCGAGAGAATCAACAGAGTCAACATTGGCCCTTTTCAGGACCCACACTATACTTTTGCACCCCATATGCATCACCTCTTCGCAACCTCACATCATCCACCCAGTTCGGTACCACATGAGCCAGCTGGCTCATGTTGGGGTAAGTGTGGGGTCACACCCATACCTAACTGCTAACTCTCATATTTCTTTCAAACTTACTCTTCTTCTTCATTTTCTGGAATTAATGTGGCATCCAAGTTATTTTTGGTAAGTGATTGTCGAAAGGGCTTTTGTGGGTAGATAAGACTTTTTCATGTGTGACTGTTTGACTTGTAAATATGCACCTTGCTGAATTATAATCCTTTCAAACTGTCCTGTTGTCTGCTTCAATTGATACGACATAGCATGCTGTATCAGGGAGTTCACCTGTGCAGATTTGTTGCAAGTAGTCAGAAGCCAACTTGTAATCTACGGTAACGCTCGGCCATATCCTGGAATCGGTTGCACATTGGGAAGCACAGTACTCTATCTGGAGGGTTTAATTTGTCAGCTCGGTAAAGTGGGATTTGGACACTGGACCCTCACTAAAGAAAACATCTCAGATGGCATCTGTGGTTGTTCAACAACCCGTCACACCACAGAGTTATCTGTGGAGCTGGTGGTTTCAGGATCGCCATCAGGTAAGTAGATTCAAGATCTTCCCTTGTAATCCTCCCCTGAGGTGAATCCGTAATAATATTTTTCTCTGTCTCCTGCCTGGCAGTCAAACAAAATTGAAAATCATTCCAAACAGTAAACTTCCAGTTTTTATGGGCATTATAAACGACACAAACAACAGGCACGGATAACTAATGTAATGCGTTAGATCGGGTGATCTAATTAGACACTGGATAAAATGGCAGTATTGTCCTTTCTGGAGGAGAGGATAAAACTGCCGTCGTGAAGTGAAGGCTAGATGAGCATGGGAGGAGTCAATTTATTTATATTCCTTGTCACCTGGGGTGATCGATTAGGTTAGAGCCAATTGGTTATTCCCTCCATTTATGGGTGAGAGACTCGATTGGGTCGAGTTATTTATATACGTATTTTTTTTCAAAATGTAGGATAAAAGAAGAGCGAGATGGTGGAGGTCAGATTGGTAGGTGAGAATAAAGAGTTTGATGGGGGCTGTTTTTCTTGAAAACGTATTTAAGTTGAAAATGAATATTAATAATTCACAAAGATCTGCAGATACTTTTTATACAGACCTTGCTGCTTATGTGGGATGAAGTTGGGTGGAGAACGAGGGAATGCTCCGTTTCGTATATGGATATGTTCATGTTAACGTCAAGATTTTGGTTTTTATGACAATAACAGTTTTGTGTATTCATAGTTTATATTTATACCACTTGTGTGCTCATTATATTCATTTATCAGGTTCTGCAGAGGGGTAACTGGATTTTGTAAACACCCTGCAGATTATTGGCTAAGAGGCATTGTAAAAGTGTTACCTTAGAAATGGAATTTAATGTTATTCGTTGAATGGATGCTCGTGAATGTACTGTTGATGTTTCTGGGTTGTTTGACCCCGATATATAAATATGGTGACACTCAGGAAGAAGAAAATGTACTGCTAACTTTGACGGCTTTCGGAAGAGGCTTATTTGTATTTAAATGTCTGGTAATTGTTTTGTATTTATTTATACGTATTTGTACTTAAATATAACTCTCATTAATTAAAAAGGCTTCGGCACTACAGATGGATATATATTTTTTTTAATCGAACTTTATTTTTTCTAAGCTTTGAACATTTTTTGTTGTTGCCTCAAACACTCCCTGGCACTCACTGACAAACCTCTGAAAGTTTGATGAAGATCCGTATAGCCATCTCTGAGAAAAATGATGACAGACACGCACGCACACGCACGCACGCACGCAAATACAGACAAACGGCTATCATAGTATAGATGCGATGTGATTCCTGTTGAGGATTTGTTGGACTTTTGTTGAGGAAGGTACTTACTTTTTGCATAATGATCGGTTGATTGAAAGTCGAAAAAGGAATGCTAATGTCACTTTGTGCATAAATTGAGATTGAGCGTGGGAAAGGTGTAAATCCTGTATGCCACTGTGTTCAAAGGAGTATCTTAACTTTCTTGCAAAGTGTTTTTATTCATATTCCAAATGTTCAACTATTCCTCATAAATATTGCATCGTCCATAAGTATGCAGACTCATCTGTGAAGTTTTACCTCTGTTTTTTTTTTTTGCAGGTTCAAAACAAAAACTTCTATCATTAAAGGCAAGCAATGGTGGGATAGGATAGCGGAGGTAGTGTACTCGCCTTTGAGTTGTGTGAACCTTACTCAATATTGAACTTGACATTAAATTGTTAGCCTGATGTTTTGCAAGCATGATAGGCATCTTTGAGTGAGTCATACCTCAGGAGGGATATTAAACACACTGTCGAGTCTGCTGACATTAATTAGTGGACGTTAACGAACCAACGATATCTTTCGATAAAGAGTAGGCGAATTATCACAAGCACACTGAACAAGTTGCAAAATCCTGCCGTGACCTGGCCGACTGTCAAACACAATTGCCTTCATGAGGAGCTTGGCAGACTCAGTGTACATCTAAGGACAAAAAGGTTTCTGCACAACTCAGATAATTATTGGCTGCCAGAGGGGGTCCCTGCCTGTCTAAGGACACAGAAAGAAATGAGATTAAAAGCACTAAGTAATGGTGAACTGCTCAAAAATTAGACATCTATGAAAAAAACTTATTCAATGTCAGCAGCCAAGGCTGAGTATGAATTGTGAGGAGGGGCTGGCAGGATATCCTAAAGTTGTGCACACTCGCCTATAAGCTAGCTGTCTTACGTGTGTTTGAATCTTGATCTGGGTATAAACGGTCATCCTGGTATTTCACAAGCAGGGTGATTCATCAATGTTTGTGCCATTACTTGGATGGAAGTTAAATGGAAGTCCCTTCTGCCAGCATTATGTAGTAGACGTTAGAGACCCAATGGTTTCCTTTTCGACCAGTAGACGAACTATCGCTGGCACCCTGAACAAATTCCAAATTCCTCCTCGAACCTACAGGCCGCACTATATCAGTGGGAACAGCCAAACCCCCATCAAATGATGGTACTCACAAGTCACAGCCATTCTCTGCATCTGAAAGAAGAAGAAGTGAGTAGGACTTCATCACTTGTGCCACTACTTCAGCATCCCATCGCTTCCATCGAGCCATGGCATGAATATTATGCAACTCTGATCAGACCTGTTTCAACTGATCCATAGATTGAGGTCCAGATAGTGGACAAAAAAAATGGAAACACCTGGGTAAATGAGGGACACCAAGCAACGGCTTCCACACAAGTGTGGCCCATGTGTTAATCAAGCAGTAACATCCCAGCATGCTTAGGGTCATGTATAAAAATAGGACCACTGGACCTGCAGTTTATCTGGGCCATGGCCGAATGTTGCAACCCAAATTTTGTAGAATTGACTGGTGGGTCTGGTGAGAAAGATTTTTGAAGGAATTTACACGATTTTCCCAGAAATTGACGAAGTCGGCCATTTTGACACACTTCTGGTCAAGTTATCAGAATGACTTCTGCAATTTAACATCCCTACCCTCGCCTCATGTTGTAACCCAAATTTGGTAGCATTCTGACTGGTGGACCTCAGGCGAAAAATATTTTGGAAGGAATTTGCGGGACCGCCATTTTGACACACTTCTGGTCATATGATCGGCATGGCCTCCGCAATTTAACATCAGGACCCTGTCCTAACGCTGTGACCCAAATTTGGTAGCATTCTGACTGGTGGGTCTGGAGAAGAAGATTTTTGAACAAATTTACTGTCAGGCATTTTGACCTATTTAAAGTAATGTGACCGGAACGAGCTTTGCAATTCCTGTTACCAGTCAGGAGAGGATTGTTGCTGCAAGATTTCAGCCGGATCAGCCCAGCGCTTTGGCCGGAGAAGTTTAAAAAGGAGACGGACGGATAGACGGTGCACGATGACGATACCTTATCTGGAATGTAAATTTCAGATAAGCTAAAAATGCTGCACAGGCGTGTTTGCCTATAATTATGGCTAGCATCGCTGCAAGAGGAGATCCTCCAATGTCTCCATCCACAGAGCACATGTGGTCACCCAGTAGTTTGATGAGTATGACATTGATGTTATTCACATGTCATGGCCTTCTCAGTGACCAAATCTGAACCCAATCGAGCATTTATCGGATATTCTGGAAGGACGTATGAGACAGCGTTTCCACCTTCATCAAACACGTGCGAGTTGATTGACTTTCTCGTGGAAGAATGGTGGCGCATCCCTCCTGCAGAATTCCAGACGATGGTGAACACTATGCCACGGCGCATACAGGCCGTACTGACCATACGTGGGGGCCCAACACCCTATTAAGTAAATTTACATTGGTGTTTCCAATTTTTTTTGTCCTCAACCTGCACGTACCATGAAAAAAAAAATAATCATATTTTCTTCTGCTGATATTCATCGAACTGACTGATAAATAATTCCCTTAGCATCGGTTTGGAAATCAGAATTGTCATGCCATTCAGGTGTCCTGGTTTTCACAATTCACCTGGCTCATTTCTACTGTCAATATACGGACAGAATTATATGCTTGGAATTTGTTCAAGGCGATAACTCCCATCCTCTTTGGAAAAGAAACCAAAAGATATTTAACATCCAACAACGATTAGTGCTGGCAAACTGCTTATCCAGCTAAACATCAATCTGACGGATGGCGCATACGCTCCCTGCACCGAAACAGGCCCCAACACCATACACCCCAGGTGTATGTATATGTATATGTATAATATATATACATATATATGTCATGTGCCCCAGACATTAGACAGTATGTGCAAATTCATAGCAAGGTGTCAGTGATAACAATGAACCTCTCGGTCTACCTTGGATAAATGTCTTGAGGAAACCACTCGGAGTCTGAAATAAAAGCACACCTCCTTGGAACATAATTACAAATTGAGGCATTTTCTTTCGGCTTTGGAACAATGGTTGCTGGTGTCATTCTCAAAAGTACTGGTAACCAGTCCAGGACCCTGTAACACATCGTTTTGCTCTCAGCCTCTGGATGCCAAGGGTTCGTCACTGTCGGGAGCCTGAAATCGCTGGAAAGATGTGATTTCACTCTGATTGGAAGCCTTTTTTGGACCTGCATGGGTCAAGAGGGGGAGAAACTATGCCTTGATGACGTACGCTTAGCACGGAAGTGGATGCCTGTGTGTAATGCGGAATGAATGATGCATAGTGACTCGGGAGTGTCCTGAAACACCCAAAGAGCATACCGTAGTCACTAAATGTCATGGAATCTGGAGTTTGACAGCAGAAGCGCTTGCGATGAGTGAAAAGACTGCTTTGATCAATTATACAATATTGTTTTGAAAAATGTGAAATGCATTTTGGTAAATGGTACCGATAGTGAACCGTATGAGGCAGGAACATCCTCTGGCAGAGTGATCTGCCAAAGGTCACTTCAATCCCAAACTACTAACAGTGCAGTCGTTCCGTTATACATGACCGAGTCAAACGGAATGAACTCTCAGAATGAGTTTTCTTTTCCTGGAACGATGTGCATCTCATGTGAGTTAAATGAGTTGCACAGAGAAATCGTTTCGGAATTGATCGAAATGCTCAAATCGTTTTTGCTCCGAGCAGTCTGAAATGCCATCAGAGATCGATCCATACCTGCGGCAGGTGTGGTCCAAACTGATAACTGATGTTCGTGACGACGCAACAACCACCGTATGTATGGTTGGTGTGAAAAGGAACTTGAGGATTCCAGATAGGACTGATAATAAAAGGGTTTGTAAACATGAATACAAGAAACACAACCTTGGACTCTTTTCCCCAGAGATCCGGTATCGATGACCTGGGTAGTCACGGTAGTTGAACTTGAACGAAGCGAACTTATCGGGATGAATTTCCCTTGGACTTGTTTTCCGCCTCCGCAACGTTCTTGGCACCTCGGAATTGAACACCTTGCTACATCATACCTGCACATCGATAACGCACTTACCTTTGAGATGCTTACCTCGGTTCGATTCCCAAGCCAACTATAAACTGTTCCATTGGAGTTTCGCAATGCATGCCGTCGCTCAGGTGGACATTAAACCAGGTGTCACGTCTCAGAACATTACTTGGTGGACGTTAAAGTTGCCATGGTGTCTTTGGTGAAGAGTATAGCGACCTTAGCGGGGATCTTGGAGTGGAAGGTAATCGGATTCTCCATCTCATATTGATTTGAAGACAGAGGTAACGATTCGACATCAGCAAATTGAGTTATTTGAATGAACTAGTACGTGCCCGTACGTGCAAACGAAAAAAAAAATCAACTTTCAAACCGCGAGCCAGAAACAACCACACAGGCCGTTCCTTCGCTCTCGCGTGCCCGTACGTGTGTGCAACCTCCCACCCCCCCAAAAAAACTTTCAAACCAGCCAGAAACAACCACACAGGCCGTTCCTTCGTTCTCGCGTGCCCATACGTGCATGCAACCTCCCACCCCCCCCCAAAAAAAACTTTCAAACCAGCCAGAAACAACCACACAGGCCGTTCCTTCGCTCTCGTAAACCACGACTGGATTGGGACATTGTGTTTATCTATAAATGCACATAAGAAATCGAGAAATTATTAGAATACAGTAAGTCATCACTATCAGGAAGTAGTGCGTGCCTGTACGGAATGTTGACATCATTCCACGAATTATCGCATTGAAGTAACAACTGCTGTGATACTTCCACACACAGAGTTAATTAAAATCCAAATTAAAATCAAGTTTACCTCCCTGTCTTTGCGAGTCATGACATTCGCTGCCATTGACCATTGCCATCCATCCTACGCCAAGGTAACGAAGGCACCGATCCCCATCGCAACTGGCACGGCCCGTGACGTCATCGTCAGCCGGCCGTGCACCGGCATACGCAGCAACGTGTCCTGTGATTGGTAACTGAATGGCGCATTGGCCCCGCCTACGCAGCAACGTGTCCTGTCATTGGTTGGTAAATAAATGGCCATAACTTGGGAAGCACTTGTCCGATTAATATCAAACCTTGAAAAGGCACATCCTCAGGTCCCCAGCAATATACCTGGCAAGTTTCAATTAGATCGGACGGGTGGTTGTCGAGAAACAGCGGTCACACACACACACACACACACACACACACACACACACACACACACACACACACACACACACACACACACACACACACACACACACACACACACACACACACATTGCTGGAATTATAGATAGATGAATGAATGAGTACCTGCGGTACCTCCTTCATTCAATGATGTTTTGTTTGAAAAGTGAATGATAAAACAATGAAGACACCTCATTCAAACTTTCCTTTCTCATAACCTTCACTAGTTTGTCCTTCAGGCTCCATTGGATTCATTGTGTTACCCAAAAGGTAAGTTTGTTATGAAGATCACATCCAATGACGTGTCGTACATAACCGTCCCTGCCTTGCTCATGCTCGGGGGAGAGCGGGGAGGTGTTCTCATGTCGTTCTCTTCCCTCACAAACTCTCTCTTAACCTCGACTCTCTCTCCTCTCATGGGACAAAAATAAACTTTTTCTCAATTTATGTTCTCTTTCATTGTAACTCCTCACTCATCCGTGCGTCTTGGTCGTGCACTTGTTCATGTTGTTGGTTCGATTCCATGTCTGCTCAAAAACGGTCCACCACCCCCCGCCCCACGTTGCGTACGTAATAAATAGACGAGTTCCATGGGTGAATATTCACACGTGAGGACGAATGATCGACATGAAACCGATTTCGTTCGATGACAAAACTTCATGAACACTTAAGTTCTGATAAAACAGCGATTAGCAATGATAACAGCGAACGAACTCGTTACCATTTACCACATTCCCTCGATGTCGACGTCCGCCCAACAATGAATACAGTGACATTAATGTCCGTTCACATTTGTAACAAAAATGAAGACCAAGCGGCCATTTTTATTCGGTCCCGCAATCCCCCCGCCTCAGGCGTCTGAGGTAATTAGGTGTATTAAAAAACATCCGACTTAATGGATTATTTATATTGCGCATTTTTTTGCGATAACAATGTTACAAATTGCTTCGCACTGAAGTGGAAAAAGAGAAGTCCGCAGAGACGTAGTTCGAACTCTCGAATCCTCTGGTACGTTCGACATATACATTTTCCTTCCAACGACGGGCTCGCTCTTGCGCACGCTGAGGAATTTTTGGCGCGAAAACATTGGTCCTCTCGTTGCTTTCCTTCGTCGAGCGTTTGGTGGATCGGCGATGTCCGACGGATAGCGCACTTTACCGGCAAGCCGTCCAGTCTGGGTTCGATTCCCAACACGAGTACAAGCGCGGTTCCATTGGTGTTTCGCAGTTGGGGCACTGCGTCACTAAGTAGACGTTAAGCCGGGTGTCCGGTCTGCCAGCAATATCCGCTGGACGTTTAATAAGATCCCACGATCACGTGTATACGGAGGAGGAGGAGGAGGGGTAGGAGGAGGAGGGGTAGGAGGAGGAGGAGTAGTTGAAAAAGAAGGCAAGTTATCGCCCGCATCAAGAAGTAATGAGAAATTTCTGCTCAAATAACTTCGAGTCGAACGGCCTGGCCAACCGGATAGTGAAAGACTTGGGTCAAAAACTTTTACCACCAACCTCACAAGAAGGTGAGAATCATTTGGAGGCGTTAAAGTTGTGGTCGTGGTTGAATAGGTAAACACCTGTTTTTTTGTTTTTAAAATGCTCTCACTAACTCCACCGCCTAGGTTAGAGTACACACCTGACAAAGATAGATATAAACTGAAGGCCAAACATGAGCATCCCCTTCCCCTGTATGACGTCATAATGACACACACACACACACACACACACACATTGTTACACTCCAAGCACGTTCCACAAGACCACTATCGCCATCCCCGCCCCTTGGCTTGAAGAGTCCGACATGCCGGGCCCACTGACCTGCCCCTGCCATCTCCCTACGACTCCTCCCGTGATTCCCTGATCTTGGACAGGCGTGGGGCAGCTCCTTGGTCATTCGATTGGGCGCCGGGACAGAAGACTCATCATGCCGCGGCGGTGCGTCGGTTTGTCGCTGGCTTTCTGCTCTCTCATCCTTAGCGGTGAGTTTAAAGTTCACCAAACGTACTTTCATAACTTCTTATCAAATGAAATACACACTTTTGTAACTTGAATTTTGAATCACGTGGTCTTTCATGTGGGGTCTCGTCCCACGGCCCCACGTGCGTCCTCTGGTCGTCTTTTCCTTTCCTTCATGTTTTTTTGTTTTTTTCAACGCACCCTGGTACAGGTGATAAAGTCCAGTTAAGCTGGACCTACGTCCAGGTGTACCGACAGAGCTGTTGCAGTTTTTCTTTGTGAAATTCCATGTTCCGACAGGCCAGAGGGAGGTTTTGCGCGACAACGTGACTCCTCACATGGCCATTTCGTCCCGTGACCATCGTCAACCACCCTGCGTCACCTCGTGATCATCATCATCATCATGGCATCCGCAAACGGGAAACATGTTTCACGCTCAGAGTGCATGCACGCGACACACATTCGCGCACTACTCGTGACGTCAGCCCTTTGTCATCTTAACAAGAACAACAAACTTTTTCTAACATTGGATTCATAAAGTTGCTTATCCTCATTTTACAGACCACGCAGACCCACTGTGGCCATTAACTTTAAAAGACTTGTTTTCCATTGTGATCTGAGCAAACCATGAAAGTTGCTCCTGATTTCATGTCCTCGCTGGAGTGCGGGAGGGAGAGAAGCAAATTGATAAAATTGGAATCGCGAAATGAGAGGTTAAGGGAGGATGATTGGAGAGACAAATGAGAGAAGGGGAATGTGTGAGGAATGCTGAAAAATGATAAAGGACATCGAGACAAGGTGGGAGGAAAGAGAAGGAAAAACAAAGGAAGGGACATGTCCACAGCATTGGGGGATTGGGTGGGGTAGCAGGAGGGGTCGAAAGTTCCACCCATGTGTTCCATACATACAAAATAGATATCCCCAACAACATAATTTGCTCTCTGCAGATCCTCTTCCTCTTTAACATCCTAATTTTCACCCAAGTTCTTGGGTCGGCCGGGGAAGGTTTCCCACGCCTTGCACAGCTCGGCTGGCCAAGCCTGGCGCTTGGCATTTGCTTTCTGCCGATATGGTTGTGAAAGTCACGTGATTCTGTTTTATTTTAAATCGATTATTTCACATTTAATACCACACTAGCATAACCCGTGCTCTGCGCGACATGTTGGGGTGGGTGTGTTTGAGAAAGGAACTGATGCAGAGTATCAGTAGTAATTTTACTTTAATGCAGTAAGTGGAATACGATTTCACTGTTTCAGAACCATTTTATTTACTTTTTTTTGTACCATGCACCTCATATGGTCTTTGAGATAATGTAAGCCGAATATCACGTTACTCGAGCGCAGAACAAAGTCGAAGATAGCGCGACACGAAACCACAAACTCGGAAATAATATATAAGATTGTTTGGAGACCAACATTGGTGATGTGAATGAGTGATACTTCAAGATCATAAATAATTAGATGTCTGCAATCACCGAGGATAAGCCTCCCCTGGCACCCACTATCCAATGATGGCCATCTTCTTTTCAGTCGGCTATATATATGACCTTGACCTTCAACATTTAGGGATAGAGTGTAAATTAAGAAAATGTGCCCCCATCTCCAATCTATCCATAAAACTCAACATGAAAATTGGAGGAAAATTATTCCAAGTTATGATCAAAAAGGCCTTTTTAGTTAATTAGGTCACAATCCGAAAAAAGTACATCAAGGATAAAAAAACAACAAATATCGGGTGCTCAACTTCAGAGCAGGTCCACTATTACGAGGCAAAACATCTTGGAAGGTCAAGCGGTCGTTGAGATTCTGCATCGGCAAAATTGAGCGTTGGAAAAAAAACAAAAAAGGTGTTTTTTTTTTCAGGCTGCCATTTGACCTTCACCTTTTGACCTTTAACCCAGAGGGGTATGATGTAAATGAAGCGTAAATGCGCATTCCTCGAGGCTATCAAGAGAGGGAAATTTCATTCTGATCGGATAAATCTGAGTCAAGTTATAGGTTTTTGTTTTTACTCCTAAGGGGTCAAAGAAACTCGGGGTTACCATTAAATATTGGGGGCACTAATTGTAGAAACAAACCTTATAACAGGGTTTGTTTCCTACCTATTGTTTAGAGGAATAGCTTAATAATCGATTTTCATCAAAGATTGTGGGGAAAAATACTTTGGGGATCTTAAAACAGCTTATTCCAATCCACTGCTGATGAAGACCTCCTCAACTCATGTCGACAGTTGTTTGGGATACCTGCCAAGTGCAGGTTGGTGATAGTGAGCAGTCATGGGAATCGAAGCCAAATGAGGCAGTGGAGAAAGGAACTAAATATTTAACCAGGCGACCAGCAACCAGCTCTTGTGAAAAATTTATTTTGCATTATTTATGATAAATTGATACATATTCTGATTGACGTTATTAATATATTTTATATTGAGCTCATAACTAAAGATTGAAACATCGACTTAGTAACAGATGTTCAATATACAGAGATAATATCATATTGAACATGCACACGAGTTGTTGATTCCTTCAGTTTTAAATACTGATCTTCCCAATGATAAACCATGTCTTTATATATATATATATATATATATATATATATATATATATATATATATATATATATATATATATATATATATATATATATATATATAATATATTGTTGTGGTTGAGGAAATTCACAAACCACCATTCAGGTCCTGTAGGTGAGATATCTCTGTAAGTACATATGTAGTTAGCCCAAACCCGTTGTTTAGAGGGAATAAATGTGATTCATTCGGGCTGCGACCCTTTAAGATAGCCGTTTTTCTGTTCTATCTTTATTTTGAACCAACCACGTCTCAACCGCCATCACACAACAACCACCAACCGCAACGCCGCTTCACAACAACAACAACAACAACGGCAACAGCCACGACCTTTACCTTCACAGCACACCATCCCGCAACCATCGCATCACCGCCATTCCAAGCATCACCGTGGCCAGGGACCACCACTTTAAACCCTCCACCACCTTCGCCTCTCCTTCTGCGGACATTCCCGCATCACTTGTGAACGCCGAGCATCAGGCTGTCCTGGCCTCGTGCGGGACGCGCGCTGAGCCGCGGGTGCAAAAAGCGGCCTTTCCGAGGAAAAGTCGGATCAGGAATGATACACGCCCACTTCTGATCCGTCCTATCAGCAAGCGCGGGGCGATTTGGCCCCGCCTCTAAGCGCGTCGGAGTAGAACCGATATATGCAAATTCGAGGATCAGGGGAGGTTCACGCCCACTTTTCCTCCGTCCAATGGGCGAGCGTGGCTCCGCCCCCGAGCTCATCCTGATCCGGAAATTTGCATATGGGTTCTCCTGCCGTACTATAAAGCGCTGAGCGCGGGGCGAATTCAGTCAGTTTTTGGGATCGGGCGGGTTGGAGAGGTGTGGCGGCGGCGGAGTGTGGCAGCAGCAGTCAAGACGGGTCTGGAGGAGAGGGAGTCTGTCGGGGAGCTGCAGAGAGGGGAAGCCGGGAGCGCAGTCGAGGTCGCAGTGGAGTCGCTCGTCGCGGGACCCAAGCAAGCCAGCTATCCTCTTTCCCCAGAGCATCAACAATTCCCCCCTTTTTCCCCCCCGCGCTGAGATAGTGCGGAAAGGGGGCCCCGTTCCCACCCCATTCCAAGCAGTGCCAATGAAACCCGCGGAGGAGCGCGGAGTCGGGGCACCGCCACCACATTTGCGGCTCATCACAAGACGGGTAGGCTCCACGCGGTCTCGCGCCCACAGGCCCCGTCTGCCCCCTTGTATTTGAGGGTGGCCCTTTTCTTTTGCTTTTGAGTATATGTGTTGTCGGCGCCGTCTGTAAAGTAAAACTGTGTAAGTGTTGCCGTGTGCTCACGTAGTCGGTAGTAGATCTGTATTGTTGTGTTTCTTTTGCAATTGCTTTTGGTGCATAATTGTTGTAATTGTATATGTGTGCTTTCTGTGTGCCGCGGAATAAATGTGCCTCATGTTGAACTGTTTTTCCCGTTTCGCTTCGTCTTTTCTTTAATTGAATCTCCATCTTACTTCACGTAAAGGGTTGGTAGTGGGCTAAATACGCCCGATAATTAATCGGAACCGTTGAGGTTGACGATAACACCGCTCGGTTATCCCGATAGTACGGAACGGGTCGCTTAAAGTGGCCCGTGTCCGGAGTCGACCTGCGGCGAGGTGCGATCGCCCGGTCTACCCTCCGTGTGGGTACTTAGGTAGGTCGAATTTGGCGAACAACCCTATCCCACGCGGGGGGGGGGGGGCGATTGGCACGATCGTGGTGAGGCCGAAAGGTCCACCCGTGACTAGTTCCCGGCGTTAGTCCGAGAGAGTCACGACAGAATTGTCCGTCCGTTGGGCGACGTGCCGCGATTCGAGTTACGTGGCCGCTCGCACGCCGGCGGGCGCGATTTCGCAACAATATATATATATATATATATATATATATATGTATATATATATATATATATATATATATATATATATATATATATATATATATATATATATATATACATACATATATATATATATATATATATATATATATATATATATATATATATATATATATATATATATATATATATATACACACATATATATATACATATACATACACATATATATATATATATATATATATATATATATATATTGTTGTGGTTGACGAAATTCACAAACCACCATTCAGGTCCCTTAGGTGAGATATCTCTGTAAGTATATGTGTAGTTAGGCCCAAACCCGTTGTTTCGAGGGAATAAATGTCATTCAGTCGGGCTGCGACTCTTCAGGATAGCCGTTTTTCTTTTACTATCTTTATTTTGGACCAGCCGCCATTACTACCACCACCAACCATGTCTCAACAGCCATCACACAACCACCAACCACAACGCCGCTTCACAACAACCACCAACCACAACGCCGCTTCGCAACAACAACCACCAACCACAACGCCGCTTCACAACAACCACCAACCACAACGCCGCTTCACAACAACAACCACCAACCACAACGCCGCTTCACAACAACAGCCACGACCTTTACCGTCACAACTCGCCACCATCGCATCCCCACCATTCTCGCGCCACTTGTGGGCACCGATACTGGACTCGTGTAGGGCGCGCACCGAGCAGCGTGTTCAGAAACATCACAGACTTTCCGAGAAAAACAGATCAAAAACGACTCACGCCCACTTCTGTTCCGTCCTATCGGCGAGCTGGGGCGATTTGGCCCCGCCTCCAGGGCGTTGGAGTGAGGTCGCGATATGCAAATTCATGGATCAAAAAGCATTCAGCCCACTTTTCCTCGGTCCAATGGGGAGCCAGTTAGAGAGGTGAAGGGTCGGAGGCAGAGGGTCAAAGGTGAAGGAGCGAAGCCACGGGGCTTATATAAACGGCTGCGTTCGTCAGTCAAGGCAGTTGAGTTGCAGTTGTGGGTTCGGAGGGGAGAAGTCAAGAGTGAGAGTTGGGACGAGCCAAGAGAGGAGACGGAGAGGGCGATTAGACGGAGCTGTGGAGAGGTGGCGGCGGCGAAGGCGGACGAGGGGGTGCTCGCGTCGGTGCCGGGAGCTGCAGAGGGAGAGGCCAGCAACGCGACCGAGGTCGAGGAGGAGACGCTCGTCGCAGGACCCGAGACAGGGTGATATCCTCCTCCCCCCCGAGCATCAACAACCCCCTCCTGTTTCCCCCCGCGCTGAGATAGTGCGACAAGGGGGCCCCTTTCCCACCCCCTACCAGACACTGTCCGCGAGGCCCACGGAGTTGAGGCGCCACCGCCGCTCTGCGTCTCATCATCAGACGGGTAGGCCCGACACGGTCTCGGCCCCAGGCCCGCCTACCCCCCTCATCCTTGAGGGTGGTTCTTTCCTTTTGCTTTGGGAATATGTGTTGTCGGCGCCGTCTGTGAAGTAAAATTGTATAAGTGTTGCCGTGTGCTCGGTCGTCGGATAGCTCTGCATTGTGTTTCTCTTTTATATTTGCTTTTTGTGTAATATTGTGTTTCTTCTCCTTTTACATGTGCTTTTGGTGTAATTGTATATGTGTGCTTCCCGTGTGCATCGCGAAATAAATGTGAGTTATGTTGAACTGTTTTCCCGCTTCGCTTCGTCTTTTCTTTCATTGAATCTCCATCTTGCTTCACGTAAAGGGTTGGTCGTGGGCTAAAACGCCCGATAATTAATCGAACCGTCGAGGCCGACGAATAACACCGCTCGGTTATCCCGATAGTACGGAACGGGTCGCTTAAAGTGGCCCGTGTCCGAAGTCGACCTGCGGCGAGGTGCGATCGCCCGGTCTACCCTCCGTGTGGGTACTTAGGTAGGTCGAATTTGGCGAGCAACCCTATCCCACGCAGGGGCCGATTGGCACGATCGTGGTGAGACCGAAAGGTCCACCCGTGACTAGTTCCCGGCGTTAGTCCGAGAGGGTCACGACTGGATTGTCCGTCCGGTGGGCGACGTGCCGCGATTCGAGTTACGTGGCCGTCCGCACGCCGGCGGGCGCGAATCCGCAACAATATACACATGTGTATATATATATATATATATATATATATATATATATATATATATATATATATATATATATATATATATATATATATATATATATATATATATATATATATATATATATATATATATATATATATATATATATATATATATATATATCTGCACTAGGTGAATGCACCCGACGTTGCCCGGTTTCTTTTTGAATGAATTTAATCTTCTGTACATCGGTCTGATTCGAGCTCAGGCAGTCATAGCCTAAGGGGGTTGGTGAGGGGGAAACAACCCCCCCTCCCCCCTGCCGGGGGGGCCTTGCCACCAAGCCTGTGACCTTCCCGGGGCCGTCCCAACATTTTTTTGTTTCAGAGGTTTCCTCCTATCTTTCACTGTTCAGATTTGCACATGCAGACAAACAAACAAACAAAAACTTCAAATTATATATTAGATATCTACACATGTATATAATATATAGATAGATCGATATAAATATTTATATATATATATATATATATATATATATATATATATATATATATATATATATATATATATATATATATATATACATACACACACACACTTTTTTTGGTTGAGTGGTTGAAGCCTTGTTTCTTTACTTTGCTGGCTGGTGGGTGTGGGTTTGATTTCCATGGTGATATGGTCTCTGTCTCTCTCTGTCTCTGTCTCTGTCTCTGTCTCTGTCTCTGTCTCTGTCTCTGTCTCTGTCTCTGTCTCTGTCTCTCTCTCTCTCTGTCTCTGTCTCTGTCTCTGTCTCTCTGTCTCTGTCTCTCTGTCTCTCTGTCTCTGTCTCTGTCTCTGTCTGTGTCTCTGTCTCTGTCTCTGTCTCTCTCTGTCTCTGTCTCTGTCTCTGTCTCTGTCTCTGTCTCTGTCTCTGTCTCTGTCTCTGTCTCTGTCTCTCTCTCTGTCTCTCTCTCTCTCTCTCTCTCTCTCTCATGACCTTGACCTTCATCATTTAGAGATAGAGTGTAAATTAAGAAAATGTGCCGCTATCTCCAGTCTCTCCATAAAACTCAACAACATGAAAATTGGAGGAAAATTATTCCAATCTGATTGATGTGAGATATATATATATATATATATATATATATATATATATATATATATATATATATATATATATATATATATATATATATATATATATATATATTGTTGCGGATTTCGCGCCCGCCGGCGTGCGACGGCCACGTCACTCGAATCGCGGCACGTCGCCCACCGGACGGACAATCCAGTCGTGACCCTCTCGGACTAACGCCGGGAACCAGTCACGGGTGGACCTTTCGGTCTCACCGCGATCGAGCCAATCAGCCCCCGCGTGGGATAGGGTTGCTCGCCAAATTCGACCTACCTAAGTACCCACGCGGAGGGTAGACCGGGCGATCGCACCTCGCCGCAGGTCGACTTCGGACACGGGCCACTTAAGCGACCCGTTCCGTACTATCAGAATAACCGAGCGGTGTTATCGTCGACCCCGACGGTTCGATTAATTATCGGGCGTATTCAGCCCACTACCAACCCTTTACGTGAAGCAAGATGAGGATTCAATGGGAGAAAAAGACGAAGCGAAGCGGGAGAACAGTTCAACAATAAAGCACATTTATTCGCGGCACACGGGAAGCACACATTCAATTCCACCAAAAGCACACAGAAAAAACACAATTCCATTTACACAAAAAGCAAATATAAAAGCGAAAACAATGCAGAGCTAATACCGACTACCGAGCACACGGCAACACTTATACAATTCTACCTCACAGACGGCGCCGACAACACATACCCAAAACCAAGGAAAAGAAATACCCTCAAGGATGAGGCGGGCCTGAGGCCGAGACCGGGTCGCGCCTACCCGTCTGGTGATGAGACGCGGAGCGGCGATGGCACCTCACTCCGCGGGCCTCGCGGACAGTATCTGGCAGGGGGTGGGAAAGGGGCCCCCTTGGTCGCACTATCTCAGCGCGGGGGGAAACAGGAGGGGGTTGCTGATGCTCGGGGTATAGAGGATCTTTATTATCCCTGGTGTGCGTCTCCACCTCGGCCAGGTCGCGCTGCCGGCCTTCCTCGGGCGTGCAGCTCCCGGCACCGTCGCGAGCACCCCCTCGTCTGCCTTCGCCGCTGCCGCCTCTCCGCCGCTGCCGCCTCTCCGCCTCTGGACTCTCCACCCTGGACTCTTCTTTGGGCTCTCCTCGTTCGACTCTCTTCAGCTTCTCCAGCTACTGCAGGCTTCGGGCTCCAGACTTCCACACGGCTCTGACTGACGAACACGGTCCTTTTATCCCCCCCGTAGCTTCGCCTTTGACCCCCTCCCTTTGACCTTTCACCTCGCTCCCCATTGGCCCGAGAAAAAGTGGGCGTGAAGGCTTTTTGATCCACAAATTTGCATATATCGATCGTCCTGGAGGCGGGGCCAAATCGCCCCTCGCTCACCGATTGGACGGCAAAAAGTGGGCGTGTGTCGTTTTTGATCCGTTTTTGAAGCACAAAATCCGTGATTTTGTACACGCTGTTCGACGCGCGCTCTGCACGAATCCAACACCGGTACCCACAGCGGGGCAAGAACGGTGGCGATGCTACGGTTGCGAGGTGTGACGGGAAGGTCGTGGCGGTTGTGGTGAAGCGGCGTTGTGGTTGGTGGTTGATGTTGTGGTTGTGGTGGTAATCATGGCGGTTGGTCCAAAATAAAGATAGTAAAAGAAAAACGGCTATCCTGAAGAGTCGCAGCTCGCATAAATGACATGTATTCCCACTAGACAACGGGTTTGGGCCTAACTACACATGCACTTACCGAGATACCTCACCTAAGGGACCTGAATGGTGGTTTGCGAATTTGGTAACCACAACAATATATATCTCTTCCTCGTTTTTTTTTTCTTTGTAGTTTGAGGTAAAGCTGGACGGAGGGTATGTTTTCGCAACTGTTTGGCTGTCTTTCTGTTTGTGAGCAGGATATCTTAAAAGGTTATCAACAGATTCGGACGAAACTTAGGGTTGGACAGGTTTGGGTGTGTGACAAAAATTAAGTGATTTGATTTTCGTGATGATCTGGATTGCGATATTATAATTTTTTAAGTGATTCTTCACAATTTTGAGATAGGGCTAAAAATAATACACAGCATGATATCTCAAAAAGTTATGGACATCTTCAGACGAAACTTGGTGGACAGGTTGGGTATGTGACAAGGGTGAATTGATTCGTTTTTCGTGAAGATCCGGATCCGGAAACAGCACTCGAATTTTTTTTATATGTGAATTGATTCTTCTCCATTGGGGGAAGCCTGGTGTTGGCTTTGCAGTTATGATGGATGGCTTAAGATCTTACGTCTTGCGGTTGAGCCACTGTCATGGCATTAATAACACCAGTTTGGTTGACTCGGCCTGTCATCCTTTTGAAGTCGGCAAAGTGATTACCAGCTTACTGTAAACAAGGGGCACTGCACCAGCGGCACAGCCACACTTCCAGCGATAATCAGCAGCCACAGGCTGCATATTCAATAAAAAATAACATTGCGAGATGTGGCCAAAAAAGGTATACAGCACGATATTTCAAAAAGTTATGGATGGGAATGACAAAACTTCGTGTATGAGTTGGGTCGGTGAGGAGAAACAGGCCAATGACATTTTGGTTCATATCCGGATGCAGATCCGGCCTATCGGTGGGATACCAAATGTAAACTGTTCAGCCTGGCGGAGGTATGTGCTCTACCTAGTGCCGTCATAGTTCGTAAGATGTTACAATGCAAACATTCATATCAACTCATTAATGTCTTGTCCAAATGACTGGCCAAGCAGAAGCAAGCAAAGCAGGGCCATAAAATTTTTGATTTTGACCAGCACTGCCAGGCATTAGATCATAAAAAGTAACTCTTTGTGATTTCTAAATGAAAAGTTTTGTTCAGCAAGAAAAAAAACAGACGAGACTCTGTGATGTAATGGTTGAAACGTCCTTTCACAGTCTGGGGGGACGACAGTTTGGACTCCGGCCAAGTCATACCAGAGACTTTTAAAATGGTACGTGCTGCTTCCTTGCTTGATACTCAGCATTTAAAAATGCTAAATCATGAATAAATCGCCATAGGTTGGCAAGCATTGTGTGGGCCTGATGGGCCTAATGAAATTACCTACTTCCTCCTGCATTGAAATTCCTTGAAAGATAACTCATGTTATCAAAAATCTTCACTTCACACTGACCATTCGAAAGTTAAACAGATAATGTTAGGATGAGATTCCACATTTTTTAGTTATTTTATGATTTATATTTTTTTTTTTTAGCTTATTTGGAATTCGAATTCAAGATAAGGTATTGTCATCATGCACCGTCCCGTCCGTCCATCTGTCCGTCCATCCATCCGTCTCCTATTTCAACTTATTCCAGCCAAACCGTTGGGCCGATCCAGCTGAAATTTGGCAGCAAGGTTCCGCTCCTGACTGGTAACGGGGAGTGCAAAGCTTGTTCCGGTCACTTGACTTTAAGTCGGTCAAAATTGCGGACTTAGTAAATTTCTTCAAAGATCTTCTTCAGACCAACCAGTCAGAATCCCACCAAATTTGGGTTACAACATTAGCACGGGGTCCTGGTGTTAAATTGAGGAGGTCATGCCGATCACTTGACTAGAAGTGTGTCAAAATGCTGACCTTCGTAAATTTTGGGGAAAATTGTGTAAATTCTTTTTAAAAAATCTTCTTCTCCAGACCCACCAGTCAGAATGTTCACAAAATGAGTGACATTAGGCCAAAAAAAAAAAAATGTTGCATTGGCGTAACCCGCCCGACCCTAAAAATTCCGCCGACCCTACGTTTTTTTTTTTGTTTTTTTGCTATCGAAAAATTTTGCCGACCCTATTTTATTGCTATTTTTGTTGTTTTGCTATCGTTTTCAAGTATCTTGTTGATTGCGATCGCGATCGCAAAAACCTGGAAGTGTTTCGGACAGAACCCGCCGACAAAAAGGGTGGTACTCGAGCCGGAGATTTTGGGAGGGATTTATTAGGAAAAAAAAGAAAAAAAAGATCCCGACCGACCTACCCTATTTTTCAGTGACCCGTTACGCCAATGCAACATTTTTTTTTCTGGCCTTAGGCCAGGGCCCAGATAAGCTTCAGGTCCAGTGGTCCTATTTTTGAAAATTGACGTTATTTTAAGGTAATATAATAATAACAATTGATATTACAGCGTGTTCCAAAAACACCTGGACAACTTTAGTTTTTAATATATTTACTACCACAAATGATACAACAATACCCTTTGTTTTATATGATACAGAAACGTATCAAGTTTTCTTTATTTTCAGGTCTGGTGGTTTAGTCTAAAAGAAAATGGCGATTCCACAGGAGAATTCTCAGTCCGCCAAATGGTTCATCGCGACGAGATCCAACACGCAAATTCAACGTAATTTCCCTACAAGGTGTGGAAAGAATCCGCTATCATGGACTAGTATCAGATAGTGGTACAGGAGGTTTAAGGAGACTGGAAGTTGTCAGAAACAGAACAGTTGACCAAGCATAAGTGCAGCAGATGTTGAACGAGTGTGTGAATCATTTCAACAAAGTCCCAGAGAATAAATATGATGCACACCCAGAGAACTGGGACTACCAACCACCACTGCAGACAGGATTTTGCATAAAAGACTGAAGCTTTATGCCTACAAGGTGCAGATTCTGCAGGAACTCAAACCAATGATGGACCCAAACACAAGGTGTTTGCCTTGGAAATGCTCAGTTGCATAGTGGATGACGAATATTGCCTGAAAAAGCTCATGTTCACAGACGAATCTTGCTTTCATGTATCGGGGAAGGTCAACCTGCACAATATGAGGATTTCCAATCCAGTCCATTGGGACCGTACTCTGTACAGAGCGTAGGAGCTACCGAAGCAGTCTCCTGGGCTATTGGGCATAATTCTGGGGGGGGGGGGGGGAGGTCGCCACTCTGACGCAGGATACTTGAATGGCTCAATCATCCCAGCTAGCTGGTACTCATTTTGCCGACCTAGGAAGGATGACAGGCTGAGTTAACCCCACCTGGTGTTAATTCAACGGAAGGGCAGGAATTAAACTCTGCACCATGTGATCGCAAGCCCACAACCCTAACCATTAAGCCAACACCAGGCATAAGTGAGGATCTGGGGCTCTGAAAAGCTCCACATGGTCAATGAACACATACGTGACAGTCCATAGGTCAATGTGTGGTGTGGCCTTCTCCATGACCGCTTGGTGGGTCCGTTTTTCTTTGCAGAGAATAGTGACCTCAACAATTTACATGAACATGGTGGAAGGATTCGCCTTCCCGCAGATTGAAGACCTGTAACCTGATATCATTTTTCAACAGGACGGCGCTCACCCTCATTGGACCTCAGTCATTCGAGCCGCCCTGAATGAAAAAAATTTCAGGTCGCTGGATTAGCCGAGGTGGACCAACTGCCTGGCCCCCATGATCACCAGACATAACCCCCTCCCCCCCTTGATGTTTTTTTTCTGTGGGGGTTTGTCAAAGATGTCGTCGCCAACACCGAGATTGCAAACCTGCAGGATCTTCGTTCTCGGATCACAGCTGCATGCGCACTGGTGGATGCAAACATGCTGAGCCGAACATGGCAAGAACTCTTGTACCACCTTGATGTCCTGCGTGTGACAAATGGAACTCACATTGAAGTGTATTGATGGTGTGCACAAAACTTTATGAGTTTCTGTATCATATAAACTAAAGGGTATCGTTGTATCATTTGTGGTTTGAAATACATTAACAACCAAAGTTGGCCGGTCTGTTTGGAACACCCTGTATTATTATTATTATTATTATTATTATTATTATTATTGAAGGCCCATACTCCTTGGAGCTTCAGCACATATCACAACTATTTGAGAAACGATTCCTGGCCATAATCAATCTTGGACGAGTCACCACTCCCACACAGTATAGTCGACTGAAGGTGGAAGGAATGTGTAATTTGTTTAGGGTTCTGGCAATGATTCGCTTCCTCTTCACAAAAGATACTGTGGGATATTTAACATCCACCAACGACCAGTACTGGCACATTGGTCCTCAGGCTTCATTCTTTCCGATGACTCACCCTGCCTGCGAAACTCCAGGATGACAGTTAACATCTGATGTGAGATTCGAACGCAGGCTCGACAGCCGCAGAGGATAGAGTGCATATCACCAGGTTATCATGCCTACCCTTGTTTGAAGGTCTAATATTTTTCATGTAACTCATTTGTTTTAATTTCATCAAGGTGTATAAAGTGTCAAGTTGTATAAAGCAAACAGAACAATCTATGGTGGCTCACCATCTAAAATGAGCCGGAACTTGACTTTTTTTCTTTTTTGAAAATTATAAAATATTAAGCTCGTTTGATATTATTCCCATTGGCACACCTAAAGGAGTCCTATAAAATATATTTTATCAAAATGTGAGATTTCTGATCACCTCTGCTGTTAAGGTGAGCGCACTCAGAGCAGTAAATGCCTCTTGACCAGCATGGAGAAGTTCAAAATCACTGCCATCCTAAGAATTTTGGCCTTTGTGCACTTTTAATGATGATGAGAAATGAGAGGAATGCACAGTGCACAATTTACTGCAGCTCTAAAAACTTTCTTTCAAGCCTTATCTCTGCTGTTGCTTCCCTAAAGAATGGAAAAGTTTCGGTCGACGTTCATCAAACTTCCTTGCTCGGCATGCTCTGCATCAGAACAATGAAAAACAAAGGCATTAGCCTTCAAGGGAAGGAGGTGGTGGGGAGAGGTTTTGAGGAGTGGGTACCTGAGGGTCAAAGAAGGGGTATGCATTTTCCATGACATCTTACAGGGCGTTGTGAACACAAACTACTTTCCTCCTTGATATCCTGTTCACTTCCCTCTGCCTGTATTATGGAAAATGATCTTTATGCAGGGTGTTCCTTGTTAGAAGGTCGTGATATATCATTACCGATACAGAAGTAGTTTAGCAAAACATAACTGGATCTATTAAAACCTGTTTCACTTCGAAGCAGTAAAAAAAAACAAAAACAAAAACAGGAAAATTAACTTCTTTTTTTCGAGTTGGGAAAGACATCTGAAAGGAAAGTCAAAAAGTTTTCTCCTCCAACAATGACGGAAGATCCTGTGCATGTGAAACTCGGCACAGATGTTGGTACATTTCCCAGCCTCGGTGGTGTCATGGTTCGAGTGTCTGCTCTGAGTCTGGGAGGTTGGCTGTTCGACCCTGTGGTCGGGTCATAGCAAAGACTTTTTTTTTTAACTTCCTTGCTTGACACTTTGGTACGTGCTACTTCGTTGCTTGACAATTTGATCAGCATTTCAAAAGGATAGAACATTGACAAAATAGCTATATATTGGCAACAATAATGATGATCCTAATGACCTCCTCCTGCATTGAAGTTCGTTGTGAGAGAACTCGTATTGTATTATTTCAATGTACAAATTTTGAGGCGATGGATGAGTTTAATGAAGTCATTGGAATAGAAGGCATGTTTTCAACTCTGAAAATCATTGAAATGGGGTAAAACCTTTTGATCACCCTCGTGCAGCTCGTGATCACAGACCGACCGACAATGCCTCTTTGAAACACAGTTTAACGATACCACAAAATGCAATGCGGCGTGAAGGAATTTCAGTCTTGCGTGTTTGCAACTTTCGGTAGTGCTTGCAAATATGTCAAGAAAGAGCTCATTGACACATTTAAGAGCAAAAAAATGCATGATGATGGCCAGTCGAGAATTTCTATGCTCCCAGTTTTGCTTCTCTGGTTCCCACACCTGAGACAACAACAGAAATGAGCAATTTTCTATTTTAAAAAAGTACATTACTATCAGGTAAAAAATCTGGAAAGTATCCATACCTTTATGTATTGCAACATCATGTATATACTACTTTTCAAAGCAGATATTTGCCAAACTTATCTCAACTGGTGGCAGATTTAACAATTACCTTGTCAACCTAACACACAGTAAAGCATGTAGAGCGTAAGACTGCCAAACATGCTGGGGTCATGCCACATACAAATCACCTTGAAGATAAGTTGGTTGATCTGTCGTGAACAAAATGGAAGGCCTCGTTGATTACAGGCCAAAGAGCACAATCAACTGAAATCTCATGCTAGCATAAAGACTCAAGTCCAAAGTGGGATGCCTCCAGAGATCCCTCTGTCAAAGCAGTTTCATTCATGAAACCTCAGGCCGAAGCACTCGTCTTCATACTTCTCTTTTGCGTTATACGTTCTATGAGTGAGATAGTTCAATAAATGCAAACAATACAACAAAATAAACTATTCTTACCCCAATTTGGGAAAGATCATTGAAGTTGGATAGTTCTGTCTGAAATATAAACAGCAAATTATTTGGCCTTTGTTACAATTTTTTATGTTCACAAGGCAACTCGAGCACACACCATCCCTTAAAATGATAGTATGCTAAGCAGTACTTTCTATGGCCTGCCTTTTATGCTTGAAATTAAATATTTGATAACTCAAGATTATTTACTTCTGCATTCTGTGAGAGTTAAATACGTAAGATCTCCTGAATGCCTTATATTATTTAATACTTTTAAATACCATTGGTTACAGATACACTTGTACGAATGTATGCTCAATGGCATCGACAAACACATGCGAGATCCTATTCAAATACACTATGTTTTGTTGTCAGAAAGCAACCGATTAAATACAGCTACCTGTGCTATGTGGCCACATTTCTTTGACAGTAGTGGTGGCCTCATAATGAATTCCGACAGATGGGTATCAGCTTCATGGAATAGAAGAATGTTTGAGTTGGTAAGTGACTTAAAAGTGTCAAGTAATCACTGAAAAAGATAGACAAACTAAGAGTAACTACTCTTGAACGGGTGAGAGTGGGATATCGATCTCTATTGAACAGCATTATGATCCACACCAACTTTAACATCAGTGCGCAGTAACCTTGAGTTATGACAATAGCTTATATCAACAACAATTCACAACTAAATTAGCCGGCCAGTGCAAACTTTTAATTTCCCAGGATCGACAATAAAAGTACAATAGAAATGCTATAAGTGGAAACATTGACGGAGGGCTTTTCATCTCCAAGGGGATTGACGTCATGGCACACCATGATTCCGGATGATTCAGTAGAATAGTCAGTGGAGGTATGACTTGTAAGCATTGTGAGGAAGTTACAGATAGGCCAATAAGTATGTCTGATTCTAGTGCTGGGGGGTTGGATAATTTGCTACTTGAGTGAAAAGATCTGGCTGAAGGACCTGAAATTTTGACAAGTGAGACTGCAAGGTTAATCCGCAGATCCTTAATTGGCAGCAATTGACACTAAACTTGGTGGTATAACTATGTTTCATACAAAAAAGATCAAGAGAGAGGGTTGGGGAATTATTTGTTATGTTTTTGAAAATATAATGACAGCTTAAGGCTACTGGTGAAGCTTAGATTATTAGATGTTTGTGCACTAGCCTTTCAGGTGTTTGGCCTGGGTTGGAATCTCCACCCAGACATGAACTGTCACCCTGGTGCTTCACATGCAGGGTGATACATCAGTGTGTGCACCATCCATCAGATTGATGTTAAGCAGGAGAACCCATCTGCTGACAATGGTCGTTGGTGGATGTTGAAGATCCATCAGCATATTTTGATAACAGTGGGTGAGTTATCCCGAGCACCATGACGAAATTCCGACCGGAATGTTCAGGGGCACTGCATGAGTGGCACAGCCATGCCTCAGTGATGATATAACCGGCAGGCTGAATTTATGATTGAATCCCAGTAAAATATGCATTCGTGAGAAAAAGCTTGCAATTCTCGATTTGTATTCTTCGTTTTAATCCACCACTACCCTTACTCCCTTTGCATATCATGTCAATGACCCCCCTTGTGATGTCCATCCAAGGGAATCTTTTAGCAATTAATATAATTAATTGTAGAAGGATAGCTGAAGGCTACTATCGAGTCATATGTAATGTGTTCTTTTTATGCAATTAATGTCTAATCTTCTCCAATAAAATTTGACACTGAGAGTATATTATGAAGTTTTTTTTTAACTGTTGAAACACATCGAGGAAGTCTGTAAAGCTGAAACATCTGTCTGCACAATGCTGTCAGTATCACGTATGATTGAAAATTTTGGGTGGTGATTTGTATTCCGATGCTGTGGAGACATTTCTTGGCAGGAAAGAATGCGTTGCAGGTGCAGGGGTCACAAGAATGCAGGGGAGAGCTTAGGGTGTGCCATGCCACAAAAGAATAAGGTGCTCAACGATCCCTGCCCGACTCCCTTTCCTGTCTTTGTGCTCTTGGTGTTAAACAGCGAGTGCTACTGCAACTTCTCCCATTCCACTCCCGACCCTCCTTCTGCCTCGCTGTCTGCCTACAACTCCCCACCCCTCCAGGTCACGCAGCACGTCCCCTCTCCTTGGAAAAAAAAAAAACACGTTTATTTTCGGTTTTTTGCTTTTGGAACAATGACATCGCATGGTCATGGCCAAGCAGCAGAATGAAAATGCAGAAATAGTTTCATCTTTTGTCTATGAACAATGAAACATTCAGGAAAAGTGGGGGTCCTCTAGACCTTCAAGTTTGATCCACCATGAAGACCTACAAGCTGGGAAAGATTAATGGAGCAGGCCTGTGTCTGCCATATTTATACTGTTCACATTTACGAGGACAAGCTTTACACGTACGGCATCACCATTTGGGGCTCTATCCAATCAAACTGCCAATTAGTAAAGCTGGGCTAACTCATGTGTCTCTCGATTGTTCTTCGTTCGTATGCAGCACAATGCTGTTGGGTAGCATCATTGGCCGAGGGTGCTGCTGTACCACCAATGCAATGCCCTCTGCTGATTAGGGCAGGAATTTGTTCAGGGTGCTGGCGATAGCTCGCCTACTTTCACAAAGGACACCATGGGATCTTTAAAGTCCACCAAATAATGTCAACAGACGGGATACCTGTTTAACGTCCGTCCGAGGGACGGCACACACATTGATGAATCGCCATGCCTGTGAAACATCAGGATGACAGTTTATAGCTGGGTCGGGATTCGATGCCAGACTAGACAGCTTGGAGGCGAGTGTGCATACCTCTAGGCCTTCTGTCAGCCCTGTCTCTTGCTACATAGTTACCACAAACCTTCATGTTTATTTGCTGAGATGTTGCGGTGTTTGTGCTTCCTGCACATGCTGTTCTGTCGCGCAGCATGCTGTGCTGAAAGAGTCCCCCCCACACTCATGTGGGAGTATTCACTACTCAATTTCAACAACAGTTGGCCTTTGGGATAAAATCTTGCACAAGCTTGCGACTAAACGCTGCATTAATCGTCCGTGTTAATTCATGACAGTTCCTGAAGCCATTGCTGTTTGGTAGGTGATGCCAATATGACCCATACCAGAATCTCCTGCTTCCCATAAGATATGACAGAAGTTTTAGGACAATCTCATATGAAAATTTTGTATTGGGCCTTTTGTGGTTGTTACTTTAATGCTGTTATTTTAACCATCTTCAGAACACATGATTGCTTCTTCCTTTAAGAGAAGTAATAGTCGGCCTCTTTTAAGCACTTTGCTTCAAATTGGAAAGTGCTGGATAACAAGTGGTCTTGTTGATCCTTGTGGGAATGGACTTGTTTCCATTTTTCTCGGTGCTTAAAATTGACTTGCTTGGATTCAATCACGACGATATCATTTTTAGATTCATTCGTTTTACTTCCACTATCATCGTTTCTTTTGAACGTTACAAAGTTAGAGATGAGATTTTGTTGCAAATAACTGACAGGGAAACGAAATAGTTCTATTGGTGTCATTCCAATAACATGGTGTAGAAGTCAGCTCAGGGGGCGGGTTTACAGGAAAATATCGTTTTAATGGTCGAGTCGTACCATCCTTCAACGTAATACGATTTCTCGGCTCGCATTGTTTTTACTTCTGCCTTGATTGTTTCAACAGCAGTGGCAACCTCATCTGTCCACATTTCAGCTAGTGTACGTTATGCAACTTCCGCTTGGTAATCCCTCGGGTCGTCGTTTCAAACAGTTCTTTCCGCACACGCCCAGCATCAACACAGGAGCCTCCTTCAGCTGTTTTCCGAACCAAGTATGGCTCAATGGCAGGACACAAAGATGACCTGAACTATGACACAACCAGACAAAGAAAGCACATTGAAGTTCTGTGCAATTACTTACTGCACCAATCAACATTTTGCGTTTAGTTTCTTCACAGTTGTATAAAAGTTCTCACATCGAAATAATATCCACAGTTTTGGCATCTGCCTGTTTGATCCTCCGCATCTCGATTCTACGTCGCAGAATTTTGAGCCCCACCTTGACATCATGCTTTCGAGACCTGCAACCCCTGAAAAATGGGGATACTCGTTTTTATAAAACCATGAGTGAATGATTCTATAATTTGTGTCGGTTAATTACCAGAATAATTAATCCTACACTGGATGCTCTTCGCAGACCTTTAATATACAGTACATGTGAGGGAATAGCAGTTGGTGAACCTCTCATCTGGATAATAGTGTCATTGTTTTTCCGATCTCCACATAATGATTTTTCAATCTGTTTGTAATCCAACGTTTTATTGTATACCAGCAGGTGTACCCGATGTTGCCCCGTGCTGGTCTCATCCTGTTGGTATTTTGAAAAAAATCAAATTTGTTTATTTTTTGTATTTTCTTTTGAGGGGGCATAAAACACTTCCCTATACCCACTAAGGGATGAGGTCAGGGATCATTTCATGTTACATTTCACATAGCTACAAAGGCTTAGGTACTAAAGTGAGATTAAACAAAAAAAATCAAACTTTTGGTTTTTTTTAGTTTTCAAAATGTTTTTGCCTAAAACGCCCCCCCCCCCCCCGGCGCTCTCTGATGAACCTCTGAAAGTTTGACGAAGATCCGTTCACCCATCTCTGAGAAAAATGGCGACACACACACACACACACACACACACACACACAAACAAATCTCTTATAATATAGATAACAGCATCGGTTTGTGGGGAAAAAGATTCCTTCTGTCAGTTCGGGCAGTAATTTGGAATTTGGCCATTGTGCCAGAGATAGCTCCCCTACTCTTCGTGAAGGACATCATGAGATCTTTAACATCCACCAATGAATGTTGGCTGATGAGACGCCAAGTTTAACATCTATCCAAGGGATGGCACACACATTGATGAATTGCCCTGCTGGTGAAACACTAGTATCACAGCTTATACCTGTGCTGGGATTTAAACCCAGGTTAGACATCTTAGAGGCGAGTGTGCGTACCTCTCGGCCATCCTGCCAGCCCAGTGACCACTTTTGAGATATCAAGTGCAGCTGTATTCATAAAAACCTAAAATACACCACAAAACTCTATCATATGGAATAAGCACTCAAAACCTCCTATCTGTTGACATAGATGGGACAAAAGTGTAGTTGTGGCCTCCAACTTAGCTCTACCCTGTGAAAATATCTGCAGTCTATCACCACCCTCTGTAATGTCTTGTTCTCCATCCTCAGTGGCAGGTAAACAAATCTGTTTGTCATTCGACTGTTTTAAATTTTGTATTGGTATGTGTCCATTGTTATTGTGAATTTTGAGATGTGAGTCGACTCTTGCCAAGTCGAATGTACAGTAAAGTAGCGTAAGCAAAATGGAGGAGGATTTTTGTTGGCCTAAACTGTACACTGCACAGCATTAGCAATGGCTCCAAGGAGCTGTATTGGATCTATTGAAATTGTTGGACTTTATTCAAAACGGATGAGAATCCACTGTGAAATACCAGGGCCATTTGAAAAGATGTAAAACTGGTAGTTAGGTTGCCATTCTTGTTGAATTAATTATATGACGAGTTGCTTTATAATACTGTGAAACTCAGTTTGAATCCCATAAAGTATGTCGATCTTTCCATTGCTTCCTTTCAGGTAAAGGTACACTGATGTCTTCCAACATCCTATCATTTATTTGATATGTTTCCGGATTCAAACATGAACCTTAGGTTACTGCAGAAAAATGATAAACAGTAATCATATCAATACTCTTAATCATCCCTGACATGAGTCTTCATCTTTGTTGGGCTTCCTCAACGTGGTGTTCTATCATGAAGCCGGCTGTACGTATTTCATTGCTAAATATTGTTGTTGTAGACTGATCGGCTCAACCTGAAGGCATGTGATTCTTTTTTCATCATTGTTTTTGCTGTTGATTTGCTACTGCTACTTGTATTCTTCCTTCAGTTGCGAGCGATCCGAGTCCACCACCAACCGCATCAAGCAAAGATATTTTAACTGTTCGAACTTCTACAGCAAGAACGTCTGTGACTGAGAGCTCTTCTGTGTCCATGAGTAGCAGAAGAAGCAGTTCCACAATGGAAATCACTTCAAGCTCTGGGGGAAGTGATCTATCGAAAAATGTTGTCAACAACACCAGGGAAACCACTGAGAACACTTCAAGCATAACTCCTACTTCAAACAAAGCAGCAGGTGATTTACTATTTCACATCACCATTGCAATTTTCATGATTAATTATTCCTCCAACAACGTAGTCTGTACTTTGAAGTAACTGTCCAGTTCTTCATAATGTACTGAGTTATGATATCCATGAGTTTCAAGCTTAAACTGCAGGCGCCTCAGCAAATACCAACACTTGTGTCTTTACGAGTATCGCACAGTCATGAATATGGTTGTAAAGGTATTAGACAATACTAAACATGACTGCACAAGTATAGGATGGGTATTCTAGGTATTTTATTGACGAAACCAATACTAAAAGTACAACAAAACATAAAAACTGCATTACTTTATAATAACCCCAGAAAAAGTGCACTTTTTTGCTTACAAAATCAAGGCTCATGGAAGAGTGAGGACCAAGGCAATATGCTGACAGTGGGGGCAGTGGGATAGTAGGTGGATGCAACAAGCAAGAGAAATGAGGAGAGAAAGGAGAAGGGAAACAGTAATCTGCAAGTAAGTGGATTGGGTTAGATAGGGTTAATGGGAAATACAATAGATTCAGGTAAGGATGAGGGAATGACATGAGATGTCAGCACACTGCCTGCTAGAAGCCCTGGTGGGAAGAATGGAATTCAACAGCTTCAGGAAGGCCGTTCCACAAATAGGTGAAAGATGAACAAAGAAGTGGAGGTGGGAGGTGAGCTCGGATTTTGAGAGCATAACCAAGAGGGGATTACAGGAGCATTGTTCCATTGAACATTATTCCAAGAGAAAGTCGGATCGAAAGGCCAAATTAGCTATTTAAGAAGTTGTTTGTCCCTTGTTGGCAAGTCGGGTGCATCCCATTACAAAGCATGGTCAAGACTATATAAATTCTTCTCAAGAATATTGAAAAAACATTTAATTGGGTGAATATGCCAGGTACTATACGATTAAACAATATACTGAGAATGCTTTGTGTCAAAATGCAGCATTCGCATCTAATTGAACTGGATTTAACACGCAGAGTGAAATTGTATTTTCTGCCCTCTTTCCCTCTTGTTGAATGCAGGTTTATCTCTTGCAGCCACAGATTTAAAATTACTAGACATAAAATTGTGTTCAAAGCATACCTCAATCTTACTTCCACAAATCTGCGTACCCAGTTCACAAACGAGTGTGCCACCATCTGTCCATATTCTTCTCTGCCACTCTAAAACCCTTCGTTCTTCCACAAACCGTTTTTGTTTTCCTTCATCGTGATTTCCTCCTCGTTTTCATTACCCTCATTCTCATAGAAGTCTTCAACATCAAAACCCAAGAATTCACATGATAGACGAACATTTGACAGAGACACCAAGAATGTGGTTGACGAGCACAGGGAAATCATGCCATAATTTCACTTTTGTAGCGCAATTGTTTTGAGTATCTCCCTTCTGTAAAATTGTGTTCGTGTGTTGGTGCATTCCAGCTTCTCTCTCCAGAATTTCGAGGCAGCAGCAAAACTGTCATCCACATTCATGTTCAATCTTCACTCAGTAATTTTTCTACCTCCCAATAACTCATCTCGTGCATCTCGCTCTCTCATTCCCCTTTACAGACTCCTGTTATCAGCAATCCCAATGGAACAAAGTGCAAAAGGGTCAACCCCCAAGGCAGTCACGATGCCATGCCCCTGAGCTGCACAGGCGGATTAGTAGTAAAAGTAGTCGTAGTAGTAGAATTAGTTTAAAGTTATCCGCAGTCCATGTTTTCTCATCTTTATCCCAAATGCCCCCCCCCCCCCAATTAAGATACCCCTCTATCCTTCATCATCTCGCTTTTCCACGAGCTTCGCTTATGTATAAAACACAAAATTAAATTAAGGCCACAACAGTAGGCCAAGGCCTTTGTATGTTTTGAATGGCTGTTTTATTGTTGAATGGCAATCTGTGACCATGCAAGGTTAATTTTCATTGATTACAAGAAGTACAACTTCACGCTGAAGCTTGTAACTTTCATCTGATACACAATTTGCATGGAGTGACAAGGAAAGCCAAACAAAAGTAAAAAGTATTCATTCTACACATAAATTAATATATCATTTTTCAGGGAAAAGCCCACCCATCGGCAAAATATATATGTCAATTAAAAGGATTGATCATCCACAGAGAACTCCATGAGTATTTCCTAATAATGCAATAAGTCGGAGAAGCAAAAGAAGACAAATAAGTAGCAAGCTATATAACATTTCACAGATATTCTTAATATAAGCAAATCTTGTAGAACTTACTTTCAGACCAAAACGTTTAAGCAACTTATGATTGCAATGGATACATGCAAAGGCATAGGAATCTAGACTCTGAGTCTAGGAGGGCAAGTGTCACCTGACCTTTAAGCTTAAAACCTGAAGGTTAGATAGTTAACACTGATGTATCAGTAATTATTTTCTGTGCATGTACTTTTATTGTTCCAAGTGATGCTTTCATATACCTGACTTTTCTTTTATTCTTACTTCATCCTAGTCACTGAAACTGAATTTTCATCAACAATGATTGCAGTGAACACAACCAGCTCGGACAATGGAATACAAACTACGACTCTCAATAACACGACTGCCAAGCTCTCAGAGTCAGAATTGACTTCATCTGAGAACAGCATCAGTTGCACCGTGACCCCCACAGTGCCGACGTCCACAACTCAGACAAACTCTGAGACTGACAGCACGATGACACCACCTGTTGTGATCCAGAGCTTCACTACAACAGTGACCTCACAAGTCAACAACTCAGTACAGGTGAGTATCAGGAGGGCTTGGAATGTGGAAGGCGATATGTCGGGACTGACCATTCATAAAGATTACAAATGAATTGAACATGAAGCGTTGTACACTGAACAATGAGGGTTGAATCGGATACATTTAAAATGAAACTGCACCCATTGGTGAAGGGGAAAGAGATGTTTCCAAGCAATTCACTTTGTTCTGAACGACAAAACATCAATGCTTTCAGACAGACATTCATGTTCTCTCCGCCTTACCAAGCCAATTTCAACGCCATATGATACATAAATGTCAAACTTTGCAAAACAAGATAGTTTCGTGGTTTGAGATTGTATCAATTTTTTTCATCCTCTGTGTCCTCCTCCCTCCTCTCCCTCCACTTATTCTCTTCTTCTTCCCCCTCGAACATTCTTCCTCTGTTGTGTCTCTCTCCACCTTACTGCCGTGTGATTCCCCACTTTTCACTGTATTCTAGCTGTTCTGTTCAGTTTTTAGATTTTCCATGAACCTCAACGTTGCATGCAAAAAAGGCAACAACAAAAAAGGAAATTAAATGGTCGAGACGACTAACACAACCTGAATTGCGCTTCGCATAAAGTTACTCAATATATATATATATATATATATATATATATATATATATATATATATATATATATATATATATATATATATATATATATATACAAATAATTTGTTAATTTATGCACAGCTCCGTGTCGGAGATATCATTCCTATGATGTCATTGGCCTCGATCAAACAGATCTGCCATTATACGGACCTGTGCATGGGTACAATGAGCCTGAACAATGCAGCATATTTATCGTAGGTTGATGGATGTGGAGCACGGTGTTAAACCAGCTTTCTTTAACTTTGTCTTCTGCAAGTTGGTATGGTGAAGGCACCACATGTATTCACTCAATCAAAGGTTGATAAAACACTCAGATTCTTTATGTGGTTTGTCCCTTAGCGCAGGTGAGCAATGTAAGGAGAAAATCACTTTTAGTTTCACTTTCCTTTTGATGTTTTTAATCAGATATATTGGAAAATTATTTTCTTCATGATGGACACGTATAGAGATAATCAAAATATATCTGTGAGTGTTTGTTCCTCTAATTGCACAAAAGGAAGGAAACAAAGTAAAGTTAAAAAAACTAATCCTTCATATTAAAAAAAAATGGATTACAAAAAGATTTTTTTTTTCCGAAGATCATACTCTGAGCCATTGCTTGTGTAATCAGTCACACCACTATCAAGGTTCAGGCCTGACAGGTTAGTGCAGATGTAGCATGTTTGCCTTTGAAGCTATTTGTTCTGAGTTTGATTGCCAGCAGAAAAGGGTCTTTACAAGGAAGACATAATTGGGTCAGAGTGCACCACAATTTGGAGCTAATTTAACCAGACACAAAAGTGTTATGGTTAGAGTGCCCTCTCTGAGTCTAGGAGGTCAGTGGTTTGAACCCCGGCTGAGTCACACCAAAAGGTTTTAAAGATAGTATGTGCTGCTTCTTTGCTTGATGCTTAGCACTTAAAAAGGATACAGTACAGACAAACAGCCATACGGTGGCATCCATAACACAGGTTTTGATTGGTCTCATGGCCTCCTCATCATTTGAAGTCCCTTGCAAGAAAAATAATAATAAATTAGAACAGCACTTGGTGGAGTGGAAACCTCCACCGGCTGAACAGTTTATGTCACGTATCCCACTGATAGGCTGGATCTGCATCCAGACCTGAAACAAAATCTAATGGGCTTGTTCTTGTCACATACCCAACCCATACACTAAGTTTTGTCTTCACCCATCCACAACGTTTGACATGTCCTGCTCAGTCAAACAAACAGACAGATAGACAAACAAACAGGAGTGAAAACATAGCCTCCGTCCACCTGGCAGAGGTATACACTCCACCGAGAGCCGTTATACTTATTACATGAAATGGTTTCCCGGGAAAGTGGCAGCAGAAACAGTACATAGGTTTAAACTGAAATTATATAGGTACCGACAAAGTGAGTCACAAGTCCCATGACATGGTTTTAGCTGCTTATACAATATCTGCTTATGCCATGTCTTTATACTGTTTTTTTTCTTCTTCAGATAATCCACCGACATATAACACAATGTATATTTGTCTGTCCCCCTTCATAAGGATAATTTAAGTGGGGTTTTAAAGGCCAATCTTTTAACACGACTGTGTGTTCACCATGGTCTAATTTTTAAGACAAAATAATTGAAAAACATTTTTCATGAAGGAGTAATTACGTCTCTTCTGTTGGAATTACAGACGGTGACTTGCAACTGGGCCTCATGGGTGGTGTACAGAAGCGTTTTCTCAAATAACAATAAATACAAGCAACATGGAGATGGAATTCACTGCACGTGATGTGGAATGTGCACAGAGCAAAACGAGTGTTCATTTACGTACGTAGGATATCTCATAAATGAAGAAGATAAAAGCACACCTGATGCTCGGCCAAGGTTTCAGACTTTGGCATGCTCATGAGGTTGTACCGTGGAAACTAAACATCCCAGAAGATAAAGAAAATATGGTCACGTTTGGACACTTGGTGGTTTAAAAGAACGTTTTTTTTTCTTGCTAAGAATTGAAACATCATATCCTCCAGTCTCCTTGAATATTTCGAATAAAATAATTCCAACCCATCATATATATATATATATATATATATATATATATATATATATATATATATATATATATATCTATATATATATATATATATATATATATATATATATATATATATATATATATATATATATATATATATACACACACATACACACACACATACACACACACACACACACACACACACACACACACACACACACACACACACACACACACACACACGCACACACATATATAGTAATAGATATTTATATATTTACACTACCGGTCGAAAGTTTAAGAACACCCCCCTTTTTCCAGTTTTTACTGAAATTTAAGCAGTTTAATGTTTCAAATTAACTCTGAAATTAAAGCATAGAACAAACAAACAATTGCAGATAAAAAACAAATCATGGAATCGTTTTGTTGAACAAAATTTAATCTAAATTTTTGACTCATCAAAGTAGCCATCTTTTGCAGATATAACAGACGAACATACTCGTGGCATTCTTTCCACAATGGAAATCAAATATTGTTTGGAAAGTTCTTCCCAACACTGTTGCAGAAGTTCCCACAAATGTGTTGCACTTGTAGGTTGCTTTGCTTTCACCCTTCTGTCCAGTTCATCCCAAACCAGCTCGATGGGGGTTTAAGTCTGGAGACTGTGCTGGCCATTCCATGATTTGAAGCCTACCATCTTGTTATTTTCTTCGAAGGTAGTTCTGACATAGCCTGGAGGTATGTTTTGTGTCATTATCTTGCTGTAGCATGAACCCCTAACCAACTAGGCGTTGACCGGAGGGTATTGTATGGCGCTGCAAAATGCTGTGGTAGCGCTTTTGGTCCAGGGTGACAGTCACTCTGTGTAAGTCGCCGACTCTGGATCCAGCAAAAGAGCCCCAGATTATCACGCTTCCTCCTCCATGTTTGACAGTTGGGGTCACACATTGAGGAACCATCCTTTCGCCTACTCGATGGCGTACAAAAAGCCTGCGTGATGAACTGAAGATTTCAAACTTTGATTCATCGGTCCATAAGATCTCCTTCCAGGTTTCAGTAGTCCACTGGTGGTGCTTCATGGCCCAGGCAAGCCTCTTTTTCTTATTTTGCCATCTTAGCAATGGCTTTATTACTGTCACTCGACCTGTCAAACCTGCAGCTTGAAGTCTTCTCTTCACAGTTGAAACTGAGACTTCCGTACTTCGACCAGTGTTAAGCTGTGCTTGAAGCTGCTGTCCTGTGAGTTGCCTATCATGCAAGTTGTTGACTCTCAGAAACTTGTCTTCTGATTGCGTTGCGGCTTTGGGTCTGCTAGACCTCTTCCTGTCAGAGTTTCCTCCAGTTTCCAAGTGCCTTTTGATGGTGTAGGAAACTGTACTCACTGACACCTTGGCTTCTTTGCAATTTTTCTTAAGAAAAACCGACACTTATAAGGGTTATAATGGTCTGTCTGTCTTCCTTTGTTAATTGTCTTTTTCTCGCCATTATGACAGCAATATTCTACTTCCTGCAGTGCAATATTGTCCAAATAATGCTTCAGAAGGTGCAGCAGCACAGTCTCTTCCAACACTGCTTTTATACAGACAGAGGGTTTGCAACTTTTAAAAAACTTTTTAAACTAAACTTAAAAAAAAATCTCTGGCAGTTTACCGCTTCGCTTTGTACCAGTTCGGGTAATTCACTGGACTTGAACTGCAAAAATTTCAGTTAAAAACTGAAAAATGGCGGTGTTCTAAAACTTTTGTATATATATATATATTTTATTCCAAAATATATATATATATATATATATACACACATATACAGTATGTGGTTCCAGCAATATATATATATATATATATATATATATATATATATATATATATATATATATATATATATATATATATATATATATATATATATTGTTACGGCCACGGGTCCCGAGTGTATTATGAGGGGGTTAATCCTCGTTTCTTCTTGGAAGAACTGGACCTACGGCCACTGCTCTGAATTAACTTCATTTTATGGTGGGTTGCTTAACAACCACAAACACCAATCAGTTAACCACGAGTTCCAGTGTCCACCGTCGAATTTTACATTTAACTCAAGACCATGTGGCCACCTGACTGGTGAACGCACCTGCAGCGATGCACCAATCTTATCTTGATTGGATCTTAAGTAAGGCGGCCGAGCGTTTACTGCTGGTGCACGCCGACTATCTATATATTATTTCTGTTAACTTCTGCACGTAATTTGACGTATCTCCTCCAAAAATGCAGGACGGATTGTCGCCACTTTCGGCATGCGGGTGCTTTGTGGTCTAATGAACAGCATGGGCTATGTGAGATCGTGCCAGACGGAGAGGTTTGGGAATTTTGGGCGATTTTTAAATTTTTACATTCGTTTGCATGGTGATGTGTTACGTCACCGCTGAGAGGCGTATTCCGTCATGACACCATCGGTCATTCGCTGACATCATTACGTCTGTCGTCGACAGACCGTCACCACCGAGAGGCGTCATGCCACTCTGAGAAAACAGCGTCTGCAATGTAAAACCCTCCTCTGCACATGCCGACGACCTCAGAAGGTGAATTTGACAAAAAAATGTAACAAGAAACATTGTATTTAAAGGAAAGATTTATTTTAAAAATATATTATTTCTGTTAACGTCTGCGCGTAATTTGACGTTTCTCCTCCGAAACCGCTGGCAGGAATGTGCTCATTTCCCATATACTGAGGTTTCTTAATGTGACGAAGACGATGCACTAAATTTCTAAGCTGGAGTTGGATGACAACGTGGCTTCAACAAGATTTTCAACCCATCGACGGCTGCATTTATTCCCCTTCGGTCGCCATCGCTGAACTGCTGTCTGGTAAGTGCTGCCATCTATCCAAAAAATATGAACTCGAGTAAGGGAGTACTAATTGCATCGAACACTGAACATAAACACAACTGATAATAAATAGTATAGCTCAGAACATCAGCAATGGTTGTCATGTTTTAAAATTCAGCGTGGAAGGAGGGGAACGATGAGCGCCAGAGCTCTGCCAACATGATGTACCCCGATTGGCGCCTTCCCGTACTGAACACGCCCTCTTAGACTGTCAATTTGTGTCTGAAATCCAACGTACTTCCCGGAGTGAACACGCCCTCTTAGACTGTCAAATTGTGTCTGAAATCCAACGCACTTCCCGGACTCAACACGCCGTCTTAGACTGTCAATTTTTGTCTGAAATCCAACGTACATATTAAAAACACCCGAAAATAAGTTGCAATAGGCCTACGTCCAGATAACCTCAAAGGCTATAATCTGAAGGTAGGGGGAACCAGGGAACGGGTATGAGGTCATCCCTTCATTGCCCGGATTCTCTTCTTTTCGTTGTTCTTCGAAAGCGCGGAGTCCGACAATAGATTCTGTTCCTTGAATGCGTGTGTGTTAACTGTTCAAATGAAAGAGGTGTTCGATTGTCGGATGCACCAAAACAAGATGCAACTCCCAACCAATACAGGCCTGACTCATGACGCCATGTTCGGGGCGCTGGACGAATGCCAGAAAGCAGCCATTTGCCAGAATTACCGAGTGAAAATGTGAAGCGCTCATAAAACATCAATGGCAACCATCACCTTCCCGTTCAGCCTGACATGAAAAAGAGCCAGCCAGGATCCAGGGAGCAGCTGAATGGGGCATCAACCATTGATGGAAAAAGGTGGATGTCAAACGTCGATGAAAGAGAGGTGGGTGTTGAACGTCAATGGAAAAAGGTGGATGCCTGAGGTAAAGGATCTACAGCCATGTCTGACAATCAGAATAACTGTTCAGTAAAAGCCCACAGTGTATTTAAAGAGCAGGTTTTGGGTCGCTGATGACTTCGCGTGATTCGAAGGTTGTAATCACATTAATAATCGTTGGGAAATTATTTTCTTACATTTGAAACTGAAAATATGCTAAAATTAACTTTTAAGTCAAAACTTTTGTCAGTGATCGAAAAACAGACCGGAATTTACCGAAGATGCAATGACGTGAAGTTCTCCAAAAACATCGTGAACATTCGGAAAAAGCGTGTGGACAATGGCAAGATGCGAATCGGAAAGTGATTTCAGTGGCGATGAAATTGAGTGTTTTCATTCCGATATTGCCGAGGACGAGTCGGAGGATGATGGGAATTTATACTATGGAGTTTCTGACCCTGAGCCATATAAATTTGAGCCACTTGCAAGTGCCAGAAAACAGCCTATTTCGTATACAAGTGGCAGGACTGACTGCCTTACAGTTCACACTGACAGACTCCACCAGACAGATTGGTTTGTACACTTTCATTTTCTTGTTCGATGCAAAAATAATGTAAAGTTTGATTCGTCTGTGACTTGATATCATAATTTTAACCCTCTAGTCACTCAAGAGTCAGAAATAGAATGAATCAATAATGGACCCAAATATATTATACACCGTAGCCTTGGCGTTGAAGTCTATCTGACAGCTGAGCTCGACCCCAACGAAAGTGAACAGTTAGAACAAACCCAAACTTTCAAGAGACTGTTGTGGCAAAAAAATACCAAAACATAGTTTAGCCTCATTGGGAAATATTCTACCAGATTTAGAAAAAAAGTTGAAAATTGATCAATTTTTTACAATTGAAATGAAATAGCCCAAATTGCTGATGCTGTTAAAAAGTAATTTAATCAACAATGAGTTGATTTGTTGAGAATTTTTTTCATGCTTGTGTTTTTCAGAAAGTTTATTTATGTGTTTTTCCATGTACTCTTTAAGAATACATTTCAAGGTTTTTCTCACTTAAACTCAACAATTGATTCTGTGACAGAGCAGTATCTGGAGAACTTGTCAACCAACAACTCATATTCACAGAGTGGTGATCAGATGTGTTTATGCCTTCGTAATCCTCGGCTGTGAAATGGTCACCACAAATGACAAGTCTATCCGAAGGGTCCTCTTTACCCGTTTTCTTTGGGGGAAAATTCACCCGTTTTGTTTGTACAAATCTTATCCACTGTCGGCGAATGTTTGATTCCTTCGGGAAACGGTGGGAGCGATTACCCGTTTTCCAGACATTTTCGCAAAACATGATGACACACTTACGAGGCATGATGTACAAATATCAAAATAACTTTGTTCTACAATAATTCAAAATAAAAAAGGAAAATATAGACAGTTGCAAGCTCAAAAAAAGCGAAAGAACGGCCCGCTGAACTTGACACTTCTTCAATGAGCGAGTGAGCATCCACTTTGTGTTGGAGAAGGTGACGTCAACATCCATATATGGCACACGGCTGTTTTTTTCAAAAGCCTCGAGAAATAACCACTTTGGAGTTGAATTTCATTAAATTTCCCAATAGTTGGGCAACCACAATAGTTTGCATCAAACTATTTAATGCCCACATATAATCATATTGATAAATTTTCAGAACATGTTTGGTGACCCGCAACCTGCTCTTTAATCAAATGTCCTGTAAGTGCAAAGTGTCTTGATGGAAAGGGAATAGAATGTCTCCATCAGGCTAATGGCTATCTTTCGCGTGCATGAATAGTGAATATCGCTCATGCAGAAATGAAAACTGGTGTAAAATCATTCATCATGAATGTGTCGTAAAGAGGAAAAGTTTATCCCACAAGAAAGAAAGGGAATCTGTTCTCTACCCTTCTCCAATGCATGAAAGAGTTGGAATCCCATCAGACACTGGGATGGGTCTATTCTGACCATGCATTTATGGAAATAACTGTCTGAGGACCTGGATACTGTGTGCATTAGTCAAACCCGATTCTGAAATTCATAACTATATATGAAAAACATATATATATATATATATATATATATATATATATATATATATATATATATATATATATATATATATATATATATATATATATATATATATATATATATATACTATGGGTTGAACTCCAACAGACTCATGTACATTATTATTATTTAAGCTGCCGTATAACCAAATGCAATCCCCTTTGTATGTAAATTTGTAAAGCAATTGCAAAGTGCACGGTCTTGCACAAGCACTTGTGCCCTCTAATGACAATTAGGGGTGCTTAACAGCATTGCCTGCGGCTTGAGTTGGTACTCACTCAATCCATTTGCATCAATGAGCTTCCCTACAAGTGGCAGAACCTAATTCGAATTGAATAATAATAACATTCCTATCAGCAGATTTAAGCTGGAAGCTTAACCATGCGATGATGATTGATTGCACATTTGCGTCGTCGCCATATCGGTTGCTTTTTCACATTGTTTCCGTGCCTCACTGAAAATTAAGTAGTGTAATTGCTCCAGTGCCTCGAGCGGTGTCGGGTTGAGACTGCTGTTCTGCAAGCACATGTTTTTCAAAAGTGCGATTGTGCCAAATGAACAGGTTTTTTTTATTTAGTGCCTGTTCACCAGCCAAACAGCCATTTCATGGAAAATCTTTTGTGATGAGAGTCAGAATACTCAGCTCACAAGTATAAAGAGCAGCTCCTTTTATGGTGTATGCCTGGTGTTGGCTTAATGGTTTGGGTGGTGGGCTTGGGATCCTAGGGTCCTGAGTTCAAATCCTGCTCAGCTGTTGAATTAATACCAGGTGGGGTTAACTTCGCCTGTCATCCTTCCAAGGTTGGCAAAATGAGTTCCAAGTTCCAGCTTGCTGGTATACTGTGTCAGAGTGGTGACCCATGCAGGATTGTGCCCAATAGCCAAGGAGACTGCTTAAGCAGCACCAACACTCTGCACAGAGTATGGTCCCAATCTTCTACTCTGCCTTTTTGGGTATCACTAGTCGGAAGTTTCATTGATTTTGCCATTATGATGTAATGCAGCAGGGCGTGGCCAGAAATTGCCATTGAGAAGAAAAAACGACTTTCTTACCTTTGCACAATTAGTCCGGGAGCCAACCTGTGTACGAGGCTGTTTTAGGGTTGGACCTTACAGCCTCTGCTATAAAATTTTACACCCCCAGGATGTTTAGATATATGTTTGCAGTTCATGAAAACCAATGTTGGCAATTCATAAGCTCTTGCGAAAAATTTTGGCGGACGTTTTTGTTTGAGGAAGATTTGAAAAATTTGATAAAACAGCAATTGTCAATAAAATTTCTAAAAAAATTAAAAAATCACATTCATGAAAAATAAATGTGAACTAAATGTAACAATTCAATCAGTGCATTGTAAACTGACAAAAAAAATTGCCTTTGTGGAAGTAAACCTCGTAAAAGTACATAATTTTGTGAAAAATGCCTTAAAAATAACGTTTTTTGAAGATGGCCTTTAGAACTTTTCTTATCATAGGCAGATGCTGCATTAGAATACTAATTTCTCTTAATGTGATATGAACATGGTATCCATGGCTAATTAAAACAGCAAATTTGAGTGAGTTCTATCAATTTTTAAAGAGAAAATTAACATTTTTGTCAACCAAAGTTACCCCTACCCCCAAAATCCTCTTACTCTATTGAACACAGTTCGGTTAAGGTTTGCTGGATCCAGGTTGGGTACTTCACAGTTCACTCTTCCAAAGGAAAATTCAATGGTGTTTGGAGTGACATGGCCCTGGAGCAGACATACAACAATGAAGGGAAGACATCGCTGTTCAAAGGCATATCTCAGGCACCAGCTGCTCGAGATAAATATGTGAAGACAGCACCATTTCTCACAGCTGTATCAGAGAACATAAAGTCTATGGCTAATCTAGGCCAACAGGAATCTACTCATCATGGAGAAACACATAAGCAGGCAACAGAAGAACATATGAATGTTGAGGAGATCAAGAAAGTGATATGCCAGCAGATGATAAACCCATTCCAGTGTAACAACCAAGTGGATCTGCTCAATAGAGCAACTGGTGAGAAGGATGCTTCAAAAGACTTGGTCCATGCTCAAGCTAAGGGCATGGAAGCCATTATGAAAGCAGAAGAGGTGGTCTCTATTAAGATTGAACCACTGAAGCTGGTAACTTTCTCCTCACAGAAGAAATCAAACCCATCAAGGAAACAGTTTAATCAGGATCTATCAAGATGAGACTGCAACTACACGTGTGTTGTGTTTCTATCGAGATGCCGACCCAGTCACAAGACAGATTGCATTTTCCCATGAGTGGACAGACTATCCATCATCCCTGTTTGAGGTTGATCCACGCTTAGCACAGGGGTTTGTAATGCGCAAAGGCAACAAGTCTGATTTCGTGGCAGTGCTAATTGCTGAAGCTGAGCAGGATGTTGTTTTACAGCTGCCATCATTACCACAGAGTGACCTATACACAGTTTATCTGGTAGACATAATGGCATTTGTAAATAAATACCAAAAAATGGGTGCGAAAACATTTGAACTTCCCCAGCTGTATCTTCGCAAGCTCCTGCAGTTGAAACCTGAAATGTGCAACTGTGTCAACATCATTGGTGATCAGTATGATTTTGATGACAGCCATATTTGAAGGGTGATGAGCAGCAGAGGAGAAACCAGACAGACCAGGCAAGACAATTCTCACCATCCAAGAGTCTAGAAATTCCGGACTGGAATTTACTCATGAAGAATCCAAGAAATAAAGGAAATCTTCAGAACTTCATTGGCACTTCCCTTTGTGAGAGTCCTGAAGCTATTCCAGATGGAGTGACCATCATTATTGGTGGTATGATGGAAAACAAAGGTCACACTCTTTCCATCACATCAGCATCAAGTTCAGTTCTGGACTTACCTTGTGAAGAACATGAAGAGGCAGACACAAGGATTATTGCTCATCTTGCATATTGTGTGGAATATCTTGATCACCATCGAGCTGTTGTGCATGCAACAGATACAGACATAATTATGCTGTGTATATATCACTTCTGCTGCTTGAACACATTGCAAGAACTCTGGATACAACGGCAGAATCAATACCTACCTATTCATGAGCTGGTAGAAGTGTTGAGCAGGAAGTACCAGAAAATCCTCTTGATGTCGCAGCTACACTTCTGTGCACATATGTGTTGTGTGGATGTGACACAGTGAGCTACCCATTCAGAAGGGGAAAAGAAGAGGTCAGGTCAGGTATGGGAGCATGTGCCAGAACAGCGCGTCGCTGCGTCCACTTTCCGCCGGTACTCCAGGGGCCTCCGTCTGGCCATCCCCCAGGCAGATGCCAGGCCCATCCCCATCTCCTTGAGATGATGGTCAACCTGCTGCAACCATGAGGCACGTGGTCAGCCCACTGGCCTCCTCCACTCATGAGACTCCCTCGCTGAGAGAATCTGGTGAGCAGGATCAGCGTCAGGAAAATGAGCCACATGTCCATACAGCCGCAGCTGACGCTCACGGACTATGCAGGTAACAAATCTCATCCGAGTCTCTCTCAGCAACCGCTCGTTGGACACAAAATCCGACCAGCGATAGCCAAGGATTCTTCGAAGAGACCTGGTACCAAAGGAATTAAGTCTCCGTCTCAGATCCTTGGTCAAAGTCCAAGTCTCGCACCCATAGAGCAAGACTGGAAGTACCAAGGACCTGAAGACTCGGACTTTCGTCCTCCCGCACAGGTACCGGCAGCGCCACACCCCATGATCCAGTGAATCCATGACTCCCCAGGCCCGACCCAGACGTCTATTGACCTCCGGCTCACAACCTGCGGAGACATGAATATCACTGCCAAGGTAAGTGAATCTATCCACGACCTCAACATCCTCACCACAAACAGACACAGACAGGACAGCAGCATCCAAGATGTCACCGAAAGCCTGGATCTTAGTTTTGACCCAAGAAATCCGTAATCCCAACGGCTCCGACTCCTCATTCAGCACCTCGAGGGCCCCCAAGAGGATGTCTAAAGTCTCCGCAAAGATGACTGCATCATCTGCAAAATCAAGGTCCGAGATCTTGACATTGCCAAACGATGCACCGCAACTTGATCTCTCCGACATCCTCCCTAAAATCCAGTCCATACAAGTGCTGAAAAGTGTGGGGGCAAGTACACATCCCTGACGAACTCCAGTAACAACTGGAAATAAGTCAGAGATGGTACCACCACACTTCACAGCACTCTCAGTACCAGAGTAGAGTTCAGACATCAGATCGATCAGTTTCGGTGGCACCCCACGAAGACCAAGAATCCTCCAGAGGACATCCCGATTCACTGAATCGAACGCTTTACAGAGATCAACATAGGCTGCAAGCAGCCCCTGCCAAAACTCTCGTCTGCGTTCGGTGAGGACACGAAGTGCAAGGATACGGTCAATCGTTGACCTCTTTGGTGTAAAGCCTGACTGCTCTGGACGCTGGTGCTCAAGCAGATGGTGGCGAACCCTATCAAGAATTATCCGAGCAAAGACCTTGCCCGGCACTGAGAGCAGCGTCACCCCTCGGTAGTTGTTGCAGTCTTGGCGATCACCCTTCCCTTTCCAGAGAGGGACAACAAGGCCCCTCTTCCAGTCAGTTGGGATGATGCCTGTGTTCCTGTGAAAAGAAGAGCGGCACAGGTTTCTCTGGGACTGATAGGAAACCTTGCCCACCTTGTTGATTTTGGAAGAGATAGTGAAATGGCAGCAACAGAATGTGTCATTGATGAGGCCAGAGTATACTGGACTGCTCTGCATGGCCAAAAAGGGTTCAGCTGTTTGGATACCCTCAGGCAGCATATGTTTGTCTCTTCAAAATTAGACCTTAGGTCACTGCCAGCAACAGAAGATGCGTTTTACTTCCTTGTTTTAAGAGCATTGTATCAATTGCTTCTGTATAGACGTGCACATCTCAGTGACCGAGCACTTACCCCAGCCACAACATTTGGCAGAACCCTTATCAATGGAAAACTGGTCCCAATTCTCATGTCTAAGCCAGCCAAGCCAAACATAGACAAAACGGTGTCTTGCATGTGCAAATTATCCAAATGTCTGAAACGATGTTCATGCAAAAAGGCTGCTGTGCCTTGCTGAGTGACATGCATATGCCTTGGTCAGAGAGGTTCATGTGGTGGAGTTGTTTCAGAGAGTGACTCTTCCTCTGAAGAGGATGTTTCATGTCACAATATTGTGTTAATCCATTTCTAATTTTATCTTCCTTAAAACCATGGCATGTAAAAGTATGTTCTTGTTCCTGACCCCATTGATAGTCAAGCATTTCTGAGTTGCATAAATCTTTTGTTGTTTGACATATAACCTTGTCAATTGTAGGTAGGTTAAATCTACACCAATTGTGATATAGGAAATGAACTCCTCTTTAATATGAGGGGTCATTTGTGTATATAGGTTTAGTGGTTATGATTTTAGGACAATATGAATTACCCCTACCCCCATCCTACATCTTCGCTTTTGCCAACATTTTGTTATCAGAGGGGGCTCGCAAAAGTGTTGACTGTGTTGTTGCGCAAGAGTTTCACCATTGCCAACATTGGTTTTCATATACTCAAAGGGTGTCTCTTTATGAAAATCAACACAAAAATTTTATAGCAGACCGGGCAATTTTTTTTTAATTTTGATTGGTTGGCTCCCGGACTAAATTGTTATTATCATTTTGTTTGCATTGTTGTGTTAAAATGCCTTGTGTGGTGTTAAATTATGGTGTTAAAATGCTGTTATTGCCAGAAACAATACAAAATATTGCAGGGTCTTCATGCAAGAAAGTAAGACAGAAAGTTAATCTCCATATGGATACACTAATTACACCTTTAAAAGACCACATTTATTACCTCCTTAAATTTGGTGCAATTTTGACACCCCCCCCCCCGCCCCCTATTCCACATATGTGTCAGTTTATACCAATCTCAATTGCTCCCCTCCACCTATCTAATATTTGAAGTTTGTCTCAAAATTGTTTATTATATCAGAACCTTGTCTCCACAATGTCATACCAGAACTTTGTTTCTTGAATATTATAACACATTAATGCAAGAGCATCACCGAGTCTTCTGACAGGACGGTGCAGAGTTAGCACACATTTACCTTTGAGCTGTCTCATCTGGGTTGGATTTGTGACCTGACTATCAACTGTCAGATTGGTGATTCCCATGCAGAGAGTTGCATCAAAGTGGACCATCCCACGGATGGACATCAAGCCTTTTCCAAGATGTGTTTCATTGTGGTCATGTTTGTTTGGTGTTGGAAGGTGGTGAAAAATTCCTGGACCGATTCCCTCTTTCTTACAATGAAATCATACCCGGAACTTTATAATCACAATCGTAGAATCTTGTGGGATCTGCAATCTCCAATAAACTTACGAGCGGAAAGTAGGCCCTGGGAGCGGAAGGGCGAGCCGGCTGTGAGTAAGGCACGTTGCCAGGCAGGCACTTTCAATGCACGTTGTGTATAAAACCTAATTTCGAGCATCGTGAAGATTTTTCTCCACCCTTCCTCTTCACTTGTCTATCTATCTGATTTTTATCCAATTAGTTTTATTTTTGACTTTCTTTGTCTTTTCTTGACCACCATCGCAGTCACTAGAGTAAAGGGTGACCGTCATGTTCCTCCAGTTTGTCCAGTCCAGTGTCAATTATATCACTCAGGAGTGAGTTGACCATCTCTTTGTCCCAAAATCCTATGTTTATTGGTCAGGTAAGATAATCTGGTTTTCCAGATACGAAATGTCTTGGAGGTTCTCCCAGAGTAGTTGGCTGATTAAAGTGATTTCACTTTGCTTTTTAACAGTCAGCAACGGTTTGGTGTTGACACTATATTAGCCATGTTAATGTAATTAGTGGTTAATTTATAAATACCATCCATAGTTTCAAATATTCTGTCAAAATGTAAACAAGCAATGGTTTATAAGCCAACACTTCATTAAGATAATACATTACTGGATGACAAGCAGTTCATTTTGTGATGAATGAGCGCAAAGCTTCCAACGTCAATATGAGAAAAATCAAAGTCGTTGATGCCCCACAAATATTTTGTTCCTTGATTCATCAGTCAAATGCCTGGCTGGTTGGCTCGAAAGTAGCACACGAGCTTTGAGCTGTTTCGTCTCGGTTTGATTCCTGACCCGATTTTAAATTGTCATCCTCGTGTTTCACAGACAGGTCATCGCATCAATGTGTTACAAAATTAATAAAGTTGGGGCCTTCTCTACCAGCCGGCGGACGGTTTCCAAAGCCCTACCTTAAACTATAGGGGGCACTGCATCCACAGCACAGCCACGCTCCCAGAAATGAAGCAATCAGCAGACGCTACACACTAATAAATGAATCACAAATGAATCAAGTTTTGAACACACCACCAGGTTAGGTCACCGCAGCCAATACGCAAACTTCAAAGATGCAATCAAATAAATTGTGCTAATAAAAAACAACGTTATGTTTGGGTTGTCAAAGCACATAATAACAATATAGTCAACTACTACTGAAGCTTAACAACTAAAAGCTTTTGCATTTTTGTTATTTCCTCATGGGAAAGCCTAATTTCCTGGTTGGAATGGCACTGGTGCATCAACACAATTTTGATATTATTTCTGCAAACCGTGCATGCATCCTTGGTGCGATAATTAAAACTGAGTAGAGGAAGACAATGGAGAAGGGTTGGAGAGAATATGGAGTATAAGAGTGGGAAATGAAGAGAAAGAAGTTTCAGAGGAGGGAGCAGTAATTGGAAGAGAGAGAAAGACTATGTGGGGGTATAACAGGTGGGAGTGGGGTCAAAAGTTCCTCTATTTTGCGTACGCAATAAGCATTTGACCCAGAGTCAACATGAATCACCATTTGGTGCATTGGTGGTTGTGCTTATCTTTACCCTTTTGTCCATGTCCACATTTATAATTGATAACAATACATTAGGGCCAAAATGTAATGAAATGATGGTCAGTGGCTTCTTTGTCATCTACCATCACCTGTCTGATTTTAGATACTCTGTCCTTTCTTTCTCTGCTCTACACCACCACCCCCCCCTCTTCAGTACAGAAATCTAGGGGGAGGGGAGCTTCCCTGTTTACCTCCACTCATTTGTTCCTCTTTTCTCTCAGCAGTGGAATCAACTTCCTCAGTCTGTTCAATCCCATTCTTCCTTCCAGGACTTCAAGATGGTTGTTTACATCCTCCTCATGTTACTCCTCCCTCACCCTCTCCCCATTACGTACTCATATTTTAGAGTTTGTTTTCCAGCTCTTCCATGAGTCTCCACTTTATACCGGGCGTAGTGGCGTGCGCCTGTAATCCGGCTACTCGGAGGCTTGGGTTGGAGGATTGCTTGAGGACGGGGATCTGCGCTGGGCCGCGCTATGAGAGGGTGTAGGGCAGCCCGGAATCATGGCGAAACCCAATCCTTATCCCTGTGTCGTAAGAGGTGACCAGGGTTGCGTCAGGAAGGGCATCCGGTGTAAAACCTGTGCCAAATCAGTATGCGGATCATAACGGATGATCCGCTGTGGCGACCCCGAACGGGAGCAGCCGAAAGATGAACAACAACCATGAATCTCCACTTTGTACAGAAAATAAATAAATAAAATAAAAATTGAAATTTATTATCAGTTGTTAAAAATTGAAACGAAAATCTTGAAATATCAAAATATATTCAATCAATTTGGCTTTGAAGAAATTTTTAATTATTTTTTTCTATAAAAGTATTGTTTGTGTTTAAAACTCCAATAAATTACATATAAAGGAATCGCTTGATCCAATGATCACAGCACTTTCATCATGATGCAGAGACTGTGTCCTGCATTGATTTTTCCATTGTCTCTTAATTTTCTTGTCCTGTAAGTGATAAACAAGGAATGTTCAAAACGTTACATAAACACAATACTCATAATAGTCCAATCAATCAAAGGTACCATACTATTGACAAAGCATCGGCGCTGTTGGAGTGTCTTGGCATTGATGTTTACTCGAATAGTACACTGATGTTGAATGATGACTTTGTCCAGCACATATTATGGAAAGGAGAGGCATCCATCTGTGTGTGTGTGTGTGTGTGTGTGTGTGTGTGTGTGTGTGTGTGTGTGTGTGTGTGTGTGTGTGTGTGTGTGTGTGTGTGTGTGTGTATATGTGTGTGTGTGTGTGTGTGTGTGTGTGTGTGTGTGTGTGTGTGTGTGTAGCTTATGCTTGCGATTATAAATATGGTACCATTAGAAAGCTAATAATCGATTTACTTGGAACAAACATTCGTATCCATTTAATTGTAGAGATGCTTGTTTTGAAAGCCCATCTTATCATATTGAAGAAAATAAGCAGTAACTGAGCCTAATGCAGTGGTTCCCATGGGAGCATTTCTTATTCAACGACAGCAGGAACCCTTTAGAGTTTAGATTATTAGATGGACACGGAAGGAGCACACAAAATTATATATAGTAATATTTCTTGTAGCTATATAAAAATATATAAAAGTACACAAAAGGAACATGCAAACAACCACAGCCACCACGACACCAGAAACAACAATTACGTGTTATAAAAGATCCTTTTTTGTTTGTTTCACTTCATTTTACATCCTCATTGAGATTCACAGACAGACATATGCAATATGCTTGTGAAGTACAACATGGTGTCTTTTGTTTAAACCTGTCGGCGAAGCAACAGGAGGCACGACTTATGTGATTTATGTGCAAGCATCTCCGTGAGCCTGAGATCACTATGGGAGATCAATCCATCTCAAACTGTTACTCTCTCTCTCCTTCTCTCTCTCTCCTTTCTCTTACCCCCTTTCCCTCTCTCACTCTCTCCAAAGTACTTTGAGAGTTTAGACAATAGTTGACTAATTTAATGTTGATTGTTGGAATAACATTGCCAATGAGATTAAGGTAAACACCTTTTCCAAGTAATTTTACAACAGTCATCAGTTGGGTGATACACGTAAAAAAAAAATTAAAAAACAAAAATGCACACATACAGTTCCTATATAAAGTTTACATCCCCCTTTCAAAATTTTCACTTTTGGTTCCCATATAACCTGGAATTAAATTTCATTAAATTAGACTTTTTTCCACCTTTATTTACACATCATACCCACAGCTTCCAAGTGAAAAACAAATTCAACAAATTTCAGAAAATTAATTAAAAGTACAAAACTGGAATATCTTGGTTGGATAAGTGTCCACCCCTCCCCTTATAATAACAATTCTAAATTAGCTCAGGTGTAACCAATCACCTTCAAAATCACACAGCAAGTTAATTGGCCTCCACCTGTGTTAAATTGTAGTGATTCTGATTATTTCAGAATAAAATCAGCTGTTCCTTTAAGTTTCCTCTGCTGGGTCATGCATTTCACAGCATAAACTAAACCATGAGCACCAAGGAGCTTTCAAAACATTTCAGGGATAAAGTTGTGGTTAAGGCACAGATCAGGGAATGGGTATAAAATATTACAAAAGGCTTGAATATCCCTTGGAGCACAGTCAAGACAATCATTAAGAAGTGGAAGGTGTATGGTATCACCAAAACCCTGCCTGGATCAGGCCGTCCCTCCAAGCAAGGAGGAGACTGATCACAGAGGCCATCAAGAGACCAATGGCAACTTTGAAAGAGCTACATGACTTTATGGCAAAGACTGGTCACTGTGTGCATGTGACAATATACCAAGCACTCCACAAGTCTGGCTTGTGCGGTAGGGTGGCAAGAAGGAAGCCTTTTCTCAAAAAAAGGCCACCTTGAGTCCCATTTGAGGAACGCAAAAAAACACTCTGGAGATTCTGAAGACATGTGGCAAAAAGTTTTGTGGTCTGACAAAACTAAGATGGAACTTTTTGGCCTAAATGCAAAACGTTATGTTTGGTACAAACCCAACACAACACATCAACCAAAGAACACCATCCCAACTGTGAAGCATGGTGGTGGCATCGTGTTCTGGGGGATGTTTCGCATCAGCAGGGATTGGGGCACTTGGCAGGATAGAAGGGGAAATGGATGGAGCAAAATACAGAAAAGAAATCCTGGAGGAAAACTTGCTGCCCTCTGCAACCCACTCAACTTGACCGAGCTTGAACAGTCCTGTACAGAAAAATTGGCAAATATTACCCAATCAAGGTGTGAAAAGTTGGTGGAGACCTAGCCCAACAGACTCAGCTGTAATTGCTGTCAAAGGTGCTTCCACCAAGTATTATTAAATAAAGGTGGAAAAAGTCTGATTTAATGCAATTTAATTTGAGGCTATAAGACAACAAGAGATGAAAAATTTGAAAGGGGGTGTAGACTTTGTCGAGGAACTGTATAACTGACAGATTCTTGTCGACATTGCAAATATTGTAATAAAGTTTAGCACTATGAAGGAGAATCTGTGGTGAAAGGCAAGGTTTTTGAAGAGGGAGGTTGATCTTTTGCCACTAACGAAGCGCATCTCCATTCAAGGTTGCAAAATTGTCCCACATGACAGTGTGACAGGGCCTGGTTCACGTCAAATGTGCCTTATGTTGCTGGAAAAGTCAGGATAAGCGACTTTCGGGTCACGTGTTGCTCTTTACCACGTTGCTGAACCGAAAGGAAAATATTCCTCCAAATTGCTCATGCCATTCTTCACGAGCTATGGGGTAATGCTTTTGTGTGTATGAACTATTGATTAATATCCCTGTATAAATCAGCATAGCCTTCACTATTCATTTTTCTTGCTTGTCAATAGGTGTTTCTTGCTTGTCAATAGGTGTTTCTTGCTTGTCAATAGGTGTTTCTTGCTTCACCACTATGAATGTCATTTACACTTTCCATTATTTACCTTAGGTTGTAATACAGGTCCAAAGGTACGGTGCAGATGTCAAGCACTTTCCTTTGAGCCATCTGGTCTGGGTTCGATTCCCAACCCGACTATAAACCTTTGGATTGGTGCTTCACAGACTGGTCTCTTGGAAAGATGTGAAACCAGGTGTCTTGTCTGCAAATATTAGTTGGTGAACATTAAACATCCCATGGTATATTTCATGCCTGGTGTTGGTTTAATGGTTAGGGTTGCAGGCTTGGGATCCTAGGGTCCTGAGTTCAAATCCCGCTCAGCTGTTGAATTAATAGCAGGTGGGGTTAACTCAGCCTGTCATCCTTCCGAGGTCGGCAAAATGAGTGCCAGCATGCTGGTACACTGTGTCGGAGTGGCGACCCATCCAGGATTATGCCCAATAGCCAAGGAGATTGCTTAGGGAGCACCAACGCTCTGCACAGAGCATGGTCCCAATGGATGGATGGATGGATGGATGGTATATTTCGTGAAGTCGGTGAGTTGTCGCTCGAACCCTCTCCAAGTTCCAAATTCTTGCCCTTGCTTCCCCTGGAAGGCAAAAGCAAACTCCCTTGTGTAATCCTTTCCATTTGGCTGGTTTGGCTCGACCTGAACCTGTTGTCGGACAGAACATTTTAAATGCCCCTTGAAGTGAAAATTTTTGGAAACCACCTTTTACAAATCCGTTTATGCTCAACAATATTACAACACTTTCAACATTAATTTTTTTTTATCATGAAAACCAAGGAGGGGTGAGGGGGAGGTGGCGTGAGATTGGCATTTTGAAGGTCAGGCTGTCTTGAATCCCAAGAAATCAGCTTCCAGGTTGAAAGACTTTGACCCAAGATTGCATTGAAGGTTAATAATGACACATCTTCACAAGTCTGTAATATTTCTTGAAAATTCCATCATCAAGCATACTAATCGAGAATATGCTTAATGATGACAAACTCAATCTATGGTCCATGGACCCCAATGGGTCTGCAAGACCATTTGTGGGGGTCTGCAGGAGAAAAAATTGCAAGCCTGACCCAAATCAATGTGACTTTGCTGCTGTATTCAAAGTACAGCTTCCAGGTGAAGTACAAGGTATCATCAGGGAACAAATACAAAGTCTCAGAGTTACAACTTCCTGAGTACTTTCCCTTTCCCAGACTCCAAAGGACCTCTGCACTCAGTGGCTGAGTCACTTTGATGATAGTCATACATAGTGATTAACAAAATCCTTCGAGGTTTGAAAGGGGTCCACTCACTCAAAAAGGTTGGGAACTATTGGTCTCGACCCTTTTCTTTAATTGGAACAAGCATTCGCATCCATCGTTTGTATGCCATTGTTGAAAAGCCAACCTTATGTATGACCATTTGCTGACACAGAGGGAACTGGATCGGCTATTTTAGGGACTGCACAGATTAGTATGTTTACGTTAATGGTGATGAAACCAAACACAAGGTGGCACGTTTTGCTTGAGGACCACTGTGGCAGTTGTATAATTATTTAGCCTGCCCTTGAAATGTGTTTATAAGGTGATGCTGATTATTCACATCAACTAATCATTATTTACATCAATGATTTGGGTAGTGAGGTGAAGAGAAAGCTTTCCAAATTTGCAGATGACACAAAGCTTGGAGGTGAGGTGGATAGCAGAGGGGGTGGTGATCAGATTCAGGAAAGTGTTGATACTTGTATAGATTGGGCAAAAGATTGGCAGATGGAGTTTAACGTGAGCAAGTGTAAGGTGTTGGGGATGGGGAAGAACAATGAAAATAGAGATTACAGGATGTAAGGGGTAATTTTGGAGCATGTCACACAGGAGAAGGATCTGTGGGTGGTAATAGATATGGGAGGTAAGCAGGCAGCACAGTGCCAGGCAGTTCTAAGTAAAGCAAATAGGGTTTTAGGTATTCGGAGGGGGATCATTTATAAATCAAAAGAGGTGGTGTTACTATTGTATAAGAATTTAGTGAGGGCCACATCGAGAATATTGTGTGTAGTTTTGGTCACCACAATTCAGGAAGGACATAGATGCCATAGAGAGGGTTCAGTGCAGGGCTACTAGATTGATTCCAGGCCGAGCTAGACTCAGCTATGAGGAGCGGCTGAAGGAGACAGGGCTTTATACACGAGAAAGGAGGAGGTTACGAGGAGATATGATAGAGATGTTTAAGATAATGAAAGGTCGAGATAAAATAAGTGCAGATAAACTATTCAACAGAGTAGACAGTGATAGGACCAGGGGCCATAGCCTGAGAGTAAAGAAGAAAGTTAAGACGGTCGCAAGGCAGGTGACTTTTACTCGGAGAGTAGTTAATGCATGGAATGGTCTTCCTGGAAAGGTAGTGGCAGCACTAACAGTCAAAAAGTTTAAATTAAAATTAGACAGGTACCTGGAAGTTATGGAGATAGAAGGATATAGGGATGTTGACAAGATTTTTAGGTAGTTTGAGCATTGATGGGTGATTGTGTGCATGTGTACGGAGTGCTGTTGGTGGGGGTCTTGTCAAGGGGTGTTGTGTGGTTGATGTGTGCTTTTAACCAAGCCTGTGCCCCCTCCCCTGAGGGGGGGGGGGGGAAAGAAGAAGAAGAAGAAGAAGAAGAAGAAGAAGAAGAAGAAGAAGAAGAAGAAGAAGAAGAAGAAGAAGAAGAAGAAGAAGAAGAAGAAGAAGAAGAAGAAGAAGAAGAAGAAGAAGAAGAAGAAGAAGAAGAAGAAGAAGAAGAAGAAGAAGAAGAAGAAGAAGAAGAAGAAGAAGAAGAAGAAGAAGAAGAAGAAGAAGAAGAAGAAGAAGAAGAAGAAGAAGAAGAAGAAGAAGAAGAAGAAAAAAAAAAAATACAAAAACTATAAAGATTAAAAATAAAAATTTGCATTTTCTTCTTTGGATCTTGTGTTGATAAATTAGTATGGTGTTCACACAGACATGATAGGCGGAATGGCTTCCAGCTGTGTCTGATTTCTTTGTGTTTCCTTGTATTAATTTGCTGCAAAAATAATGAAGTGTGAAAGTCATATACAATCTGTTTTTTCCCGTGCAGCACGTGCCTGCTCGTTGCATCATTTCTGGAGGCACATTTATGCCATTGATGCAGTTCTCCCAATATATACCTGCAGGAATTTGGAATTTGTCCAGGGAACCAACACACAATGGCCTACCCAATCTGAAGGTGCAGTCACATCTGTGTTAGTAGGCAAGACAGCTGGCTTAACGTCTCTTCCAAAGGATAGCATACTCATTGAAGCCATGTCCTGTCTGCATCGCACAAGGATAATCTAATCACTTATCGTCGGGCTGGGAATGGAACTCGCACAAGTCAGCTCAAGGGCGAATGCACAACCACTGAACTGACCTGTCAGGCCAGGGATTATCGACCTACAGTAATGGCAAAACTTATTAAGTGTGTAAACATTGATTCAGTTGAATTTTTACTGATTATCTTGTTTCATTACTCATAGCTAATATTAATCTTGTTTTGGACCTCTGGAGGACTTCACCAGGCAGCAGCCACAGTCAACAAGGATTCTGGAAGTTTGTGGGAGCAAAAAGCATTTTGCCAAATAAGTGAGAGGGGAAGTGAAGAAAGCAAGATAGTGATAAAAAGGAAATTAAAAAAGAAAATACAAAATTCTCAAAGACGTAGCGAGAGTAGAGAAAGCCACTCGACACAAGGTAAAAATAATTTTGTTATTCCCTTGCTTTCGAAGAAAAGCGGGAATATTGTGATTGTCTCCGCAGTCCGTCTGTCCATACGTCCATCTGTCTTACCCTGTAACTCCTCCTACACTGTTTGAAATAGGAACTTGAAACTTTGGGACATAGTAGATATATGTATGGGGAAGTCAGGTCAGGTTCGATCTGTGACCTGCTACAGGTACCATGTAAACCTGTACTAACCTGTTCCATGGTCGGGTTGTCGGCGACTAAACAGTCTCCCCAACCAGGTTTTCTGGTGAGGAGGGTGTTTGGATATGGATACCCAACAGGATTAAAAACAAAACCTGTCAAAGGGCGGAGGAGCTCCTTGTGAGCCAACGGCCATCCGTATCTGGTGCCCAACTGTGTCTGCGGACGTCCTCCTGCAGTTGGGTTACTTTTTATTAGGAGGTTGGTGGCAGGATTTGCACTCCGCCCACCGTAAAACCCTTCATTCCGCAAAACGCAAAAACGCAAAAAAATCTGAAAACCCACTCCGTGGGAGTACCTCCTGTGCAGCTTCCCTTCGCAGGGCAGCTCACCGGATGACGGGATTGGGGCAAAGCCTTCGGGACCCCCAATCTTTGATGATAGGAGGGAAACCACGGGGTAACATCCTTGGGTCAGATTGTGGGAGAGTGTGTCGGAGTGGTGCTGAGGTGTCGTCCACCAGACGGCGGTCTCCTTGGGTTAACCTGAGGCGGTCCCTTCGGGTGGGTGTCTGGAATGTCCTATTCCTAAGAGAGGATGATCACCTGTCTCTGTTATCATCTAAGCTCAAGCGTTTGGACATCGGGATTGCAGCTCTCTCTGAGGTTCGGAGACCGGATTGCGGCGAGATAATGGTTGGTGGTTACACCTACTATTGGTCTGGTCGCTCTGATGGTTACCATACCCAAGGAGTTGCTGTGGTTGTGTCCAATAAGCTGACCCCAATGATAATTGAGGTAACACCGGTCAACGAGCGTATTATGAGATTAAGGATTCGTCACTCCTTAGGTGTCATTTCCCTGGTCTCTGTTTCTGCTCCGACTGAGGCGAGTGATCTCACCGTGAAGGATGCATTCTACGCCACACTCGAGTCTGTGGTTGAACAGTGCCCCAGACGAGATACACTTCTAGTCTTGGGGGATTTCAATGCATCGACTGGAACTGATAGGGATGGTTATGAGGTGTGTGTTGGTCCCCATGGGTCAGGAACTATGAACCAGAATAGCACTAAGTTCCTTGACTTTGCAAGAAGTCATGGACTTAGGGTGGCTGGTTCATGGTTTCAGTGCCCACAAGCTCATCGCTGGACTTGGTAATCCAACGCTGGCGGTGTGGCAAAGGAGATTGACCATGTCCTCATTGACGGTCGTTGGAGGATGATCCAGAACTGCAGGGTCTACCGGAGTGCTCAGTTCCTCAATACTGACCACAGGCTTGTTGTAGCAACTCTAAAGCTGCACCTTAAATCCTGGAGAATGGTACCATCCCAGCCTAGGCTGGATGTTGGCAAGCTCAGGGATGAGAGAGTAGCTGAGGAGTTTGCGAACAGGCTGAGTGGACACTTGGGGGGTCTGGGTGCTTTGGGGGGTCCTGAAGAGTTGTGGAGCGCCTTCAAGACCACCGTCCTTGATGTTGCCGGTGGATGTCTTGGAGCTCACCGCAGGGCAAAGAAGAATTTTGTCTCTCAAGGGACACTGGATACCATTGACCAGAGTCGCAGGGCCAGGCTGAATGGCAGAGCTGAGCTATTCAGGGAGCTGAGGCGTAAAACTGTACGTGCACTGAGGGTGGACAAGGAGGCCTATGTGCGAGGAACCTGTGAGGGGGTAGAGCATCACCTGTGGACAGGTGATTCTCGTCCCGCTTACAGGGGAATTCGCGCATTACGTTCATCCAAGCCCATCCCTCGGAGCACTGCAGTTCGAGCAGAGAGTGGTAGGCTCTTGACAGAGGAGTCTGAAGTGAAGGCCCGCTGGGTCGGTTACTTTGAGCGGTTGTACCAGGCTGATCCCCCAGCTGTCGAGTTGGACGTCAAGGGTGTTACAATCCCTGTTGCTGACCCTCGAATCAACTGTGGTCCACCTTCGCTTGTGGAAACACGGGCTGCGGTGAACCAGTTGAAACGGGGCAAAGCTCCAGGGATCTGTGGCATCCATGCCGAACTTCTCAAGGCTGGTGGAAATGCTGCACTCATGTCGTTGCATGCAGTTTTGAGCTCTGCCTGGAACACAGGCATCATCCCAACTGACTGGAAGAGGGGCCTTGTTGTCCCTCTCTGGAAAGGGAAGGGTGATCGCCAAGACTGCAACAACTACCGAGGGGTGACGCTGCTCTCAGTGCCGGGCAAGGTCTTTGCTCGGATAATTCTTGATAGGGTTCGCCACCATCTGCTTGAGCACCAGCGTCCAGAGCAGTCAGGCTTTACACCAAAGAGGTCAACGATTGACCGTATCCTTGCCCTTCGTGTCCTCACCGAACGCAGACGAGAGTTTCGGCAGGGGCTGCTTGCAGCCTATGTTGATCTCTGTAAAGCGTTCGATTCAGTGAATCAGGATGTCCTCTGGAGGATTCTTGGTCTTCGTGGGGTGCCACCAAAACTGATCGATCTGATGTCTGAACTCTACTCTGGTACTGAGAGTGCTGTGAAGTGTGGTGGTACCATCTCTGACTTATTTCCAGTTGTTACTGGAGTCTGTCAGGGGTGTGTACTGGCCCCCACACTTTTCAGCACTTGTATGGACTGGATTTTAGGGAGGATGTCGGAGAGATCAAGTTGCGGTGCATCGTTTGGGAATGTCAAGATCTCGGACCTTGATTTTGCAGATGATGCAGTCATCTTTGCGGAGACTTTAGACATCCTTTTGGGGGCCCTCGAGGTGCTGAATGAGGAGTCGGAGCCGCTGGGATTACGGGTTTCTTGGGTCAAAACTAAGATCCAGGCTTTCCGTGACATCTTGGATGCTGCTGTCTTGTCTGTGTCTGTTTGTGGTGAGGATGTTGAGGTTGTGGAGAGATTCAATTACCTTGGCAGTGATATTCATGTCTCTGATGGCTGCGAGTCAGAGGTCAATAGACGTCTGGGTCGGGCCTGGGGAGTCATGGATTCACTGGATCATGGGGTGTGGCGCTGCCGGTACCTGTGCGGGAGGACGAAAGTCCGAGTCTTCAGGTCCTTGGTACTTCCAGTCTTGCTCTATGGATGCGAGACTTGGACTCTGACCAAGGATCTGAGACGGAGACTTAATTCCTTTGGTACCAGGTCTCTTTGGAGAATCCTTGGCTATCGCTGGTCGGATTTTGTGTCCAACGAGCGGTTGCTGAGAGAGACTCGGATGAGATTTGTTACCTGCATAGTCCGTGAGCGTCAGTTGTGGCTGTATGGACATGTGGCTCGTTTTCCTGACGTTGATCCTGCTCACCAGATTCTCTCAGCAAGGGAGTCTCATGAGTGGAGGAGGCCAGTGGGCCGACCACGTGCCTCGTGGTTGCAGCAGGTTGACCATCATCTCAAGGAAATGGGGATGGGCCTGGCATCTGCCTGGGGGATGGCCAGGCGGAGGCCCCTGGAGTACCGGCGGAAAGTGGACGCAGCGACGCGCTGTTCTGGCACATGCTCCCATACCTGACCTGACCTATGGGGAAGTTCACAACATTTTCGGATTTTTGATATGACCCCTAGGGGCCGGGCCAGAGGGGTTGGGGTCATGGGGGTCGATTTTTTTAAAAAAAACAAAAATGTCATAGCTTTTTAAATCAAATATATTCATGAGTTATGCATTTAACAACATATATTTTTAAACACATGATGATCAGAGGGTGTTTGGGGGGTAGGGGGTGCTTAGCGGATCGGGGGTGAAAATAGCTCCTACACCGTTTGAGATAGGAACTTGAAACTTTGGGACATAGTAGATATATGTATGGGGAAGTGCACAACACTGTCGGATTTTTGATATGACCCCTAGGGGCCGGGCCAGAGAGGGTGGGGTCATGGGGGCTGATTTTTTTTTTAAAAAGTGTACTTACCATTGTACATGGTAAATTCTTTTATAAAGAACTTACTTATGTGGCCCCCATGAGTGACAAACAGTCACAGGTTTTACTGTATTTATCTAATTGATTATGAATAATTATAATTAATATTATACACAGTTCATTCCTATGATTAAATTGATGCACAGTTCTATATTGCTGGACAGTGTTAAATTTATGTTTCATGAAATGTTGACATGCTTGCAATGACTTCTGATTTAGTAAACATAGTAAGTCTTTGGTCATAAAGCGCATCAAAATAGAAAAGAATAGTCAATCCATTTTGCAAGATAAAATTTCACCAAGCGTTAATGGGACAAAGCAGTGCACGTGGGAATATGCGATGGTGTGCACTGTGTCGGAGTGGTGACAACATAGTTCTAGTTTTATAATGGAATGGGTGTCCTTTTCATAGTGTAACGTGACCATGCTTTCCGGGAGGGGGGGAGGCACCCTTATCACAGGGAAAAGGCACATTTTGAAATGAAAAATACTCTTTTCATGTTTTTTTTTGTCTGCCCCCCCCCCCACAAATCCTGAAATGCTTCTGGCACTCCTGGCCATAAAAGATGAATGATGAATCGAGCGATGAGCATACGTCACGCCGTGTGCTGTGGCTCATCTTGGGTGTTGGTGGAGGTTGCATGCTGTCGCTGGCGTTTCTCGCTACCTTCGCCTTCCAGTTCTATCAGTCACGGACAAAACGCAGCTGGGTAATTCACAGTGCCACACTGCACATCACCACCATGTCACGACTCATCACACTGTGACCTTGTAGCCGTAGATTTCTTCTCTCTTGTTGCAGTCCACCATTTATTCTTGCTTCCTTTATTGCGTGAGGTATTTCTGATGTGGTTAAACAATTCTTGTAATCTGGCTGAGCCGTCTTGCATGGATTGAGGTCTTTACTTGTCCTTCCTTTGAGGTCATTAGCATACTTTAGAGTTTAGATGGTCTCAATGAACTTAAAACAGAAAGATGCCTTTTGGCCCCTCACATTGATGATATATTCACATTTAATTAACAATGAGTGTTGTTTCAGAAGAAAAGTCTAAAAATTAATTACAACTTCATCGCAATTACAATTAATGGAAATAGCAACCTTGAATAAATTGCGTAATTATTTTTCAACAAATGCTACCATACAGCATGTACAGCACCTTGTCATAGAAGCTTGTCCAAATCAGATATATTATCATTTCACATTCATGATAAACCAATCACATCTTGTGCTTGAAAGTGAAAAAGATTTATTACGGGCCATATATCACCAAAAACTTTCTCTTATATTGTATATCCCATATCTTCCCAACTTCCTCCCTTGCTTTCATTTCCCACTCTCTCCTCACCCTCCCATAGTCTTCTACTATCAACCTCAATAAATTTGGTACTTCCTCTGTGAGTAACCTGAACATGATTAGACTCGGGATAAATAAATAAAAATTTAATTGCATAATGGTTTAAAGTTTTTTTTCCTGGAACTGTGTGCATTTCCTTCAGGTTGATCGCATTACTTAGTGGGACGTCAGTGCGCAAGATGTTTTCATACAGCATCTTCTGTCTGTTCTGTGTGGTCCAGGCTCTGAATCACTTGTGGAAGAATATGATTACACGTTTGTGCTTCCAAAAATTTGCTCCTTGATGAATACTATGAATAAATCTGGCCAGCCTACCTAATTGCTACCCAGGCCATCATGCTGCACCCAATGTGCCATATATTTATTCTAACATCTAAACAATAAAGGACACGAAGTCCTCCACATAGTGATCTATTCTCAGATAAGTCCAAATTCTTACAGCTTCAGGAAAACCTTTGGATTGCAGACTCACCTGGAAATGAAACAGACCACACAAAAACTTACTCTTCATCCAGATTTATCAAATCGATTCCAGGGCTTTAATTAGAATAAGTTAAGAGCAACAGCTCAGGCAGACGAAACTTTTTTTTACATTGGAGAGGATGCAATTACGAATGGTTCAGATTAAAATGTTGTAAATAGTTTTCTTCTTCTTTTGTGTTCAGCACAAGGCTGTGGGGTATCATAATTGACTGAGGGTGCGGCTGTGCTGCTGATGCAATGCCTGCCCTCTGCTGGTTAGGTCAGGAATTTTTAATTTGTTCATGGTGCCGCGATAGTTCCACTCTTCGCAAAGGACACCATGGGATCTTAAACATCCACCAACTCATGCTGGCAGTCAAGGTTCCCGTTTATGGCCATCCGAGGGATAGCACACACATTGATGAATCATCTGCCTGCGAAACACCAGATGACAGGTTATAGCTGGGTAGGGATTCAAACTCAGGCTAGACAGCTTGGAGGTGAGTGTGCATACCTCTAAGCCATCCTGTCAGCCCATTGTAAGTAATGGAAGGTGTAGATTAAAAAAAAACAACATTCAGCTATTCTTCTTTTTTTATCAGGATGGGCAATGACAGGACCAGGGCACACAGTTTAAGCCTAAAAAGGAGGGTTAGGATGTAAGCGAGACTGGAGTATTTGAAGCAGTTGATAAAGTATGGAATGATTTTCCTGGGAAAGTGCATCGGGGACAGTATAGGATTCAATATATCATTGGATAGAAGGTTGAAAGCAAGAGGGATAGAGAAGTACAAGGCCTTCGGTCAGATAGGTAGGTAGCCTGGGACTTGTTTGTGTGATCTCTCGGTGTTGTATGCATGTTCTGCTGTCTGGATTTTATGATATTAAAACATCGTATACTTGAAGTTTTATTTAATTTTATATTAAGTGTTGTTGAGTGTGGTGTCTTCGTAACACTACAAAAACAATTTAATACTTTTATTTTCTTTACTGTTATTCTGACCCAACTTGGTGTGTTTATCCCCTTTCCACAATGGTCTTCTATGGTTGTGGTCTGTGTTCTAACTCTTCCACGAGCCTCAACTTCATATACAAAAAACTGTATTCCTTCTCCTCGCCATAATAATCACCTTCCACCATTTCACCCTCTTCTCCATAGCCCAGCAACACCCTCCTTCTACACTTCCCACCCCTCTCCCCTGTCCGTTCCCAACACCACTGTGCTACCTTGTTTAGATTGAGTTTCAGGGTGCGGATGTGGTACAGAAGTGATGGGTCAAGTGGCCTCCTGCTGTGGCTAGGTTTTCTTGTGTATTCATTTTGTGTATCCTTGGATTCCATGTCTTCTCCTCGCATATTGTAACCAACTTAGAAAGAGCGTGTTACATCGATTGTTGGCTTATGTACATTGCACCGGCAATGTCAGCAAGGTTTTGTCATTGATTGGTTACTCTTTCTGGTGTGGGGGTTATAGTTGACCTTTTAGGACACTTTTGTGCAGCGTGTGTTGCTTGCCAAACATGCACATTGATATTATGAGCACAAGCAATTGATACCTTAAGATCGAAGAGCAATCCATTCCAAACTATGTACACCATTTATTCGTCCAATTATACACAATTCCTCGTGGAATATCACGTGGGCCGCGTGTTCCTGCCCCATTTCATACATAATAATAATGAACTCAGTGAAGACGGACTATATATATATATATATATATATATATATATATATATATATATATATATATATATATATATATATATATATATATATATATATATATATATATATATATATATATATTCAGTTATAAAAATGTGGGCAAAACAAGCAATTTTCCTTTTCTTTGCTATACCATAAGGGTCGTTGTGGAGTTGTACATATTCAATGTGGAGGAAAAGGACATTAGTAGACATCAGTGTACACTCCAAGGATTACAGTCCACACTTAATAGACAAACACATCGTACATGGGATTTGAACCTGTTACCTTCATCTTGAACCAAGGGTTCAGATGGGAACACTTATGGGCAAAGCCATTTCCAAATAACTTCACAATGGTCTCGACCTTGAATGGGATGCTTTGCAAAGCTAAGGAGCAAAAGGTCCTGTTGGGTTGTCTCTTTGGCTACGAAAGTTCACAAAGTACCATTCCTTTTTGGCACAAGGGGTTGTTACCCTGTGCACACGAAGCGAAAAGTGGGGTTAAGCAAATGGTTCACTTTGTCTGTCTGTCCACAAATATCAGTTTATGATTGAGGAGCGATTTAATTTCAATTGAATGTTACATTTCGAACACGAATTAGACACATGAATCGGAACATGAATCTGTAGTTTAGTTGTACTTTGTCTCTGATTTCATACCGATCACACACGTGCAAAAAGGAGTGACATCTATTTTTCCCCTCTGTCTGTTTGGCAATCAAACAAAATTAAAAACAAGAAAAAGAACAATCAGAGATTGCAGACCCTTGCCAGGACTTATTTTGTGTGGTGTTTGTGTACTGGTGTGTTACGTAATTAACTAGAGGAGGAGCACTTGGGAGAGTGCAAAACCTCCGCTGCCAATACTGCTAGGTCACTCAAGTGAACCTTATATCTTATTCATTAAATATGGTTAACAGTGCTGACAGAGTTATAGTTCTTTTCTCCAACACTTTTTTTTTTTGGGGGGGGGGTTGCAAATCACTTAAAACATGCAGAAATGCAAAAAAAAAAAAAAACATTTCTCTAACAATTTTTTTTTTGAGGGGGGGGACCAAGTCCAAAATCTAATGGCATGATCCTTGGACCATACCTAACCCCCCCCCCCGACCAAGTTTCGTCGAAATCCGTCGAGAAGTTTTTCCGTAATACTGTTCATAAACAAACAAACAAACAAACAAACAAACAAGCAGTCACAGACTGGTACTTACGAAATCGTCAACTTCACCTCTGACCTTGTCTAATAAAAGCTGTCTCTCGAGAAGGTAGTGACACAAACCAGAAGTTTCTACGATGATTCTGCACCAAACCATCAAAAATCGTAAAGTCGACCGAAGCAAAAATCTCCATTTCTCCACGCGATTATTCAATATTATTTTATCAGTCACAAAACCGTAATATTCGGCCATCCACCAACAATCTTTACCTAATCCAACGGCTCAGCGAGTCAGGCATGCGACGATAACCTTTATTGGGATAAAAAATGACTTTTAAACATCATCTTTATCGAAAACACTGTCAGCGCGCACACGGAAAACCTTAACGTGACTCAACGACGCGTCTGCTCGAGCGCACTGCATCATGGGATGACCCATGACGCGTCGATTGAAATATTTTTTATACAGTCTTAAAACGTCTCCAAAACATCCGATTTATCCAGAATTTCGACAACCGAGTTTTAAGCGTTCTAAGCGATCGCAAAAACCGAAGACAAAATTAAAATCGAAGTTAAAACGAACTCATAACGTCGAGCGAGGCAAAAATACTCCATTTCTCCACATTAATTTACGGAATTATGTTTGACCTCACTGTGACCTTGACCTTTGACCGATTTTGACCAAAATCTAATCAGCGCTAGCCACCACCCTCCTCAATCACGTGGTGTAATTTGACATTGGTGGCTTCTTCCGTTCTCAAGTTATCATTTTTTGGATGTTTGACCTCACTGTGACCTTGACCTTTGACCGATTTTGACCAACATCTAATCAGCATGAGCCATCACCCTCCTGAATCACGTGGTGTAATTTGACATTGGTAGTTTCTTCTGTTCTCTTCTCGAGTTATCATTTTTTGGATGTTTGACCTCACTGTGACCTTGACCTTTGACCGATTTTGACCAAAATCTAATCAGCACTAGCAGTCACCCTCCTGAATCACGTGGTGTAATTTGACATTGGTAGCTTCTTCCGTTCTCGAGTTATCTGTACCAAACCATCAAAAATCGAATATTTGACCTCACTGTGACCTTGACCTTTGACCGATTTTGACCAAAATCTAATCAGCGCTAGCCGTCACCCTCCTGAATCACGTGGTGTAATTTGACATTGGTAGCTTCTTCCGTTCTCGAGTTATCGTGCCTACAAACAAACAAACAAACAAAGAAACGGAAGTCATCAATATACTTACGAAATCTTTAGATTTCGTAAGTATATTGATGACTTCCGTTTCTGTTTGTTTGTTTGTCCTCTGTTTGTGTGTTTGTTACTTACGAAATCTTTAGATTTCGTGAGTAACAAACACACAAACAGAGGATGGAAGTCATCAATATACTTACGAAATCTTTAGATTTCGTAAGTAACAAACGGACGCAAATGATTGCAATACCCTGTCCTTCGGCAAGGGTAACAATTCCAAACAGGAAACTTTCTCAGGACGTCATAAAGAACACAAACACCAGACATGAATAACTATTGTAACGTGTTAAATAAGTTAGTGAAAAGACGCTGCAGCAACAGGGGTAAACTTCCGGAAAAAAATTTCAACCTTTAATGTAATCTTTATTTTATTTTAATTGAATTATATACTTTAACACTGCAGAACACAAATCACCCTTTTGGCACTTTCAAAACCCTTCTGTTTAGCACTACTTGGACAAACCATTACGGCATTTTACATCATCACGACCAATCAAATTTGTCGCTCACAGACCCCGCCTCTGTCCTTTTTTCTCTCAAGACTGTGTTGGGTAAGGTGTTCTATGAACTCTCTAGTTTCTTACTTACAAAATCGAAGGTTTATTGGTAAATGTATTGGTAAGTCCACTTTGTTATTCTGTTTGTCTGTCTATTTGTCTGTCTTTCAACTGCTACAGGTCACAATTTTAAACCGACCTTCACAAAAGAATTATCAAGTTGTCGAGGTAGTCAAGCCAATTGGACCAATTGGACAAATGCTGGTTTTGGCGGGAAGAAACAGAAAGTACCAGCCACCTCTTTCCGGGATGTAAAAAACTCATGTCGGAACAGCTGTACACAGAAAGACGTGACAGCGTCTGCAGAGTTATCCACTGGCACATTCATAAACATTTTAACATCCCGGTCCCAGAACAATCATGGAAACACAAACCAAATCCGATCCTTGAAAATGAACAAATAATGCTCACGTATGACAAGATGATCCTGTCACGTGTGGACATTGCAAACAAAGCATTACATCCGGACATGGTACTCAAACACAAACAGGAAAAAAACGGCATTGTTGATCGAGGTTTCCATTTCCAATGACTTTGGAATAAATGCCACAGAAATCAGGAAAATGACCAAATAACTGGATCTGAAAAATGATGTTAAGAAGATATAGGAATTGAAGAAAGCTGAAATTGTACCAGTGATAGTCGGAGCGACAGGAATGATGAAGAAAATCCTGACTGAGTATTTAAAAATCATTCCAGGGAATATCACCACAAACGAGCAACAAGTGGAGGCCGTCGGCTATGAGAACAAAACTTCATAGTTTTGTTCGTGAATCATGATCCTTTACCAAAAATAGGAGATAGAGATTTTGCCCTCCCACCTCCTGAAACCTGCAAAGAGACGTAACCAACAGAGAAGCCTATTGATTTTGAGGTCAAATTTCTAAAATCGGAATTTTTCATCTGATTGACTTGAAAGTTGAACAGGATTTGCATATTGGATCATTGAATTGGGAAACCAACTATTTTTGAGGTTAAAAGGTCAAAGGTCAACTCAAGATCAAACGTCGAAAATTCTATTTTCATCTAATTGACCTTAGCCTTGATTAAGATTGTCAATTTTCATCTTAATTAAATGGACTATTTGATATATTCATGGCAACTTTTTTTTTGGGGGGGGGGTGGATTTTGCAAAAAACATTTGGGGGTGCGGTGCATCGTGCTAAGCACAACATGTATCTTGTTTTATTTCTTATGTTGCATTTTACATACAGAAGCAACATTTCAAAAGAAGAAAGGTAAGAAAAGTAAAAATAAGGAAAGAGCACCTGTAAAAAGGTGAGATTCTAGTCTGTTAGGACACGTCGGTGTCACTACTTGCTGTTGATTGTAGTTGCTGTAGTAGCTGTAATAAATGTTTTTTAATCTCACATTCAACCCTCATATTTATTGAAGTTAATCTACTGCTTAACTCAATCTATCCATTTGCTTTGTGTAACATTCATATACTATTTTATCCACTGTCTGGTCATTAGTAGCCATTAGATCGGCCCACAGATTCAATCTTACAAATGATTGTAGATTGAACAGCCTGCTTAATGTTCCCTCCAATGAACGATGATTGTAAATTCACACTCGTATAGAAAATTCGTGACATCAGAAATCAAAATCGTGACACTGAAAGTGTCTACCTGAACATTGAGGTCCGATAACATGTTCAACAAAAAGTTGCACTTTCAAATCGATTTCCCTTTCACATTCATTTATACAAGCAGAAAACAACTTATTTTGGTCTATGATTTGCAGATCACAAGCACGTGAAAATAAAAGCAACCAAAGCAATGATTGGAGCATCTTCTCACAACACCTCTATTTTCCTCTACCATTCCTATACCTTTCTCCATGCCAGGTAATTCCAAAGGATACTCACGAGATTGCAAATGGTCGTCACGCCAACGGTTGCCACGACAACCCTGGGATGGAGTCCTCTGGGCTAAGCGAGAATGGGAATGGTATGGGTGGAGCATGTGGAGACAAAGAGGAACGGCCAGCCAGAGAGTCACCTGACAGCTGGGTCGTGCCCTTGGAGGTCATGACCTCTATGCAAGAGGCGGCTGCTCGCCTGGTGAACGATACACAGTTTTAAATGGCTGTGATTGTCGTTGTTAGGCATTGTTTATCAGCTCTTTGCTGATTTTATGACACATTTGTAACATCGAAGTGTTTTTATTCTGCATTTCGTTTCTGAAAATCTACAGACTTTGAAGTAATTGAGTAATTCTTTAGGAGTTATTGATCAAAGTCAATGTGGACACTGATGCTGTTCACACTGCGGAGGATCTCCGATTCGACAGAGGTTTCACAGTATGCCATTTACCTGAACAGGTGTGTCACAGAACAACTCTGAAGGTGGAAAACACCTTTCCCTTCACGTTAACCAATCTTGGTTATCGATGGTAATTGAAGTTATTTTTGTTCCTTTTTCATTCGAGATCATACAAGTTGAGTTTTAATAATACTATGTCTTTACTGTGTTTTATAAACTGTAGATAAAATATATGTGCACTTAAATGTGATGATTTTTAATTATATTACGAATAAGAAGAAACTGAAATATTAACCCATTTGTGACAAAATGCATTATGTTGTTTCCAGTAGTTTTTGATGTCTTACTATAATAATAGTTGTTGATTCTGCCTTGCTTTCCCTTTGATACGATAAAAAATAATTCCACCTACATCCACCTGAAGCACCCACCACAACATATGGTGAATTTATACATTACAGCTAGGTTACACACTGTGTGCATCAAATCTGTCACAGTGGACTATTAGTTCACCTTTTCTCTGTGATTGGGCTGATGTGGGCGCTCACGGGTTTGGAGCCCACCATCACGCATTAATCGATCCACGGGAAGCCTACGCTCGGACTATGTCCCACCGGAAGAGTTCCATTTGAATGTCAAGATGGCGTTCGCCTGGATGTTTGAAGCGTAAGACTTGATAAAGAGCTCACTTGATTAATGAAAACTGGAAACATTTAAATTAGATATTTTGTGATTACCTACAGAAGGACATTCAGTATCTCAATAAAGCAAGTTACCATACTTGTTCCCTTTAATTTATAATCAACAATTCAACTATCAATTTCAGTTTGAGAAGATGGTGGAAAGGTTGCACACTTACCTTTGAGCCATCAAGCCTGGGTTTGCTTCCTGACCCGACTCTTCATGGTGGATCGACGCTTCACATGCACGGTGTTGTCTCACAATGTGGGGCCATTCCTGGGATGGATTTTAAGCTGTGTATTCCATCCACAAGCATTAGCTAGATGTTACAATAACCCATAATGCCTTTTAAAAATAGTAGGCCACGCCAATGACCTTAACCAAGGTACTTCCATAGTTCTTAAATGGACTGAGCCAGTGTCCTTCAACAGACACACTGACATAATCTCCTTGAACAACGATTTAGATTTTGCCCCCCCCCCCTTTACCCTCCTATCCCTTGGCTTCTCCTGCTATGACAAGTGTCTGTTACCGACTCATCCCATACTCACCATTACTTTAGCTTACTGAGGCCTACCGGGCTAAATTTTTGAATGCGAACTAATTTACATGTTAATTAAAGTTAGCTCAAACATGAAGAAACCAATTATCTTATCAATATCTATTTTAGTTTAAAGAGACGTTCACGATCATTTTTTTGAACAAAATAGTTCCTGTTCCCATAACTTGACAGACTACCCCCTCCCCCCCCCCCAACCCCCTCTGCTCTGGGCTGGTGCCTCAACATCAGATCTGTCTGTCCTGGATTCTGCAGAGTTTAAAGCTCTCAAAATTATTGGAATCTCCCATGATGAGGCAGAAGCACAGTGTCTGTTGTTTTCACATCAGACAGGTTAGTGGTCTCTCTGCTATTTCCCAACTCTTCTCCAATATTGCTCCCTCTGCTCTCTCAGTCCTCTGAACGTCCCGACATACCCCAGCATGCATGCGTTCTTCCATCAACGCTTCCAAAATCCAGGCTGACTGTACTCCTCAACTGTTTTGTTCCTCGCTTCTCGCGTCTCTGGAACCACCTTCCAGAGGCTGTTCTTTCTCACTCTTGCCCCTGCCCCCCCCACCCCCTTTTTACCTCTCGGAACTCAAATAAGCAGGGCACCGCTATCTCTTGTCATCCCAAATTCTGACTCCTAATCTTTATTTCCCCCATTAACATTTCCTAACACAACCATCTTACTTGCTAGTTTCAGTGTTTCCTTCCCTCCTCCCTTTCTTTTCATCCTGTTCATACATTCCCTCAGTATTTGTCCCACTATCAGATCTACCTTGCTCTACCATGAGCCTCACTCCTGTAAAAACAAGGAAAAAGACATAAAATGTCATAGCCCCCGTTGTTTTAGTAATTTTGCTGTATGGAGTTAAAGGGATAGCCCATATTTATGTACAACTAAAATGGCCGCCAGTCTACCAGTTGGCCATCTTTGATCAGATCGCAAAATAAAGTGAGGTACACGTGTATGCCATCATGTACTGTGCTTGTGCCAAGTTTGAATAAAAATCAGACCATGCATGTCTGAGAAATAGTTGGGTACACATTTAAGGACCAAAATGGCCACCAGTCGGCCACCTTGGATCTAATCTCGAAACAAAATGAAGTGCGCATGTAAGCCATCATTCGTTATCTGTGTGCCAGGTGCATCTCTGAGAAATGGTTGAGGACGTGTTCAAAATCAGGTTTTTTACAACTAAAATGGGTACTAGTCGGCCATATTGGATCTCATCTCGAATAAAAGTGGTGTGTATATGTCAGCTATCATTCGTTATGCATGTGCCAAGTTTGAGCAAGATTGGTAAATGCATGTCTGAGAAATAGTTGAGGACATGTTCGACACTGGGTTGTTGGTTTTTTTTACAACTAAAATGGCCACCAGTCGGCCCTCTTGGATCTGATGTCGAAAAAAACATGACGTGCATAATATGTATACCATCATGTGTTGTCTTTGTGCCAAGTACGCATAAAATCAGTCTACATATGTCCGAGAGATGGTTGCAGACGCACACGCACACACGCACGGACACGAAAATTGAGACCAAATCCATAAGTGCCCGTTTTGGACCAAGTCCAACGGGGGCTAATAAAAGCATGTAGCAAATTATCTGGCCCCTCTGGGATATCCATTGACACCAAGTTACTCTATTTAACCTCAAAATGTGGTTGCTATATGGGTGGCAGCTCCGACACTGTAAACAAATTCACATACCCAGGTGTCCTCATGTCATAAGTGAACGGTCATGTTTGGCTACAAAAGGCAACTATTAAAAAAATGCTTCGTTGTGTATTGAACAGCATTGTGTGATGTGTTACGATATTGCAGACTGATATCTGCTCACTTTCAAACTGAAATCTCAAATTGATGATGATAAGCACATCTGTCAAATGGTTACACCATCAACTAAATACAAAACCAAAGTCAAATTGAAATATAACAATAAACTTTCACTCCCGATTCTAACACATTTCCAAAGGAAAAGAAACACATTTCCTTGAGTAAATAGTGACATTGGATGAAACTTTATTTCATCATTTCGAATCAGGTCAAAAGCAGGAAAGCTAATTGCAGAGACAAGCGAATTGGGTTTGTTCGAGTTCTTACTCTCAATAATGTGGATGTGAGTTTGCAAAAAAAATTGAATTTGACATTTTGAACACCGGGTAAAAATCACATTGCATCCACACGTATTCACTGACCATCGTGATCTTCTGCCGAGGTTAAATGGAATCTCCTTCACCCATGTGATTTTCAAGCGATGGGTTGCAAGTCACCAACTGAGACACCTGCTTACACATGAATTGCAAACGATTGGACTTTGCCCTACCCCTGTACAAGTCTGCAAATGATCATGCTTGACGTGTAACGCGGATGCAGGTGGGTTGGGAGGACGGAAGGATGACACTGACATTGGAGGGTCGATTAGATAAACGGTATGTGTGCTCCATAGTCAGAGCTACTCACAAAAGCTGTATACAGGGCTTATAGAAAGTCGACATCCCCTTTCAATATTTTCACCTTTTGTTGTCTTATAGCCTGGAATTAAATTGCATTAAATCAGACTTTTTTCCACCTTTCTTTACACATCGTAATCCACAACTTCCAAGTGAAAAACAAATTCTACAAATTTTAGAAAATTAATTAAAAATACAAAACTAGAATATCTTGGTTGGATAAGTGTCCATCCCCCTGAGTTAGTACTCAGTGGAAAAACCTTTGACAGCAATTACAGCTGTGAGTCTGTTGGGATGGGTCTCAATCAACTTTGCACACCTTGATTGGGCAATATTTGCCCATTCTTCTGTACAAAACTGTTCAAGCTCAATCAAGTTGCGTGGGAGTGTTTATAGACAGCAATCTTCAAGTCATGCCACAGATTTTCGATTTGATTTAGGTCGGGGTTCTGACTGGGCCACTCAATGACATTTATCTTTTTGTTCCTTAGCCACCTCATTGTAGCTTTGGCTTTGTGCTTCGGGTCGTTGTCATGCTGAAAGTTGAACTTCCGTCCCAATTTCAGCTTCTCGAAATTATGTAAGGTACACAATTTATTTCCGACACATAATATGTAAGTACTTGTTGGTGCACATTTAAAATACAGTTTGCAATGTGTAATTCCACGGAATGTAAAATGTGACTTGTTCTCCTCCGCCCCCACCACCCACCCCCACATCACATCCAACAAGATACATTCACAACGGCTGTTAGAACGTATTTTTCTCTAAAAACACCAATATTCGTCCAGTTTTCTCACCTTTTGTTGCAACCGAGACTTAGAAAGTCTGAAAAATGAAATCAGATATCGAATTATAGTTAAAATAAAGCTGTGAAAGAGTCTGAATAAACTTTGCAATGCAGGCCTTAATTTCACTTCAAATGCATTTTTGTCTAAAAATGCCAATATTTGTGCGATGTTCTTCCCGTTTTTTGCAACCGAGTTTTAAACCACCTTAGCGACCATGAAAAATGAAATCAGATATCAAATTAGAGTTGAGATAAAACTGTGAGAGAGTCAGAAAGCACAAGCCTTGCAAAAGAGGCTTATGAGGCCTCACACCAACACGGAACAAAAAATGGCGGCAATTTGATTTTGAAGCCTCTCCATAAATGGGTTAAGCCCCACCCTGAATGGACAGAAACACTGGAGGGGAGTATTATGGTGTAGATTTTTTTTGTCCACATAATTGAGGCTCTCGAAGACCTAGCACACTGAATGGATCAAGGCGTAATGGAACAAAAAGGAACAGTAGAGAGAGAGGAGGAGGAAACACCAACAGCAGAGTTGAAGGTCAAGATAGAAAGAAACACAAACAATGGGTCGTGGGAGGAATAAGGGGACAGGACAGGATGCATGGAGCTGGATAAGATGGATACAGAATTGATCACATTTGCAAGAATCCCTCATTAATTATCCACGATCTCCATTGGTCGAGTCTGTGCCTCACAAGCAACTTTGATACCATACCACAGGTGACCATTCTGGTGGTGGGAAGAGTGACAAAAGCACGTGTCATGAGTGATCTGTGTGGGCTGGTACCTGCTATCCAATTGGGCTTCCCAACACGTTCATGTGGACCACAGTGGGAAATCTGGGGATTCGACTAGTGATTCCAGATCTGGGTTTCACACAATGGGTGGTGTGAGTAGAACTGACTTGGTGACGAAGGATTAGAGCACCCGCCCTGAGTCTGAGAGGTCGGTGGTTTGGGTGCTTTGATCAGTGGTTTGATCCCGAATCATAGCAAAAAGTAACATGGATCAAATACACCACTTCACAAATAAAAGAGTTATTACTCGCCTTAAATAAACTCTCATATATATATATATATATATATATATATATATATATATATATATATATATATATATATATATATATATATATATATTTAAGAATAAAAAAACCAAGGTTAGGGATCAAACTCTAATTTAATTATATTCTTTTCATATTCCCAGGACATATAAATGTCCAGGAATATGAAAAAATATAATTACATTAGAGTTTGATCCCTCACCTTAGTATTTTTGATTCTTAATTATTCGAGTATGTGCTACTTCCTTGTTTGACACTCAACATTTAGACATTCAGCATTTAGAAAGGATGAGCAAGGACAAACACTCAAAGTTTGGCAACCACTGTGCAAGTTTGATGGACTGATTAAATGGCCTCCTCCTGCATTGAAGTTCCTTTTGGGGGAACTCATATTGTAACTGACAGCTTGCTGGATTCTGACGCTGATCCAAGCAGATCATCTGCCCATCAGCATGTTTCTGTATACAACAAGGACAAATGTGTCCAAGAGCCGTGTCATAAAGGTTTTGTCTTCACCAGAAGAAGAAGAACAACAATGCGGAGCTCTCTTAGAGCCAGCGTTCACAACGCGACTCGGCTAATAATAAAAAATAAATCTATAAATAACAACTTCCGATATTTCGTCACGTGCCTTGATGGAGCCAATAGCGAGACCCATCATGGAGGCTCCTCGTTCATGACGAGAAAATCATGTATTTACGAAATTACAACACATTAAATGGAATAATCTTTAAATAGTAACGTGAACTTTTAGAAACTTTAAAGCAAATGTCAGAATATATTTAAAAGTTCATGACAGACGCTCTCAAAAGGCACCCTCAATGCGAGGATGTGTACAGGTGTTTAGTATTTAAGGAGATCCGGATCCTGTATATAAAAGAGCCGAGTCCTAAAGGTTTTGTCTTCACCAGAAGAAGAACAAGAAGAAGAAGAACGCGGAGCGCTCTTAGAGCCAGCGTTCGCTACGCGAGACGCGGCTTATAATTCACATCCTAGCTCAAATGATCCAGCCCTGAATTTTGTTCAAAACTTAGAGATCCAACTTGTTAGCTCAGATCACAAACAGAGGGAGACTTGGACAAATAACGGATGTGGGGCTCGGGGCTAGCACTGAGGGCTAGGGGAGGACATGGGGGCTGAACAAGATGGATACAACGGCAAACTCTCAGGAAGGAAAAACTGCAAATTTGGAAAGAAGTGGGTTTGGGGAGGGTAAACAGGGGTAGAAAAGACCAGGGTTTTGGATGGGGGATTATCTGAGATGGTGGTGAACATCTGTCTTGAAGACGGGGAAGGAATTATTTATTTATTTATTCATATGCAGCCTATGGCTGCTTAGCTGCATCATTTTCTGGGAGCACAGCTGTGCAGCTGTGCCACTGATAGAATACCGTTTCTAGTAAGCTGGTATGCATTTTGCCACCTTTGAAATAGAAAAATGTCCCTTCTAGTATTCGGAGATGCGTTATATTTCGTCCTCTACTCAATATCTTGAATGCATCCACATGATACTGTTCAGCACAGTTTGCATTTTCAATCACATGCTGTCCAATAGCAGATACACACGACGTTGGGATTGATGATAGGACCTTCCTACAAGCATGTACCGGCTGTATTCGCGTACCAACAATGTTTTTCCTTATGGACAAAGGGACATGCTGTTTGATTCTGTCATTACTGGAAGTGACATTTATCGATTCCACGGACCCCATGTTATGTCGCCATAAAGAGTTTGTGCACTCGCTTTGCTTATTTGTGCAAAGAAGAAGAGGAACACGAACTCATCTCACGATCGCAGATGTTGATGAAGAGGATTCTGTAACAGCCTTCGTGGCCCCGTCTCAGACTCTGCAATCTCCAATTGGAGAGCTGAACACTGAACAGGCTCCTCCCGCCTAGACCGTTGGGAGGTAATGATACCTCAGTAGAGAACGTCCAATCGGAATTGACTTTGTTTATAGGTGTCTATGAGACTGTTCTTCTTCCTTACCTCATTCACTTTGTGCGAATTTCACTTGAAGAGAGCAGAACAAAAAGCTTTGTGATTTTCTTTTTAGTCTGTTTTATGGTAATGTACTTCAAATGTGTCTGTTTATGTCTATTTTGACTTTTATTCATCCTTTAAGTTAATTCAATCTTTGGTGTGTTCATAAAAAAAAATTAGTGCCCTAAAAAAACATTAAAAAAAAAAACTTTGTAATGCCACTTATAACAGCATGACATTTTGAATTAAAGTCACAAAATAAATACGCAACTGTCAAGCTGAATTTAAAACATAATTTAGCTACCTGTATTTTAATTAATCACTAAACATCTCGACATGATCCTCCTACGCTCAAGTTATTGTTCTCCACCTTACATTGAAATTATATTGCAATGCAAAGTGGAGACAGGGCCAAAAACCATATTTCACCCAATATTCTCACGATATGCAACATTAATAAATACTTCGAGTCTCAGGTGCAGATTCTGTGATTAAATTTGGTGATTCTCAGGTGACGACTATCATAGCACAGCATATGGTGGTTTTAGTTGACATATTTCAACCAAATTGGAGCACAACAATTCCAAACTAATTGTAATAATCCCAGGTTGCTTTTAATGCATTTTCTTTGAATGATAATTCAATGTTTTCCACTGCAGTTTGAAAGTACCGAAAATTATCCCCTCCATCTGTGGCTTGCCGAGGGGGGGGGGGGAGTGAGAATCCCTGTGGTGTCATCACCTTAATGGTGTGGATTCGATTCCCATTGCTGCTCATTGGAAATGTCCACACCTTGAGACGAAGTGGTGACTTGTCCAAGATTGACTGTTAGCCATGGTTAACACTTGTGATCACCCCTGACGGTCTGAAAAGATGAGGTGCGAATGAATGGCCAACAGAAATTAACGACAAGATGGAAATTAATTGAAAGATGAGGTGGGAATTAATCAACTCTTAATTGGGATACAAAGAAAAGAGCAATATGCCGGGCACCTGAAGGGAAAATAAGGGTTGGACAGCCAAGGGAAACCTGACGACATCCCGTCGAGAAGGAAATTAAAGGAAAGGTCACCTGGAATTAAATTGGAATGTGGGCCCAAGACCACCAAAAGTGGCGAACGTTCATAAGAAGCTCCATATGTCAGACAGCATGATTGGATAATAAACAATAAGCAACTCTTAATCAAAGAAAAAGAAGCGGCTCGCTCTGTGAATACATAAATGTACAGAATATCCATGGAATGCCTGGTGTTTGCTTAATGGTTAGAGTCGTGGCCTTCGGATCTAAAAAGTGTCAGTCACACTTTTATTTTTTTGTATACCTTGTCGAGGCTCGTATGAGACCTAACACACAACGCACATCAAGGGGGGCATGACACAGGAGGGGAGGGAGTGGGAAGGACAAAATAGTGGGGAACAGAGACATTTGGAGATCTGTGGAAGGAAGAGGGATGGGCAGGGTACATGGGGTAAACAAAATGGACATTACAGGGACTTTCAGGAAGGAAAGCAGGGAATTTGAAGGAGGTGGGCTTGGGTGGATTATCGGGGGTAGAAAAGATCGAGGATTTGGATGGGGGGTGATAAGAGGTGGTGGTGAACAGCTGTTTTGAAGGCCTGGAGGGAAGAATGGGAATGAATAGAGTGAGGGAGTTTATTCCAAAGGCGGGAAAAAAAGAGGAATGAAAGAGTGAAGGTGAGCAGAGATTCGTGATTTTGGTAGTTTTACAAGAAGGGGGTTGTTGGCGGACCTTGAGCGCCCTGCGGAAATGTGGTGAGGACAAATCACAGAGACAGCAGGGGGGCGAAGCTGGAGAGGAGACGGTAGAAGACAGAAAGACCACCGACCAACCTGCGGTGATTGAGTGAGAGGCCCAAAGACTCAGCCTCATTGCGGGAGATGCCAATGATCCGAAATGCCTTGGTGTCTTCAGCGTGAAGCCGAGAAAGGTGGGAGGCAGGAGCACCAGCCCAGAGGGGAGAGCAGTACTGCATCAGACTGCGGACAAAAGCTTTGTAAGTGGTCAGAAGCTCAGGTGGGCCAAGGAAGGACCTTTCACGGCAGAGGATTCCCAGTCGGCGACTGGCTTTGGAGGCGAGGTTTGAAATGTGGCTTTCCCAGGAAAGGTCATAGCAGATAGTGAGACCCAGAAGCTTGAAAGAAAGGACTTCTTCCAGAGGATTGTTGAGAAAGTGGATGGGGGGGGGCTCTAAACTGTCCTTTCAGAGAGACATAGTGAGAGTGTGAGATTTGTCTGAATTGAAAGACATGTTCCACGTGTTGGACCAGTTTGTGATTTTATCCAGATCAGCATTGAGCGAAGAAGCTGCTGCTTGCCGGTCTGAGGGATGACCGATGGTACGGCAGAGGGTGGAGTCATCAGCAAAGAGATATAGAGGATTTTCCAGAGAGTCGGAGAGATCATTGATGAAAACCAGAAAAAGAACAGGGCCCAGAACGCTACCTTGAGGAACTCCAGCCTGGACAGGAAGAGGGGATGAAAGAACTCCATTTAGGGCCACACGTTGACTGCGACAGGAGAGGAAGTCTGTGAGCCATGAGTGGAGATGGCCTTGGATACCATAGGAAGAGAGTTTGGTGAGCAGGGCAGGGTGCCAGACTGTGTCAAAACCACGTGATATGTCCCGGGATACGGCTCGGATTTCCTGTCTGGCATTGAGGGCTTCCATCCATTGATGGGAGAGCAGAAGCAACATATCCAGGGTAGAGTGATCTGGTCTGAAACCAAATTGATGATCAGAAATCAAGCCATTGGAGAAGAGGAAGGATTTAATGTCTGAAGCGATGATGGATTCCAAAAACCTTGCTGATGATTGGGAGAAGACTGATTGGTCTGTAGTTGCAGGGATCTGTTTTTGCACCTTTTTTGTGCAGGGCAGTGATGTTTGCTGATTTCCAAGCAGATGACAGATGGCCTTGAGCAAATGAGAGGGTGAATAGAACAGAGAGAGGGTGAGCAAGAGCAGAAGAGCAGGCTTTGAGGACACGTGGGCTGATGCCGTCTGGACCGGTTGCAGAATCTGAGTTGAGGTTTGACAGCAAGCTCTCCACCTTGTCAGGAGAAAAGGACACAGAATCTAGGGACAGTTGGGTGTGACTGGGTAAGGTGGGTAGAGAAAGTGATGGGTTTTGGACACAAGAATTTGCTGCAAACACCGAGTTTAGGCATTCAGCTTTATCACGTGCGGTATCAGCAGTGCTGCCATTTGAAGTAAGGGAGGGGATGGAGGGGAAACATACACCAGAAACAGATTTGATTAGATGCTACCAGGATTTTGAAGAGGGAGAGAGGTTTGAGAGTTCAGACTTGAGATGAGAAAGATGTTGTTTTTCTGGCTCTCCTGAGGATAGATGCACACTTGTTCCGAGCTTTATGGAAGGAACTGAGATTGCCCTCAGTTGGGTTTGCTTTCCATGAGGCAAAGAAAAGTTGTTTCAGGACAACTGCCTCACCACAAGCTTCAGTGAACCAAGGGCGGGAGGAAGGGTAGGATAACTGAAGACGAGAGGGGATAAATCTGTGCATGAGGGAGAGCAAGTTTCTTTGAAAGAATTCCCAGGAAGAGTTGATGTTGGAGAAAGTAGAGATAGGAGACCAGTCTATAAGTTTGAGGGCTGCTTTGAGACCCTGCCAGTCGGCATGAGTGAAATGCCAGACTCGACGGCGGTGAGGTGGTTCTCTGATAACAGCCAGAGAGATGTCCACTTTGACAAGTTCGTGGTCAGAAGAACCGATTGGAGCAGAGGAAGAGCAGCAGATATTGTCAGGGAAATTTGTCAAATCAGATCCAGAAGAGATGGAGTACCATTGGTTGAGATCCGGGTCGGGAAGTTGACCGATTGAGTCAGTCCCAATGAGTCACAGAAAACTTTTGCTGAGGTGCCATGGCAAGTGAGAGAGGTATCCACAGCTAACAAACTGGCATGATGACAATTGAAGTCACTACATATGAGGAAGAGAGAGTTTGGATGAGAAGATAGAAGTTGATCCATGTTTTCAGATAGTGAGGTGCAGATGGAGTCATCACTGTTAGGTGGACGGTACAGTACACATATAAACATGAGGTGGGAGTTGAGGGGAAGCCGTAGCCAGAGGTATTCCTGGGGGGTGTGGGGGAGTGAGGGCAGTGCATGGAGAGTGAGGAATAGATTCTTTGATGAAGAGAGCAACTCCTCCACCAGGGCAAGGCTCAGGTATGTCAAACTGGAGGAGGGAGTAACCAGGGAGAGATACTTGGGAGTCAGACATGTCTTGGGGGAGGAAAGTTTCTGTTAGGCAGATTATGTCTGGTTTGTCAGTGGCAACCTGTATGGAAAGATCTGAAAGGTTTGAGCGAAGGCCCCGGATATTTGAGGTCCATACTTTTAATGAAGAGGTATGGGAGGAGGCTTTGGGTGCAGGGGGTGGGGGGAGAGGGAGAGTAGGACAAGGTATGAGGGGGAGGGGAGGGTAGGACAAGGGACGAGGGGAGGTAAGGAGTGTTGTTGAAAGAGTGTGGGGGATTGCAGAATAGCTCGGGGAGGGGCCGAATGAGGAGGAGAAAAGGCTCTGTGGTGCTGGGGGAGAGGGGGGACAAGAGAGAGGGAAGAAAGTATTTGAGGATTTGAGGAGGTGGAGTGAAGAGATAGAGGTGAGAGGGCAGTGGAAGGAGGCAGCTTTGTGGATGGGAGGGGGCAGCTTTGTGGATGGGAGGGGGGAAACTTTGGGATGGATGAGTGAGGGGGATGAATGGTGGGAGAAAGGTGAAGGGGGAGTTTTTGAGAGAGGTGAGAGGGAGGCTTGGAGGGAGAAGAGTGCGATGGTTGCTTTGAGAGTGAGGGGTGAGAGGGGTGAGTTGGCACTGAAGTTGGAAAAAAAAGAATGGTTGATGGAAAGCGAACATTCATAGCAAACTGGGGTTGTTTTTTTAAAGTTTTAGGTCAGTTATGCGATTTCACACATTTCTTGATCGATGCAATTAAGGGGAATTCAGAGAATGGAGAGAAGAAACGCTGTAACAGTTGGATTTTTTAGGCAAGGTATGAAGGTGTGGTGGATTGAAGGTCGTGACGTGTGATCACATGTTGCACGGCTCGAGCACGGAAGAGATAAAGCTGAGGTTCGGCTCGGTCGGGGGTGATTGTCCCAGGGGCATTGTCGTTTATGGTGGCGGCTCACTTGGTGTTCGTTGAATGGTGGGAATTGAGAGTATATCGGACTCCGTGCTTATACTGATTTATTTTGCGGTGATTAGTTGCGCGTGTATACCTTACTGCTTATGTACTCCTTGCTGCGCTGTATTCCTTGGTGTGCCCGTAGAAGCGGCTTCAATCAAATGGAATAAAGCCTACACTCTGAAGGTTCTTCTCTCGTTTTCATTTCAATTTATTCCATTTGGTTTTCTCGGCTCTCTCAACCAACGATGGACAAGATCTACAAACCAGAGAGGTTCGACGCAGACCCAAACGCGACTGACTCAGAAATGAAATGGTCGCATTGGTTCCGTTCCTTCTCACACTATCTGACCATCATCGAAGAGGGAGCTGACAAATTGGCCGCCCTTGTGAATCATGTCTCGCCCAGCGTATACAGGCTCTTCTCGGAGTGTGACACCTACGAAGCAGCGATCGACGTGCTGCAGGCGCTCTACGTGAAGCGCAAGAATGAGGTATATATACGGCATCTTCTCAACACACGCAAGCAAGCAGCCGGGGAGACAATCGATCAGTTCCTGCAAGCTCTGAAACAGCTGGGAAAAGACGGCAGCTTCCGGGCCGTAAACGCCGAGGAACACCGAAATGAAGCGACCCGGGAGGCATTTATCCAAGGACTCAGATCAGCCCACATACGGCAACGCTTACTAGAGAAAGCGCAACCCACTCTTGAAAAGGTAGTCGATCAGGCTCGAGCGATGGATACGGCTCAGCAGCAATCTGAGTCATTTGGGACACCGATGCTGCTAATGAACGCTGCTACGGTGGAAACTCAAGGAACCCCACAGACACAGACACAGCCTGACACAGGGGATGGAGAAAAACCCGAGGACCCGGATACCCAGACCTCGTCAAACTCCTCCGCAACTACTCCGGTTGGTAAATGCTTCTTTTGTGGGTACAAAAGACACCCCCGCCAGAGATGCCACATGCATGAATTGTGACAAGAAAGGGCATTATGCCAGGGTATGTAAATCTACTCTCAGGAGAAATAAACCCACTTCTGCGGCTCTCTACTCACAAAAGAAACTAACTGCAGCCTCACCGGGGAATCTATCCAAGGCTATCATCAACGTACGAATTAACGGGCATATGGCTGAGGCACTGATTGATACCGGTAGCTCTGAAAGTTTCGTCAACAGCTCGCTAGTGAAGGGCAGGAAATGGAAGATCCACCCGACAGACAATACGGTATGCATGGCCGCCACATCACTACAGTCCCGCGTACGAGGGTACTGCAATGTTGAATTGGACGTAAAAGGGTACACGCATCGGGATGTAAGGGTACTGGTGCTTCGTGATTTATGCGCAGACGTAATTCTGGGTCATAATGTCCTCAAGCAGCACACGAGCGTCGAAATACCCTTTGGAGGAAGCAAACCTCGTCTAATTTTAAATGCTTTGACCACCGCAGAGGTAACGTCCCCCCAGCTGTTCGCTAACTTGTCGCCGGTCTGTAAACTGATAGCGATCAAATCGCGGCGATATACCACTGCTGATATGAATTTCATCACTTCAGAAACCAAGCGATTACTGGAAGAAGGAATTATAGAACCGAGCGATTCGCCATGGCGCGCACAGGTGTTGGTCACCGCCAATCAGAATCATAAGAAACGAATGGTTGTCGATTATTCCCAAACGGTCAATCGTTTCACCCAACTCGATGCCTACCCTTTGCCGCGCATAGACGAGATGGTCGAACGCGTGGCCAATTATAAGATATTCAGCACCATCGATTTGCGAAGCGCCTATCATCAAATTCCCATCCGAGAGGAAGACTAACCTTACACCGCATTCCAGGCAGGTAGACGCCTCTACCAATTCAGGAGGATTCCGTTCGGTGTCACGAATGGAGTAGCTTGCTTCCAATGGGTTATGGACGACATCATCTCAGATGAAAACCTCAAAGACACTTTTGTTTACGTGGACAATGTCACAGTGTGCGGTAGGGATCAGGGGGAACATGACATGAATCTGGACAGATTTTTGAGCATTGCTAGAAAATATAATCTGACTCAACTACGAGAAATGCGTATTCTCGGCAAGGTCAATTGACCTTCTCGGCTACACAATAGCCGACGGCACGATTAAGCCTGATCCTGAACGATTGCGCCCACTTCGTGAGCTACCCCCACCTCAGGACCTGCAGACAATGCGCCGGGTGATCGGCATGTTCGCTTACTATGCAAGATGGATTTCGCAATACTCCGAGAAAATACATCCCCTAGTGCATTGCAAAAACTTTCCACCAGATGCCGCTGTTGTAACAGCTTTCCACAGCCTCAAAGATGATATCAGTAATTCCGTGGTATTATCGATCGATAGCTCGGTGCCCTTCGTGGTGGAAACAGATGCTTCTGATCACGCGATAGCTGCTACGCTTAATCAGTCTGGGCGGCCCGTCGCGTTCTTCTCGAGAACTCTCTCTGGAAGCGAGCAGAGACACTCGGCAATAGAGAAGGAAGCGTACGCCATCGTCGAAGCCCTGCGTAAATGGAGACATTATTTACTGGGAAACCACTTCACGCTCGTTATGGACCAACGATCCGTGGCATTCATGTTTGATGGGAAAAATAACGGGAAAATTAAGAATGAAAAAATTATGAGATGGCGGATAGACCTAGCTTGCTATAGTTACGACATAGTCTACCGGCCCGGGAGGGAAAACCCTGCTGCAGACACCTTCTCTCGGATCTACTGTTCGGCGACAATCAGTCGGGCTTTGCAAGACCTCCATGTGTCTCTGTGCCACCCGGGGGTAACCAGAATGGCACATTTCGTGCGCAGACAAAACCTTCCCTATTCTATTGAAGATATTAAACAAATGAATGCTTCATGCCCTGTTTGTGCTGAACTAAAACCCAGATTCTATGGCGCGGCTTCTGGCAGATTAATTAAGGCCACTTCTCCCTTCGAGAGACTAAACATTTACTTCAAAGGGCCCCTGCCGACCGAGACAGACAACAGATACATATTCACTGTTGTTGATGAATATTCAAGGTTCCCTTTCGCATTTCCGTGCTCGGATATGACCTCGGGCACTGTCGTGAAATGTCTGTCTGACCTCTTCGCTATGTTTCGGAAACCTTCGTACATACATTCAGACAGAGGGCCGTGTTTCATGTCGGCCGGGCTAAAACAATTCCTATTAGAGCACGGCATAGCAACTAGTCGAACGACGGGTTACAACCCACAGGGTAATGGGCAGGTGGAACGATATAATGGAGTTATTTGGAAAGCCGTAACTCTGGCGCTGAAATCGAGAGGAATGGGGCCCGAGCAGTGGGAGTTACCCTTCTCGACGCTCTGAATTCCATACGCTCTTTGCTCTGCACGTCCACCAATGCAACTCCTCACGAACGAATGTTTACTCACCAGCGGCGTTATGTTGACGGCCAATCGGTGCCCAACTGGCTAACCCATCCTGGAACAGTGTTCATGAAACGCCCGGTACGACAAAGCAAGTATGAACCCATGGTGGAAGAGGTCGAACTCATCGATATTAATTCAGAGTATGCTCATGTCAGGCTCCCGGATGGCAGGGAGACCACTGTGTCGGTTCGCCATTTGGCTCCCTCAGGTACTCCTCCCGCAGGTACACCACCATCTGGCACTCCTCCCTCTGACATCCCCTCCCCAGGTGTTCCCCCCCCCCAGGGACTCCACCCGAGAAGGGTGGCGACGGAGCTGCCGCGTTCCACCCGAGAGCGATCGGGGAGTCATCTCCGGCACGAGTCGAGGCTCACCAAGAGGATCGGGAGCCTCCCTCAAGTGAAACCGCCATCTACTCCCGGAGAGGTCGACGGATAATACCCCCTCGCCGACTCAATTTGTAAAGGGGATTATCGGCATCCTAGATGCTCATGCTCCTATATGCTCGTTACATAATATATCGATGCTCATGCTCCTATATGCTCGTTACATAATATATCGATGCTCATGACCATGCTCCTACAACTCAAAATAATCCTCACTGCTTGGCATGTATGCTTCTGTAGTTTAGATAGTTCGCGTTGCTTGAAATGTATGCTCCTATAGTGCTGAAGTAATCATGGTGCGTTAGTTGGGCCTCTAGTTACATTTTAAAGACGGGGAGAATGTGGTGAATTGAAGGTCGTGACGTGTGATCACATGTCGCACGGCTCGAGCACGGAAGAGATAAAGCTGAGGTTCGGCTCGGTCGGGGGTGATTGTCCCAGGGGCATTGTCGTTTACGGCGGCGGCTCACTTGGTGTTCGTTGAATGGTGAGAATTGAGAGTATATCGGACTCCGTGCTTATACTGATTTATTTTGCGGTGATTAGTTGCGCGTGTATACCTTACTGCTTATGTACTCCTTGCTGCGCCTGTATTCCCTGGTGTGCCCGTAGAAGCGGCTTCAATCAAATGGAATAAAGCCTACACTCTGAAGGTTCTTCTCTCGTTTTCATTTCAGAAGGAAAGGTCGAATTGAGAGCAGTCTGTTTAAATAGCAGAAGAGTAGTGCATTATGATACAGTAAAGAGTACCACACCTGTGAAAGAGGAAGATGAAGCATTGTAAGAGATCGTTTTTGTTATTATTATTAATGTTTGAGAGAGTTTTCAAGAGATTATGTCATGGAAGTGTTGTAGCAAAAATGGAGGAAGAAGAAGAGGAGAAGAAGAAGATAAGATGAAAAAGAAGAAGAATCGGAGAAAGGTAGCGGTTTTTTATTTTTATTTTTAAAGATAAGAAATAGAGTGATTAGTTGGGATGGGGGACGTTAAGAAAGTGGGAAAGATACAAATTGAAGATAATGGGGAGAAAAAACAAATAAACACGATCGTACACAGAGGGGAACAAAGGGTAGGCCTCAGGCCTCAAGGATAGGCCTCAAGCACCCAGTAAGAACAAGTTCGACGAAATCTCACAAAATAGCATGATTTTTGAAACAAAACCGAACTAGGAACACACAGTAACATGTAGGTGAGAAAATAAACAGTTAACCGGGACAGATAATGACCGGAAACTTAACTTTGAGATCGTCAGCAGGGAGCCCACAAGGAGACCTGTCGAAGCTCCAAACCCAGAACCGGAAGCCGAGGACCTTGACGTTTTAGCCAGCAATGGCAACGTATCAAAATGCATGTAAAACGCTGGCTTACACTGAACTTTTGATGTTTTTTTTTAAAGATTCGGACGTATTCATAACGAGTTGGTCGTTTGCGTAACATTTTCGTAACGGACACAGAACATTTCGTTGTCTTATAGATACCAACGAATGCTTAGCCTGTTGTCGGCGTTCACAACCTATGCCCAACGATAGTCTAACTTATGCATAGCGCTGCACGTATCGCCAACGATCACGTGGCGTAGCCTATTAAAAGGCTGCCGCACAATGATTCAAATCATAACCGCCAGAGAAATGGAAGTGTCAACATCGCAGTCACACCTTGGCGATCTTGCAGTGTATGCCAACCTCTGAAAAATGCGTCTAAAACGCTGGCGCACGTCGAATAAGGTATGGGCAAGTTTGGTATGCGTGAATAGAACGCTAAAGTACGCTATCATACGTAGTAGTAAGTGGAGTAAGTCTTGTACTTTTAAACGTGTTAAACATTTTACGACGTACTTGCCGTATGCCTCACATGTTCCGCATGCGATGGGAATAAGTTGTACGCACGATACGCGATCGTTGGCACACATCGACAAAAGTTACTTGTAAGTTACTCATAAGTCAAAACACGTCAATGTAATCGTTAGCGTCAGTGTTCCAGGCTGCCTGATTCTTTTTTTTTTTTTTTTTCTTCGGTATGATGGTTATGTTGACACTTCGATTTATAGTGCGGTTATAATATAATATGATTAATAGGCTGCCGCTCAATGATTTAAATCATAACCATGCTAGAAATCGAAGTGTCAACATAACCGTCATACCGAAGAAAAAAAAATGGAAAAAAAAAAAAACAGGGAGTCTGGAACACTGACGCTAACCATTACATTGATGTGTTTCGACTTATGAGTACCTTACAAGTAACGTGTGTCGTCGTGTGTCAACGATCGCGTAACGTGCCTACAACACGTTACTCATAGGTTAGAAATAAGTTTCGGGTACGCTAAATATTACCTCGACGTGTTTCGACTTATGATTACTTACAACTAACGTGTGTCGACGTGTGTCAATGATCGCATAACGTGCCTACAACTTATGGCCAGCGTAGCGGAACTTGTGAGTCATACGCTGGCATAAGTCGTAAAATTTCAAGCATGCTAAAATTTGAGGACAACCGCAAAGTACAACGATGAAAGCCAGCGTACTATGACGTATGGCAGTGTTTTCCAGTGTGCTCTCAATGTTTCCAAAACTTACCCATAACGTATTCGACGTGTGCCAGCGTTTTCGACAAATTTTTCAAAAATCGGCATAAGCTGGCTAAAACGTCAAGGTGTGACTGGGCCTTAAGGATCCTGAGTTCAAATCTCCCTCGGCCGTTGAATTAATACCAAGTGGGGTTGATTCTGCCTGTCATCCTTCCGAGGTCGGTGAAATGAGTGCCAGCTTGCTGGTATACTGTCAGAGTGGTGACCCGTCCAGGATTATGCCCAATAACCAAGGAGACTGCTTAGGCAGCACCAACGCTCTGCACAGAGTATTGTCCCAATGGATGGATGGATGGATATCCATGGAGTAATGTTTTTACAAAGTGATCACGAAAGGTTTGAAATATATACCATGAATTGTCTGGCTTGTGTGAATCCTTTGGATTTCAGCAATTATGTTGGTCAGTTGTGTGTGTCATTCTGTGTGTCTGTCTGTCTGTCTGTCTGTTTGTTTGTGTGTTTGTTTACCCTGTAGCAGCCACACCGTTTCAGCGATCATGATCAAACTGGGTACAGACGATGACATGGTCCAACTTAGACACTTGTCGTTTTTGGTGAATCTAGGTCAAAGGTCAAGGTCACTGAAAAACCAAAATTCTTATCTTCGCAATAACGTTCGCTAAAATGGTCGTATCGACTTCAAACCAAATCCAAAATGTGCATCTTCCAATACTGCATCCAACCATATGTCCCATTGGGGTGTCACACCAACACCCTTCTTAGCGGTCGGGGGTCAAATGTCAGGGGGGTCGGGTCAAAAATTTCAAATTGCGATAAAAATGCCATTTCAAGTCCGATTGACTTCCAAGTTATGATCATGACCAAACTAAGTGCTATAACTCATTAAACAGTAGCACTATCGACTTATAAGAACCAAATTGATGTCCAGGTTTTTGTTTTTTCAGAGATCATGAAGATATGACAAAGTTATTCCGGCAATTCCTTGCTCAATGAGCAATTTCATTTGTTTGTCCGTTTGTAACAATTTTTGGCCACAGTTTTCAAGCAATCGTTCTGAAATGTATCTGTGTGTGTTGGTGACTGGCCAAGGAAAGCAACGCTTAATTTTGGTGAAGATCCGAAATCGGATCCGGATCTGAGAATTTTTTAAGCAATTCTTCATCGTGAGAGATAGGGCCAAAAACGATATATACCATAATATCTCAAAAGGTTATGGATGGATTCACACGATACTTGATGGACCTGTTGGGTGTGTGACAAGGACTAATTGATTCGATTTTTGTGACGATCCGAATCCGGATTCAGATCCGAGAATTTTTCAAGTGATTCTTCACCATTGAGAGATGGGTCCAAAAAGTATGTATCACATGTTATCTCTAAAAGTTTTGGAAGAGTTAAGACAAAACGAGGTGGAAGAGTTGGTTAGGTGACGAGAACAAGCAGATTCGATTTTGGTTAAGGTCCGGATTCAGATCTAACCTATCAGTGGGATACAAAATATAAAAACTATTCAGCCTGGTGTAGGTATGTTTGTTCTCAACGGAGTGCCATTCCGTTTTGCAAAGTGTCACTCTATGAGTGATTTTTTTTCACGATGTTTGTTTATCTTTCAGTCGTTTACAGGTCACAATTTTAAACCAATCTTCATGAATATTCACCACATGGTAGAATAAGTAAGAAGTCTATTGTTTTTGAAGTCAAAGGTCAACATAGGCCAAAGGTCAACAACTTTGTCAAATTTCTAACATCCTCAATTTTCATCCGATTAATTGAAATTGGAAGAGGATTTACATATTTGGTCAATTAATTCACCAACCTATTATATTTTTTATAGTCTAATTTGTTTTATAGATTTCACAAGTATCGTGCTCTGCATGACGTTTTTCTTGTTTGTCTGTCTGTATGTCAATCTCCTACAGATCACAATTTTAAACCGATCTTCACAAAACTTCACGAAGTGGTGGGGTTGGTCATAAGCAAGAAAGCCGATTAATTTTGAAGTCAAAAGGTCAACAACTTAGATGAAAATTCTACAATCCTCAATTTTCATCTGATTGACTTGAAATTTGAAGAGGATTTGCATATCAGGTCACTAAATTCAAGCACCAATTATTTTTAAGGTCAAATTTGTTTTAGGGATTTCACAAGTATCGTGCTGTAAGGTTCATCTTTCTTCTTTCTTTAGCTGTCTGTTTGTCTGTCTGTGAGCAGGATATCTCAAAAGGTTATGGACACATTCGGAAGGAAACTTGGTGGGTCCAACTAGGTTGGGTGCATGATTAAGATGAATTGATTCGATTTTGGTGAAGATCCGTATCCGGATCTGGATACAATAATATTTTTTTTTCACGATTCTTCACCATTGAGAGATCAGGCCAAAAAGATATGAAGCAAGTTGTTTCAAAAAGTTTTGGATAGGTTTTAATAAAACTTGGTGGATGAGTTGGGTTGGTGACAAGAACAAGCTGATTAAATTTTGGTTGATGTCTGGATGCAGATCTGGCCGATCAGTGGGCTACAATATGTAAACTGTTCAGCCTGGAGGAGGCATGCGCTCTACCCATTGCCATTCTCATTTATTCTGCATTCAACATGGCTCCTGGAAATTGACACTGTTCCCAGTACAGCATTCACATTGGCTATCTTGGATGAGTCCAAGCATACTCAGAATCAATGGGGTAGGATGACCTTCCAAAGTGGTGTTGCATCATTAGCATACACATAATTTTAAGATAAGTGACACCTCCCCAATTTTGTAGCTGAGAATGAAAGAAAACAAGTTGGTGAACGGTTCAGTTGAAGTTCGAAAGACAATGTTCAGATTCCCACAATCCATTAAACAGTCCAGTTTACCGTCCTACACGAGACCTCACAATGACAGTAATTCACAGTTCAAGTCTATCGAGAGTTTAGCTCTTCACTCAGGTATTGTCGTGTGAAAGACTTCAGATGAGATGGTTGTGCTATGGTGTGTGCGAGAGAAGGAGAGGAAGCCAAGCATTCAGCTTCCTTGGTTGAGGACAGCCCAGGCTACGGGCTTAAAGTTACGCCCAACGGTAGGCTGCCATTTTTCAGATGACATCTGTTCCTGCAGAAGTTGATTTCTCCAGTGCCTTCAATACCATTGTATCACAAATATTAATTGACAAGTTTCTGAAACTGCTAAGATCAGGCCAAAAAGATCACATGTTATCACATTTTCAAAAATCGGCATAAGCTGGCTAAAACGTCAAGGTGTGACTGGGCCTTAAGGATCCTGAGTTCAAATCTCCCTCGGCCGTTGAATTAATACCAAGTGGGGTTGATTCTGCCTGTCATCCTTCCGAGGTTGATCAAAAAAAAAATCACTGAAACTGAATGTCACACCAAGGCTTTCAAGATTAATTCACAGTTTTCTGACAGATAAACCATAATGGGTGATGTGTCATAATATGGGATCATGTGTCAGGGTTTTGAGTCCAGGTGAACCACAAGGTTGTGTTATCTCCCCCCATTTTGTTTTCTTTGTACACAAGTGACTGCAGCAGTTCAAGTTCTAATTGTCGTGTTATCAAATATGTGACCGTCATTATTGAGTTATTAATGTCAAAGGAAATGATTTTATTTATTTTTGCCGCTTCCCAGGTGGCCATGACCCTTTGATTATTCATGATCATAATAGAGAGCAAGTTTCTGAGCACACGTATTTGAGCACAGCAATCGAAAAGAAATTGAAATTCCCAAGTGTTGGCTGGAAAAACAAACCAAAGATTGTACTTTTCCAGGAAATTGAAAGAGTTTCATGTTGACAATACCATTTTTGGTTCTTTTCCATCTATTTTTGATTCAAAGTCCCGTATTCTTTCTTTCAATTTTATATGTACATGTGATAAATTGTCAGAAGAGAATGTGAAGAAATTGGTAAGAGTCAGGAAGATTGCCCAGTGTGTAATACGGATAAACCTTTCCTCAATTTGTACCTTGTATGAGAAACGTGCTGTGTTGAAGGTTCACAAGACAATGCAAGACCTACGCAAAAAGTGGGGTAAACAATTTGGTTTACTTGTGTCTGTCTGTCTTGTCTGTCGAAAATAATGAAATGAAGGTAATTCCCTCTCGCTGACCGGACTATGCATGACCTTGCTACGGCATAGTAAGTGTGGTGGGGATGATCGTGGTGAATCTGGTGCCAACCCCCCCCCCCCCTACTTTTGAAAATACCGTGTTTGCTCCCCACATTTCAACAGCCCATTTATGTAAACATGTAGTCTTTTAGAAAAAAATAGTGAAAGATTGAATAACTTGAAGGATCCTATTTATGATTAATAAATAATTGGCAGTCACAAAAGTATATTATGAAAACCGTTTACATTGAGAAGACAGAGTAGAGGCATTTGTGTTCGACACGTTGACTCCGAGGTAATACTAATACTTGGTAACCATACTGCGAAGTCTTCTCTAATGGAGCCGCCATCCAAACGACAGTGACTGTAAAAACATGACCAGCCATCGATAATAAAAAAATATTGCCCCGGCGTCAATTATTGAGTCTCTCTCATTCATCCCCGACTGGCGCGACAAGCACCAAAGCATCTCTCGTGCTGTCAACGTCAGAGGTAGGCCTACATCATGCACACCATTCGCAGCACTGAGTGGAGCTCTTCCAATTTACATCCACCTGTGACTTGAAATATTTTCCAATTTATCACAGTCAACATCAATTGAAATTCTCGAGGTTGGAATCAAGGTTACCGGTGACATCTATGATCTAGCTATGAACGAAGCGCGTTCTGCAACATGTTTTGAAAGTGCAGCACCTACTTTGAATGTATGCACGGTGATGGAAATGAAATCCTGACTCTCAACAGTGTGATGTTATTATTCTCCTTTCTTCCTGTGAAAGATTTGTTGAATGCATCGCTCAAGAAATAGACACAATTTGCTGTCATATCTATACTATAAGAGAGCTGTCTGTCCGTCTGTCTTTGCAATGCCATTTTTCTCAGAGATGGTTGACTAGATCTTCGTCAAACTTTCAGAAGTTTGTCAGTGCGTGCCAGGGAGTGTTTTAGGCAAATAATACTAATAATAATTAAGAAAAAATTCAAACATTTTGGAGAAAAAAAACTTCCTTTTTTTTTCAATTTTTCTTTTTATAAATCGCTCTATAGTGCCGAAGCCTTTTTGATTCATGACAGTTATATTCAAGTACACCTACGTATGAATAAACACCAAACAATTATCAGACATTGAAATACAAATAAACCTCTTTTGAAGCAGTCAAAGTTAGTAGAACATATTCTTCTTCCTGAATGGCAACATTATAGATCAGGGTCAAACTTAACCCAGAAACATCAACGGTACATTCACAATCATCTATTCGACAAATAACATCAAATTCCACTTCCAAGGGAACAATTTTACAATGCCTCTCAGCCAATAATCTGCAGGGTGTTTCCAAAGTCCCATTACCCCTCCACAGAACCTGATAAATCTACATAAGGAACACACAAGTGGTACAGTATAAATGTAAACTATGAATACACAAAACTTTTATTGTCATAAAAACCAAATGTTAACATGAATACCTATGTATATGTATGTATGTATGTATGTATGTATGTATGTATATATACATATATATATATATATATATATATATATATATATATATAAATAAATGTATACATACACACATATCTCATAAATGTAAAGCTCTCAAACCACTGACTGATGTGAAAGATCGGGACCTTCCGGGTGACATAGAAAGCTAAAATTTTGTGTGCTGATGGACGTCGAAGCTGATACTCCAGCAAAAATCATAGAATTGTCAGACAACATCCGTAAATGAAAAATATAAATAAATGAAAATAAAAAAATGAAAAAAATGCAGGTGAGCGACCCAAGACAACGGGGAAGCACAGTCATATTGCGTGCCAACAGACATCGAAGTCGGCACACTGGGAAAAAAAATCACAGAAATATCAGAATGTGCAAGCACACCCTGCTTGCATGTGTGTGTGTGTGTGTGTGTGTGTGTGTGTGTGTGTGTGTGTGTGTGTGTGTGTGTGTGTGTGTGTGTGTGTGTGTGTGTGTGTGTGTATATATATATATATATATATATATATATATATATATATATATATATATATATATATATATATATATATATATATATATATATATATATATATATATATATATATATATATATATATATATATATATATATATATATATATATATATATATCTCATCTTGTATGTATGTATGTTCCTGAAATACAGCCAAATCGGTACACGATAGCACAAATATTTTTAGGGTCACCTTACCATTCGCCTGCGGTGTGCAGTATCAAGTTTCGTTCAAATTGGGCAACAAAAAAAAATTATTAAAAAATCAATTCCCGATTCAGTCAAGATTTGGTGTGTGACCAGGGCGAACTGGTTAGATTTAGGTGAAGATCCGGATCCGGATCCGACTCGTAGAATTTATAAAGTGATTCTTTACCATTGAGAGATCGGGCTAAAAATTATATGTAACATGATATCTCAAAAAGTTGTGGACGGATTCGGATGAAAATGGTGGACAAGTTGAGTGTTTGTCAAGGACGAATTGATTCGATTTTGTTGAACATCTGAATCCGGATACTAAATTTATTTAATTTCTAAGTGATTCTTCAACATTTAAAGGTGAGGCTAAAAACGATATATTTATTGGGCCTGACATGTTCTACTGGATCAGGCATGACGTGGAGGAGGTATGCACTCTACCGAGTGCCCTTCTAGTTATATACTATTTCAGGCCGTTTGTCTGGAGCATTCCATTACACTTTGAACAATTGGACAATCATGAAAGAAAGTTCCTTAAAAAGTAATAAAATAGAGAAAGGGTGAGTGTAAGATTCCTCGTCTTTCTTAATAGAAGACTCCTGGACACATAGCTTGGTTCACATGCATGGAGCAATCTTTATTCACCGGTTCACACCGCTCTGCCGATGGAGACCACCCCGACCTCGTCTCTGTCTCTCTGTCTCTCTGTCTCTCTGTCTCTCTGTCTCTCTCTCTCTCTCTCTGACGCCCCCTGGCGCTATCCCTCTTACAGTGGGGGCCCCAAGGTTGTTTGCCTCGGGGTCCATGCTGGCTCTCGACGCCCCTGCCTGCAAGTAAGATATAAAGAAAAAAAGTTTGCATGTTTGTTCGTTTATGCATTTGGACCCTGCAGAAACGAGTGCAACCAAACTTCGCATGGCCTCTTCTTTTATCCAGAAGAAGGTTGAGAGCTATGTTTGGATTTAAAAAAAAATTCACCCCAGATAAAACCAGATAATTGGCCGTCAGGCCTTGATCGGTCTTGTGCTAATACACTGCCTGGGTTTTTTCCCCCAGAGCGATTGATTAATATGTATTGTGAAGAAGTTAATTTTGTGAGGCACAACTGGGAAGGCTTGTTGGAACATATGGCATTACTTTTATTGAAATGGAAATGCTTACTCTGCCAATTGTCCTCCCAAGGCAGGGTACTAATCATTGACGGTGTCGTCACTTCCACCTTTTGGTACAAAATTATTGCCCTAGAACCACCTACAGCCATGATGAACAAGATACAAAAGTTTGTCACTCGCTTTTTCTGGTCCAGAAAGCACTGGCTGCGACCAGGTTTCTTGAACTTAACGACAGAGGGTGGTCAAGGGCTTCCAAATGTAAAGTGCCACATCATGGCTTTCCATCTATGAACGGCATGGCACTTTTTGTAAGAGCTTTGTTTGGCTTGGAGATAGCTCACTGGTTGCATCCTTCGTCAAACTGGAAATTTGCACCTTGCTCAGGAGCTGTTTTTAATGGACTCGACCAAGATAAACCTATCCTTGCTAACTTCCTTTCACCAAAGCCTACTGACTGTGTGGCAAGCTTTTACCTGTCTTCATGACCCCTCGACTTGTATTTGATTAATTGCTCTTCAATGAGCCATTATTCCATAAATCTTTATTTCGAGGGTTTGAGAATAAAAGTTGTTTCATTCTGAAGTTCACAAATACCTCAATAACCAAAGTGTGGCACTTGAGAAACGGCACCAATGATAGGTACTTAAATGCTGCTGCTCTTGCTTTGATGGTTAGCATTAGATCATGTCGCAGAGTAGCCTAAGATCAGTACTTCACATCCACCATGCCTCACAGGCTTGTGCAAACAACCCTCCTGTACCCACCTCCGACTCTCCTCCACACTTCCCTTACCTTTGTCTATCTAGCTCTCCTGGTTTAGAACCCATTACTTTTGGCTGTTCGCTATCCTTTTCTCAGAATAATCACAAAATATTATGTCAGGTCAGGTCAGGTCAGGTATGGGAGCATGCGCCAGAGCAGTGCGTCACTGCGTCCACTTTCCGCCGGTACTCCAAGAGCCTCTGTCTGGCAAGCCCCCATGCAGATGCCTGGCCCGTCCTCATCTCCTTGAGATGCCGATCAACCTGCTGCAACCACGAGGTACGTGGTCGGTCCATTGGCCTCCTTCACTCACGAGGCTTCCTCGCTGAGAGAATCTGGTGAGCAGGATCAACGTCAGGAAAACGAGCCACATGTCCATATAGCTGCAACTGACGCTCATAGACTATGCAGGTAACAAATCTCATCTGAGTCTCTCAGCAACCGCTTGTTGGACACAAAGTCCGACCAGCGATAGCCAAGGATTCTCTGAAGAGACCTGGTACCAAAGGAATTAAGTCTCCATCTCAGATCCCTAGTCAGAGTCCAAGTCTCACATCCGTAGAGCAACAATGGAGACACCAAGGACCTGAAAACTCAGACTTTCATCCTCCTTCACAGGTACTGAGTGTACCACAACCCATGATCCAGTGAATCCATGACTCTCCAGGCCCGACCCAGACGTCCATTGACCACTGACTCACAGCTATCAGACATGAATATCAATGCCAAGGTAAGTGAATCTCTCCACGACCTCAACATCCTCACCACAAACAGGCACAGACAAGATCATATGTGCATAGTTTCAAAAGCTCTCTTTCCTTCTTTGTCCTTTTCTGTACCGTGTCGGTGGTCCACAGTCTTTACCTTTACCCAAATGCCCCTCCCCTTTACCCAAATTGGAGTTGTTACTTTCGACAGCCTGTGCCAAAACGTGTTGGTGATCTCCAATGGAGAATTACATATTGGATACTGCCTACAGATTCCCTGATTCACCGCTTCTCACCAGCAATAAGTGAGCAATCAATGTCCCTTTTGTGGACAACCACAAACCTTGCCTAACCGCTGGACAGATAAATTGGATTCTCGCATGAAGGCGCGATTAAAAATGGGATGCCTGTCGCGATTTGCTCAGCCATTTTGACAGACAGGCTTGTAATAGGTATGTGGTCTTCACTACTGGCTCGTGCGCAAATTACAGACAGACACAGGGCCTCTCGGCCCCTCCCTGCCCAGTGGGTGCCACAACTGTAACAATATAATGTATTCAATCAATCTTCTTCTTCTTTCGGCTGCTCCCGTTAGGGGTCGCCACAGCGGATCATTCGTATGATCCGTATAGTGATTTGGCACAGGTTTTACGCCGGATGCCCTTCCTGATGCAACCCTCATCGCCTCTTACGACACAGGGATATGGTACACCTATTTTAACCGGGGCATACACCGGGCTCAGTACACTGGTACTCACTTCGCCGACCTCAGAAGGATGACAGGCTGAGTCAACCTCCTGGTGTGTATTAATTCAAGCGGTCAACGGGGCTTGAACTCAGGACCTTTTGGATCCCAAACCGCTACCCTAACCACCACGCCAACACCAGGCTAATGTATTCAATCAATAAGGATCTATAACAATAATTGTCCGTGTGTGTCAGTGCGTCAGTCAGTCAGTGTGCGTGTCTCCTCCATAACTCTAAAACCATGAAACCTAGCACCCAAACTTTGCACACATACTAAAGGAACTCCAAGGGAGTGCACGAGTGAAAATTGTGTATTTGGGTTAATTTAAACACCCCTTTTGAAGATAATTAACGGCCTTATTTAATTATTATCCCTTTCAAGGCTCATCCTTAGTCACCTCGCTGGGTCTTAATTCACAATTTTTTTGGCCTGCTCAACAATGCCTTGACTTGGAACAGGCCACAATGGTTTCTTAACGATAAAGTTTTTTCTTTTTTCACTTTACTCACTAATATCATCGAATGCCTGATCCCCATACCTACGAATTACTGGGTACATCACGATGCTTATAAACACCTGGAGCTGCCAGTGTTTGTGGCTTTATTTAATTTACTCACATGCCATAACCTTTAGAATCTCTTTATCTGAGTCATATTTGAAAATTTAAACTCTGGAATTGAACGTAGCAGCAGTTACAAATACTAAAAAACAAAGTGTTCATTTGTCCAATTCGGACATTGTTTGACATTTCAGGTGTGTGTGTGCTGTCTCTTGGATGGACGGCAAACTGGACATCCCATCTGCCTGCATTAGTTGGCGGACATTAAAGATCCCACGGTGTCCTTTGCTAAGTGTCGTCGAGCCATCGTCACCATAAACAAATAATTACAAATTATCCCCAACACAACCCTTGCCAACAAACTGTTTTGGAGAGGCAGATTCTTTGTCAAGACGATGTATGCACAATACATGATTAATTAAAAGGTTTTGATAAAATCCGTAAAAGCTACAATTTAGGGAAAATAGCAGCCTTTGTGGAAATTTAGACACAAAAAGATTTGTCAGTTTGAGAGAAACTCGTTTTTCCAATGATGAGCTGGATGTGATGGGGAAAATATGTTTAATTAACGGGTCGGTTTGATTTATCATTACCCCAAAGGTGAAATTACGAAGGAATGAAACAAACATTCAATCAGCATGATGATGATTGCATGAATTAATGGAATACAGAAAGGAAGAGACGTCTCATCTTTCTTCATGGGATTCAAAACCTTGTTCAAAACAATGAATGGAACACCATGCTGCGTCTCAATAACATTTGTTTGTAAGTTTGCCACATTTATTACAATATTGTTCAACAATGCTTTTTTGTTGTCCTGCCCGTTACAGATCACCTTTTGCCTCATCTTAAATTAGTTTCTTCAAATTAATACACGTCCAAAGGAGCGATCAGCTTCTGAACCTTACATCCGCCACTTTGACGTCGCAGCTCGATTTGTCAACACTGATTCAAAATATGAGCCATTTATATTGGTTGAAACACATAACATGGTTGAGCTATCTAGATTGTGTGAGAATCTCAACTACCTAGCTACAAGAATAGCCATGATGGTGTTTCACATTCAGGGTGATCCAACACAAGTATGCCATTCCTTGGATAATAACGCCAACAGATTAGTAACCGAGGTTGGTGGCCATGGTGGTGAAGACAGAGGACCCAGACCTGAAAGCATAAGTTGGTGGATATGAATTATCCCACAGTGAATTTTGGGAAGAATAGGTGAGTGATCTCCAGCTCCCGAAAACAGTTACAAGTTTATATTTTAATCTGCAGGAGACACTGCATCAGTGGCACAGCTTGAGTCATGTGCTGCACAACAAAGGATAAACTAGAGCCCAGTTGCCGCATAAGCCTTGATTGATTGCCTGAGTATGAAGAAGTGAATCCAGGAACATTCCTCTGACATAATGCAAGCACATAAACTTTTACTATCTACATCCCAGCACAGCAGCTTTCCTGTCTGCAATTAAGCACAGCAGCTTTCCTCTCTGCATCCCAGCACACCAGCTTTTCCTCTCTGCATCCCAGCACAGCAGCTTTCCTCTCTGCATCCCAGCACAGCAGCTTTCCTCTCTGCATCCCAGCACAGCAGCTTTCCTCTCTGCATCCCAGCACAGCAGCTTTCCTCTCTGCATCCCAGCACAGCAGCTTTCCTCTCTGCATCCCAGCACAGCAGCTTTCCTCTTTGCATCCCAGCACACCAGCTTTCCTCTCTGCAATCCAGCACACCAGCTTTCCTCTTTGCATCCCAGCACACCAGCTTTCCTCTCTGCAATCCAGCACACCAGCTTTCCTCTCTGCAATCCAGCACACCAGCTTTCCTCTCTGCATCCCAGCACTGCAGCTTTCCTCTTTGCATCCCAGCACACCAGCTTTCCTCTCTGCAATCCAGCACACCAGCTTTCCTCTCTGCATCCCAGCACACCAGCTTTCCTCTCTGCAATCCAGCACACCAGCTTTGCTCTCTGCATCCCAGCACTGCAGCTTTGCTCTCTGCATCCCAGCACTGCAGCTTTCCTCTCTGCATCACAGCACAGCAGCTTTCCTCTTTGCATCCCAGCACTGCAGCTTTCCTCTTTGACTCCCAGCACAGCAGCTTTCCTCTTTGCATCCCAGCACACCAGCTTTCCTCTCTGCAATCCAACACACCAGCTTTCCTCTTTGCATCCCAGCACACCAGCTTTCCTGTCTGCAATCCAGCACACCAGCTTTCCTCTCTGCAATCCAGCACACCAGCTTTCCTCTTTGCATCCCAGCACAGCAGCTTTCCTCTTTGGATCCCAGCACACCAGCTTTCCTCTCTGCAATCCAGCACACCAGCTTTCCTCTTTGCATCCCAGCACACCAGCTTTCCTCTCTGCAATCCAGCACACCAGCTTTCCTCTCTGCAATCCAGCACACCAGCTTTCCTCTTTGCATCCCAGCACACCAGCTTTCCTCTTTGCATCCCAGCACACCAGCTTTCCTCTTTGCATCCCAGCACACCAGCTTTCCTCTCTGCAATCCAGCACGGCAGCTTTCCTCTTTGCATCCCAGCACACCAGCTTTCCTCTCTGCAATCCAGCACACCAGCTTTCCTCTCTGCATCCCAGCACTGCAGCTTTACTCTCTGCATCCCAGCACGGCAGCTTTCCTCTTTGCATCCCAGCACACCAGCTTTCCTCTCTGCAATCCAGCACACCAGCTTTCCTCTCTGCATCCCAGCACTGCAGCTTTCCTCTTTGCATCCCAGCACACCAGCTTTCCACTCTGCAATCCAGCTTTCCTCTCTGCATGCCAGCACTGCAGCTTTCCTCTTTGCATCCCAGCACACCAGCTTTCCTCTCTGCAATCCAGCACTGCAGCTTTCCTCTCTGCAATCCAGCACACCAGCTTTCCTCTCTGCATCCCAGCACAGCAGCTTTCCTCTCTGCATGCCAGCACTGCAGCTTTCCTCTTTGCATCCCAGCACACCAGCTTTCCTCTCTGCATCCCAGCACTGCAGCTTTCCTCTCTGCAATCCAGCACACCAGCTTTCCTCTCTGCATCCCAGCACAGCAGCTTTCCTCTTTGCATTCCAGCACAGCAGCTTTCCTCTTTGCATCCCAGCACACCAGCTTTCCTCTTTGCATCCCAGCACACCAGCTTTGCTCTCTGCAATCCAGCACACCAGCTTTCCTCTCTGCATCCCAGCACACCAGCTTTCCTCTTTGCATCCCAGCACACCAGCTTTCCTCTCTGCAATCCAGCACACCAGCTTTCCTCTCTGCATGCCAGCACTGCAGCTTTCCTGTTTGCATCCCAGCAAACCAGCTTTCCTCTCTGCAATCCAGCACACCAGCTTTCCTCTCTGGATCCCAGCACTGCAGCATTGCTCTCTGCATCCCAGCACTGCAGCTTTCCTCTTTGCATCCCAGCACAGCAGCTTTCCTCTTTGCATCCCAGCACACCAGCTTTCCTCTCTGCATCCCAGCACACCAGCTTTCCTCTTTGCATCCCAGCACACCAGCTTTCCTCTCTGCAATCCAGCACACCAGCTTTTCTCTCTGCATCCCAGCACTGCAGCTTTCCTCTTTGCATCCCAGCACACCTGCTTTCCTCTCTGCATGCCAGCACACCAGCTTTCCTCTCTGCATGCCAGCACTGCAGCTTTGCTCTCTGCATCCCAGCACTGCAGCTTTGCTCTCTGCATCCCAGCACTGCAGCTTTGCTCTCTGCATCCCAGCACTGCAGCTTTCCTCTTTGCATCCCAGCACACCAGCTTTCCTCTTTGCATCCCAGCACACCAGCTTTCCTCTCTGCAATCCAGCACACCAGCTTTCCTCTCTGCATCCCAGCACTGCAGCTTTCCTCTTTGTATCCCAGCACACCAGCTTTCCTCTCTGCAATCCAGCACGGCAGCTTTCCTCTTTGCATCCCAGCACACCAGCTTTCCTCTCTGCAATCCAGCACACCAGCTTTCCTCTTTGCATCCCAGCACACCAGCTTTCCTCTTTGCATCCCAGCACACCAGCTTTCCTCTCTGCAATCCAGCATGGCAGCTTTCCTCTTTGCATCCCAGCACACCAGCTTTCCTCTCTGCAATCCAGCACACCAGCTTTCCTCTCTGCATCCCAGCACACCAGCTTTCCTCTCTGCATCCCAGCACACCAGCTTTCCTCTTTGCATCCCAGCACACCAGCTTTCCTCTCTGCAATCCAGCACACCAGCTTTCCTCTCTGCATCCCAGCACAGCAGCTTTCCTCTTTGCATTCCAGCATACCAGCTTTCCTCTCTGCATCCCACACACCAGCTTTCCCCTCTTAAATCCAGCACACCAGCTTTCCTCTTTGCATCCCAGGATACCAGCTTTCCTCTCTGCATCCCAGCACACCAGCTTTCCTCTCTGCAATCCAGCACACCAGCTTTCCTCTCTGCATCCCAGCACTGCAACTTTCCTCTTTGCATCCCAGCAGGGCAGCTTTACTCTCTGTATCCCAAAACAGGCCAAAAATTATGTATGGCATGTTATCTCGAAAACTTGTGGATGAGTTCTGACAAAACGAGGTGGAAGAGTTTGTTCGGTGACAAGGACAAGCCGATTCGATTTTGGTTAAGGTCAGGAATCATATCCGACCTATCAGTGGCATACAAAATATAAACTATTCAGGAAACTTCACACAAATGTTCCCCAAGCCGTGGGTGTTCAGCTTCAAGGAATAATTAATCGATCACATGGTTTGGCAGCCATATTGTTTTGAAGAAAAATATTAAATAATGTTTTCTCTGAAACCGCTTAATCAATCGACGTGAAACTTCACATTTATGATCTCGTATTGAGAGGGAATATATATATATATATATATATATATATATATATATATATATATATATATATATATATATATATACATATACATATACAGTAGACAAGGCGTAAGTCGTCACCATCGGGACCGAGAAAAAAGTGACGACTTAGAAATGTGACGACTTACGCGTATGTGAACATTCATGATGACTGTGGGGTGAAGGATGAAGTCGCACGTGGCCTGGACACATCTGTGTGAGAGCCGGCTATTGTACCAAAAGGAAAACACAATCCTCGGGGCATAGGTGGGGGTGAGTTGGTGAGTTGGAAAGTGATCAAGCAAAGATGGAATTCATGAATCAGTTTATCAAAAGTAAAGATAATGAACAACTCTGTAAGACAACTCGTATACCATCGGTGATGGTATGGTGACAAATTACATGACACCCAGTCATCGTGGTGATGATTACCACTCAATGCCTATGTGTAAGTGAGTGCGGTAATGTACAAAACAAGCCAATATAAAACCATGATTGGACTTCAACACTAAGCTCGATCGATCCTTTACTTCTTCGCGAAGTAATCCATTATGTTTGACTGCCTCAAACTCTTGGGCATCTGGTGCATGAGAAAGGATTCAAACCGGTCATTGTATTCCATGATGTTGGCTGAGCAATCCTCCACCGAAAGACAGTATCGGCCGAATATTTGGCCGCATCGGCCGAAAGAGAATATTTGGCTGAGCCGACATTTGCCGTAACCAGATGATGAGCGCGTCATCGACATCTTCAAAGGACACACATTTCACGCATTTTACACTTCCCACCGGCCTCACGATCTTCTCCACTTGTCCAAATATCTTGCCCTTATTCTTCAAGATATCGTTCAATGTCTGCCGTTTGATGTCCAACTTCTCAGCTGTGTCTGTTTTCTTCATCAGTGGATTTGCCTCGCAAAACTGGATAATATCGTATTTTTCTTGGTAGGTTTTAGTTGTAAGCTTACGCTTAGTCGCCATTGTCCTGCCTGCAGTGCGATCAACGTGTGTACGCAGTTATAAATAGCCTATCACTGACGGTGTACACCAATGAGTGAGCATCACGATTCCATGAAATCGGGCTTCTCATGAGGCAGCAGTTCCGTGTGACGAGTTCGGAGTGGTAATTTACTTGAGTTTCCATTACGTGGGAATGGACAACATCTGACGACTTAGACGAAGTGACGACTTAGAGATGACGACTTACAGAGGGATGACCCTTTATTCAAAGGGATTTAACATGAGATAAATTCGGGACTTTTTGATGCTGCCGACTTAGGCGAAGTGACGAGTTACACGCTGCCGACTTACACCGAGTCTACTGTTTATATATATATATATATATATATATATATATATATATATATATATATATATATATATACATATATATATATATATATATATATATATATATATATATATATACATATATATATACATATATACATATATACATATATACATATATACATATATACATATATATATATATATATATATGTATATATGTATGGTGTTGTGTTGAGCCTGGTGTTGGCCTGGTGTTGGCCTGGTGTTGGCCTGGTGTATGAGTGTATATATGTATGAGCCTGGTGTTGGCGCAGTGGTTAGGGCAGCGGCTTGGGATCCAAAAGGTCCTGAGTTCAAGCCCCGTTGGGCCACTGAATTAATACACCAGGAGGTTGACTCAGCCTGTCATCCTTCCGAGGTCGGCGAAATGAGTACCAGTATACTGGGCCGGTGTATACCCCGGTTAAAATAGGTGTACCATATCCCTGTGTCGTAAGAGGCGACCAGGGTTGCGTCAGGAAGGGCATCCGGCGTAAAACATGTGCCAAATCTCTATGCGGATCATATGGATGATCCGCTGTGGTGACCCCTAATGGGAGCAGCCGAAAGAAGAAGAAGAAGAAATATATATATATATATATATATATATATATATATATATATATATATATATATATATATATATATATATATATATGTAATTTCAACTTGATCAGACACATGGTCTGGCAGCAAGAATTATATATTTTTTTTATCTGGGTTCACCCCCACCCCTCATAGACTCCGATTTTTCTTTTTAATACCCTGAACAACCTCTGGGACATCACGGGTGATCCCTTCCCTTCGTGTGCAGCCTTTTGGCTGCTGGTTGCTTCATTGGTTCGGGGCGCGGATATGCCGCTGATGCAGTGCCCCTATTACTAGTACACTGGTACTCATTTCACCGACCTCGGAAGAATGACAGGCTGAGTCAACCTCCTGGTGTTAATTCAGCAGTTATCATGGCTTGAACTCAGGACCCTAGGATCCCAAGCCACCACCCTAACCACTAAGCCAACACCGGGCTTATCACAGGTGATGAAGGTTGTAGTCAAGTTTCATTGGAATTGTGCTTGTAGTTTCTGAGAAGTGAGCAAATACCTCTTTTGGGGGGCAACCCCACCGGGGCAACCCCACCCACCCCAGAACTCCTTACACCCCGATTTCGTTAATGGTGTGAACAAACTTTTGTACATCACTGGTGATAAAAGTTGTGATCAAGTTTCATCAAAATTGTGTGTGTCATTTCTGAGAAGAAAGCAAATACCTCTTTCGGTGGGACAACCCCCCTGTAAACTCACTCTGTGGACCCCCTCACTCCCCAATTTATTTTCATGTCATGAATAAACTTTAGTAAATTATGGGTGATGAAGGTTGTCGTCAAGTTTCATTGGAATTGTGTTTGTAGTTTCCGGGAAGAAAGCAAATACATATTTGAGGGAGCAACCTCCCTAACACCTCCTTCGATGCCGATTTTTTTTAATGTTGTGAACAAAATTTGGTTCAACATGGGTGATGAAGGTTGTGGTCAAGTTTAATGGGAATTACATGTGTCATTTCTGAAAAGAAAACAAATACCTCTTTCGGGGGGGGGGGGGGGGAAATCCCTGTAGACCCCATTAAGGCCCGATTTTTTTAAATGCCATGAACAAACTTTGGTACATACACGGTGATGAACGTTGTGATAAAGTTTCATCGAAATCGTAAGTGCAGTTTTAGAGAAGAAGTTGCAAGTATTTGTGGACAGACGGACGGACGACGTGCCATTCCATACGCTCCCCGGAACTACGTTCCAGGTGAGCTAAAAATTATTTTCCATACCTGTATCTCAGAAGTACACACAATCATCAATTACAGCAATATTGTTGTTTTTAACTGTGCTTGTGCTTGGGTCACACCTCGACCTGAAATCATATTCTGTGCACACTTCATTAATATTGTCATAATTCTTCTTTTGACGACAATGGTGGATGGCAATAAATTCAAATCTGAGATCAAGTTTGGAAAACCATCCAACAGCTTCCTTTATTGCTCAATGAATTCTCTTTAAATCACCCTTGAATTGTTGGTACGAAACATTTTGCAATAAAGTGTGGGATTACGAGCCTATCCCATCCGATCTTGTTTATTTCCAGATTTTATATCAAATCCAATATATATATATATATATATATATATATATATATGTATATATATATATATATATATATATATATATTATATATATATATATATAACAGCTTTATATATATATATATTGTTACGGATTCGCGCCCGCCGGCGTGCTGACGGCCACGTAACTCGAATCGCGGCACGTCGCCCACCGGACGGACAATCCAGTCGTGACCCTCTCGGACTAACGCCGGGAACCAGTCACGGGTGGACCTTTCGGTCTCACCGCGATCGAGCCAATCGGCCCCCGCGTGGGATAGGGTTGCTCGCCAAATTCGACCCACCTAAGTACCCACACGGAGGGTAGACCGGGCGATCGCACCTCGCCGCAGGTCGACTTCGGACACGGGCCACTTAAGCGACCCGTTCCGTACTATCGGGATAACCGAGCGGTGTTATCGTCGGCCTCGACGGTTCGATTAATTATCGGGCGTATTCAGCCCACTACCAACCCTTTACGTGAAGCAAGATGAGGATTCAATGAGAGAAATGACGAAGCGAAGCGGGAAAGCAATTCAACATAAAGCACATCTATTCGCGATGAACGGAAAGCACACATATACAATTCCACCAAAAGCACATAGAAAAGAAGACAAAAAGCAAATGCGACAATGCAGATCTAATACCGATTACGCGAGCACACGGCAACACTTATACAATTTTACTTCACAGACGGCGCCGACAACACACATTCCCAAAGCAAAAGAAAAGAGAACCACCCTCCAGGATGAGGGGGTAGGCGGGCCTGGGGCCGAGACCGTGTCGGGCCTACCCGTCTGGTGATGAGACGCGGAGCGGCGGTGGTGCCTCAACTCCGCGGGCCTCGCGGACAGTGCCTGGTAGGGGAGGGGAAGGGGGCCCCGTTGGTCGCACTATCTCAGCGCGGGGGGAAACAGGAGGGGGTTGCTGATGCTCGGGGAAAGGAGGATTTTTACTCTGTCTCGGGTCCCGCGACGAGCGTCTCCACCTCGACCAGGTCGCGCCGTCGGCCTCCCTGGTGTGCAGCTCCCGGCACCGACGCGAGCACCCCCTCGTCTGCCTTCGCCGCCGCCGCCTCTCCACAGCTCCGTCCTCTTCGCTCCGACTCCAACTCCGAACTCTTCCTTCTGCGAACTTCCCAACTGCACTCAACTCCAACGCACACAACGACCGCGGTCGCTTATATAAGCCCCGTGGCTTCGCCTTTGACCCCCTGCCTTCGACCTTTCACCTCGCTCCCCATTGGCCCGAGAAAAAGTGGGCGTGAATGCTTTTTGATCCATGAATTTGCATATAGCGACCGCCCTCCAACGCCCTGGAGGCGGGGCCAAATCGCCCCTCGCTCACCGATTGGACGGAACAAAAGTGGGCGTGAGTCATTTTTGATCCGTTTTTCTGCGGAAAGTCCGTGGTTTTGTACACGCTGTTCGGCGCGCGCCCTGCACGAGTCCAATACCGGTACCCACAAGCGGCGCAAGAACGGTGGCGATGCGACGGTTGCGAGGTGTGACGGTAAAGGTCGTGGCTGTTGTGGTGAAGCGGCGTTGTGGTGGGTGGTTGATGTTGTGATGACTGTTGAGACGTGGTTGGTGGTGGTAATAATGGCGGTTGGTCCAAAATAAAGATAGTAAAAGAAAAACGGCTATCCTGAAGAGTCGCAGCACGCATGAATGACATTTATTCCCTCTAGACAACGGGTTTGGGCCTAACTACACATATACTTACCGAGATATCTCACCTAAGGGACCTGAATGGTGGTGTGCGAATTTCGTCAACCACAACACTACCCCCTCCCCTTTTTACAGACTCGTCCCGAGTCGTCAAATTTTCGTGTGCCATCATGTGTAGTTTTCCCCTAGTACATTTTACCTACGGATCCCTGAGTGCAACATTCATGGTATTCGTATCCCCAAAATAAATAACCTGAGGGCTGCGTAACTACCTAAACAAACTCACTCACACGGACGACTTAAATAAAATTGCCGGCGCTAGGACAGACATGCCGGGGGCGCACTCATATTTACAGTACATCTTAACCTTAACTTACAAATTTTACACTAAACCATGGCCCAGGATCAATGAACTCTGCAAAAGAAAAGCAGTTAGCAGGGAGCCAGGCTGCTCGCATGCAGTCTCTGGCTCAAAACAATGCAGGTGCCAGGGAACGTGGCTGGCTGCTCACACGCAGTCCAAGGCCTTCCCTTTTGAACTGAACGCAGTGAACCACAACGGTGCATGGGCTGCACAACGCAGTCTCCGTGCCAGCTCAAGTGGCACACACAATGAACACAACGAATGGATGGATGAACACAAACACGGTGCACGGGCCGCCACTGCAGGCCCGTGTTGTAGCTGCCAACAGGGCAGTTCTCGCAGCTTGCAAACTGTTGCCTTGCGGATCCTGGCGCACATGGAAATGAACAGGGGGGCAAAGCAAAAATTGAACGGGGCTGGTGAACGTGGGCAGTGGGCATGGCATGGCAAAGGCAGCAGGCAAACACAGCCCGCAGAAGAAGGCCGCTGCAGGCAAACACAGCCGGCAGATGAACTGGCCGGCACAGGCCTTGCAGAAAAACAGCCAGCAGATGAAGTGGCCGGCACAGGCCTTGCAGCACAGCAGCTGCAGACGATCCAGCTGGCACAGGCCTTGCAGCACAGCAGCTGCAGACGATCCAGCCGGCACAGGCCTCGCAGCAAAACAACAGCTGCCGATGAAGTTGGCCAGCCTTTGCCGTTCCGTGGAGGTCGGTGGAGGGAGTGCGGTGGTGCTGGCCGCTTGGAAGGCGGGCTCGGACCTACCTACCTGTCTCCCTCCCACCTATCGCCTTTGCCTGTCACTGTACATACCCACTCCCTTAATTTGTCAAACCCCAATTTAGCCCCAACTTATTTTTTTGTTGTTTTTATTTTTACTTCCCCACTATAAATCGTCCCCTAACCCCCTTTATCGTCCTTGTTCGGCTAACCTATCCTCTCACCTAGCCTACTCCCAACCCCTACGTTCCCTTCCCGGAGGGGAATAAGGGAGAGCTAACGTCCTGTGTCGAGGCCCAACGAAGCCTCAGAATGGCCTCCCCAGAGTTAGGCGATCTTAACACCAAGTGGGTCCAGCGGCCCACAACGACAGCGAGGGGATGGATGGTGCGGAGGGGTACATCTCCTAATCTACCCTAACCATTTAACTGTTAAACTACCCCGGGGCTTTCAACAAGCGCCTCTCGCTTAAACTATTGGTTCTAACAACCCAGATTCCCGTCGCCTGTGTTGGTGTCCTCACAATTTCGGGCCTCGCCCCCCAATTTTCTCTCCGTGCCCTCACACGGTCTCATGGCTGGGACACGTGACTCCCTTTGGCAGGCACGACCCTCTGCCGATTCTCCCGCTATGGCAACCCCGGGCACTACACTGCCTCCGAGCCTACCAGCTCCCTAACACCGGGGAGTGCCCCCCATGGCACCTCCCCTGAAACGCACACGTGGCAGGCTGGCTTCCCGGGCCCCTTTCCGAGGGTCACCCTTGCCCACAACACTGCCCACGCGGCTAATGGCGCCCCGGGCCCCCGCACCAAGCAGGCGCACCCGTGCCCACTACGCTATCCCGGCCCCCCATGGGCCCTTGGCCTACCACGGCCGACTAGCCTGGTGCCCGGGGTACCCACTCAGCGATACTCACCTTTCGCAGCCACGCTCCCAAGCCCGTCAACAGGGCTCCTGCACCCCTCCAAATGGGTTTCGAGCCTACATTCCCACCAACAGCAAAACGACCTCCATATTTCAATTTGACTAACCCAGCTAACTCACTCTACACTGACCCCGGGGTCCCTTGGGCGGGAGTCACTCCTCCCCCCAATCACTCATCGCACCATGCATTCCCCATTCGCTCCATACACACAAACCCGCTGGCCTCACTCACTCAACATGTACTCACCTCACAACTCTTCAACACACACACCGCTGAACTCTGCCATCCTTCTAACTACCTCCCCTAACTAACTCGTGCTCCCACGTCGTCCCTTAAACTACAGCACGTTCCTTTTAACACTACGTAGCTAAGCTACGTCCCCACTACACATTCACAAGTCTGTCACGGTCTCCAAATAATCCCATTAATCAATTTCCCAACCTAAATCTGGCTACAATCCCTCTAACTAATCCATTCCACGGACTCCATGAGGACTTACCCCTGCCCCATGGAGTCGGTCTAGCTAAGCTAACCCTTCCCCCTAACTAGTTTCCATCCTGTGCCCCGGAAAGGGGGTCTTCCACCCCTTGCCCAGGAATCCTGTGCACCCGAAAGTGAGGCTTACTGTTTTTTTTTGTTTTTTTTTCATGCGCAGCACCAGCGCGGCAACTCGCGCACTTTGCACCTGCCCGTGACGTCATGCAGCTGCACGTGTACCTCGTCCCTCCCTGGATGGTACCATCCGGCAGGGATACCCCTCCTGCCGGATTCCAACCCCGCGTGCAGCCATGACGTCACCGTGCGCATAAAAAAAAACACAAGCCCCACGTCTCGAGGGGTTCCCCACGCGAACACATGTGCTTTGCCCGTTGGAGCTTAACACACACGATCGCGTGGAGAACCCGTCCGGTCCAAATCCGTAATCCTGCCTAAACTTTGTCCGTCCGCGGGATCGGCAAATCCACCGCGTGCGTTTCCGGACCGGGACTTCACTCTCGCAAGCGAGCACGTGGTGGCCTCGTGCGTTGCACAGCACGGACCGCGTGCTCACTGCTGGGTGAACCCGGCACGGTCCCCGAAACAGCTACAGCCGCTACTCGGCTTTCTTTCCTCTCATGTCGCCGTCGTCGCCATTCGACCCACGCACACCTGCGTGTTACGACGCTAACACTCCATTCCATCACATTCACACCGGGAGACGCGGCTGCGTGCTCCCGCATGCCAACCGACATCTCCCTCACATACCGCTCTCTCACACACACGGTCTCCCTTGCACACAGCGACCTTGCACACGGCCGTTCACTCACGCATGCGGGGGCACTCACCCGCGGTGCCTCATCCACACACCGTGCCCCACTCATACACGCGGGGTCACTCACACACGGTGCCTCATCCACACACGGCATGCTGGGAAGCACACACTCTGGCACCATCGCCACCACACCACTCACACGGGGTCGCTTCCACACACGGGGACGCACTCACACCTTGCACCACACACACAGGGACAACCACACTGGGGATTCGTGTCCCCACAAGGGTCTCCGGGGCCTCTATACCACCCAAGCTTTCCGTGCACCCGTTCGCAGCACTCCTCCCCTCGACCTCGCTCGACACGACCGAACTCACCTGGTCGTGACTCGCCTCAAGGGGGCATACTCCCTCCCCTCGTTCCTGGAGGAGGCTATCCCGCTGCTCGCACCGGGTCCCTGCACTGTCCGCCAGCTCAACCTCATCGTCCTCCACCACCTCTGTGTGTGTGTGTTCGTCTCTAACCTTGTCCAATTCATGCAGTCTCTCCTCTATTTTTTCTGTCTCCCGTGTCTCTATACATTTACAAGTTTCTGTTGTCCCCTCCTGTCTATTAGTCTCCGCTTCTTTCTGGTGTCTTTCCCTTATCTTTATGTAGGTCAACCTTGCTTTCTCTTTAAGTCGCTCCCGTCCTTCCCTGTTTTTCACTCCTTGCTCTTTCACGATCTCCGCGTACCTCATCCTTGCTTTCCGTATTAATTGTTCCTTTCTCTCCCTCGCAATTACTTTCACCTCGTCTCTTGTCTCCCGAATTACTTTTTCCTTTCCCGCCTCCACCGCGGGCCCGACAGCCGTTGCACCCCCTTCCAGCTCGTTCGTTCCTACACGTGGAGTCGCCATTTTAAGCTCCCTGCTAACGGCCTTCATGCCCGCCTGCAGGCATCGGCCCATGTTCTGCGTCTCACCCCGTAGCTCTTTAATTTCTTCCTTCATGTTTGCTTCCATTCCGTTTATTTGCTTGTTCATTTAATTTTTCATTTCATTTGTATTTGTATCCATCCTTTCGTTCATGCCTTTCATTTCGTCCTTCATATCCGCATTTATTTGTTGTGTATTCGCATCCATCCTCGTTTTTACTTCGTCCATTTGCTTGTTCATGTTCGCATTCATCTTCGCTGTCATTTCCGCATTCATTTGTGCCAGCATGGTGAATAGCTGGGCCATGTCGGGTGCGCTTGGGTGAGCCGTTTCGGCAGGGGTCGGGGAAGGGTTTTGGTGGAGCGGGGGAGGGGAGGTGTCATACACCGCGGCCGCTGCCGCACCCATTTCGGGCTCTGGGTTCAGTTGGGCGAGTTCGTTTTCCTGTACAACCAACATTTCCTGCACGGGGATTTCATCCTGGACCATGGATTCTACATTACTACACATATACATTTCTAATACCCCCGGCTCCCGCTCGCCTTGAGACGCCATCTTGCTTCTCGTGAAGGGTTAATTTCGCTCGCTCGTAATTTGGAGGGAATCGGGGGTCGCTTCTCTCACCCCTGGACCGATTCCCGTGAATTTAGCTGGAGACAGGAGAGCCCGTTTTCCTGTTCTCCGATACCAGTGCCGCGAGGAGGGCGATGGATTTGTATCGCACGACCTGACACCAGTGTTACGGATTCGCGCCCGCCGGCGTGCTGACGGCCACGTAATTCGAATCGCGGCACGTCGCCCACCGGACGGACAATCCAGTCGTGACCCTCTCGGACTAACGCCGGGAACCAGTCACGGGTGGACCTTTCGGTCTCACCGCGATCGAGCCAATCGGCCCCCGCGTGGGATAGGGTTGCTCGCCAAATTCGACCTACCTAAGTACCCACACGGAGGGTAGACCGGGCGATCGCACCTCGCCGCAGGTCGACTTCGGACACGGGCCACTTAAGCGACCCGTTCCGTACTATCGGGATAACCGAGCGGTGTTATCGTCGGCCTCGACGGTTCGATTAATTATCGGGCGTATTCAGCCCACTACCAACCCTTTACGTGAAGCAAGATGAGGATTCAATGAGAGAAATGACGAAGCGAAGCGGGAAAGCAGTTCAACATAAAGCACATTTATTCGCGATGAACGGAAAGCACACATATACAATTCCACCAAAAGCACATAGAAAAGAAGACAAAAAGCAAATGCGACAATGCAGATCTAATACCGATTACGCGAGCACACGGCAACACTTATACAATTTTACTTCACAGACGGCGCCGACAACACACATTCCCAAAGCAAAAGAAAAGAGAACCACCCTCCAGGATGAGGGGGTAGGCGGGCCTGGGGCCGAGACCGTGTCGGGCCTACCCGTCTGGTGATGAGACGCGGAGCGGCGGTGGTGCCTCAACTCCGCGGGCCTCGCGGACAGTGCCTGGTAGGGGATGGGAAGGGGGCCCCCTTGGTCGCACTATCTCAGCGCGGGGGGAAACAGGAGGGGGTTGCTGATGCTCGGGGAAAGGAGGATTTTTACTCTGTCTCGGGTCCCGCGACGAGCGTCTCCACCTCGACCAGGTCGCGCCGTCGGCCTCCCTGGTGTGCAGCTCCCGGCACCGACGCGAGCACCCCCTCGTCTGCCTTCGCCGCCGCCGCCTCTCCACAGCTCCGTCCTCTTCGCTCCGACTCCAACTCCGAACTCTTCCTCCTGCGAACTTCCCAACTGCACTCAACTCCAACGCACACGACGACCGCGGTCGCTTATATAAGCCCCGTGGCTTCGCCTTTGACCCCCTGCCTTCGACCTTTCACCTCGCTCCCCATTGGCCCGAGAAAAAGTGGGCGTGAATACTTTTTGATCCATGAATTTGCATATAGCGACCGCCCTCCAACGCCCTGGAGGCGGGGCCAAATCGCCCCTCGCTCACCGATTGGACGGAACAAAAGTGGGCGTGAGTCGTTTTTGATCCGTTTTTCTGCGGAAAGTCCGTGGTTTTGTACACGCTGTTCGGCGCGCGCCCTGCACGAGTCCAATACCGGTACCCACAAGCGGCGCAAGAACGGTGGCGATGCGACGGTTGCGAGGTGTGACGGTAAAGGTCGTGGCTGTTGTGGTGAAGCGGCGTTGTGGTGGGTGGTTGATGTTGTGATGACTGTTGAGACGTGGTTGGTGGTGGTAATAATGGCGGTTGGTCCAAAATAAAGATAGTAAAAGAAAAACAGCTATCCTGAAGAGTCGCAGCACGCATGAATGACATTTATTCCCTCTAGACAACGGGTTTGGGCCTAACTACACATATACTTACCAAGATATCTCACCTAAGGGACCTGAATGGTGGTGTGCGAATTTCGTCAACCACAACAATATATACATATATATATATATATATATATATACATATATATATATATATATATATACATATATATATATATATATATATATACATATATACATATGCACATAAGCCTCCCCCTATAATATTGGGGAAGGCATATTTCTGTTGTCGGGTTTGTTTCTGTAATTAATTGGTACCCCCAATATGTTGAAGTACCACAGAGTTTCTTCGACCCCCCAGAAGAACTAAACCACCTTTTCGAATTATATTTTATTTTTGCTCACCTGGAACATAGTTCTGGGGAGCTTATGGGACGGCACATTGTCCGTCCGTCTGTCCGTCCACAAATACTTGCAACTTCTTCTCTGAAATTACGCATTCGATTTTGATGAAACTTTACCACAACGTTCATCATTGTGTATGTACCAAAGTTTGTTCACCGCATTAAAAAAAAAAATCCATACGTATTTACTTTATTTTCCGTTCCATATTTTGTTGGTCATCCACACCGACCAGTGGTTTTCTGACTATCTTATACAGCTGATACCAGGTGAGCATCCAGGAGTATTGCCCCTGGGTTTTTCTTCTTGCACTATCAACACACAACATTTTTTCAAACTTTATTCATTTCCGAGCCATATCTCAGAGCCGGCTGGGACTTTTAGAAATGAATTTTCCATCAATAATGTGAATAAAACTTATAGGGGGTGGGGGGGGCGACATTTTTTTGACTGTGACTAATTTTAAGGTCATCATCTAATTATAGACATTTTAACATTTTTCAACATAACTCGATCAAGATTTGGCTGATCAGAATGTAATTGCAGTCATTAGATAGCCGAGACTAGAGCAAGGCACATTTACGATTAATTTACATTACCAGCAGAGTACCCGCCCAATGGGTGATCTTGTTCCAAGCATGCAACACGTTCTTCTGATGCGTGCCTATATTTGGGCGGTGTATAGGCAACTGACACCTCTGGATATGCAAAAAATAAATAGCCCGGGTAACTTGCATGAAGCAAAAATATACCTACTGCTTATAATTCAAAACATCTCACTGCACTGGAAAACGTCGGGACAGGAATACTATCCAGTACTGTACTGTAAAGGGTCGGGACTTGAAATACCCTCTCCCACCTGAAGGCCGCGCTACACGATGCACATTTATTGAGAGAATTTTCATCCCCTCACCGCACTCCAAGACCACCGGCAAAGATTAAAAAAAAACACAATTTCCACTAATTGGGGTCAGGCTGATCTTATGTAGCAAGTCTGAATATAATCAGCTCAGAACTGTAGGAGTAGCGCGGCAAACAAATCATCTGCATCATCTGCAAAATCAAGGTCCGAGATCTTGACATTGCCAAACGATGCACCGCAACTTGATCTCTCCGACATCCTCCCTAAAATCCAGTCCATACAAGTGCTGAAAAGTGTGGGGGCCAGTACACACCCCTGACGAACTCCAGTAACAACTGGAAATAAGTCAGAGATGGTACCACCACACTTCACAGCACTCTCAGTACCAGAGTAGAGTTCAGACATCAGATCGATCAGTTTTGGTGGCACCCCACGAAGACCAAGAATCCTCCAGAGGACATCCCGATTCACTGAATCGAACGCTTTACAGAGATCAACATCGGCTGTAAGCAGCCCCTGCTGAAACTCTCGTCTACGTTCGGTGAGGACACGAAGAGCAAGGATACGGTCAATCGTTGACCTCTTTGGTGTAAAGCCTGACTGCTCTGGACGCTGGTGCTCAAGCAGATGGTGGCGAACCTTATCAAGAATTATCTGAGGAAAGACCTTGCCCAGCACTGAGAGCAGAGTCACCCCTCGGTAGTTCTTGCAGTCTTGGCGATCACCCTTCCCTTTCCAGAGAGGTACAACAAGGCCCCTCTTCCAATCAGTTGGGATGATGCCTGTGTTCCAGGCAGAGCACAAAACTGCATGCAACGACAAGAGTGCAGCATTTCCACCAGCCTTGAGAAGTTCAGCATGGATGTCACAGATCCCTGGAGCTTTGCCCGGTTTCAACCGGTTCACCGCAGCCCGTGTTTCCACAAGCGAAGGTGGACCACAGTTGATTTGAGGGTTAGCAACAGGGATTGTAACACCCTTGTCGTCCAACTCGACAGCTGGGGGATCAGCCTGGTACAACCGCTCAAAGTAACCGGCCCAGCGGGCCTTCACTTCAGACTCCTCTGTCAAGAGCCTACCACTCTCTGCTCGAACTGCAGTGCTCCGAGGGATGGGCTTGGATGAACGCAATGCGCGAATTCCCCTGTAAGCGGGACCAGAATCACCTGTACACAGGTGATGCTCTAACCCCTCACAGATTCCTCGCACATAGGCCTCCTTGTCCACCTTCAGTGCACGTACAGTTTTACGCCTCAGCTCCCTGAACAGCTCAGCTCTGCCATTCAGCCTGGCCCTGCTACTCTGGTCAATGGTATCCAGTGTCCCTTGAGAGACAAAATTCTTCTTTGCCCTGCGGTGAGTTCCAAGACATCCACCGGCAACATCAAGGACAGTGGTCTTGAAGGCACTCCACAACTCCTCAGGACCCCCCAAAGCACCCAGACCCCCCAAGTGTCCACTCAGCCTGTTCGCAAACTCCTCAGCTACTCTCTCATCCCTGAGCTTGCCAACATCCAGCCAAGGCTGGGATGGTACCATTCTCCAGGATTTAATGTGCAGCTTTATAGTTGCCACAACAAGCCTGTGGTCAGTATTGAGGAACTGAGCACTCCGGTAGACCCTGCAGTTCTGGATGGGTCATGACCGTGCCATCCCATAAGCTCCCCGGAATTACTTTACAGGTGAGTTAAAAACCATCCCTGAGAATATTATTACAAACAATCTACAGTTGGAAGCTGTCCGGGGCTCAGGGATGATCCTGAAGAGAGCCCTCGGCACTTTGAGAACAGAAAACTTCACAGCTTGGTCCATGAATCAAGACCCCTTACCAAAATGAAGGTGGATGCTTTGAGCCCACCCTGGGAGGACTCCATTCCACATTCTGAAACCCACATATGTAGATACCAATCAACGACGCACGCACGAACACGCACGCATGCACGCACACTTTGACACCTGGGACAGGAGCATTGAAAACCAACACCATCGTACAACGAGTGACCTTCGCACCACACTGGTAGGCTCTGAATCTGATTCGTACATTGTACAATCCGCTCAATAGGGGTGAAAGGTTGGGGACCAGGGGGAGGGTTGGCAGAGAGAGGGGGGAGGGGAGGGTCAGAGTGAGAGAGAGAGAGAGAGAGAGAGAGAGAGAGAGAGAGAGAGAGAGAGAGAGAGAGAGAGAGAGAGAGAGAGAGAGAGAGAGAGAGGTCAGAGTCGGAGCGGAAAGGGGGATAGGGGTGGTAGAAAGGGGGGAGGGTTGGGAGGGAGAGGAGTGAGGGATTCCGGCAAATGTAACTCCCAGTTTATCGTCCATTGGAGGGACAACACACACAGTGATGAATCACCCGGCATGTGAAACACCGGGATGACAGTTTAGAGCTGGGTTTGGATTCCAATCCAGGCTACACAGAGTGAGCATGCATACCTCTCGGCTTTCCTCCCGTGATGTGGCGATTCCTTACTTCAGAAATGAAAAAAAAAGTTCTCATTGTGATGATATAATTTATTTTGCCTTCCTACCTCCAGTGTAGAACCACGGTATCACAATTGAAAGTTGAAGAACGTGCCAAGTGGCTTTACCACACGATGCACGAAACGTTTGTAGAAACTTTTAAAAGTGAAACGTTTAATTTTTATTTGTATTTATCTATGCCATAGTGATGGGTCGTATCACGGAAGAACAAAAATGGGAAACGTCGTGGAAAATAAAATTTCACATTTTCAGCGAGGCAGCCACCGCCTGTTACATCGCAGAACAACACGAGGCCAACACAGGAGAGTCGCCCTGAACTTTGTTCAAGTCGATCTATATACAGTATTCAGTGACAGTATGAATATTGTAGAGCACTGGCTTAAGCACTCCAACAAAACGGTTGATAAGAAACGGCTCCCTTGGCACCTGATTGGCAATCACCGACCGTCATATTCAACATACACCTCCTGGAGACACCCGAAATGTCACATATGTTCGGATAGGACAAATTAACACTTTTCTAGGAGTCGCAACTGTTTGTAAGTTCCATTCTGGAGCTTAAATTTTGTAATTCTCCTTAGTTTAAGAGATACTCGTGGTGATCGCATGTGCGGAAATGAGACAAAGCAACGAACACCGACGTCTCTGGGCACTTATAAGCATCGCAACGTACCCAGCTATTCGTAGCTATGATGAACAGGCATTCGACAATATGAGTGAGGAAAGTGGGGAAAAAAATACTTTATCGTTAAGAAATCACCTGTTGCAAGTCAAGGCATGGTTGAGCAGGCCAAAAAACATGGCGGCTTCAGACCCCAGTGAGGTTACCTGGGATACGCCTCAAGACCCCAGAGAGTGAGGTGGCCAAGGATCACCTGATGAAGGACACAATTACATAATGCAGTTAATTATCTTCAAAAGGGGGTGTTTTAATTCACCCGAACACCCAATTTTAATTCTTGCAATTCCTTGGGGTTTTCTTAGTATGCATGTAAAGTTTCAGACTGCTCGGTTTTATAGTTTTGGAGTTATGAAGGAGACGCACTGACACACACACACACACACACACACACACACACACACACACACACACACACACACACACACACACACACACACACACACACACACACACACACACACACACACACACACACACACACACATTTATTCGTATATATTTACACTTTACCTCTAAATGTTGAATGTCAAGGTTATATGGGGGTCCGAAAAGAATATGGCCCTCATTGGGAAATCAGGGGGGGGGGAGGGAGGGAGGCGGTCTTCCGCTTGGTGATCGTTTTGTGATCACACATATCTATTTTTTACTGTCATTGTTTAATGTACTTTTTTATAGTCTTATTCTTCTTTAATATGCAGAACAAGGACGCGAGGAGCATCATTGACAGAGGGTGCAGCTGATGCAGAGCCCTCTGCTGGTTAGGGCAGGAATTTGGTATTTATTGAAAGTGCCGGAGACAGCTCCCCTATTCTTTGTTAAGGATACCACGGGATATTTATCGTCCACCAACTAATGCATGGGATCTTCAACACTTAATCACAATCTCTCTCGTCTGTTTCGCCATCTACCTCGCAAGCATTATAACCATTATGTGCATCCTTTTTCCTCCAGTTTAACTCAAGAACGGATGGAAGAGCTATAATATGAACCAATCAATGAGTTAACCAACCCCTCGATTTATTTTTTTCAATGAACATCCAGGTGACTCAAACAAAGTGACGTCAACTTAGAATGTCCCTATCAGGGGCAAATCCAGGAATTGGGTTGGGGGGGGGGTTTCCAAATAACAAAAAAATCTAAGTCATTTGAATGTTATGAAAACTTTATTGCAGCTTTCAAATAAATGCGCATTCACATATTCTTTGATATGCATGTACTGTGCAAAAAGATATAAAAGTTAATTAATTTTAATATAATTAAATGCATAACTAAAAATAAAATAGCTTGAATTGAATAAACTTCAAGTTTCAATCTTAAATATCATGCCTAGTGAGACCGACCTGAGTGATGGTAGTGCCTATATGATATTCTAGAAGGAGTTCTGGGTGAGCAGGGAACCCCTGGGTTTGCCACTGTAATGGTAAATATTTTTTTGTTGGGGGGGGGGGGTTCCGGACTACCAGGAAACCCCCCTGGATTTGCCACTGCCTATTCGCCATCCAACTGGAGATTAAATAATATTTAAATAATCAATAAAAAATCGATCATTAAGGAATTCCCTTTAGCTAAAAACAAAAAACACTCATTGTGACAGGATGGTACAGAGATAGCGCCCTCACATTTGAACCATCCTCAGTCTGAGTTTGATTGTTGACCCAACTACATAAACTGTTAGATTGTAGGCAGCTTCGTAAACTGCTTCATAGGAAGCTTGGTTGCATCACAAAGTACACCATCTCTCAGGATGTCCCGTCTGCCGACATTAGTTGGTGGACGCTAAAGATCCCACGTGTGTCTTGTTCAAAGATTAGGCAAGCTATCGCTGGCACTCCAAACAAGTTGTAAATTTGTTCCAGCTTCAATCGAACGTCAGGCTTGGCCAGTCGGTTGGTGAAAGACCAAGGCAAAACAACATTCCCTGGCCGACTCCACAACAAGGTGGGGAATAATTGAGGTGATCGAAGCATATCGGTCATAATAACACAGCACGTACAATGGTTACCTAGGATACAGTCCCAGGGGTCAAATGAAGGGTTTTAAACATTTCATCCAAACTAAATTGGAAAAGTGGAAATACTTTTGAAAACCTTTCTAGTGTCATGAATTGGGCACGGCTTAATGAACATTGTGCCAAGTTCTGGCGAAGGGCTAACTTTCGCCTGAATTCCGAATGTAGGAGGCATTTGGCGGGAAATACCGATTCAATCAACGATGACGTCACAAACGCAGAAGGTGCTCCCAAAACAATGTGGGAGGCAACGGTGCAACGTTTACGAATTGCTGATTTCTTCCCTCTTTTTTATTTTATTCTCTCTCTGTGTGTTCCTTCCGACCTCATCCCACCCTGACCCATTGTCGGGAGTATGGGACGGAGGCTTGTCCTCCCGTGGCCTTGTCTGTGCGTCATTGTCGATGAACCGTTAGCGGCCCGGGGGGGCGCAAACACTTCTTTCACATTCCTATTAGTGCCGAGCTCTTTCCCTTTTGAACATGACTGTTATCACCCAGTTGAGATGTTTTGGGCCTGTTTTATAACCCCGTCATTTGGAGGGGACTAGAAACAAAACAATTTACCTCCTTTTGGGAGGTTCTGACCTTTATCTTCCTCTTCGGTCAGTATTTAAGATATTAACCTGAGGCGGAGGTCCCGGTTGAACCCCATACTCGATGGCCTCGTTATTTTCAGGAAAAGATTATTGCACAACAACGTTTTCACTTAAACAATTATTATAGTTAACCACTCCAGGAATTATGGCCATACATTCAAATGTTTATCGCTTTGAACAAGGTCATGACCGTGCAGTATTTTTCAACAATTTTTTTAAGCAAGTGAACCTCCACACACCTTCCCCACCTGTGCTCTTTTCCCCCAAAACCTTGGATCCATGACTAATCAAATAAAATTAATTTTCTGGCTCAACTGGAACCGAAAGGTCTTCCTGGGGTTATTATTTTATATTACTCTCATCATTTTTACCTCCACCACCAAAGGTGAAGAAGGTTATGTTTTCACGACTTTCTGTTTGTTTGTTTGTTTGTTTGTTTGTGTGCAGGATATCTCAAAAAGTTGGGGACGGATTCGGATTTAAAAAAAAAAAAACTTGGACAGGTTTGGGTGTTTGACGAGGAAGAATTGATTCAATTTTGGTGAAGATCCGAATCCGGACACGATAATTATTTAATTCCTAAAGTAATTCTTCACCACTGAGAGATGGGGCCAAAAAGGATATTTAGCATGATATTTCAAAAATGTATCGGGCCCGATATGTTGTTGCGGATCAGGCATTGCGTGGCAGAGGTATGTGCTCTACCGAGTCTCCTTCTAGTTTATATTATTGTCGTTACCTCCACCCGCTGACCAAAGGTGGATGGAGGTTCTGTTTTCACCCCTGTCTGTCTATTTGTCTGGTTGTGTGCAGGATATCTCAAAAAGTTGTGGACAGATCCAGATTATATTTGGTGGAGAGGTTGGGTGTATGACGAGGGTGAACTCATTCGATTTTGGTGAAGATCCCGATTCGATAAAAAAATTTTTTTAACTGATTCTTCATCATTGAGAGATAGGACAAAAAAAAACCCAAACAATATATAACACGATATCTCAAAAAGTTGTGGATGGATCCGGACTAAACTTGGTGGATGAGTTGTTTCGATGACGAGAAGAAGCCGATTCAATTTTGGTTCAGTTCAGCAGATCAAGGTCCAGCCTATCAGTGGGATACAAAACATAAACTGTTCAGCCTGGCAGAGGTATGTGCTCCACTGAGTGCTCTTCTAGTTGTTATTATAATTACTAGTGCATGCCAGTAGGTGCGTGGCCGTACGTGCAACCCCCCCCCCAAAAAAAAACTTTCAAACCGCGTGCCAGAAACAACAAACACACAGGCCGTTCCTTTGCTCTCACGTGCCCGTACATGCGTGCCCGTACGTACGTGGCCGTACGTGCAATATATATATATATATATATATATATACTTTAAAACCGCTTGCCAGAAACAAACACACAGGCCGTTTCTTCGCTCTCGCGTGCCCGTATGTGTGTGGCCGTACGTGCGTGACCGTACGTGTGTGCCCATATGTGCGTGGCCGTACGTGTGTGGCCGTACGTGCGTGGCCGTACATACAAAAAAAACTAAATTTCAAACTGAGTGCCAGAAACAACAACCACACAGACCGTTCCTTCACTCTCGCGTGCTCGTACGTGCAAAAAAAAAAAAAACTTTCAAACAAACACACAGTCCGTTCCTTCGCTCTCGTAAACAAACGACTGGATTGGGGCATTGTGTTTATCTATAAATGCGCATAAGAAATCGAGAAATTATCAGAATACAGTAAGTCATCACTATCCGGAAGTAGTGCCATCATTCCACGAATTAATCGCTTTCATTGAAGTAACAACTGCTGTGATACTTACACACACAGAGTTAATTAAAATTCAAATTAAAATCAAGTTTACCTCCCTGTCTTTGCGAGCCATGACATTCGCTGCCATTGACGATTACCACTCCTATGTCATGGTGAGGCGACAGGCTAGGATTTGTAGGAGACCTGAAAGTACAGTGTCATTAGGTATTCCATGTTCGAATTGTTTTAGTTTGAAAATAATTAAAAAAAAAAAAGTTTGCAAAGCATACCACCAAATTGAGATGTATTTCGTTGGCAAGCATGTTGAGTAGAGCTGAATTCCTTAACACTTCCAAAGGCCACAACGTTTTGACAATTAGAAACAAAAAAAAGTTGTGCACTTTTTTTGATAAATTATTTTCGGAACAATTTTTCTTCAATAAATAAATAATAATAAAAATTGTCTCCATTTACACACCTTTATCTCGTTAGCACCTCTTCATAAACAACATTGCTGAGGTAACGGCACTTCTTCTTTGTTTCCTCGTCCAGGGCAAGAATATGGAGGCTGCTGGATCTGCCAACGTTTTGATAAATTATTAGTTTTAATGGCCAATTATTCAATTAGCGCCAACGTATTTTGCCTTTTTGCAAGGAAAAACACAAAGAGAAGAGAAGAGAAAAAAAACCCGTAATGGCGAACGTGGCTGAGGTTCCCTTCCCCATCGGCCACGCCAACGCAGCAACGTGTCCTGTCATTGGTTGGTAAATAAATGGCTGCAGCAACGTGTCCTGTCATTGGTTGGTAAATAAATGGCCATACCTTGGGAAGCACTTGTCCGATTAATATCAAACCTTGAAAAGACACATCCTCAGGGCCCCAGCAATATACCTGGCAAGTTTCAATTAAATCGGACCAGTGGTTGTCGAGAAACAGCGGTCACAGACAGACACACACACACACACACACACACACACACAGATTGCTGGAATTATAGATAGATTATTTCACTATATTATGACGCATATTTTTTTGGTGGCGGAAACACCGATACATTTAAAATTTCGCAGGGTTGTTACAAGTCATAAGATTTAGTGTGCATCCTCCAACAACACTGATTGGTCAAAGGCTTGGTGGCCATCTTGGATTTATGAATGTTTTCAAAAAGATTCATAGAGCTTCTCGAAGTCTGGTGTTGGCTTAGTGGTTAGGGTGGCTGGCTTGGGATCTTAGGGTCCTGAGTTTGAGCCCCATTGGCCACTGGATTAACACCGGGGGTTGACTCAGCCTGTCATCCTTCCGACGTTGGCGAAATGAGTACCAGTTTACTGGTCCGGGTGTATGCCCCGGTTAGAATAGGTGTACCATATCCCTGTGTGTCGTAAGAGGTGACCAGGGTTGGCGTCAGGAAGGGCATCCAGCCATAAAACATTGCCTCAATAAGAGAACCATGATTGCATGGAGCCTGCAAAAAGCTCACCCCTATTGCTTATTGAGGGCATGTTCACACATGTTCACACAAGGTAACCCCGCAAGGTTCAAATCCATTCACTAACAGGGATGATCTGGGAAGTCCGACAGAACGCACCCATCCGCAGGACTTGCGCAGGCCCAGATCGTTCCAAGTGTTTGCAGTACGGGCTGCAAGATATCAACTTTTTGGATGAGTTTATTAGAAAGTTCTCCAAATCTTTCATTGTAGAGGCACACCCCTGTCTTGCAGGTACTTTTCCAAGTATTTTTTGGCTTTTTTTAGACGCTTTGTGAGCCATTTTAGGTAACAATCCTTCTCTGGCTCGCACGATATCAATTCCATTCCCTGCCCTGATGACCGCTGTTGCTCGTAACTATAGCTATTGTTTTTGTAAAGCCTGCTGCCTTGTTGTCTTAAAGCTGATTTTCAAATATTTTCAACTATTTATCCTGGAGATAAAGGTTCACAACAAGACTCTTCCTGATGTATAACTCATGCTCCGACAGTCTCACAAAGCTTCATGAATGGCGACCCTTCACTCGGAGATCTTGTGAAATCAATTATCATATGTACTATCCAATAAAAGATCAGGAGTTGAATCAACCAATCTTTGGGTCATGTACTCACTTTTTTGTAACATATACATATATAATATTATATATTTTTTGTTGTACTACAGCAGGGAAAAATGGCTGTAAAAAGGTTGTTTCATAGATCTTCTCGAGAACTGTTCAACCAATCAAGACGAAACTTCAGATGCATCATCGAGAGACCGGGTGGTTTCAAATTTGTGAAGAAGTATCTCTATAAGAATGAAGATGGTCACCACAGACCAAGAAAAGAATTAGTGTTTATTTTGACATCGGTAAGTCAGTGGATTTTGATTGAGAAAACTAGCATGTTGCAGAGATGTCAATAAGTCACTTGATCCAACAAGGTGATGTGTGTGTGTGTGTGTGTGTGTGTGTGTGTGTGTGTGTGTGTGTGTGTGTGTGTGTGTGTGTGTGTGTCTTCCCTCAGGTGGACCTTAAACGGGTGTCCCATCTGCCAGCATCCGTTGGTGGACGTTAAAGATCCCACGATGTCCTTCGCTAAGAGGAGAGCCGGCACCATGACCAAATGACACATTCGTGCCCTAACCAGCAGAGGGCGTTGCATCAGCAGCACAGTGGTGCCTCAGCCAATGATGCTGTCCCGCAACCTTGTGCTACATCCAAGCAAACAATGAAACTTGAGCCAAGTCTGAAGTCTTTGAGGGCACATCTCAAATCAAGTCTCAAGTTTCCGTAGTATTACTTCAACTTGTGACAAGTCCCACATTTACTTATTAACCTTGGAGTGGAAGCTACAAAGGAATTAAGACACAGGGTTTCATTTGTTGCAATGTATGTTCTGAAAAGCTTTTTCACTCAAGTTTTTATTTGTCAACTTCACACAGTGGACATTTTGTGCTTTGTTCCCAGCAAAAATTAAATGTTGTCTAATTTACTCCTCATATCCAATGTAACATATGTACGTGAGACTAGTTAGTAACCAAAGCTTACATTTAAATGAAACCTGGTGTTTGCTTTGTGGTTGGGTGGCTGGCTTGACATCTTAAGCTACTGTGTTTGAGCCCTATTCGCTGCTAAATTAGCATCAGGTGGGGTTGACTCAGCCTGTCATCCTTCCAATGTTGACAAAATAAGTCCCAGTGTACTCCGAGAGGGGCACAGCATCAGCAGCACAGTCATGCCCCCAAAAAAATGATAGCTACCCAGCAGCCAAGCTGCCATATGCAAGAATAAGATGTATAAATGGTTTACATGTACAACCAAAGCATTCAATATGGAATGGAGAAGGATATTTTAATAATTTACTTGTATATTTATTATGTACATTCAAATGAATTGTACAACTTATCAACTTCAATTGTTGTCTTTTAGCATACCATACTTTTTTTTACGTTTTCCTTTGAAAAAGACAAGTCGTGATACAATTTATACTTATTGACGAAATTCAATAATCCAAGTCAACTGGTATATTTTTCAATCATCACAAAATATTATCAGGTCTGGACATGCATGGGGTTACGATCAGGGGCCAAGTTTTCCCTGTTCACTCCCTTTAACCTCAGTGAGCAACGGTATATGACCAACATTTACCATGTACGTGTGTACATGTAATGTTATTGTTAACCGAACCCCGCACACCAATAACTAAAAAATTTTTACAATTTATTACCTCCACCACTGAAGGTGAAGGACGTTATGTTTTCACCCCTTTCTGTCTGTCTGTCTTTGTTTGTTTGTGCATACAGGATATCTCAAAAGGTTGTGGACGGATCCGGATCCGGATGAAATTTTGTGGACAGGTTGGGTGTGTGACAAGGACGAACTGATTCAATTTTGGTGAAGATCCGATTCCGGATCTGGATATGAGAATTATTTAATTTTTAAAGCAATTCTTCACTATTGAGAAATCGGGCCAAAAACGATATATAGCATGATATCTCAAAAAGTTGTGGAAGGATCCGGATGAAACTTGATGGACATGTTGGGTGTGTGACAAGGACGAACTGATTCAATTTTGGTGAAGATCCGGATCCAGATATGAGAATTATTTAATTTTTAAAGCAATTCTTCACTATTGAGAAATCGGGCCAAAAACGATATATAGCATGATATCTCAAAAAGTTGTGGAAGGATCCGGATGAAACTTGATGGACATGTTGGGTGTGTGACAAGGACGAACTGATTCAATTTTGGTGAAGATCGGAATCCGGATCTGGATATGAGAATTATTTAATTTTTAAAATTATTCTTCACGATTGAGAAATCGGGCCAAAAACGATATATAGCACGATATCTCAAAAAGTTGTGGAAGGATCCGGATGAAACTTGATGGACATGTTGGGTGTGTGACAAGGACGAACTGATTCAATTTTGATGAAGATCCGGATCCAGATATGAGAATTATTTAATTTTTAAAGTGATTCTTCACCATTGCGAGGTCGGCCCAAATCCGAGTCTCAAGTCAATTTTGTCGAGTCCGAGTCACCATCTCCGGTATGTACAGGTCACAGGTCGTATCCACGAGGTTTCGTCCTGAATCCTCCCTCAACAACCAAGATGGTATCCATAACAACATATCCAATGAATCTTACCACAACATCGAAGACACCATACACTGTAATACCTCTTTCGACAAGAAAAACTGCTTTTTCGAGGAATGTAATCGTGAAGCTCAGAACAAAATGCGCGATCAACGTGAGAGTCAAAACAAATACATCATAAGATTCCTTAAATGGTGATTGATCCACCATGGAGAGAAGAGAAGCTGACGTTTCCAGCCTTACCCTTCGTTGAAGAACAAGGACAGATGTGTCCAAGGTTCAGCGGCCTCAAGGTTTGTCGGCTAATTAAAAAAAAAAAAAAAAAAAAAAAAAAAAAAAAAAAACCCCACAACTTCCGCTATTTCGTCACGTGCCTTGATTAAGCCAATAGCGAGACCCGTCATAGTGTATTTCCGTATTTACGAAATATCGTGTATTTACGAAATAAATAATGTATTTACGAAATTACAATATATTAAATGGAATAATCTTTAAATAGTAACGTGAACTTTTCGAAATTTTAAAGAAAATGTCCGAATATATTTAAAAGTTCATGATAGACGCTCTCAAAAGGCACCCTTCATGCGAGGATGTGTACAAGTGTTTTAGTATTTAAGGAGATCCGGATCATGCATATAAAAGAGCTGAGTCCTAATATAAAGGATTTGTAAGAAGAAGAAGAAGAAGAAGAAGAAGAAGAAGAAGAAGAAGAAGAAGAAGAAGAAGAAGCTTGGAGCCGATTGGACAGTCAGCACTGATGATGTGACGTCACCGATGTGCAGGGAATGGGGGGATGCTGATTGGACAGGAGGTGCACACGTGACGTGACGTGACATGTTGATTGATGGAGGGGAGAAAAATAATCTTTTAAACATAATTTTCAACATTTCGACAAGAGTGGCAATTTCATGATGGTTAACCATAATTGTTCTGTTTGTGAATACAAATCTGACTCACGGAAATACGAGAAATATTTGTGGATGAGAGGTGGTGGATTTGTAAGAAGCAAGCCGCTGGAGTGGATATATATATATATATATATATATATATATATATATATATATATATATATATATATATATATATATATATATATATATATATATATATATATATCTCTACTTTTACCAACAGATGCAAAAATCTAGTATAATTTTTCTTGTGGCTCCAGAACCAAACAAAAATATTTATTTATTTATGTATGACAGACCTCACAGTCCATGCAGCTCCACCTCCCACAATCCCCCACCCATGATTAAGAGTAAATATCATTTTAAAATGACCTTGTGCTTTGACAAGCTCCACCGATCAGCGATAAGAAGCAACTCAACCAGATACGGCGTCTCCCTCTGGGAAGTCCCCCTGAATGGTGGAAATGACAACATTGTACGGCCATTAAATAAATCACCAAGCCTGCCATGTTCACACAAGGTAACCCCACAAGGTTCATATCCATTCACTAACAGGGATGATCGGGGAAGTCCGATAGAACGCCTCCGTCCGCAGGACTTGCGCAGGCCCAGATCGTTCCGAGTGTTTGCAGTACGGGCTGCAAGATATCAACCTTTTGGATGAGTTGATTAGAAAGTTCTCCAAATCCTTCATTGTGCAGAGGCACACCCCTTTCTCGCAGGTACTTTTCCAAGTATTTTTTGGCTTTTTTTTAGACGCTTTGTGAGCCGTTTTAGGTAACAATCTTTCTCTGGCTCGCACGATATCAATTCCGTTCCCTGCCCTGATGACCGCTGTTGCTCGTAACTATAGCTATTGTTTTTGTAAAGCCTGCTGCCTTGTTGTCTTAAAGCTGATTTTCAAATATTTTCAACTATTTATCCTGGAGATAAAGGTTCACAACAAGACTCTTCCTGATGTATAACTCATGCTCCGACAGTCTCACAAAGCTTCATGAATGGCTACCCTTCACGAGGAGATCTTGTGAAATCAATTATCATATGTACTATCCAATAAAAGATCAGGAGATGAATCAACCAATCTTTGGGTCATCATACTTTTAGCCTCTACTGGAATGGCATGATAACTGAGAAGTGTGAACGTGCTCGTCTCTGTAGCTGTCGAGTTAGTTAGTTTCGCGATGGAAAAGGGTCAGACGTTTGTGAACCTGTCGCTTTTCAGGCAAAGTGCTGCTCGCCATCTTTGAGACGGGAGGATAAGCCGGAGAGATATAGTTTAAAGAATTCCGCAAGCATTTGCTTTGGCTTCCTCTCCGACAATCAAAACAAATGTAACCCCATATTCCTCAATCTATAGGGAGAGCACCTCTAGGAGTGATACAACCAGCATAACAAATTCATAATTACTGTGATTGCCCAAAATGGCTGCCCCCTGAGTCACTCTGAGCACACTACTTGTGACGTAATTTGATATCGTACACAATATCTCTTTAATGGGAAATATCTTGCGTTGCTAGCAAACAAAGCACTACTTTCACTTCTCTTAAACTTTTAACAATCCCAAATAACATTTGGAGCAAGTTGCGTGATGAAGAATGCAGATACAACTGAGTCTCCACTTACAAGATAAATTGTTTTTATTCATGAAAAAGTTGTGCTTTTGTGCTTGATTTCTCAAAAAGCAGGTGAAAATATTTTGCTGCCAGCAGATGATTGTCTACAGCTTTATAAAAGTATACAATTGTTACGAAGCACATTGACGAAGTTCACGTCATGAGATATGACCAACAGTCCAAGAAACGCCGTACATATATATTAAAAAATGGTTTTTGATAAAAAGCCTTGGCATTTCTTGAACTATGGTAAGTATCTTGTTCTCAGAACATTTTGAACATTCCACATACTTGAATCTCAAGAAATTATGTGCTTTCATCCAAACATCACACATGTGTACACACCCTTCACTCCTCTCAATCTCTCTCTGTCTCTCTCTCTCTCCCTCACACACACCCCATTACCCAATCACTGCAAACACACCCCCAAAAACTCTCACACCAAATATAAATAAATTACGCGGTCAGTATATTAACAAGAAAATCCTCGAAATGTCCAGGGAGGGCGAGGGGAATAACAGAGGGGGACGGTGGGGGTTTGACTTATCACAATGATTATAAAGAACTCAAAGCATCCTCCGGCATTTCCTTGTGCATTATGAAGTCTTTATCGTGTTCCCTTGTCCATTTAGTCACTTGCACACAAAGCGGTCGTAAGTGCGCGAGCACTGCTTGCACTTCACATAGCAGCACCAGTGGAACTTGCAATGACAACGCTCGGTAGAGGTTGCTCTGAAACTGTCGTAGCCACGGCCGCAGCACATGAGCTCGCAGCCACCGGTACCTGCAGAGCCACGCTCACACTGGCGCCCGGCTGTGCCCGCAGCACCTGTCGTATCATTGCGCATGCAGTAGTCGGGGCTCGTCTCGAGATATACAAGGTCCATCTTGGTGGGTGGGCTGAAACGTTGGTTCACAGGCTCGAGTCGACGACGCCTTGCCAACCGCACAGCGGCAGCTTGATCGTACTTCTGTTTGAGTCGGTTTCCAACCTCGCGGAAAGGGGACAATTGCATCCAACAAGTCTTGAGGGAACACGAGCCTGAAACGCCATGACACTTGCACGCGGCGTGTGCGAGTTCAGACACTGCCTGTAGAAAAAAAGATAAAGTTTTAAAACATCTACATAGTTCATGAATTTATGTGAAGTTTTTTTTAAAACATAGTATGACATCAATGTTTTTTTGTTTGTTTGTTGTACATCTCAACATTTAAAAGGGAGGATCTAAATTTACATATGCAGAGTTAGGGAGGCGGTGGGTCAAAAGGTTATATGAAACGTTGGTTCACAGGCTGATTTTTAGAGGAATGTAATTTACATTCCACATAGTACGTGCCCACACCCGAAGTAAGAAAACGATATCGCATTCAGCGATTATTATGTTTTTTTGCTCTCAGGTATTGATTGGTAAATGCATGGCCGAACCTAGAGTGGTGGATGTGCAAATGGCAAATGTTCAGTCGAATGTGAAATTGTTGCATAAGGGATATTATAATGGCATGCGGGTTGGATAACAAGGTATTGCAACAATTGTTGTAAAAAAAAAAACAAAAAAAAACAGTGGAATCGTTAATTGTCATTTTATATAAAATAATCACAGACAATTCTGATCGGCCCATTGTACTTTGAGTTGAAGAAGCTTGAGAAGTTAGAAATTCTCCTCTCAATTACTAGCCTTGCTGCTTTTGTGCTTGATCTTTATCTCACGCGACGACTCACCAGCCTTCCTGCTCCATTGTTGTGAAGGTTCATGAGAGCACGGGCTCGGTTAGGTGGATGCTCGTCGCCCCCACGACTTCGTCCATGCTCTCGCGCGTCCACAAACTCACGCGCGAATCTTGCTCCATATGCCACGTTGTCGCCGCAGCCACCCCAGAGCCAGTCCCGCTGGAGGTCCCGCGGACGACCCGCTCGACTGCATCCACAGGTTGCGAGCTCACCCTCGCGGCAAGCACGGCTCACTGCGTCTGTGACCCCCGCAGACACCACTGCATGTGCAAATGCGGCCTCACGGCTTGCTGCGGAAACGCGCCAAAACTATATGGGATTGAGGAATCATGGTGGAAACAACAATTTGCTTGACGTAACACGAGCACACATTGTTTTGCTTTCTGAGCAATTGCACTCGTGTGTCCTTCCACTTGTGAAACTAGAAATCCAAATGGAATTGATCCTTCAGCACCTACCGATGAGCATGGCACGACCGAACATGGAACCGTCATCGAGGCTTGAGCAGTTCCAACGGCGCTCGCGGAACTGATGCTGGCACTCACTGACACCGAGGTGAACACCACTTGCAATATGTGTCACATGGTCTTGGTACAAGTGACATAGCTTGCGCTGTCCCGGAGATAGGCCAGGTAGCTGTGAGCACAGTGGCTGCGAACCGAGAAGGTACATCTCAGGACGCAATGCCATAGACCTGTGAAGAATGGAAGTGGAAACAAACAAGTACTTTGGCACCAGATATGTATGTATATCTGAACAATATATACGTATTACATATATAAATTGCAAAAGACCTCGGAATCAGCCAACCAAAACAATAGACTTACCACCAGGCAGCCGTGACGGGAAAGATAACCAGCAAACAGAGCAGCCGGCCCATGATGGCAGACCCAGCGTAAAGCTGGCGGGGAAACGAAGGTGCTGCCTGGGAGAATGAGGGAGTGAGGTGAGAAAGATTGAGGGAAGAGATAGAGTGTGCACATCACGAAGTGAGCAGATTAAATAAGGAACAAGAGTAGAATGAATGATAAGGATAACAAGAAAAGATTTCCTTTCACTGGAATCCAGAACCATTGCCCACAATTATGTTTTATTACTGCATGCTGTCCATCAGACAACAGGGGTGGATCCAGGACCTTCGGAGTGTGGGGGTGGGAGGGGTGGTCGTTTGAACAGATTGTGGGGGCAGGGGAAGTGTGGAGGCAGTGAACCCACTTGCCAAACCTGAAAACATGCAAGATGTTGTGTGTGTTTAACTGTGTCTTTTATTCGTGTGCAATACTTGGGAAAACAGTGTACACTTGCAATTGCATTGAAACGGATGAAGAAAATAAACTTAGAACTTGTTCCTGTTCCATTGCACATCAGTCCATTTCTTTAATGATATTGCACACAAGGAGGGTTCAAAAGTTATACAAACAAGATGCAATAATTTTTTTTAGATTAATATATGTATATAAAATATATCTTAATAAACAGAAATAAATTACTGCATGGGGCTAGTGTGAAAAATTCTGACTCAACCCAGAACTCAAACCCAAGGAGAGCATTGCTTACACAGCAACAGTCCACTGAACTATTGAGTGTTCAGGCTAACCTCAGAAATTTCTCACTCTAACATTAACACGAACACAACCATTTTTGTGCCTCCGCTGGCAAAGTTAACGGAGGCATTATGGTGTGACGGGTTGTCTGTCCGTCCATGTTAATTAATTTCCTCTGTTTTTTCTGCAACCGCTTATCTGATTGACACAAATTTTTCACCATCGGTGTGATTGCTTATGTGGAATGTTTGTTGATAATTATGGCATCCTAGGTCACATGGTGTGACAGCTATGTTGTAAAAAAGGGGAAAAAAACGTTGGACCTCTGCATATCCAAAACCGCTCCAAGGAAAAATTGAAACCTGGCACATAGCAAGTACTCTTCATAGGAAACGAGTGCAATGTTTTGATGATGTCATAGGTGGCTTCATTATGACATCAAAATTGCATACGTCGAATGCTTCATCCAATCAGTATGAAAAATTATGAGCATCATCGAGGGATAAATTGAATGGAGGCAAAAATTGGTGACATCGATCATGTGGTTTGGCAGCCATATTGTTTTTAACATTAAAAAAAAACCTTTAAAAGTATTCTGCGAAATGGCTGAACAGGTCGAGGTGAAACTTTACAGGTATGATCACCTATCCATGAGGAACAAAAAGTTCTCCACCTATGACGTCATAGGTCACCTGGTTTGGCAGCTATGATTTTTTTAAAAGAATCAACCTTTAAAAATATTCTTCTCCAGAATGGCATGACAAATCATTTGGAAACTTCACTCACATGTTCCCCAAAACTTGGGGATACCAGGGTGTTAATAAATAATTAATAGGTCACATGGTATGGCAGCCATATTGGAATGAACGAAAATCTTAAAAATATATATTTCTCTTGAACTGCTACATCAATCGACGTGAAATGTTCAAATTATGATCTAGTAATGATGGGGAATGGATGTTTTAAATTTCAACATGATCGGAGGACGCATGGTCCGGCGGCCAGAACTATTTAATATTTTGAATCAGGGTTCAGGGATTTAAATGAAACCTGGTACAAGTGTGTATCATGACGTAATAATATGGGGGGAGGCATATCTGGTGATGTCGTGTCGTCGAAGAGTGCAGTTATAGTTACCTCTGCCACCGAAGGTGAAGGAGGTCATGTTTTCACCCGTTTCTGTCTGTTTGTTTATCTGTGTGCAGGATATCTCAAAATGTTATGGATGGATCTGGATGAAATTCGTTTTGTGTCGAGGTCTCAAGGACAGGTTCGTTGTGTGTCAAGGACGAACTGATTAGAATCAGGTGAACATCCCGATCCCAATCCGACTACTCCACTTGTTTAAGTGATTCTTCACCATTGAAAGACAGGGCAAACCGATATATAGCAGGATATCTAAAAAAGTTGTGGACGGATTCGCATGAAACTTGGTGGACAGGTTGTGTATGTGACAAGGAAGAATTGATTCGATTTTGGTGATGATCCAGATCCGGATCTGAGTACTAGAATTTTTTAAGTGATTCTTCACCATTGAGAGATAGGGCTAAAAACAATATAGTACTGCATGGCATAATAATTCAAAAATGTGTCTGGCCCGATATGTTCTTGTGGATCAGGCATTACGTGGCAGAGGTATGCGGCTATGCACTCCACCGGGTGCCCTGCTCATTAATAATGTTTCTGGGATTATATATATATATATATATATATATATATATATATATATATATATATATATATATATATATATATATATATATATATATATACATGTATTAGCAAAGGATGCCTTTTAACTGTGATTTTTATTCTACATGTATCTTTGATTAAAGGAAAATACAGAAAATTCTGCAGAAAATTGTATTGTTTATTACATGACAATTGTTCCATCGTAGAACAGGCACTTATCCGGGCCGTACAGCAACATGTTGTCCCCAATTGTGCAGGTCACCGAGTCGCTTGTTGAGGTCGCATTGCTCCAGCCGAAGCATATACTGTGCAGTTGGGTCAGGAAATTGGAATTTGTTCAGGGTGCCAGCATTAACTCGCATATTCTCTAAGAAGGACACCATAGGATCTTTAACGTCCACCGACTAAAGGTGGTAGAATAAATTAAACGTTCATTCGAGGGACAGTGCACTTTGTGATTGAACACAGCGCATGCGAAGCCCCGATCTGATAGTTTATGGTCGGGTCGAGGATTTAACCCTCCAGCTCAAGTGCAAGCATGCTACCTCTGAGATATCCTGCCAGCCCACAACCTATGTGCGTCGTTAGTCGTTGTCAGACTATTGAGTGAGAGTGTAACTGGTGATGTAAACTTCCATCATTCAGTTGCTCTGAAATTGGCTCGTTGACCAAAAAAAACAGAAACTAAGTGTTTGTTATAGATAAAGGGATCGCAAGACGGTATCTTGGAACCCCACCTGGCTGCACCTCATAAACCGATCAACACTCAATCATGCATAATCGCGACGGGTGGCGTTCAATAGGGTAGAGAACGAGATATTCAAGAGTTCAAGACACGTTGGAAAGGTCACGAGGCGTACGCATATATAAATAAACTAGAGTAATTCGACTGCGTGCAGTCGACGGGGTATGCCTCCGCTCTCCCGCACAAACACTTGAGTATTGACATATTTGACCCTTGACCTTTATCATATCTGGCCCAAAATCTACTCAGTTAATTGCCCTGTCTAACTTTACCTTTGTACCAAGTTTGATGAAATTCTGTCCAATATTTCTTGAGTTTGGGCATAAACAGTAAAATTTCAGTTTGGGCGTAAACAGGAAAATTTCAGAGTTTGACCTTGACCTTTATCACATCTGGCCCAAAATCTAATCACTTAATTGCCCTGTCTTACTTTACCTTTATACCAAGTTTTATGAAATTCTACAATTTGCTTCTTGAGTTATCGCGTAAACGAAAATCCGGACAGACGGACGAACGGACGGACGGACAGATGGACGGACGGACAACCCGGAAATATAATGCCTCCGGCACCCTTGGTGCGGAGGCATAATAATAAAATACACTTACACATTTCCTTGTTAATTACAAAAAATATTTCTGTTGATTAATCAACAAAACACGTTCCGTTTCATGGACAACAAGCATGTCAGACCCGTCAGAGCAAAGTGATGGGAAAACCAATTTTTAGGTTAAAAAAAACTGGTGTTGGTGTTGGTGGTGGTGATGTTGGTGGTAGTGGTGGTGGTGGTGCATCTCCATGTACTTTCATATATTGATTTTCTATTGTTTCGAGAAGTATTTCCACATATAATTTTTGTGTGCCCCTTCAGTGTCCACGGCGCATGATTCGAACGGGTTCCTGCTGTTGTAAAATAATAAACGGTCCCGATGGAGCCACAACCCTAACAGCTCAATGTCCTGCTGAAAGGCATTCTTATGGTAAAACGGACACGACGTCGTCTTATAAAACTTTCAAATTCTTGTTCCAAGTAAATCCATTATTATTAGTCTACGACGGCAGGAATCCTTTAGAATAAGGCATGACGGACCGGACGGACACACACACACACTTTTTCAGAGCATCCATGTCGTTGCCAGAACTTTTTGATGCTCGTCGTCTGACCCACAGGTTATTGGGACGAACTAACAAAATGGAACTTTTTTCCTCCAGCGAGAAAAATCGAACCAAGCGAAACAAGCTTTTTCTCAAAAGAACAAAAACAAAAGTTTTGATACAACTCATTTCCCTCCCCAGTCGGACTGCAGCGATCGTCTCCCGCCGGCTCAATGTACCCGTCCAATCAAAAAGGAGAACAACGTGACGAGCCGCTGATGCCCTCTTGTGATTGGAGGAAAGTTTTTGGCCGCCGTGCCCGGCTCACGTCGTGCGGGCCAAACGAGTCAAAGTTACAAAGGGGGTGAAAACGATTAAGCGTTTTTAAATCTCCGACCGTTAGCATTTCCATCCGTCTCGCAGGAAAATAATGATCACGTGCTTCAGGGTCGATTAGCCGCCCAATGAAGGACATAATTAATATCCGTTGTCTGAAGCACGCACAGGTAAGCGAGGGAGACGCACTCTTTAAACGGGTGTTATCCGCACGGATTCGACACACGTCGGCTCTCACTGTTGGAAGGGTTCACCGTCCTTCAATTAAATGTGATTTCGGATTGTTTGGGTTTAAGCGGAACAAGCACGGGGTGTTTGAGTGCCACCCCCCCCCCCCACACAACTCTCCTACCCCCCCTCCTCCCTTTAGGCACCTTTGGTTCCTTTGATGGGAGCGCCGTGAAAATGCTCGCGGTGAGATTGCTCTCCAAAGATGCTAAAAGCAGTCTCAGTCTCTCTGTCTCTCTCTCTCTCTGTCACTCTGACCTCGTTGTTTATTTACTTTGTGAGAAAAAAGACAACAAACAGATCGGCCATCGGAATTTGAAACCTGATCCGGGAGACGAGCGCGTGCAGAAGCACACCGACGACGGTGGGGGGATCTCACCACAACCCCCCCCCTTCAACAGCCCATAAAACAAAAAAAAACTTGAAACAAAGACAAACTTTTCAAACAAAACTTTACAAAAACTCGCCAATACTGTGTTCGCCTTCCCATTGAAGTTTGTTACAATATCGAGTTACGCACCACCAGTGGTTTCGGATCACAATTTATATATTGTTTTAATGTTTCCGATCCTCCCTCATCACCAACCCCCAACTATCCTAACCCCCCCCCCACCCCTGTTCCTTGAGGATAAAGACAGTTATGCAAACAAAAGGGCGAACAATGTCAATAAATTTAATAATTCATCCCAAACATCCCCCGTTACTCCTGATGGGTAAACTTACCTGATGCTGCGAACAGAAGCCCTCTCGACCTCAATCCCTCCCTTCCTGCTTTGTTTGTCTCTCTCTACGATACAACAGTCGGCAGAGTAAGCGCTACACCACAGGCAGACAGAGGTATCTGACCAACTCGAGCTTCGAGACCCTTAAAAAGTTCCACGAAAACCGTTTTAAAAACGTCCTTTCTTGATGGGCGGAGCTTACGGCCCGAAAGGGGCGGGGTTTAAAAGGGCGGGGACGCTGTACGCCCCTCCCTCCGCTCACACCTTCACCGTGCAAACGGAAACAGATGTTTACACTATTGGTTGTCAATTAACTCGAAACGGTGGCAATGTGTGTGTGCGCCCGTTTTAACGTCCATCTGAGGGACGACGAGGGACGATGCCTGCGTCCTGCGATACAACAGGATGGCAGTTTATAGCCGGGTAGAGATTCGAACCCAGGCTGGACAGCTTTGAGATGAGTGTGCGTACCTGCACAGCCCCACTGGGTGCGTCGCTTGATAAGTAACACTCAAGTTGAGTTTTGCCAAATTCCTCATTCATACAAGCGACATAATTAGAGTACGAGTACCGGTATCAATGACTCTACCTGTGCATGCCGACTGCAGCTCATGATTGTACAGGTAACCAACCCCAGGCAAGACATGTATTGCTCTGACACGGGCACACAATGGTCTGCTGTTTCGCAAGAGACTTTGGGATTGTAGCGTTTAATTAGATGGAGTTCGAGATTGCGACGTCGCTGATTCATGATGACAGACGCGCAAGCACGACGAATGTTGCGAATTAATTACAGGGCGTGCGATGACATTTAATGAGTAATAATGGAAAGCAACCCCCTTCTCCCCCTCTCTCACTTTCACTCTCCACTCTCACTCTCTGCACGACGAGTCTTTTATTTATTAAGCTATTTATTGATTTTTGAAATCGCAAACACCTTTTCATCGACGGTCCACAAAAGGTGTTGGTAAACCATTCACGTGCCAATTACAAGTTAATCACGAGTTTGAAACTTTGCTCACAAATCACAAGTTAAGATCTTCACACACAAATTGCATGTTAAACATGAGTTAAGATCTAAACACACAAATTGCATGTTAAACATGAGTTAAGAGCTTCACACACAAATTGTTTGTAAAATACGAGTTAAGATCGTCACACACAAATTGTGTGTTAAACACGAGTTAAGATCTTCACACACAAATTTTATGTTAAACACGAGTTAAGATCTTCACACACAAATTGCATGTTAAACATGAGTTAAGAGCTTCACACACAAATTGCTTGTAAAATATGAGTTAAGATCTTCACACACAAATTGTGTGTTAAACATGAGTTAAGATCTTCACACACAAATTTTATGTTAAATACGAGTTAAGATCTTCACACACAAATTTCATGTTAAACATGAGTTAAGATCTAAACACACAAATTTTATGTTAAACATGAGTTAAGATCTTAACACACAAATTTTATATTAAACACGAGTTAAGATCTTCACACACAAATTTTATATTAAACACGAGTTAAGATCTTCACACACAAATTTTATGTTAAACACGAGTTAAGATCTTCACACACAAATTGTGTGTTAAACATGAGTTAAGATCTTCACACACAAATTTTTTGTGAAACACGAGTTAAGATCTTCACACACAAATTGCTTGTTAAATACGAGTTAAGAGCTTCACACACAAAATGCTTGTAAAATATGAGTTAAGATCTTCACACACAAATTGTGTGTTAAACACGAGTTAAGATCTTCACACACAAATTGCATGTTAAACATGAGTTAAGAGCTTCACACACAAATTGCTTCTAAAATATGAGTTAATATCTTCACACACAAATTGCATGTTAAACATGAGTTAAGAGCTTCACACACAAATTGCTTGTAAAATACGAGTTAAGATCTTCACACACAAATTGTGTGTTAAACACGAGTTAAGATCTTCACACACAAATTTTATGTTAAATACGAGTTAAGATCTTCACACACAAATTGCATGTTAAATACGAGTTAAGATCTTCACACACAAATTGCATGTTAAACACGAGTTAAGAGCTTCACACACAAATTGCTTGTAAAATATGAGTTAAGATCTTCACACACAAATTGTGTGTTAAACACGAGTTAAGATCTTCACACACAAATTTTATGTTAAATACGAGTTAAGATCTTCACACACAAATTGCATGTTAAATACGAGTTAAGATCTTCACACACAAATTGCTTGTAAAATATGAGTTAAGATCTTCACACACAAATTGTGTGTTAAACACGAGTTAAGATCTTCACACACAAATTTTATGTTAAATACGAGTTAAGATCTTCACACACAAATTGCATGTTAAACACGAGTTAAGAGCTTCACACACAAATTGCTTGTAAAATATGAGTTAAGATCTTCACACACAAATTGTGTGTTAAACACGAGTTAAGATCTTCACACACAAATTTTATGTTAAACACGAGTTAAGATCTTCACACACAAATTGCGTGCTAAACACGAGTTAAGAGCTTCACACACAAATTGCTTGTAAAATATGAGTTAAGATCTTCACACACAAATTATGTGTTAAACACGAGTTAAGATCTTCACACACAAATTTTATGTTAAACACGAGTTAAGATCTTCACACACAAATTGCATGTTAAACATGAGTTAAGAGCTTCACACACAAATTGCTTGTAAAATATGAGTTAAGATCTTCACACACAAATTGCATGTTAAACATGAGTGAAGATCTTCACACACAAATTGCATGTTAAACATGAGTCAAGTTCTTCACACACAAATTGCTTGTAAAATACGAGTTAAGAGCTTCACACACAAATTGCGTGTTAAACATGAGTTAAGATCTTCACACACAAGTTGCATGTTAAACACGAGTTAAGATCTTCACACACAAATTGCTTGTTAAACAAGAGTTAAGATCTTCACACACAAATTGCATGTAAAATACGAGTTAAGATCTTCACACACAAATTGCATGTTAAACATGAGTTAAGAGCTTCACACACAAATTGCTTGTAAAATATGAGTTAAGATCTTCACACACAAATTGCATGTTAAACATGAGTTAAGAGCTTCACACACAAATTGCTTGTAAAATATGAGTTAAGATCTTCACACACAAAATGCTTGTTAAACACGAGTTAAGATCTTCACACAAAAATTGCATGTTAAACACGAGTTGAGATCTTCACACACAAATTGCTTGGAAAACAAGAGTTAAGATTTTCACACACAAATTGCATGTTAAACACGAGTTAAGATCTTCACACACAAATTGCTTGTTAAACAAGAGTTAAGATTTTCACACACAAATTGCTTGTAAAACAGGAGTTAAGATTTTCACACACAAATTGCTTGTAAAATACAAGTTAAGATCTTCACACTCAAATTGCATGGAAAACATGAGTGAAGATCTTCACACTCATTGCATGAAAAACACAAGTTAAGATCTTCGCACACAAATTGCATGTTAAACACGAGTTAAGATCTTCACACACAAATTGCATGTTAAACATGAGTGAAGATCTTCACACACAAATTGCATGTTAAACACGAGTTAAGATCTTCACACACAAATTGCATGTTAAACATGAGTTAAGATCTTCACACACAAATTGCATGTTAAACACGAGTAACGATCTTCACACACAAATTGCATGTTAAACATGAGTGAAGATCTTCACACACAAATTGCTTGTCAAACATGAGTTAAGATCTTCACACACAAATTGCATGTTAAACATGAGTTGCATGTTAAACATGAGTGAAGATCTTCACACACAATTTGCATGTTAAACATGAGTTAAGATCTTCACACACAAATTGCATGTTAAACATGAGTGAAGATCTTCACACACAAATTGCATGTTAAACATGAGTGAAGATCTTCACACACAAATTGCTTGTCAAACATGAGTTAAGATCTTCACACACAAATTGCTTGTCAAACACGAGTTAAGATCTTCACACACAAATTGCTTGTCAAACATGAGTTAAGATCTTCACACACAAATTGCATGTTAAACATGAGTTAAGATCTTCACACACAAACTGCATGTTAAACACGAGTTAAGATCTTCACACACAAATTGCATGTTAAACATGAGTCAAGATCTTCACACACAAATTGCTTGTCAAACATGAGTTAAGATCTTCACACACAAATTGCATGTTAAACATGAGTTGCATGTTAAACATGAGTGAAGATCTTCACACACAATTTGCATGTTAAACATGAGTGAAGATCTTCACACACAAATTGCATGTTAAACATGAGTTAAGATCTTCACACACAAATTGCATGTTAAACATGAGTTGCATGTTAAACATGAGTGAAGATCTTCACACACAATTTGCATGTTAAACACGAGTTAAGATCTTCACACACAAATTGCATGTTAAACATGAGTCAAGATCTTCACACACAAATTGCTTGTCAAACATGAGTTAAGATCTTCACACACAAATTGCATGTTAAACATGAGTTGCATGTTAAACATGAGTGAAGATCTTCACACACAATTTGCATGTTAAACATGTGTGAAGATCTTCACACACAAATTGCATGTTAAACATGAGTCAAGTTCTTCACACACAAATTGCTTGTTAAACAAGAGTTAAGATCTTCACACACAAATTGCATATTAAACATGAGTCAAGATCTTCACACACAATTTGCATGTTAAACACGAGTTAAGATCTTCACACACAAATTGCTTGTTAAACACGAGTTGAGATCTTCACACACAAATTGCTTGTTAAACACGAGTTAAGATCTTCACACACAAATTGCATGTTAAACATGAGTTAAGATCTTCACACACAAATTGCTTGTTAAACAAGAGTTAAGATCTTCACACACAAATTGCTTGTTAAACACGAGTTAAGATCTTCACACACAAATTGCTTGTTGGCCTCCATGACCTTGGTCCATGTTGACCTCAAAAATTATAATTGGTGGTTGAATTCAGTGACTTGAAATATAAATCCTCTTCAAATTTCAAGTCAATGGGATGAAAATTGAGGATTTTGGAAATACCACCTAAGTTGTTGGTTGACCTTTGGCCGATGTTGACCGTTTGGTATGTTGATCTCAAAAATAATTGATTACTTGAATTCAGTGACCTGAAATATATATTCTCTTCAAATTTCAAGTCGATCGGAGGAAATTTGAGGATTTTTGAAATTTCACCAAAGTTGTTGACCTATTGTGTCTATGTTAACCTTTTTAATCTCAAAACCAAGAGGCTTCTTCCTGATGCCAAACTCTACTATGTGGTGAAGTTACATGAAGATCGGTTGAAAATTGTGACCTGTAGGTGAGAGACAAACAGACAGACGGAAAAACAAAATCGATTAAGCAATATACTTTAAAAAAAAAATCTTCGACCTTGTAAGTAACAAACAGACAGAAAGTGGTGAAAACATCAGCCTCTTCACCTTCGGCGGTAGAGGTAATAAAGTTAGCAACTTTACCCACCAATTGCAAGTTTAAACGCAAATTAACAACCGTGTGTGCAAATCGCAAGTTGAAGCCGAGTTAGCAACGTCAAGAACTCAAAATGTAAGTTCAACGCAAGTCAGCAACTTTGTGAAACTTCTTGTTCAAAAACAGAGCGAAGTGCAGCGACGTTACGAGGCACGGTTCCGTGCTGCGGGTCGTGCGCCTCGCCCTCCGGCGCCGTGATGCAGCTCGGAGGGCAGACCCGCTGGGTTGGCACGTAGCTGGGAAATTTCACCACCGGGCCGCCTGGCGAGGCGACGGCAGGGAGGAGGAGCGAGACAAGTTGGGCGCGATCAACATTCGCTGATGGGGCGACTCGCATTGCAAGATTGGCACACAACGTTTCCCATCGTTATGTGAAGATCGGAACGTGCATGCATTGGGGACACACAAGATGAATTGGGGACACACAAGATGCATTGGGGACACACAAGATGAATTGGGGACACACAAGATGAATTGGGGACACACAAGATGCATTGGGGACACACAAGATGAATTGGGGACACACAAGATGCATTGGGGACACACAAGATGCATTGGGGACACACAAGATGCATTGGGGACACACAAGATGAATTGGGGACACTCAAGATGCATTGGGGACACACAAGATGCATTAGGGACACACAAGATGCATTGGAGACACACAAGATGCATTGGGGACACACAAGATGAATTGGGGACACTCAAGATGCATTGGGGACACACAAGATGCATTAGGGACACACAAGATGCATTGGAGACACACAAGATGCATTAGGGACACACAAGATGCATTGGGGACACACAAGATGAATTGGGGACACACAAGATGCATTGGGGACACACAAGATGCATTGGAGACACACAAGATGCATTAGGGACACACAAGATGCATTGGGGACACACAAGATGCATTCGGGACACACAAGATGCATTGGGGACACACAAGATGAATTGGGGACACACAAGATGCATTGGGGACACACAAGATGAATTGGGGACACACAAGATGAATTGGGGACACACAAGATGAATTGGGGACACACAAGATGCATTGGGGACACACAAGATGCATTGGAGACACACAAGATGCATTAGGGACACACAAGATGCATTGGAGACACACAAGATGCATTAGGGACACACAAGATGCATTGGGGACACTCAAGATGCATTGGGGACACACAAGATGCATTGGGGACACACAAGATGCATTGGGGACACACAAGATGCATTGGGGACACACAAGATGAATTGGGGACACACAAGATGCATTGGGGACACACAAGATGAATTGGGGACACACAAGATGAATTGGGGACACACAAGATGCATTGGGGACACACAAGATGAATTGGGGACACACAAGATGCATTGGGGACACACAAGATGAATTGGGGACACACAAGATGCATTGGAGACACACAAGATGCATTCGGGACACACAAGATGCATTGGGGACACACAAGATGAATTGGGGACACACAAGATGCATTGGGGACACACAAGATGAATTGGGGACACACAAGATGAATTGGGGACACACAAGATGCATTGGGGACACACAAGATGAATTGGGGACACACAAGATGCATTCGGGACACACAAGATGCATTGGGGACACACAAGATGAATTGGGGACACACAAGATGCATTGGGGACACACAAGATGAATTGGGGACACACAAGATGCATTGGGGACACACAAGATGCATTGGAGACACACAAGATGCATTAGGGACACACAAGATGCATTGGGGACACACAAGATGCATTCGGGACACACAAGATGCATTGGGGACACACAAGATGAATTGGGGACACACAAGATGCATTGGGGACACACAAGATGAATTGGGGACACACAAGATGAATTGGGGACACACAAGATGCATTGGGGACACACAAGATGCATTGGGGACACACAAGATGCATTGGAGACACACAAGATGCATTAGGGACACACAAGATGCATTGGAGACACACAAGATGCATTAGGGACACACAAGATGCATTGGGGACACACAAGATGCATTGGGGACACACAAGATGCATTAGGGACACACAAGATGCATTAGGGACACAGAAGATGCATTGGGGACACACAAGATGCATTCGGGACACACAAGATGCATTGGGGACACACAAGATGAATTGGGGACACACAAGATGCATTGGGGACACACAAGATGCATTGGAGACACACAAGATGCATTAGGGACACACAAGATGCATTGGAGACACACAAGATGCATTAGGGACACACAAGATGCATTGGGGACACACAAGATGAATTGGGGACACACAAGATGCATTGGGGACACACAAGATGAATTGGGGACACACAAGATGCATTGGGGACACACAAGATGCATTCGGGACACACAAGATGCATTGGGGACACACAAGATGAATTGGGGACACACAAGATGCATTGGGGACACACAAGATGAATTGGGGACACACAAGATGCATTGGGGACACACAAGATGAATTGGGGACACACAAGATGCATTGGGGACACACAAGATGAATTGGGGACACACAAGATGCATTGGAGACACACAAGATGCATTAGGGACACACAAGATGCATTGGAGACACACAAGATGAATTGGGGACACACAAGATGCATTGGGGACACACAAGATGAATTGGGGACACACAAGATGCATTGGGGACACACAAGATGAATTGGGGACACACAAGATGCATTGGAGACACACAAGATGCATTAGGGACACACAAGATGCATTGGAGACACACAAGATGCATTAGGGACACACAAGATGCATTCGGGACACACAAGATGCATTAGGGACACACAAGATGCATTGGGGACACACAAGATGCATTCGGGACACACAAGATGCATTAGGGACACAAGATGCATTAGGGACACAGAAGATGCATTGGGGACACACAAGATGCATTCGGGACACACAAGATGCATTGGGGACACACAAGATGAATTGGGGACACACAAGATGCATTGGGGACACACAAGATGCATTGGAGACACACAAGATGCATTAGGGACACACAAGATGCATTAGGGACACACAAGATGCATTCGGGACACACAAGATGCATTAGGGACACACAAGATGCATTGGGGACACACAAGATGCATTCGGGACACACAAGATGCATTAGGGACACAAGATGCATTAGGGACACAGAAGATGCATTGGGGACACACAAGATGCATTCGGGACACACAAGATGCATTGGGGACACACAAGATGAATTGGGGACACACAAGATGCATTGGGGACACACAAGATGAATTGGGGACACACAAGATGCATTGGGGACACACAAGATGCATTGGAGACACACAAGATGCATTGGGGACACACAAGATGCATTCGGGACACACAAGATGCATTGGGGACACACAAGATGAATTGGGGACACACAAGATGCATTGGGGACACACAAGATGAATTGGGGACACACAAGATGAATTGGGGACACACAAGATGCATTGGGGACACACAAGATGCATTGGAGACACACAAGATGCATTAGGGACACACAAGATGCATTGGGGACACACAAGATGCATTGGGGACACACAAGATGCATTAGGGACACACAAGATGCATTAGGGACACAGAAGATGCATTGGGGACACACAAGATGCATTGGAGACACACAAGATGCATTGGGGACACACAAGATGCATTCGGGACACACAAGATGCATTGGGGACACACAAGATGAATTGGGGACACACAAGATGCATTGGGGACACACAAGATGAATTGGGGACACACAAGATGAATTGGGGACACACAAGATGCATTGGGGACACACAAGATGCATTGGAGACACACAAGATGCATTAGGGACACACAAGATGCATTGGAGACACACAAGATGCATTAGGGACACACAAGATGCATTGGGGACACACAAGATGAATTGGGGACACACAAGATGCATTGGGGACACACAAGATGCATTGGGGACACACAAGATGCATTGGGGACACTCAAGATGCATTGGGGACACACAAGATGCATTGGAGACACACAAGATGCATTAGGGACACACAAGATGCATTAGGGACACACAAGATGCATTGGGGACACACAAGATGAATTGGGGACACACAAGATGCATTGGGGACACACAAGATGCATTGGGGACACACAAGATGCATTGGGGACACACAAGATGCATTGGGGACACTCAAGATGCATTGGGGACACACAAGATGCATTGGGGACACTCAAGATGCATTGGGGACACACAAGATGAATTGGGGACACTCAAGATGCATTGGGGACACACAAGATGCATTGTGGACGACGACGCGTCTAACAGCTATATTTATTCTTGGAAAATGGTATGAAACGCCATTATGTTGGCCTTTCGTTGATCAAGATATAATTATTGATCAGCAATCAATATGATGTTGAACCAAGACGCTGGTTCTTGATGGGGTTGGCAAGAACAGCTACTCAGTGGTGCCCCCAATGCACCCCCGTGCGTGTCTCAATGATTGAGTGTTCATTGAGGTTGAATCCTCCGTCATGGGAATCCCATCACTTATGTGAAGATGTACATTTATAAAGATGTGGATGACAGGGTACATAGATGGGGCTGGTTGCCTAACCTGGGTTCGAATCCCATCCCAGCAATAAACTGTCATCTCAGTGTTTCGCGGGCAGATGATTCATCAATGTGTTTCGTCTCTCGGATTGACGTTAAACTTACCTTCACGTCTGCTGGTATTAAAGATGCTATGGTGTCCTTGGTGAAGAGTATGCGAGCGATCGCCGGCACCCTGAACAAATTACAAAATTCCTTCCCTAACCTTAGTCGAACGTCAGGCCTGGCCAGCCGGTTCGTGAAAGACTTGGGCCAAGTTTCCCCTGGCCAACCCCCATAAGAACGTGGGAATGATTGTAGCTAAAGAAGAAGGGTGTATATATTGTGTGGTGCAACACATATATTGTGTGGTGACACCGCGCATGATGGTCCCAATGACCCTTTTTGAGCGAAATATGCAGAGTATGAGGAACTATGCTCCACTCATCGACAGTCACCTCGTGGCCCCTTTACATCCTTGGATAACGACCGCACATTCTGACAACGACGGGTCTTCAACCGGGCGTCCACCGAGACAGGAAATGAGGATATCCGATGACGTGGTGATCGGGATCGATGTGATGCTAGGTTCCCACTGTCGTGCGATCCGTTACGAACTCCACGATTGGCCATTCCTAGCTGATCATGGAATTTCTCTGAAAATCTGGTCTCACAGAGCGTGGTGTTTGTCTCGTCTAAGATCGATCCCGATCACCACGATTAGGAACCACGATTAGATGCGACCTGTCGCGCTTTGTTACGATGCAATACGATCTGATACGATGATCCCGATTGACAATTGATCGTGTTGATCGTAGAAAAATTTTGAACCGTTCAAAAATTTTCTACGATTAACACGATTGCCACGACTGACCTCAAGATCTGATAAGATCTGATAGGATCACCACGATTAGTCCACGATTAAGACCACGATTTCAATCGTGCCGCGCATCGTGATAGTGGGAACCCAGTTTCAGACAACACAAACACCACGCTCTGGTGAGATGTGTTGCGATCTCCCACGATCTGTCACGATCTATTACGACGCTCTGTCGGGTCCCATTGCTCAAGACCTGACACGAATGACTCACGAGCAGATAAGAGTTGATCCGAGAAGATGCGAGTAGATACGAGTAGTTACGTTTTTAGACGAACGCTCACGATCTGTAACGAGTTCTCGTGCCTATATATATATATATATATATATATATATATATATATATATATATATATATATATATATATATATATATATATATATATATATATATATATATATATATATATATATATATATATATATATATATATATATACATATACATACATACATATATACCGGACAAGATTTAATGAGTCTCTTTCAGCGATCTACTCTTGAAGAGAGCACATCTTTTAGTAACCTACCTTTGCTAGTAATTTTTAGAGCCTTTGAGAGATGCCACCCAATGGTATCAGAGGCAAGAAGGGAAAGGGCAAGGCTGTCCCTCCACCGGAGCCTGAACCAGTCCAGCCAGAGCCGGCACCAGAGGAGACAGATGAGAGCTACCCCTCCGAGAAAGCAAAGAGAAAAAAAACAGTCACTGCCTTCTCTGAACAGCAAAAGGAGGAAATCATCGAGTTCTTCATGAGAAATGAGGTCCTGTACAGCAAATGCCTTTCGGGGTTCAAGGATGTTACCCAGAAGGAGAATCTCTGGGCTGCACAGGCTGCCAAGATGAATGGTACTGCAGAGCAGCTAAAAATATGGTACTCAAGCATGAGGACCATGATGGGCCAGCTGAAGAAACGTGCCAAGAAGAGTGGGTCAGGAGGAGATGCATTTACTGACATGAACAGCACAGAGAAGTGGGTATGGGATAAGTTCTCTTTTTTTGATCCCTCACATTGAGACTGTGGATGCCAGAAATGTGGCCTCCTTTGCAGCAGCAGCAGCAGCAAGTGCCAGTGGCACTGAACTCACACCTTCCACCAACCAAAACTCAGTAGTTGCCTCTACCACCAGCAGGGTTCCAACACCAACACTCCCAGCAGCCTCACCACCAGCCTCCCAGACAGCCTCCCAGCCAGGGTCGGTCGGCTCCAGACGGGGCAGTGAGGATAGGATGACCTCTGGAGAACTGAGTAAGTATTAACTCTCCTAATAACAATTGCAGTTTCATTTAATTTCACATTAAGATATTCTTTGAGTAATAATTACGAGAAATAATAACATTCCTAAAAAAGAAAAGGCTCCCTCTTTGGTGTAGTGGGAGGGTCAAAAAGATTATATTTAGTGGGACCTAAAATATTTTTAGTCGGACTAAAATTTTTTAGTGGGGCTAGAAATAATTTAAGTGGGACTAAAATAATTTTTAGTCCCACTAAATATAATTTTAATCCCACTAAAATGATCTTTTTGGCCATCCCGGTAACAATATCCCTCGCTTTTTCTCTTTCAGAAGAACTGCTGGTTGAATTCATGTCCAGAAGTACTGCTGCGTGTGGCAGCTCCTACTTTGGAAAGAATGTGGAGGAGATCCTGTCCAAGTTGCCTGGGGAGATCAGGAGGGATGCTGAGGCGAACATCATGCAGGAGCTACAGAGGGCTCAACGGGCAGCTGAGCATAGCCAGACGCAGCCACCACCAAGCCAAGACCAGCAGGCCCCCATCCAGTTCCAGCAGCAGTTCCAGCAGGCCATGTGGCAGCCTCAACCCTCCCAGTGGGCACCTCGCCCTGTAGGACCTCCACCCAGTATCTGGGGTAGTCAGGACCACAGCTACGTCCAGCGACAGTTCCCCACGCTCCCGATGACCTGCCCACAAACCAATAAGCCTCAGCCAGGACACTCCTTTGTCGGGCTGCTGGGACCCAGTACACCAGATCCCGGCAGTTTCAACCTCTCCTCGCAGCTCAACACCCCTGATCCACTTGCTAAGGATGATGACACAGACCTGTACCAGGAACGGGAAGACCCCCTGGACGACCAGTATTTACTCCTTGTGGTAGAAGTCCCCCAAGAAACAGACACTCCTTAATGGCCATCTTTAAGGCCACTCACTTCCTCTCAATAGAACAATATGTTATGATAACAAAAAAATAAAAGAAATAGAAAATAAAAAAATAAAATAAAAAGAAAGTCGTGAACTTACTTGTCTGCATGAATATTTATTTCACGTTACACTGAATGGTATAGATACTCATTTCAACACATCAATAAAAAATAAATTTGAAAACTTTGTGACAAAAGGAGAATTTGCTCATAACGAGCCAATTCTCCTTTTGTGACAAAGTTTTCTACTCTGTCACATGATCTTACCACAATTTAGGCAAGTTTTGAATAGTCATATGCAAAGGTCTTCAATTTGGAAAAGTCCATTTCCTCCGGGGTTATTTTTCAGAAACAAAATTCAAAATGTCAAATATCATCCTCTCCACCTTCCGCGTCACGCAGCCCAGCCATCCTGTTCTGCCATGCGACCGCACCTTGTGGTGAGTTGAAGAAGGCGTTCAGGAGTTCCCTCTGATGCTTCGCCTCTGCTGTAGCTGAATTGCTATGTGCAGGAGGTTGATCCACATCTAGCCAGTCCACTTGGTCCCTCCATGCCCCTGGGATGACATTGTGGTTTTCATTCTCATGGTATGCCTCTTGTGCTGCAATGCCTGGATGCCTCAGCCTCAGTAGGTTGTGCAGAACCACTGCCACCTCCACTATATCCTTCACAGTATTTGGCTTCTACTATAGAGTCCTGAGAAGACACCTGAAGCTATTGGCCAGGATCCCAAAGGCATTTTCCACCACTCTCCTCCCCCTTGAGAGTCTGTAGGTGAAAATCCTCTCCTCCCTGGACATCCCTCTTCTGCCGTATGGCTTCATGAGCTAGTTCCTGAGTGCGAAGGCATCATCCCCTAGGATGAATTAGGGCATGTCTTGATGGTTATCAGGGATTGCAGTCAGAGGGAAGGGTGGGGGGAGTCCTCGGGCATCCTCTTCCAGGCCGCTGAACAGCTCCGAGTCACCAAATATCTGAGCATCTGACATGTGTCCTTTTCCACCAAGCTCAATCCACACAAACTTGTAATCTGCATCCACCAGGGGCAGGAGTGGTATCGAAAAGAAGCCCTTGTAATTGTAGTACAGGCTGCCAGTGCATGGTGGCTTCTTGATAGCAATGTGTTTGCCATCCAGGGCCCCAATGGCATGGGGGATGTTCCATCTTTGGTCAAACTGGTTAGCTACGGCTCTCCAGGCTTCAGGGGTCACAGGTAGGCTGAACACTTCATCTTTGTACGCTTGCACAATTGCCTGGCACACTTCTGGAACCATCTCTGAGATGCTGGACACTCCACACCTAAAGGCATACGCAAGGGACCGATAGTTGTCTCCAGTTGTGAGGTGCATCAGTGTCACTGCCAGTTTCAGTCCAGGTGAGAGGGGTTGCCTGAAACTGGTGACTTCCCTCTCGTTTGGTGGGGCCACCTTCTGCAAGACTTCATCAAAGAGCTGTAGTGTTAACCTTGTGTAGTTTTGGAACGCTACTGGATCCTCCAGCCTCAAATGGGTGTCCAGGAGGCTGGAGAACTGACCAAGCTGTTGTCTCCTCTCCTCTCTGAGCCATGGTCGCACCCAGAACTGCCTGACTGCAGCTCTCCTGGCCCTTTGTGGTTGGGATTGTAGCTGGTCTGTCTGCTGCTCGTCTTCTTCCTCTCCGGCGATAATGTAAGTACACAGTAATACTGCAAATGCCATGTTGTCATCATCAATGGTTGAGGGTTGTAGTGTTCACTCTGTAGCACAGACATTGCAGCACAGACAGAGGAAAAGGTTAAATGGAGCAACAAAGTGATTGTCCATGGTGATTTGCTCTCCTTTCACCAATATTGCATGTTTGAAGTCACCATTTTCTGGAAATCTTCACCAATATTCTGGAAACGCATGTTCATGGACAATGGTGTCACTTTGAAAGTTTTGGAAATTGCTTGGTGCATCCTTGGTCCTGTCCAATTCCTTTGGTGGTCGTATGGCAGCTTAGCTGCCGGGGTAGCTATCATTTATTGAAGCGCGACTGTGTCGCTGATGCAATGCTCCCTCTACCAGTACACACACTGGAACTGGTACTCGTTTCGCCGACCGCGGAAGGATGACAGGCTGAGTCAACCCCCTGGTGTATTAATTCAGCGGCCGACGGGGCTTGAACTCAGGACCCGAGGATTCCAAGCCGCCACCCTAACCACTGAGCCAACATCAGACTCTCCAATTCCTTTCATGCAGGGACTGAACAAATGTTGTTTCCACATGGGCCATGAATCATACTCCTAGTAATTATTTTGTAGAGTTGTGGATTTTTTTTCCTTATCAGGAAATTCTGCAGACACGATCTTGTGAATATCTTCTGCAGTTTGTGACTTTGTCTCATCAACAAGTAGCGAGATGTGAGCATGAGAAAGTCCTCTCTTTTGCCATTCAAGATTGGCTGAATGAGCTTTAATGTTTTAAAGAAGATTATTTGAAAGTAAATTATCCACGAGTGAATCACACTTAAGTTTGAAAACTCAAGCACAAAGGTCTGGCTGATCTCTTGGGCTTTCTCCTGGATGTAATGCTTGCTGATTTCACTCCACTTTGGATTAGTTGTGAAAGTGAAGAAGAGATATGGCTGGCTTTCCCATGTGACGAACCACTGTCATGCTCTTCTGAAAGCATTCATCTTATAACCATGGAGAACCATAGATGGTTCGAGGCAGAATGACTCTTCTGCCAGCATTTGCGTCATCTTCAACAGCATAATCTTAAACACTTGGACAGCATCAATGACACCTTGGTACTTTTCAGCTTCAATTGTTTTTGGTTGTGCTTGACCCAATCCATTTGACACCGCTCAATTTTTGCCCAGGGATGTACTGCATCCTGCCGCATCAATCGTTGCCTCTTCATGATGGCATTAAAGTCATCCTTTCGAACTTCCAACCGATATGAGTCGATGTCCGTTGGATTAAGTGTTCTTCCATCTTCCTTCTTTAGATTTATCTGCCAGGCGTCATAACCATGAGGGAACAGGATAACATAATGCAAAGGATCAGATGAACGATGCAGTGAGTTGATCGATTGAATGCTACCATCTCTGCAAGCCAACAGCAGGCTTGTATGCCCTGATGTTTGAAAGGAATGTTTTGCCACTTTAGTTGACATTGAAGTACAGTAACACCCCGACATTTACAGGGAATACGTTCCTGAAAAATTCCACAAATGTCGAATCCACGAATGTCAGGGCATTGATTTAATGGGGAAAATGGGGATAGGTTCCTGGTGATTCATGATTCATAAGGGGAAAATTAAAAATTTTTACGAACACGAATGCACAAAATTACAGTTTCATTAAAATGCTTACAAATAAATAAACACCAACAGCGGGTACTGTTTCCAATTTTTATTTAAGATATGACATAACTTTTGATGTGATGATGATGATGATTAGAATCCAGTGAACTCCTCTGAAGAGGATGCAGGTGAGGATGCTGATGGTGTTGAGGAGGATGGGCCGGAGCGAAAAAAAAAATCAAGCTTAAATGAGCTAAGATCCTCATCCTCTTCATGATGACGTCATAAAAACGAATATGACGTCATTGTGATGTATCAGGTTTGCGATAAATTATCTGTGCTAATGCCCGCGTGATTCCCGCAAACGAAATTCAAACAGCTTGCCTAGTTTCGGAGATAATGGTATAGGCGATTTCCATTAGCGGCGATATTATGATGTCAACTTTTTTTCTCGGAAGAAATTCCAAAATCGGAGATGGTTACTGCCTGCGCGTGGTATTTGTACATATACATGGCAAGTTTCACGAAGATCCGATGAAAACTGTAGGCTGCGAAACAAAAAAGTGCACAAGAAGAAGCAGAAGAACACCAACATGAGTAAAACTTAGAGATCCTCCACGAGGATCTAAAAATGGGTCATCGAAAGCTGTTTTGCTGAGTGCTGCAGGTTTCTGTGTTGCTCTTTGTATGGGAGCAAAACATCATCCAACCCCCTCTTCAAAAGGAGGTGTTGCTCCATCACTGGGTTAGCATCTTGCAACCTGTCAGTGACTGCCCTCATATCCTACAGCACCTGAACCAGGAACTTGATGGCCAGGTTGGGCCTCACCACATCTTCCTCCTCTTCACTGCACTCCTCCTCCTCGGAAACCTTGGTGATGGCCTCCCTCCATCTCCTCCTTAGTCAGTTCCTCCCCATGCGAGGCAATGAGCTTCTCCAATTCCTCAGGCTCTATATCGTCGAAGCCTTCCCCCCTCCCATCTCCCGTGCCAACCCGGAAATTTTCAGCCCCTCTTCCATGGTGTTGGGAAAACCTCTGAAGTTGTTGACTGCCTGTGGCCATAGGTTTTGCCAGCAAGCATTGATGGGGAAGGCTTTCACTTCGTCCAGCAAGTCTTCGACGGCGCTGATGCAGTGCACTATGTTGAAGTCCTTCCAACATTTCCTTACTAGGTTTGGGGTCAGACTCCATCGCACCCAAGATGTGATGGAATTGTCCACAGTGGTTTTCTCTCCTGTCACTGTCATTGTGTGTATGAAGCAACCATTTTCTGGAGATCTTCACCTATATTCTGAAAACGCATGTTCTTGGCCAACGGTGTGGCTTCGAAAGTCTTTTGGAATTGTTCGGTGCATTTTCGGTCCTGTCCAATTTCTGTCCAAGGGATATCTTCAGTCCTTTACATCTAGTACATGAGATCTCAACCTGGTGGGTGTAATATGTTTTTAACGTCAAAATTACCGCTTGGCCGAGTGGTTGGATCAGTGAGGTGGTGTTGGGTGGCAGGAAGATGACTTCGACATTGGGATGGGCTACCGTTAGCACCTCAGAGTGGCCAGGCAGGTTGTCCACCAACAGGAGGACCTTGAAGGAATGATTCTTTACTGCAAGGTACCTCTCCACTTGAGGGATAAAACAGTTGTCGTACAAAGGTGGTTTATGCGTGCGTAGAGCTGCTTTATGTGCGGCTGGTAGGAGATGGTTTTAGAGCTGCTTTAAATGCACATGGCTGGTGAGAGATGATTCATGCGCCCACAAAAACCGTGAATAGCTGAAACACAGGGGCCGCGAAAGTAGAAGCAGGTCACATTTTATAAACCGTGACCACGTGTGGTTCACGAATGTCCATTCCGCAAATGTCGGGGATTCACGGTATTTAATCAAATGGGGAGGAGGTGGAGTAAATGGTTGAAGTTTGACTTTCCCTTTGCCACAGCAGACCGATTCAGATTCATCATTCCACTTACATGCAATACAGTATTAACAACATTGTTCAAAGAAGTTTTCAACATTGTGCTGCCCAAGGGCATGTCCTGGGAGGAGAGTTGCCTCACAAAATTGATTATCATTGTCCCATGCAGCATTTGTTATAGTTTGATTTGTTCACATCTTGACAATCTGGTGGGTTTTTTTTTTGATAGCCTGATGATTCTTGTACAATCACTTGGACAGCTGCTGAACCCCACCCACAATTGTCGCTTGACTCCACCTACAATGGTTACCAGACAAAATATCATGGCCACCATCTTGGTTTTCTGGTAGGACAATGGCATCAGGCCTGCAGGCCTCTGCTGACTATATATTGACCAGGTTTGTTTGTTCTTTTTTGCATCAGAATTTCAATGGGTTTGTTTCAGTCGTTTCTGAGACAATTTTGTTAAATATAATATGATTTTCAGCAGGTTTGCTTCAATAGTGTTCCTCACGATGAGGGACCACGGAAAATGTAATGATACTTCGAATAAAAATGATCAGTAAGCTTAAATCGAGCCCGACACTACACATGACACGCATGTAATACACATAACCTCCCTACATACTCCCTTTTGGTTCACGAGTCATTAAGTGACCACTATATTCGTTATGGTGTGTGTGTCTGTCTGTCTGTCTGCTGTCTGTCCCGAGCATAGCTCCGTGGGATTTGATCCGATCCTGATAAAATTTGGGTGGGAGGTTTATATCATGATCTAGTTGTGTTTTCCTGAGAATGGGCTTGGTGTGCCCATTATGGGCGGAGCGACGCCCAAACAACGTGTGTTTTTAGGGGGTAGCCGGTTTCAAGTTACATCTTCTCCGAGGGGGTTTGTTGAATCTGGCAGGGGTTTCAATATTTGGTTAGGCCAATGGCACCTGCATAGCCCCACAGAGCTCGATTTTTCATTTTCGTCCCAAGGTCAACGTCACAAGGTCACGAACTTAGAAAATTGCGAATTTTGACATAAAAATCATACGACCACCCAAACTTTGAGAGCTAGGATGACAATATTTTTTATGCATAATCTTGAGGTCATTCCCCACCTAAAGTCGTGAAACCATTTTGCTCTATCTCGAACACCTTGCCGTGGCGCCCCCTTCAAGTTTGTTTTTACGCTGATTTCATCAAAGTATGGATATATAATCCGAGGAGTGCGGAATGCCATATAGCCTATATGACGTCATATTGTTCCTGGAATGTTCCAGAGGAAGTTTTGCACCAAAGGTCATAATCCTTGACCTTTGACCTTTAAAATTCACAAAGGTCAAATTTTCAAAGTTGTGGGAGTCGAACCGGGTTTTCGACCTTCTTTGACGAACTAACTCCAATAAGCTATAGCACGTATCCTGTTTCCTTATTTTAATGTCCACAACATTGTTTTGTGACCTTTAAAGGTTATGCAAAGGTCAAATTTTGAAAGTTGTTGAACGAAACTGGGTTTTCGACATTTTGCAGCGAATAACCCGTCACTCGTACCACATCATGTTGATCATTTTTTATAACTTGGTCAAACATTATCACATTGTCTCATCCTTGACTTCTGAAACAATCTACATCGTCAAATACCGCTCGTGAACCATCGTCGTCTTCAGACTTGTCCTGAAGTAATTTTATTTAAAACCATCCAATTTTTCTCGGGTTGTTTCAATCGAGTGTTGCTCACGATGCGGTCTGCATGCGTCTTTTGATACCTCTGCCACACCTGAGTAAAATTTAAAAAAATGCTTCACTCATGATTAAAACTGGACCACACTTGGTGAACGTAGTCTCCTCAATTTATGTGTTCTTTTTTGAAAGTTTTCCCCCCCATCAGCTTTTGTGTACAATTTAAGCTTTTTTTTTGCATTGCTGGTTGTGACTACAGTTTATCTGGATTTTAGAAAAAATAAAAAAAAAATCGAAAATTTCAGCACAAATCAGATACACCATGAAAAGGTGTAGAACTAAAGAAAATACGTACAAAAACTAGATACATGTCTTCTCTTCCTCATACTTTGTAGAGAACACCATGAAGGTTTCAGCTTAACCTTGCCACCGATATATGCATAAGAGGCTGGACAAAGAAACACACAAGCATTTGCTCCATTATATGGTAATGTCATAGCGCGAGCGGTCCAGGTTAAACCACCGACCCCAAATTGTGGTGACGGGCAGTTAACACCGCCAGCCCGGAAGGTCGAACTTCTTCCTTGGAGGCCTACAGCCGAGACTAGGAGATTAATGTGTGCGCGGGAAGGGTGGGGCGCAGTGGCGGTGCAACGTGGGCACAGGAATGGATGCACAGGGGGGTTTATACTCGAACCCCATGACAAATACATGGATACAGCTCCTTAAAATTAACACATTTAATGAAAATAATAATATTTACAAGGGTAATTATAAATATGAGAGGTAAATTAAAGTCGAAGTCGAGCTGCCTCTACACACAGACTTAAATACAAACAAGGGGAAACAAAATAAAAGAAAAGCAATCCTTCCTTTATTCTGGCACTTCGCTTGGCCCAGAGATGGTTTTCGTGGAACTTGGAATCGAGGTGCTTCTATTTGCACGTGTAGATGCTCGCAAAATGTTGCCAACTTGCTCTCTCACAGCGAGACAAACATACGTCAGGTAATTTGTGAGCGGTATTCAACATAAAGGCTCAGAGACCCCGTGCAGCTGTTTCGTGTGTCGATCGTCCTCACCGACCCACTATTTGACATACATGAGGCTCAGGATCTGTTCCTCACGACCCAACCAAGAGCCAAAGGCCAGCATCTTGCTTCACCACGCGAACCAAATCGCCTCAACACAAATACAAGAATCATGCCATCTTCTTCATGTGTCAAAGGAAAGCCAGTTGTAAAGCCCTGTTCTTGCAGCCCACCTCTGAGCTACGTTCTCTCTCGGCCATGTGTGTCCCTCACTCCGCACCCGTGCGTTCCTCCTCTAAACTTCACACTGACATCGTGTGTGCACTTTCCCGATCTCTCAATGAACTGACTGACATCGCCGAACCACCATTTCCTTCTCGCACGAAACCCGGAAAGGCGGGGCCTCAGCCCGCTCGGCACGTTTGGCTAATTTCTGATGTCATGCCCATCAATCATCAGCCTCAGGGACATGACTTTGCCCGCCGTCACCCTTGGAGGCTAGGCTTCTGCCTGCTCGGCACGTTTGGCTCGTTTGTAAATGTAAAAACATAGGAATAGGTTACAGGGTGGCAATCACATGCTGGGGGAACTTATTCTTAATCCCTATAGAATTAATACTGCACCACCCCGTGTGGTGACATGTGACACTTAAGCTCATAGTTTCCCTACTTAATTACATCGAGATGTCTCCTACACATGCACGGACCAAACAACTCTATTAAATCCTAACTTCCCGATTAAATTCCTCCATCTATCCCCACAACCGTAACTATGACACTTCACTCAGATGCAATTACTCATGATCTATACACATCCTGCATGTTCATATTTTTCATGGAAATTATTTGTCGTTTTTACCTCCACTACCGAAGGTGGACGGAGGTTATGTTTTCACCCCTATTTGTCTGTCTGTTTGTCTGTGAGCAGAATATCTCAAAAAGTCATGTACGGATTAGGATGAAAATTGGTGGGCAGGTTGGGTGTGTAATAAGAACGAATTGATTAGATTTTGGTGAAAATGTGGAGTCGGATACAATCATTTTAAAGTAATTCTTCACCATTGAGAGATAAGGCCAAAAATATATACATATGCAAAAATAAAATTTAAATAATGACATGGTCATGTGTGTGATATAATATATAACTATATATATATATATATATTTATATATATATATATATATATATATATATATTGTGATATAATATATAACTATATATATATATATATATATATATATATATATATATATATATATATTGTTACGTTTGAGGGGGGGTATGCATTCAAATGGTAATTAGGATGTTTAATTAGGTATGCTATGCTGTTCGAGTTTACCAGGATCTCGATGTAATAACTAGCAATTCAGTGGTGATAAGTTATCTAGTAAATGTTGATTTCTTCAAGGGGGGGAAATGATAATTGTCACGTAATTAGATAGGGACACGGGATAGGGAAAGTGTGTCTGCGTAAACCCCTTTTGGTATTCACTGGAGACTGGCCGTGACGTCACAGGACAGTGCAGCGGATGGCTCCGCCCCGTGATCACGATTGGCAGAAGGCGACGGCGGTGGGCCAATAAACGGCTCGATTGGAAGTGACGAGGACAGGAGGATAAAAAGGTTCTGTTCGGGGTCGAAAAGGAAGAGGAAGAAGATTACAACCAAAAGATCGTGTTTTTTTGGTGGGGAGGCTGTTGCGCGGGGAGCATCCTTGTTGTTGTGCTGATTCGATCGTGTTCTTGATCGTGTCTTGGAGCCTTGCTGAGCCTCGTGCCTCACCTTGGTTGGCTCTGGGGTTCTGCTGACTCGGAGTACGGGGTCGAACGGCGGGCGGACCTGCCTCCCTCTCCTGCTCGCAACTTGGCGCCAGAACTGGTTCCCTGGTGGCTGCGAGCGGACTTGGGCCAAGACCAGGAGGTCGACAGCACCACGGTTTCTCCTGCCCCCCTGATGAGAGCAAGGCCAGCTCGTCCGACGCCGATCCAGGGACAGTTGCGTCCACACCACGGTCCAGCCTGACCACCAGAAATAGCTACGGTGTGTGTGTGTGTGTGTGTGTGTGTGTGTGTGTGTGTGTGTGTGTGTGTGTGTGTGTGTGTGTGTGTGTGTGCGTGTGAGTGCTTGGCGCCTTAGAGGGATTGAGATCTGTATATTCATTGGAATTGTCTGTGTTTTTCCCCACGCCCGATCCCACACCATCCCGTCGAATCGCCCTGGATCCCTCTTCTTGCCGAGTCTTGTTATTTCTGGTAATAATAAAAACAAATAAACATCATCAACTCAGTGAAAAGTGACTCGTGCCACCTTCCTCGTCCCGTTTGCGGTAGAGTGATTAGAACCGCCATGTTTGGGTGATAAAGAAATAAACCGCCTCCATCGTTTCGGCTCATTCTACGTTGGCGGGACTGTTTAAGTCCCGTGGACGTCACTATATATATATATATATATATATATATATATATATATATATATATATATATATATATATATATATATATATATATATATATATATATATATATATATATCCATCCATTGGGACCATACTCTGTGCAGAGCGTTGGTGCTGCCGAAGCAGTCTTCTTGGCTATCGCCATTCCGAGACAGGATATATATATATATATATATATATATATATATATATATATATATATATATATATATATATATATATATATATATATATATATATATATATATATATCGACCTGCCTGTGGTGAGAGATTGAGGGACTCAAAGACTCAGCCTCATCACGGATGATACCAATGATCCTAAATACCTTCATTTCCACAGTGTGAAGCTGAGAAAGGTGAGAGTCGGGAGCACCAGTCAAGAGGGAAGAGCGGTACCCAATCAGGCTGCAGGCGAAGGCTTTGTATGTGGTCAGGAGCTCAGTCAAAAGTTTTAGAACACCCCAATTTTTACTGAAATTTAAGCAGTTTAATGTTTCAATGTACTCTGAAATTAAAGCAGAGAACAAATAAACAATAAAAAAAAAAATCATGGATTCGTTTTGTTGAACAAAATTTAATCTAAATTTTTGACTCATCAAAGTAGCCACGTTTTGTAGATATAACAGCCAAACATACTCGTGGTATTCTTTCCACAATGGAAATCAAATATTGTTCGGAAAGTTCTTCCCAACACTGTTGCAGTAGTTCCCACAAATGTGTTGCACTTGTAGGTTGCTTTGCTTTCACCCTTCTGTCCAGTTCATCCCAAACCAGCTCGATGGGGGTTTAAGTCTAGAGACTGTGCTGGCCATTCCATGATTTGAAGCCTACCATGTTGTTCTTTTCTTCTAAGGTAGTTCTAACATCGCCTGGAAGTATGTTTTGGGTTGTTATCTTGCTGTAGGATGAACCCCTGACCAACTCGGCGTTGACCAGAGGGTATTGTATGGCACTCAAAATGCTGTGGTAGCCCTTTTGGTCCAGGGTGATAGTCACTCTGTGCAAGTCGCCGACTCTGGATCCAGCAAAAGAGCCCCAGATCATCACGCTTCCTTCTCCATGTTTGACAGTTGGTGTCACACACCGAGGAACCATCCTTTCGCCGACTCGACGGCGTACAAAAAGCCTGCGTGATGAACCGAAGATTTCAAATTTTGATTAATCGGTCCATAAGACCTTCTTCCAGTTTTCCAAAGTCCACTGGCAGTGCTTCATGGCCCAGGCAAGCCTCTTTTTCTTATTTTGCCATCTTAGCAATGGCTTTCTTACTGCCACTCGACCTGTCAAACCTGCAGCTCGAAGTCTTCTCTTCACAGTTGAAACTGAGACTTCCTTACTTCGACCAGTGTTAAGCTGTGCTTGAAGCTGCTGTCCTGTGAGCTGCCTATCACGCAAGCTGTTGACTTTCAGAAACTTGTCTTCTGATTGTGTTGTGGATTTGGGTCTGCCAGACCTCTTCCTGTCAGAGTTTCCTCCAGTTTCCAAGTGCCTTTTGATGGTGTCGGAAACTGTACTCACTGACACCTTGGCTTCTTTGCAAATTCTCAAAAGGAAAGACCTACACTTTTGAGGGTTATAATGGTCTATCTGTCTTCCTTTGTTAATTGTCTTTTTCTTGCCATTATGATAGCAATATACTACCTCCTGCAGTGCAATATTGTCCAAATAATGCTTGAGGGTGCAGCAACACAGTCTGCTCCAACACTGCTTTTATACAGACAGAGGGTTTGTGACTAATCAACAAAAGTTGGGACACCTGTTAGAATTGTTTGCATCAACTTTCAAGGCTTAATTTACTTCCATTGCTGCAGAACAGCTGCAGTTGCTAACCGATTACTTGTTCCCTGAAAAGGGCCTTTTTAACAACTCTGAAATTTGCATTATTTTTCAGTTTTTGGTAACCTAAACTTTTTTTTAACCTCTGGCAGTTTTCCGCTTAGCTTTGTACGATTTCAGGTTATTCACTGGACTTGAACTGCTTAAATTTCAGTAAGAACTGGTAAAATGTGGGTGTTCTCAAACTTTTGACCGGTCGTGTATATATATATATATATATATATATATATATATATATATATATATATATATATATATATATATATATATATATATGAGAGCTAACACACAGAACGTACAACAAGGGGAGCAGGAGACAAGAGGAGCAGGAGAGGGAAGGAAAAAACTGGGGGGCACAGAAACATTCGGATATCTGTGGAAGGAACAGGGATGGGGTGGGGTACATCGGATAAACAAGATTGACACTACAGGGACTTTCAGGAAGGAAAACAGGGAAGTTGAATGAGGTTGGTTTGGGGTGGATTAGCGGAGGTGGAAAAGATCGTGGTTTTGGATGGTGCAAGATAAGAGGTGGTGTTGAACAGCTGTTTTGAAGACCTGGAGGGAAGAGTGGGTTGGAAGAGAGTGTGGGAGTTTGTTCCAAAGGCAGGAAAAAGAGGGATGAAAGCGTGAAGGTGAGCAGCGATTCTTGCTTTTGGTAGTTTTACCAGAACGGTGGTTGCTGGTGGACCTTGAGTGCCCTGCGCAAATATGGCTGGGATAGATAGCAGACAGGGTGGGGAGGTGAGGCCAGAGAGGAGACGGTAGAAGACAGAAAGACTACCGACCTGCCTGTGGTGAGAGATTGAGAGACTCAAACACTCAGCCTCATCACGGATGATACCAATGATCCTAAATACCTTCATTTCCACAGTGTGAAGCTGAGAAAGGTGAGAGTCGGGAGCACCAGTCAAGAGGGAAGAGCGGTACCCAATCCGGCTGCAGACGAAGGCTTTGTATGTGGTCAGGAGCTCAGGTGTGCCAAGGAAGGACATTGTACGATGGAGGATGCCCAGTCAGTGACTGGCTTTGGAGGCCAGGTTGGAAATGTGGCTTTCCCAGGAAAGATCATGGCAGATAGTGAGACCTAGAAGCTTGAACGAAAGAACTTCTTCAAGAAGATTGTTGAGAAAGTATATGGTGGGTTTTTGAGGGGGATTGGTTCCAGATGGTCTTTTTGGATAGACATAGTGAGAGTGTGACATTTGTCAGGATGGAATGTTCGTGTTGGACCAGCTTGTGATTTTATCCAGATCTGCAGAGAGTGAAGAGGCTGCTGCTTGCCGTTCTGAGGGATGACAGATGGTATGGCAGAGGGTGGAGTCATCAACAAAGAGATAAATATACAGTATAGCATGATATCTCAAAAAGTTAGGAACATATTTGTACAAAACTTGGTGTACAGGTCAGGTGTGACAGGTACAACTTGATTTGATTCTGGGGAAGATCCGGATCTAGAACTAGATCCAATCATTTTTTGAAGTGATTCTTCACCATAGATAGATAGGGACAAAAATTATGCATCACATTATATCTCAAAAAGTTAGGACAGATGTGGACAGGTTGGGTGTGTGACAAGGACAAATTAAATTTTGGTGAAGATCCAAATCCAGATATGAGAGTTTTTCTATTTTTTCAGTGATTCTTCACCATTGAGACATGAAGTCAGAAATGATATTGTCGTGTCCACACCGATTAACATAAACGCTGAATGGATGGATCGAGATGGATGGACTGGGTTTCAAAGCGCTGCTTTCACTATTACTTGACTTACCGTTCCCAAAGGTGGCTCATAAATGAGCCAAAACGATGGCAAACACACACGGAAAGCAGATAGCTGAAATACTCCATAACCATTTAAAGGATTTACAGCATTTTATTATTAAAAGCACAGGGAAGAGGGTGGACAAGACACCATAATAAATGGTACAAACCAAGCGAGTCAAAAAGACACAAAAGAGATAATGGGATAAGCAAACATATATATATATATATATATATATATATATATATATATATATATATATATATATATATATATATATATATATATATATATATACAATGAGGAGAAATAAAAGCTCAAATCCTAACCCACTGGGCACCACAGATCACACTTATACAAAACAATAATGCAGGTGGGACTTCCCTTTTCTCTGATGCACACCCACAGGGTGGGCACAGGAATCAATGGTGTCCGCTTTAAAGAGCAGGAGGAAGACGAGAGTCAGGATCGATGGTGCCCAGAAGAAGTCAAACAGCTACGAGCAGGACCAGTGATGAGTAGCTCCTCAACCAGGCCACGTTGCCCCCTTTGTCCTTTTTACCTTGAGACCACTTGGCCCTCTAAAAATACAGGGTGATACCAACTTGGGTGGCTCACACATGAGGCTTCCCCTCAAATCGAGGTCTCTGTCCTGCTTTACACACGAGCCTCTCTGTTCTCTCCTGGTGAACTCGGTTCTCCTCCTCGTGGACTCTCGAGCCCTTATGAGCCGCTCATTGTCCTCTCTTATGGACTCCCCAGTCTCAACTCGTGCACTCTCGTCGTCCTCTTCATGGACTGAATGCTCTTTGTGGTCATGGACTCCCCGGTGGACTCTCCTTCTTCCTGGGTGGAGTCTACCTCTCAGGTCCCACCTATGGGGTGGCCCCAATAAAAACAAAAAACATCTTTTCTTCTGCGCTCTACAGCCCACTGTGCCACCATGGTTGGCACACACTGGTCAGAGAGATCATAATCGGCCTAGTTGCACACATAACATGTGTGCATCTGTGATGGGAAGTCCACACCGAGCCCCACCCACAAACAAGAAGTTTTTCCACATACATAATTAATATATGCCTGGTGTTGGCTTAATGGTTAGGGTAGTGGGCTTGGGATCCTAGGGTCCTGAGTTCAAAATCCCGCTCATCTGTTGAATTAACACCAGGTGGGGTTGACTCTGCCTGTCATCCTTCCGAGGTCGGCAAAATGAGTGCCAGCTTGCTGGTATACTGTGTCGGAGTGGCGACCCATCCAGGATTGTTCCCAATAGCCAAGGAGACTGCTTCGGCGGCACCAATGCTCTGCACAGAGTATGGTCCTAATGGATGGATAATTAATATCCACCCTGTCCATAAATTAGATATGCCACCTCCTCAGCATCACGTGTAACAGATGGCTTACTCTGACAGTTACTCTTACCTGGTACATGGCAATCTAACCTACGTGAAACACACAGACCATACTACACTTACCACAGTCTAGCTATGGAACCCCCCCCTCTCCACCCCAACTCATGCACCCTTAGGTTTTTATAGGTGACTCAAGGCATTCTGAGCAAATTCCAAACATTATTTCTGAGATACCATCATATGGATCATCAAAAACAAACTGATTACATTATCAAACAAGAAAAAAAAAATCTGAGATTGCAGACCCTCACCAAGACTTGTTTGTGTCGTATTTGTGTGGTTTATTTTGTGCACTCGTGTGTTATGCAATTAATAAGAGACATAACGAGAACTGCCACTTTACAACTGCTGGCAGTGATGTTCGGGTCCCAAGACATTCCGCTTTGATGCAACCCCGCTTTGAACGGACACCTGACCCTAACCCATGACGTTTATTTTTATTCAAATGAATTCAGAATGGGATTAAAATAAATTCAATCAAAACCAAATGGAAGATCAAATAGGTACAGTCCTGCATTGGAGTCATCAGAAGGAACCCAAACAAGCAAAAAGCAAAGATGATATCATGAGGAACCTCGATAGGATTCAGGTTTCAGATATTACTCATCTGCGCTCAAACCCATCTTGGTGCAGCCAAGTGAGCCATATTCAAAAATAAAATCCTAAAAAATAAAAATATGTTAAATCACTCTGGCTGCCAGACCATGTGTCCGGTCAGGTTGAAATTTAAAACATATATTCCCCATCACTACGAGATCATAATTGTGAAGTTTCATGTCAATTTATGAAGCAGTTCAAGAGGATGAGTTTTTAAAAGATTTTCGCTCAATCCAATAATGCTGCCAAATATGTAACCTATCAATTATTAGTGAAAACCTTGGTATCTCCAAGGCTTGGGAAACATTTTTGTGAAGTTTCCTCTCGATCTGTCCAGCCGATGTGGAGAAGATTTTTTACAGGTTTTAGGGTAAATGCAAAATGGCTGCCAAAACATGTGACCTATGATGTCATATTTTTGAACCTTTTGTTCCTCATGGAGAGGCAGTCATACCTGTAAAGTTTTGCCTTGATCTGTTTAGCCACTTCAGAGAAAAAAAAAATATATATATATATATATATATATATATATATATATATATATATATATATATATATATATATATGAATCACATGACAGGTGACATCATTAAAAAAATTCTGTTCACCAATTTATCCCTGGATGATCTTCAAAAATTTTCATTCTGATAAGACGTAGCATTCCACATGCAATTATGACATCATAACAAAGGCACCTGTGAAGTCATTATTTCAAACTTATTTACCATGAGGAGTACTTGCCGTACACCAAGTTTCAATTTTGTCCTTCATGCGGTTTCAAAAATACAGAGGTCCAAAATTTTCCCGGTTTTCCAACATGGCTGCCACACCACGTGACCTATGACATCATAACAACAAAACATTGTACATTTGTAGTCACTCACATGGTGAAAATTTCATCTCAATCCAACAAGCGGTTGCAGAGAAAGACACTAAAGTTCTGTGAGGACAGACAAACAAACAAACGAGAAAAACACATCGTGCAGAGCATGATACTTGCAAAATCCACCCCCTCTCCAAAGGTTGCCATGGATACATCAAATTGTCCATTTCATTGAGAATAAAATTGACAATCTTAATCAAAGCTCAGGTCAGTCGAATGAAAATTGATTATTTTTCAGATTGAAATTGATGATTTTAGAAGTTTGACCTTGCATTGACCTTTTGATCTCAAAAGTAGTTGGTTTCCAAATTCATTGACGCACTATGCAATTGCTGTTCAAATTTCAAGTCAATCGGATGAAAATTTACAATTTTAGAAATTCGGCCTATGTTGACCTTTTGGTCGAAGTTGACCTCAAATATAATTATTAGTGGTTGAATTCAGTGACTTGAAATATCAATCCTCTTCAAATTTCAAGTCAATGGGATGAAAATTGAGGATTTTAGAAATCTCACCAAAGTTGTTGACCTTTTTTTTATTGTTTAAAAAAAAAAATTGTATACATTGTCGAGGCTCGTATGAGAGATAACACCACGCACAGCTAGGGGGGCATGAGGGGAGAGGGAAGGACAAAACAGTAGGGAACAGAGACATTAGGAGATCTGTGGATCTCTGGATGAGGAGACGGTGGAAGACAGAAAGACCACCAACCTGCCTGCAGTGAGAGAGTGAGAGGCCGAAAGACTCAGCCTCATAGCGGGAGATACCAATGATCCGAAATGCCTTGGTTTCCACAGCGTGAAGCCGAGAAAGGTGAGAGGCAGGAGCATCAGCTCCAGTTTTGATAGTTTTGGTCTGTATTGACCTCAAAATAGTTGGTCAGTTGAATTTAGTGACCTGAAATATAAATCCTCTTCAAATTTTAAGTCAATTGGATAAAATTTGAGGATTTTGGAGATTTGACAAATTTGTTGACCTTTTGACCTCAAAAAACAATAGGCTTCTTGCTGATGACAAACTCGAGCATGTGGTGAAGTTTCGTGAAGATCAGTTTTAAATTGTGATCTGTACGCGATTGACAAACAAACAAACAGACAGACAGACAGACAGAAAAACAAAATTGACTGACCAATCAATATACTTGAAAAATCTGCGATTTTGCAAGTAAAAAAACCAACGGACCCAAATGCAATACCCTCTCCTCCGACGAGGATAACAATCTATTAGAATGCCACATGTGTCAGAAAATGAGACGAATGAAATTGCATTGCATAACTTCAAGCAGGGTCTTCCATTAGTCGTGTTGCAAGGCTCTTTATCGTGAGGACGGGAAGTGTTTACGACCTCAGAAGACGTTAGTAAACCACTGGATCAACAAGTGATATGACAAGTAGATGTCTCAGGATAACGACTTACACTCAGAGCCGATACATTTGCACGATCCTTTTACGCAATCATTTTCAACCTGCCCAGATTGCAGCAAACAAACACCCTGGACCTCGCAGGATAAGTATCAACACCATCCTGAGGCATCTCTGTGATGCAAGGATTAGTATTCATCATCCTGTTCAGCATCCAAGACTTTCACCGCGACACATCCAAGCACGTTTGCAGTGGTCAACTCAGCATGTCCCGTGGACAGAGGCAAGTGTTACGTTCACCGATGACTCCAGGTTTGTCCTTGAAAACCATTATGATTGTGCACTGGTCTGCAGAAGACGCAACGAGTGATATGCCTCAGTTTGTGTCCAGGAAGACAGATTTTGGATATGGAAGTGTCATGATGTGGGGTGGTATTGTTGAAACCTGTCACACCAAGTTAATCTGTATCAATGGTAATTTGATGGCAGATTGATTCATGAATGAGATCTTACAGCAACTTGTGTTGCCGACCCTTCAACAAGGTGATCCAGGAATTATGTTTATGTATGATAGGGCTCCTGGCTCACAGGGCCAATTTATCATGAAAAGTTCTTCTCAATGCCAATGTTAATGTCATGACACTCTGACCTGCCATCTTGCCAGATTTTAGCCAAATTGAACATCTCTGGGATGTCAATGATAGTCGCATTCGAACCTTTCCAAGACAGCTACAGATACTTGATGAGCTGGAACAAGAGTTGATTCGGGTGTGGAATTCCACCCCGCAGGCTTATATTCGAGTGCGCATACGGTCAATGCGATGGTGGTGCAATGCAGTGATTGCTGACGGAGGTGGACAGACCCGGCATTGAGGTTGTTACTTCCACGTTGGATCCCCATGTGAAGACATTCCGCACAATGCAGCATTTTGTGATTAGGTCACAATGAAACGGACATGCAATTGTTTAGCATTTATATGTGTTCGAGGTTTGCATCTCATCCGTGTCCCATGACGTCACGTAAATAAATCGTATCAACAACAATCACGTGTTTGGTCTTTCGTGGCGGAGAGTGTGCAGGACTAGTTGTTGGCTTAAGCTTCACTAATCCCACCTGACCATTACACAGCATCCTTTTGTGTGTAAATCAGTGATGCCGGTCTTCTGTAAGGATATCTCCGCCCGTTCCTTCGGCCTGGCTGGCCGTCATCAAACAACTCATTCAACTACAAGTTAGAATCTCATTGGCAACGCCATGAGATTTCCGTCGAGCTTGAGAGGTATAGTGACCTCACTGTAATAGGCAAACTGCCGGTCAGCATTGTGTGATGGCTACAGGGGAGATGACTCCGTCCTGATCCGCAGGGAGGTTGCATATAGAGCCCCGGCCTGTAATCCCATTAGTCCGGCCTTCAGGGTCACACGGGGTCACGGCCTGAACGTTTGTTCTGTTTTCTCCAGTGATGTTTCGGGATTATGCAGGACCTCGCGACCTCGCTCGTGCAAGAGCGCCGAGGACGAGAGACTGGTTCAGGTGGGGTGCGGGTCTTAAATCAGTGCTGTGGTGCCTCACAAGACTACTGTTGTGTGTGAATAGATAAAATGTGCGGCTTCATGTCTCTCAAGAGATTCACAGAGTCAATGACCGTTCGGACAATCACACCCTTTTTTACCAAATCACGTTCCAATCTTCTGACGTTCAAAAATCAAACTCCAACTTTTGGAGATCTTATTACCCAAACTTATTGTACAACTGACTCCATTCACTCTTCGCCATCGTGGGTTCCACATTTTCTAGAGGATACAAAAGCCTTAAGGAAGAACAGGCAAGACAACAAAGGGTAAAGTGGTAGCATACTGACAATGCATGGAGAAGAGAGAAATAGGTGGACAAGGCTGTTGGACAAATATGAGACAGGACTACAAGGAAAACAAAGGATTTCCCTGTACATTTGCGCTTATGTGGTGTGCAAAACGGACAGCCCGCACCAACAAAGTCCTCTGCCCAGCTTTCCCAGGAACAAGGCTACAAAGCAGGAACCGCACAGCTCTACTCTCAAGGATGCAGCTCTACTTTATGCACTAATTGGCCAACACGCCCTCGTGAGGTCATTGTAATGCAAGTACCTCTCAGAGTTTGAGGTTTTCCTTTTTTGTAACTATGTCTGAGACTCGTGGAGGAGCTCGAATACCATAAGTTATAAAAATGCCAGACAAGGACACATACCTGTATCATTTGGGATTTGAACTTGGTTCCGCAGCATTATGAGACGAGAGCGAAAGAGTGAAGCATGAAGCAGGGGGTAACACCTCAAAGAGCTGCAGAAATGACAACACGAAGTTAACAGGGTTAACTATACACAGTGGTAGACATTCATGAACTGCTTTGGAACTTCTTTTTTTTTTTTTTTCAAAAACATGGAAAAGCACAAGAAAGGAATGAACGACATCACAGGGTGTGATGTGAGAACACCTCTACCCAGAGCATTAGCAAGGAAGGTACAGGAAATCAAACAAAGACCAGGTGTTTATAATTAGCAAGGTAGGGATGGTAAATCAAACAAAGGCCAGGTGTTTATAATTTGCAAGGTAGGGATGGTAAATCAAACAAAGGTCAGGTGTTTATATGTACGACACGTCATTGGATGTGATCTTCATCACAAACTTACCTTTTGGGTAACACAATGAATCCAATGGAGCCTGAAGGACAAACTAGTGAAGGTTATGAGAAAGCAAAAGTTTGAATGAGGTGTCTTCATTGTTTTATCATTCACTTTTCAAACAAAACATCATTGAATGAAGGAGGTACCGCAGGTACTCATTCATTCAATAACTCAATTTGCTGATATAGAATCGTTACCCCTGTCCTGAAATCGATATACGAGATGGAGAATCCGATTACCTTCCACTCCAAGATCCCCGCTGAGGTCGCTGGGAACATGTTTGGGCAACAGCCTTTCAAGAACCGGCTGGCCAGGACTGACGTTAGAGTATTTGACTGAAGGTTTATATTTGGAATTTGTTCAGGATTCCGGCGATAACTCACCTACTCTTCACCAAAGACACCATGGCAACTTTAACGTCCACCAAGTAATGTTCTGAGACGTGACACCTGGTTTAATGTCCACCTGAGCGACGGCACGCATTGCGAAACTCCAATGGAACAGTTTATAGTTGGCTTGGGAATCGAACCGAGGTAAGCATCTCAAAGGTAAGTGCGTTATCGATGTGCAGGTATGATGTAGCAAGGTGTTCAATTCCGAGGTGCCAAGAACGTTGCGGAGGCGGAAAACAAGTCCAAGGGAAATTCATCCCGATAAGTTCGCTTCGTTCAAGTTCAACTACCGTGACTACCCAGGTCATCGATACCGGATCTCTGGGGAAAAGAGTCCAAGGTTGTGTTTCTTGTATTCATGTTTACAAACCCGTTTATTATCAGTCCTATGTGGAATCCTCAAGTTCCTTTTCACACCAACCATACATACGGTGGTTGTTGCGTCGTCACGAGCATCAGTTATCAGTTTGGACCACACCTGCCGCAGGTACGGATCGATCTCTGATGGCATTTAAAACTGCTCGGAGCAAAAACGATTTGAGGATTTCCATCAATTCCAAAACGATTTCTCTGTGCACAGGGGCAAATCCAGGAATTGGGGGGTTTCCAAATAACAGAAAATCTAAGTGATATGAACGTTATGAAAACTTTATTGCAGCTTTCAAATAAATGCACATTCACATATTCTTTGATATGCATGTATTGTGCAAAAAGATATAAAAGTTAATTATTTTAATATTTAAATGCAAAAATAAAAATAAAATAGCTTGAATTCAATAAACTTCCAGTTTCAATCTTAAATATCATGACTAGTGAGACCTACCTGAGTGATGGTAGTGCCTATATGGCATACCAGCAACTATATGACATACCAGAAGGAGTTCTGGGTGACCAGGAAACCCCCCTGGATTTGCCACTGGTGCAACTCATTTAACTCAAACACACGAGATGCACATCGTTCCAGGAAAAGAAAACTCATTCTGAGAGTTCATTCCGTTTGACTCGGTCATGTATAACGGAACGACTGCACCGTTAGTAGTTTGGGATTGAAGTGACCTTTGGCAGATCACTCTGCCAGAGGATGTTCCTGGCGTCATACGGTTCACTATCAACGTCCCAAAGGATGGTGATGAGGGCAGCACACCGAGCGTTGAGCTATCTGGTCGAGGTTCGATTCCCGACCCGACTACAAACTGTTGCATTGATGCAGTTTCGCAGGTAGGGTGTTCCATCACAAGGTGTGCCATCTCTCGGATGAATGTAAAACTGAGTGTTCAACCTGCGAGCATTATTTGGTGGACGTTAGAGATCCCACGGTGTCTTTGGGGAAGAGTGAGGTGAGTTATCGCCGGCATCCTGAGAAATTCTCAATTTCTTGCCACGTTTAGTCCAATGTGAAGTCTGACCAGGCGGTTAATGAAACACCTGGGCCAAAAACGTTCTCCAGTCAATACAACAGCAAGGTGGGAACCATGGGGATACGTCACGAAGTCATACAGATACTGTTCTCCAATGAGGGGAGAGAGAGAGAGAGAGAGAGAAAGAGAGAGAAAGAGAGAGAGAGAGAAAGAGAGAGAGAAAGAGAGAGAGAAAGAGAGAGAGAAAGAGAGAGAGAGAGAGAGAGAGAAAGAAACAGAGAGAGAGAGAGAAACAGAGAAAGAGAGAGAGAAAGAGAGAGAGAGAAAGAGAGAGAGAAAGAGAGAGAGAAAGAGAGAGAGAAAGAGAGAGAGAAAGAGAGAGAGAAAGAGAGAGAGAAAGAGAGAGAGAAAGAGAGAGAGAGAGAAAGAGAGAGAGAGAAAGAGAGAGAGAGAAAGAGAGAGAGAGAAAGAGAGAGAGACAGACAGACAGACAGACAGACAGACAGACAGACAGACAGACAGACAACCATTCGGACAGGATTTCCAAGCGAAAACAAAAACAGCCTGAGACAGTAGTTTCATGAGTTCCCTTATAAGGAACTTCAACACAGGAAGATATCGCGAGGCCCATCAAGCCTTCGCAATGGTTGCCAACCTATGGCTGTTTGTGCAGTCGGTGGCACACATTCCTTCTAAATGCTCCAAACGTAACGCCACCGAGAGCAGTTGAATATTTAAAATCTCCCCTATTGTGTTGCTCGGAAGTTGAACGCCACTGACCACCCCCCCCCCGCCCCCCATGCTTAAATAATTGCACACGCATTGCTTGCTCCCCATTCCAAACCAATTGAGAAGCAAGAAGAACATTGAGACAGATTGGTTCAAAGGCCATTCGATGCCCCTCCCGAGCCCGGCCTCCTGGTGAGACCGCCGTTGACGAGCCAGGGTGTTTTGACCTCTGACCTCTCCTTAAATCTCGACAACATGTCGTCTCTCCTGCCACGGCACATTCAGTCGGGCTGAAACTCAGACCAACAACCTATTCCGAAACGAAAACACCCACAGGAGATCCTAGTGGATCGTGTTGTGGTTTATCCAGAGCTCCTTAATTCCTTCATACTTGCTCGGACAAGGTGTGCACCGTTCGCACGTGACATGTTTGTGAGTGCTTCTCATGGATTGCAGAAAGTTTTTCTTTCATTGGAACATCTCCCCAGATCGATGTTCAGTGATCGTCTTCTTTCCTGAGCACTCCAGAGGCCTCCGGTGGCCTGTCATGTCGTGAGAGCATCGCACGTGTCACATCGACTTTTCCATATGGCGTCGCGGTCCTTGCGTTTCGTCTTCCCGGCACTCGGCATTCCCCATGTTGTTCCTTATCGCAGGCTGTCCGCCAGGCGCACCGGCGTCTGTCCTGTTCCCAGGCCCGTGCAATTTACAGGGGTAAACAGCACGGGTCGTAAAAACGGGCGCCTGGTGTGGGTCTATCGCCAAAGGACTCTGCCAAATGGCCGCGCCTGTCCCATCGATCCACATCTTGGCCCCTCCCGTGGGCCGTCATTGCATTCCGTTATCCTCAGAGCATCCTTCCATGGTGATGTGCTCATGACCGTGTTGCTCATGATGACCGTGTTGCTCATGATGTTCGTGTTGATGGCCCAGCACGGTGTATCGATGGTGTTGCCTAAACTAGCACAGCTGGAAAAGCCGTAGGCCCAAGGCCTGCGGTTATACAGCGGGTGTGCTTTGGAAGGTATTGCGATGGGGGTTAGTCGTAGTTGGTGGGTTGGTTGAGCACTGACCAATACCTTTGTTGAACTCACCAATCACCAACGGCTTTATTGTATGCAGCTTGAAGCTATTGAGTTATGGCTCCCTTTTTTCGACAACAAATCATCCCGCACAACCCCCAACACCCCAACACCGCACACCAATGCTCGTACTAGACCTCGCTGTCTGTATTCCTATGGTATATGAGTTCCAGGACAGATAGAGGTGCTATATCGTATGGATCCTGTAAAAATAGGAAAAGAGAGAGAGAGAGAGAAAGAGAGAAAGAGAGAGAGAGAGAGAAAGAGAGAAAGAGAAAGAGAAAGAGAAAAAATAAAAAATGACCGTTTTTACAGCCATTTTTCACTGCTGTGCAGGGGTTGGGCTTTTTCTTGAGGCAATGTTTTTTATGGCCGGATGCCCTTCCTGACGCCAACCCTGGTCGCCTCTTACGACACACAGGGATATGGTACACCTATTCTTACCGGGGCATACACCGGGACCAGTACACTGGTACTCATTTCGCCGACCTCGGAAGGATGACAGGCTGAGTCAACCCCCTGGTGTTAATTCAGCAGCCAACGGGGCTTGAACTCAGGACCCTGGGATCCCAAGCCACCACCCTAACCACTAAGCCAACACCAGGCTTAGAAAGAGAAAAAAAAAAAAGAGAAAAAAGAGAAAAAAAGAGGAAAAAAAAGAGGAAAAAAGAGGAAAAAAAGAGAAAAAAAAGAGAAAAAAAACAGAAAAAAGAGGAAAAAAAGAGGAAAAAAAGAGGAAAAAAAGAGAAAAAAGAGAAAAAAAGAGAAAAAAAGAGAAAAAAGAGGAAAAAAAAGGAAAAAAAGAGAAAAAAAGAGAAAAAAAAAGAAAAAAAGGAGAAAAAAAGGAGGGAAAAAAGGAGGGAAAAAAGGAGGGAAAAAAAGGAGGGAAAAAAGGAGGCAAAAAAGGAGGGAAAAAAGGAGGGAAAAAAGGAGGGAAAAAAGGAGGGAAAAAAGGAGGGAAAAAGGAGGGAAAAAAGGAGGGAAAAAAGGAGAAAAAAAGGAGAAAAAAAGGAGAAAAAAAAAGAAAGAGAAAGAGAAAGAGAAAGAGAAAGAGAAAGAGAAAGAGAAAGAGAGAGGATTCCTTCCCCATTTGTCTATTTCTTTCTTCTAAGCGGAAACACTTAAGGAAGCTACAATGGTAGTGGTGGGTGGTGGTGGTGGAGAACGTGCTCAAGTGATTTACCACCCGGGCAGTGAGTCGTGATAATTCATTGTTATTGAAGTTCAGAAAATATAATCGATTTCTGATTCCATTGATCTTGATGTCCCAAAACTGATTTAAGACAAAAAATAAGTAAATTTTCAACTGACTCGAGCTGAAAGTCATCAACACCTGTATTATCTTTTTATGTTTAACCTTATGTGGATTCAGAGTGGTGAGTGTTATATTTTGTAGACCCAAACACTTTAGGATTAGGAGCTTTGAGTTTGAAAAACGAAACAGTGACCTATGATATGCTGAAAACCTTTACTATTACTTCCACTACTACGGTACTACTTTAATGCATCAAATTATTCCTATCATTTTGTAGGGTCAGCCTGAGAATGTTTTTGACCAAAGTCTTTCACGAACTCGCTGGCCAGGCCTGACGTTCCACTGAATGTGGCAGGAATTTGTAATTTGTTCCATGGTGCTGGAGATGAGTCGCTTACCCCTCGCGAAAGGCAAGGTGGGATCTTTAACATCCATGAAATGATGCTCGCAGATAGGACACCCAGCTTAATGGCATCGTGGGACGGCACACTTTGAGACGGTTCTCCATGTGTAAAGCGTCAATCCTTCAGTTTATAGTTGGAACTGGAATGGAAATCAGACGAGACAGTTCAAAGGTAATGCACCACCTCTGCACCATCCTGTCGGACTGATAATACGCAAACAAGGTAGGAGACAATTCGTACATCTGTTCAATACGGAGTGTGATTCGACCTTTGAAGAGGATTGTTTACCTTAGCTTTAATTTACAAGGCAGCGGTAACAGAGACAGGGAATTTGCACCTGACAAACTGCTTCTTCGATCTCGATTCCAGGTTCTGGTGTTCCCTCTCATTGTCCCGACCCAACCTGAATTTCACATGTCGGCCTACTTCGTCCTTCTCTGTGCGTTCTGATCATTACTACCCCCAGGAATCTTTCCTAACTCAACCATTTCTCTTGCTCGTTTCATTTTCCTCCCATCCTCAGTCTCCTCTGTTTTTTTTTTTTCCTGTTCATTCATTCCCTTGATGTTTGTCCCAGTGTTAGTTGTTCCATGAGCCTCACTCCTGTAAGGAAAAAACAAAAATGGATAAAATGTATCATGGAAGCATCTCACCTCCCTTCAACACACAATTTACAAGTCACAACCTTAACTGAAAAGATTGTATCATTTGTCTTTTGTGATAATAAGGGAATGAATGGATATGATACAAGTATTTGCAACAGGGAAGTAGTGGCTGGCGAACTTTGTGAGTAGAAAAATTGATGACAGGTTGAAGGGAGTTGGACTTGCTCGAGGAAAAGTAGGAGTTATAGTTGTCACCCAGAGAAGAGTTGGTCCTAAAATGAGAGGCAAACGTGGTGCCTTTGGATTTAGGAGACCTGGAAATTGGGCCATCAGCGATGTTGAGAGTCGGAAAACAGGACTCACAGAAGTTGGTGGATATGTGCTTGGCCAAAGACCAGATAGCATGACTGCTGCTGGGGAGAGAGGAGAGCTTATCAGAGGTCTGCTGGATGAAGACAGCTTTGGCTGTGGAGGTGATGCACTTGCAGTTGTGAGCAGCCGCATCAGCACCACAATGAAGATCTGAAGGTAAAGCTTTTCAGGCTTTGAAGCAGAATTTCTTCAAGCAGACAGATGAAGCGCAGTGATGGGAGAACCACTTGAGGGACGAGGCTTTTCCACATTTGGATGAGTGGGGAATGTGAAGAGGCATACCGAAAAGGATGATTTTAGTGAATTGGCGTGCTGCAGTGGAAGGACAAGCAGAGAAGCAGGAGTCTTGGCAGGGGTAGTCTGCAAAACATTGGTGAAAGCCATTCCAATTGGCAGAATCATGTCAAATGATGCGGGAGGTAAACAGAAAACACTGATGGTGTGCAGGATGGGATGGCAAGTTGTAATGATTTGGTGGTTAGATAATCCAACAGGTGCAGCAATAGGGATATTCGTGCAACAATGAGGTTTGCAAGTGAGAAAAGATCCCGAATTTTGGAGCTATTGAAGGGTCAGTAAGGAATGTGGGTGGGTTCAGTGATGAGTTGTCAGAGGGCATTGAGGATATCAAAGGCTTCAACCTCCTTCCCAGCCTGGTTAGTGTGGGTGGAGTGGAAAAACCCGCTGAAGTTGTCGATGTTGAAATCCCAAAGAATGATTCTTTCAAAAGATGGAGAGGATTGTTGGATTTGCTCAACACAGGTAGTCAGATGGTCAAATAGCTACATGTAATTGTCAGCTTGGAAGAGCAGTAGAGGCAGCAGATACCAACAGAATGTTTGAAAGCCCTGAATGTTTTTAACATTGGAATACTCACAGACCTCTGAAACAATATTTACAGAACATGATTTCTACCTGAGGATCTCATGCACTCAGTGCGTTGTCAAGATCCCAAAGAAACCAAAAACCCTAGAAAGAATGTTCAGAGCATAAGACAATAAGCCTCATGATTCATGTGATGAAAATGATTCTAAGAATCATTTTGGAAAGAAATCATCAGACTATAGAAGCAGAGATAGATAATAATCTGTCAGGATTTAGACCAAAGATAGGAAAAAGATGGGGCATCTTCAACCTGAGAGCAGTCACTGAAAAATACCTGGAAGTGCAAAAACCTGTGCACGTGTGCTTTATATATATAATACGAGCTGGGGTACTTGGCATTGCCCGGTCCTGTTCTGAACCTGTTGGCATTTTGAAGAAATCAGATTGGTGTTTTTTTCTATTGTTTGGAGGGGACTAAAATACTTCCCTACACCCATTAGGTAATTGGAGTGGGTATCGTTTAATATCACCTTTCACGTCTAGTCGATACAAAGGCCGAGGCACAATAAAGGGATTAAAAAAAAATCCCAAAAAATCAAACTTCTTTAAAATATACTGTGTGTATGTGTGTGTATATGTGTGTGTGTGTGTGTGTGTGTGTGTGTGTGTGTGTGTGTGTGTGTGTGTGTGTGTGTGTGTGTGTGTGTGTGTGTGTGTGTGTGTATAGATATACATTTCACCTAAAACACTTCCGAGCACTCATTGATGAACCTCTGAAGGTTTGACAAAGATCTGTTCAGCCATTTTTGAGAAAAATGGTGACACACACACACACACACACACACACACACACACACACACACACACACACACACACACACACACACACACACACACACACACACACACACACACACAGACAAGCCGGTAGGCAGACATGGGTAGTCAATCAAGTCGAATTTAGTCGTTTTTCAGCCATTACTAGCCAACAAAAGCGTCCATAGCAACGGTTCTTTCTCACACATAACTAGGACATACCATGAACCTACCATACCAGTTTCATGTATATCTGACTCATAGTCTCTGAGATATAACGAACTTCGTTTTTTTATTGTTTTCGACCAGGGTTCATTCAAAGTCTATCTTCTCCGACAGTTTTCATAGGATCCGGCTGGAAATTTTTGACAATATGGCTGAATGTACTGCCCACAGTCGCTTGTAGCCCGATTTTTGATTTTCGAAAAAATTAATTTTTGAGATAATTTTTTGAAAATTTCAAAGGTCTGTTGCTAGGCAATGGTGGTGTCCATAGCAACGGTTCTCATTTGCACACAACTCGGTCATGGTATGAACCTACCGACCAAGTTTCATCGAAATCGCCATTGTATTAACGGAGCACTGGACCGAACAGACATACATACAGACAGACAGACAGACAGACAAACATAGACGGAAATACTGATAAAAAGGGTAGACTAGATTGACTACGCAACAAATAGTGGTTTGTCGGAAGTTATCTTCAGAGACATAGACGATCTACAAGGATGCAACATTGGTAGCTTGAACATTAACAACTTGAGATGCGCAGATGACTCTCCATTGATTGCAGAGTCAGAAGAGGCACTCCAGGAAATTGTAGATAAAATGAAAGTAAGAAAGTGAAGAATATGGATGAAGAATGAATGTGAAGAAGACAAAGACAATGATGAAAAGCAGAGATCTAACCCTAAGTGAAAATTGAAGTAGATGGACAAGTCCTGCAACAAGTGGAAAGACAAGAACAATCCTGTGGGAACACCAACTCCAACGGTACCCTCCGGCAGGCACGACAGAACCTGGAACGCCATCAGCAAAGCAGAAAGAACCCTCAAAAACCCACAAACCCCTCATCCGGCACCCTGCCTCAAGAACCTGCAACACAACCGTTGTTCCGCTAAAGTCTTATTACAATACCATAATCAGGTGTTTCCTTCTTACAGTACTCGCTGAAAATCAAGATGAAGGTAAAGTGACAAATTAGATATCATGGGGGAGGAGAACAGTGAATAGTTGCAAAATTTACACAAAAACATCAAGCCTGTTGAAATTTGAATATAATTGGTTGCACAGTACAGCAATGATTGCCTGCCAAAGACATCCTTATGAGAGAGCAATTTGGGAAGGAGGGTGGGAGTAATAAGATTTTGAGGACAGCAAGGATTAGCATTTATCTGCTGCACTGCCAATTACACATCCCAAATAAATCTGCAATGAAAACTTCCACTCCACAAGGACAAGTCTAGCCAAAGGTGGAAAACACTGTGAAAAGTGAAACAAAAGTCCTTCATATTAATTTGTACGCAGCACCTGCTTGCTGGTTGCATAGTTTCTGTGAACATAGCTGTGCTGCTGATGCAATGCTCACTGTAAGCTATTGCCGACTGACCAACTCTTTGCAGAAGACACCCTGGAATCTTTGAGACCCACAATAAACCAATGCTAGCAAATGAGTGCGAAGCTTAAGGTCCATCCGAGGCACAGCACACTTTGTGATGCCAGGCCTGTGAAACACCAGTCCGACAGGTTATAGTTGGGTCGAGAATCAAACCCAGACTAAACAGCTCAACATTGCATGTAGGACAACGACATTATAAGTCATCAGCGTACGTTACATGATCATGGTTATACCAACAGACGATTGTCAAATCAAACAAATCTTAAAATCTTCTGTTCGGATTGCTTTTTGAATACAGCCACGCGTCACAGTGCAAATCAAATGTTTTGTTTTGTTGAAAACTAACTTCTGGAGTTTTAAGGTAGAGTGGATAAAATTACCCAACTCTCCTCCTTCGTGTGCAGCACGAGGCTGTGGGTAGCATCATTGGCACAGGGCGCGGCTGTGCGCCTGATGCAATACCCACGTGACCAGTACAATGTCACTCATTTCACCGACCTCAGAACGATGACAGGCTGAGTCAACCCCACCTGGTGTTAATTCAACAAAAACACGGGCTCAAACTCAGCAACCTAAGATCCCAAGGCAGCCACCCTAACCGCTAAGCCAACACCAAGTTTCTGGGCGACTCTCACCAACCTTTTCCATCTTCACCCGTTCATGCACTCTCTCTCTAATACCAATCAAATAACTGATCAAATACAGCACTGGAGTAGCATGAGGAACCCAAATAAACAAAAATGGAATCATCAGGAGGAACCGGGATAGGATTCAGTTTTTGGCTGCTGCTTCTCTATCCTCAAACCCGTCCGATACTTTAACTCCAACGACTTTAAAATAGATTATAATTCGTTTATGAAGTGCACGGCCTGTGAGCTGCGGATAGCTCCATGACTGGAGTGAATATGGAAGGGGGATTTCAAAATTAGAAATAAAAGAATAAAGAACGTGCATCTGTGAGATTGGATTCTTGGAGAGTGATAAGATGTGTTGCCTTGTTTCCCAACTGAATGTGTTCTTCATGATGCTGTGTGATGCCAGGTTCAAACCCATACACTGCATTTGTCCATTGTCTGTGAATGTCCTTGAGATTGTGTTGAAATACAAGAATGGTTGACGTGAAATCTCAATTGCGTACCATGGGAAAAAAATTTTTTGCAATAATATTGTCTATCTTGAGGAAGGTATAGAGGAAAAGAAATAAACGTTGGTCAAAGCCTTCTGGGTAAAACCAGGAGGACTTCCAACATATTCATGTGTGCAGTGCAACAGAGATGCAGCATGACATTCCTTATGAAGGAGAACGTGAACCCATCTGAAATTAGGAGGAGACTGTAAGCACAATTATATGATCATATCTTTCACATCATCATCATCATCAGCTTGTTGGGAGTAAACTGCAGGACAAAGGGCTCCGTCGACTCACGTTGGGAGGTATTGGCCATGTTCTCCAGGTGCAGGTTGAGGGGTCCATCTGATGGAAGGCGCACACACACTGATGCATCGTCCTGCATGTGAAAAACCCTTGCAACAGGATTCTGTCACTTGCAACTGCAAACAGTTAATGTGTTCATTGCCTCATTTTGCTGATTCACCGGACGACTTCCTATCATTAAATTGCAAAATATTTGGATGACGGTGTTGGAAGTATGGAAGAAATTATCTCACGTGAAATTCAGTACGATTACATATTACAGGTCGGATAGCAAAGGATGTCAGTTTTTTTATAAACAGAAATCTCAGCTCATGGAAGAGCTAAAGGATAGAGCACAGGCTCAGAAGCTTCTTCTTTCATCTGCAGCGCAAGGCTGCGGGGTAGCATCATTGGCCGAGGGAATAGCTGTGCCGCTAATGCAATGACCTCTGCTGGTTAGGGCAGGGATTTGGAATTTGTTCAGGGTGCTAGTGATAGCTCGTCCACTCTTCACGAAGGACACCACGAGATCTTTACATCCACTAACTAATGCCAGCAAGGCGGGATACCTGTTCAACGTCCATCCGAAGGACGGCACACACATTGATGAATCACCCTGCCTCTGGAACACCGGGATGACAGTTAAAAGGTGGATCAAGATTTGAACTCAGGCTAGACAGCTTAGAGGTGAGTGTGCGCACCTCTCTGCCATCCTGTCAGCCCTGTTCACAGGCTGATAGAGAACCAAATGGGAACAGGAAGACAAATAAATTGTACATGAGTGGATGAGTGGCATAAAGGAAAGGGGTGAGGAAAAGGGAAGGAATGGGAGGGGGTAGAGACAGCAAGAGTAAAAGGAAGTGGAGGTGGGATGGGAGAAAGCATGAGGTGACAAACGGCAGCACTCTTGAAACAATGGAGGCAGTGCACGAGACAACAGATATAAGAATTTCGTTCCACAGAACTAAAATAGACAAATGGAGGTGTTGAGCAGGCGACTGAGAATTTGGGAAGGTAACCAGGTGTGGAATTCCGAAAGAATGCATGCAACCCGGGCGGGCTGGGGGTAGACAGTGGAACGAGATGGGCGGCATGAGCGAGACCAGAAGTAAACTGATCGAAAACCGAGTCTGCCAACACGCCCGTGGTGGGAGAGAAGCAGACATCGGGGATCGGCCTCATGCCGAGTTATGCCAATAACACGGAGAGCATTGGACTCAGTCGCCTCCAGAGGAACAAGATGGGAAACAGCTGCTCCAGCTGAGAGTGATCAAAAGGCAAATTGTGTGGCCATTGCAAAGGAGCTCCTGGAATGCTACCAGAGGGAGGGAGATGCTGTCTTGAAGAACATTGTGACATTTGATGAGACCTGGGTATATCACTTCATGCCAGAGTGAAAACAAGCCGGAGTGGACATATTGGTCTCCAAAACGAAAAAAATTCAATCTTCAGCCATCAGCCAAAAGGTTGTTGGTAATAGTGCTTTGGGACGTTAACAATTCATGTCACGTGGAATTTTTTGAACGTGAGAAAGTCATCAATGCACAGTACTACAACAACTTGTTTCGTCATTTCACTGGATGACAATGCTCACCTGCACACGGGATATGGGACCTCTATGTCTCCAGTGGATATGTGTTTGGAAAGTTTTAAATCACCCTCAAACATGCCAGACTTCTCACCTTGTGACTTTCATCTCTTTGAACCATTCAAACAACATCTGGGTGGCATTATAAGTTTACGAATGACGATGACATCAAAGCACACCTCCTTAAATGGCTGCGTACCCATCACATAGGTGTCCATGCAGAAAGCATAACTACGTGTTTGTGTTGTATGAAACCTTTGGAAATGGGGAAGTTTCATCAACTCAACTGTCCTTTGATTTTGCAGAATAAAAAGTCCACATCAGCAATTGACTACCCTCGTACATTCACGATGTCTCTTCGTGTCCTACTGCATCTTATGTATGGATAAACTTCCCATGAATCTTCCATAAATGTAGAAACTAGAATGGCACTTGATAGAACGCATACATCCGCCAGGCTGAACAGTTGACGTTTTGGATCCCACTGACAGGCCGGATCTGGATTCAGACCGAAACCAAAATCAAAAAGGCCTGTTCTTGTCACCTCACCAACTCATCCACCAGGTTTTGTCATAACTCGTCCACAACTTTTTCAGATATTATGCAATATCGTTTTTAGCCCCATCTCTCAATGGTGAAGAATCACTGAGAAATTAAATAATTCTCATCTCAAGAACCGGATTCGGATCTTCACCAAAATTGAATCGATTTGTCTTTGTCACACAACCAACCTGTCCATTGCCAAGGATGGCAATGCTTAATTTTGGTGAAGATCCAAATACTATAATTTTTTAAGTGATTTTTCACCATTGAGAGATGGGGCCAAAAAATCACTTAAAAAATTATAGTATCCGGATCTCGATTTGGATCTTCACCAAAATTAAGCATTGCCATCCTTGGCCGATCACCGACGTACAAAAAAAAACAAAACAGAGAACGATTGCTTGAAAACTGTGGCCAAAAATCGAGTGACTAACAGACAGACAGACAGACAGACTTTAACCAACAATCAAATCGGCTTGTTCTTGTCACCTATCCAACTCTTCCACCAAGTTTCATCCGAATCCGTCGACAACTTTTTGAGATTATTGTATGATACATATTTTTTGGCCCCATCTCTCAATGATGAAGAATGACTTGAAAAATTCTCATATTATCCAGATCTGGATTCGGATCGTCATCAAAATTGAATAAGTTCTTCCTTGTCAAATACCCAACATGTCCACCAAGTTTCATCCGAATCCATCCACAACTTTTTGAGATAGCATGCAACGTCGTTTTTAGCACGATCTCAATGGTGAAGAATCACTTAAAAAATTCTCAGATCCGGATTTGGATTCACATCTTCACCAAAATTAGGCGTTGCTGGGTTTTTTTTCCTAAATCCAATGTGAAGGCTCGTATAAGAGCTAACACACATAACGTATAACAAGCAGGAGAGAAAAGCACAAAACAGTGGGGAACAGACACATGAGGAGATCTGTGGAAGGGAGAGGGATGGGCAGGGTACATGGGGTAAACAAGATGGACACTACAGGGATTTTCAGGAAGGAAGGCAAGGAATATGAAGGAGGTGAGTTTGGGGGGCATTAACGGAGGTAGAAAAGATCATAGTTTTCAGATAGAGCAGGGGGGGCGGTGGGGGGGGAGGTCGAGACCATAGAGGAGACGGTAGAAGACAGAAAGAGCACCGACCTGCCTGCAGTGAGAGAGTGACAGACCCAAAGACTCAGCCTCATCACGGGAGATACCAGTGATCTTAAATGCCTTGGTTTCCACAGCGTGAAGCAGAGAAAGGTGAGAGGCAGGAGCACCAGCCCAGAGGGGAGAGCAGTACTCCATCAGGCTGCAAAAACCTCAATACCTCCCAAAGTTTGCATATGGGGTATGTTCACCTACATACACAAAACATTTGTGAACAATTGCTTGAATACTCTGGCCAAAAATCATGTGACAAACAAACAGACAGGGGTGAAAACAACCTCCGCCCACCTTAGGTGGCAGAGGTAAATATTCTGAAGTTGTGATACTTCGGAGATATTTGTGTCAAATTTACAAAATACGAACCTCTTAAATCAAATTATAAAGGGAGAACTCGGCACGTAAGGGAGAGAGTCATGAAGTATACGGGTGGGTGAGAAGTGCAAATACCCCTTGCAATATAATGTTCTCGAAGGTGGATCCGTCCTGGGTCTGTGACATCTCCAGCAACAGTGAGGTGGCCTGCAAGGATGGACCTCAAGTTTGGACATCATTGAATGGACCCAACAACCTCAGCAGTTTCGAAAATTCTCTCGGGATATATCAAAGAGATTTTAGCAAAACAGTGCTGCCAGATGAATGAAGAATTGAAGAATGCTGTTACTGCACTTCATTTGTATCAATCACACCACAGATGCTGTGAAAGTGGTCACACAGGACATGTCAATTCGTATCTACTTGAAGATACCTGTCATAGATGGGGGACAGGATGGATCACAATACTCGGTTACGGTAGTTTCCTTGGATGTTTTGCGCCGCATTCAACAGCTCAGTTCATATTGGTGGCGTGTCTGGGTGCCCATGGTAGAGTTTGAGACCGGCCACTTTAGATTGTTGACCTTGACACGTAGTGCCGGATGAGTAACGCGAACGATTTGACATATTCATCATTTCTCTATTACCTCCATCAACAGATTAACAACATGGCAGGATAAAAGTCATAAATGCTGAGTTGACCAAACGTCCTGAACTCATGGACTTAGTTAAGTAAAGCGCGTCGTCTGGGACCCGCCTGTTGATTTGCCACCGAACGCTGCTGATTGTGGCATCATCGATTCCCTCTTTGAAAATTCTATCTACATTCGATTTTTTGAATCCGCCATCACCTGCGTAAATACATGGAACACATAATGTGAAGATTTCGGAAGTATGAACAGAATATGTTGGGAGAAAAGTGTGTTCGAAGTTCCAGGCTTACACCCGTTATATTATGATGATGTGAAAACAAGGGTATTCTCGCACAGACATTCTGGATTCCGAATATTTTAGGGGTATAAGGATTTCTCGCCCATCCTGGTTCAACGACAAGTTGTCCTTCAGGAAATTCGACAGAAAAGGGATATTCCAATCATACCTGTCCAACTCTGAAATTGACATTGGTTCAGCAGTCAAATCTTCCCACGAACTGTGGATGATTGTTATGATGCCTTTACTGGGCATGACAGTACAACTTCACTCAAGAGACAATGAAAAGTTCAGCCAATAACGACTCTATGGAAGAAGCAAAACAATTGGGCCACTGTTTGCAAGTTCTCGAGACTCATGGGAAGATCTTCAGGAGTTAATCGATTGTCTTGAGAAGTTAAAATGTGCTATTTATTGCAGGTCTCAGCTCACTGAAAGTCAATGACTCGAGTACAGATGTGATAATGAGAAGCGTGCGATTGATGAAAACCTCAATCCCTCCCAAAGTCTGCACATAGGATCTCTTCGACGTTGCACAAAATGCCTTCAGCAACATGTAAAGAGAGTAAACTATCAAGTTGGCATATGAAAGAAGGTCCACGATGTGGATCAGGCTACCCCCGACGCAACAGATGACCCTGGTTGGATGACGACGGGTGGCAAATTGGAGCCATTGTTATGGAATGAAGCTGATGCGTGACCACAGCAGTTGTTAGACATCCTTGAGGATATGCTTGGAAATGACAATTGTGATGATGAGGATTCAGAGGTAGATTATACAGTGCCAGAGGATTTTGCATACATAGTGGGGTGAAGATAGCATAGATAGCGAATCGGTATTAATTCATAACTCATCCACAACATAAAAAAAAATCTCATGTTATACATAGTTTTTGGCCACATCTGTCAATGGTAAAGAATCACTTAAAAAAATTAAAAATTCTCCTATCTGGATCCGGATCTTCATCAAACTCGAATCGATGCATTTTGATCACACACCTCACCTATCCACCAAGTTTTTCCAAATCCATCCACAACTTTTTGAGATACCTTGTTCACAGACAGAGGTGAAATTCACCTTCGGTGGTGGACGTAACAATGTGGTCGACTTCACTGGAAAAAAAAAAAATGCTCGGCTACGACCCCAGTTCTCCCGTAGTCAAAAAATGTAATGAATAAATGAGAACAATTCGAGGCCCATTCTCTTTGGAGACCCCCGGAGCACATCACACAGCGAGTCCAAAAATCATTGGAGAACAGATCGTTACTCTGATGCAGAAGACTCGACTGGAGGTGGAAGCAATTTGTAACTTGCCCAGGGTGCCGGCGATAGTTCGCATTCTGTTCGCAAAAGACACCGTGGGATCTTGGGCCTTCACCAACGATCAATGCCGGCAGAGGGGTCCTCCGGCTTAACGATCTTCTGATGGATGGCACAAACTTCGATACATCACCCACACCAGGAAGACAGTCCATAGCTCGACCGAGATCAAAACCCAGGCGAGACGGCTTGGGAGTGAATGTGCATCCTTGTTCGCTGTGAAAGAAATTGCAACCCAAAATTATGTAATATTAACATATTTATTCATGTTGAACTCACAAAATACAATTAAATATATGTGTATATGTATATATGGGAGCTGGGGGGAGGGACCATCACTTTCCCTCCATGAAGTCCTTGGCCTATCCCAATACCTGCACTACTCAGGTGATGACAGATGGGAAATAATGTTGTGTCTGTGCATGTCTGTGTGTGTGCATGTCTGTGAATGTCTGTGTGTGTGTGTGTGTATGTGTGTGTGTGTGTGTGTGTGGTGCGTGTGTGTGTTGTGCGTGTGTGTGTGTCCAGGCCATAACTTTTTTTTCAAACATTTGAGCTTTTGTCATCAAATTTTTCAACAAACCTTGATTATGCGAACATGGAGGAGACTAATAAATGGAATGTCCAAATTTTTTTTTTTTCGTTGTTCTTTTCGTCACGTTTAATTCGAGTACAAAGCGGATGTGGACACACTTTGCATTTTGAGATGCTTTCATCAGAGTGGCCACAATGTCTTGTCACCACTTGTAAAAATTGTGCCGTTGCCTTTGTGTGCAGAGTCTTTCTTCGTTTCCTTTCCCCCTTTTTTTCAGATTGAGTGAACGTAACCGTGGTTGGTTGATGCAAACAATAACACCATTGAACAACGGATTGTTGATAATCATATTTCTTTGATAACCTAGTTAATCAGCACACTTATCTGGACATGTTGCAAAACTGATTTATGCCACAACTGGAAATCCTTGCTATTTTGAAGGACAGTGGTGGTTCCAGCAGGACTGGACACCATCACATTACACAGTTGCTGTTGGGGAATACCTTCGTGAGGTTTTCAGGGAACGTTGGATTGGTTGTAGGCTACCAGTGCTGCCTGCTCCACTTGACTGGGCCACCTCAAAGCCCAGACCTGTCGACATGTGATAATTCCCTTTGGGACTTCATAAAAGAGATTGTTGCTCAGCAGCGCTACAAAAGCACCGATGAGCTTAAACAAGCCATAAGACTTGTGTTTTTATCGTATCATCCCACAAATGCTCCGGAAAATGTCTTGCAATACATGGCGCAAAATAATTCTCTGTAACGACAATGATGGAGCACAAACGGATCCACTGGACACTTAAGGCATGTACCATATGCTGTAAAATGTGTAATAAAGTAAGAGTACTGTAAATGTTTGTGCTATAACTTGTAGAACCCTTCAGTGTTGTCAACTAAGATGATAAAAGGCAATGTCACAATTTTTACAAGTGGTGACAAGACATTGCACACAGGACACCTGGTTTCGTATCAATTTACGACAGCATGATCAGCAGAGTTTTGAAACTCAAGTGATTCGATGCTTACAAATTTATAAACAATCCAAGGTGGGACGTTTGAGAGTCTGTAAAGCACTCTTACAAACTGAACTACTTGGGTACCTGAAGCACAACCCTTGTTGTCAAATCATGTTAGTGCCCCTCCCCACTTCGCCCCCCCCCCTGCTGCTCCGAGTGCATTTTCATGTTAAATAAATGGCTAGTTTACAATAATTTGACTTCATGTGCATGTTTCAATGATATGGTAGAGAGAAGGTGAGAATAATTATTCTCACCTGTAAGTTTGAACACCGGCAAGGTCTGTATAATAACTCATTATTCACCATGAACGGGAGTATTGAAACGTTTCTATAATGTGGATTGCCAGCTCTTTCCTGAACATTAAACTTTGAGCATCAGTCAAACAGAAGTCATTGAGTTGCTCAAATTGGACAATGATGAAAACAATAGATCCTAACTTGGCGGTGGCTTCATGGTTGGCGCAGCCGCTCTGAGCATGGAAAGTCGTTGGTTTGAACTCCAGCCGAGTTAAACCAAACATTATGCCTGGCGTTTGCTTAATAGTTACGGTGGTGGGCTTGGGATTCTAGATTCCTGAGTTCAAATCCCGCTCAGCTATTGAATTAATACCAGGTGGGGTTGACTCTGTCTGTCATCCTTCTGAGGTCGGCAAAATGAGTGCCAGCTTCCTGGTATCCTGTGTCCAGGTTTGTGCCCAATAGCCAAGGAGACTGCTTCGGCAGCACTAACGCTCTGTACAGAGTATGATCTCAATGGATGGATGGATGGATGGATACCAGACACATCAAAAATGGCATGTGCTGCTTCATTAATTGAAGCTCAGCATTTAAAAAAAGGATAAAATCCAAATAAGGATGGGACATATGGGTTTAATGGGTCTAATGGGTAATTACCTCCTCCTGTGTTGAGGTTTATTGTAAGGGAACTCAAATTAAATTTTAAAAAAGAAGGGTAAACAATTCGTTTTTTTCATGTTGATTGAAGGCTCAGAGCTGTCTGTGCTTTATGAAAAATCTTCACCTCTTGTGTGATAGGACTGTCAGGATAGTCAAGACCCTCGAGGTGTGCACACTCCCTCCGATGGACACCAAACTGGGAATCCGGTCTTACCAGCATTTGTTGGTGGACGATAAAGATCCTATGGTATCGTTTCACTCAGAGGAGGAAAGCTATCACCAGCACCCTGAACGAATTCCAAATTCCTAACCTGGGAAGGCGATGGCAAACCACCAGTGGTGCCAGTCCCTAATTTTGAGGTGCCGGAGCTCTGCGAAAATGTCCACCGTGACATCATCGTCAGATCTACCGTCACATCAAGTTTTAACATGAGACTATACCAGTTGAGTCCCCCCCAAGATGAGTGATAAATGAAATACTCACATTTTACCATGGTTAAAAAAAACACTCACACTCACTTGATCTCACAATTCAGAATTCCATTGAAAAAAAAACAAAAGTCACATTAGTTCATCTCTACTCTCTAATCAACTATGTATTGACATTCAGATAATTTTTTTTTTAATTTAGTAGGACACAAGCAGAAACCCCGTCACAGACGGGGCACAAAATTGGTCCTTCAGTATTAATTTTGATTATCTGTTGAATGGCGTTGGTCCCGTCTCGATCGGATGAAATTGAGAAATTGAAGTTACCCGGTGACCTTGACCCCTTGACCCCGTGACTTTTGACTTGACCCCCACCCCATGTCCGTTCTCATGTCCCAAGGATCACTCATGCCAAGTTTCATCTCATTCCATCCAACGGTTCAGCCGCCTATAAAGGACGAACAAACACACACATACATACAAACAAACATATTCTATTTTTTTAGTATAGTAGATGGTAAGAGCTGACAAGTATATACATTCCTCTCTGATGATCTCCGAGTTATAACTCTATAACTCCAAGTTATATACATAGAACGTGCATGTATTGTTATATACAGTGCCGAAACACCTCCTTTCAACATTTTCACCTTTTGTTGCCATATGACCTGGAATTAAATTGCATTAAATCAGACTTTTTCCACCCTTGTTTACAAATTGTAACCCACACCTTCCAAGTGAACAACAAATTCTACAAATTTCAGAAAATTAATTTAAAAATACAAAACTAGAATATCTTGGTTGGATAAGTGCCCACTCCCTTATAATAGCAATTGTAAATTAGCTCAGGTGTAACAAATCACCTTCAAAATTACACACCAAGTTAATTGGCCTCCACCTGTGTTAAATTGTAGTGATTCTGATTATTTCAGAATAAAATCAGCAGTTCTTGTCGGTTTCCTCTGCTGGGTAGTGCATTTAACAGCAACGATTCAACCATGAGCACCAACAAGCTTTCAAAAGACCTCCAGGATAAAGTTGTGGAAAGGCACAGATCATCAGACAAAAGGCACAGATCATCAGACAAAAGGCACAGATCATCAGACGAAAGGCACAGATCATCAGACGAAAGGCACAGATCATCAGACGAAAGGCACAGATCATCAGACGAAAGGCACAGATCATCAGACGAAAGGCACAGATCATCAGACGAAAGGCACAGATCATCAAACGAAAGGTACAGATCTTGTAAACTGACAGAGAGTTGACCAAGATGGCGCACCACCATCTTGGTGAAGCTTATTTTGGTTTTGTCGTGATAAGCACCCCGAAATTATCCTCAAAAGGGGTGTTTAAAGTAACCCAAACACCCAGTTTGCATTCATGCACCACCTTGGAGTTCCCTTACTATGCATGCAAAATTTGAGGCTGCAAGGTTTCATGGTTTTGGAGTTATGGAGGAGATGGACGGACGGACGGATGGACTGATGGACTTTCAGTCAGAGAGTAAGTAATTAATGCATGGAATGGTCTCCCTACTCCCGAGAAAGGAGGTGTTCGCAGAAAGTGTTGGTAAGTTTAAATTGGAATTAGATAGGTACAAAGAAGCATTGGAGATAAAGGGGCACAGGGATAGTGGCTGGACTTTTAGGCAGCTTGGGTGATTGGGATTCGACTCACTGGCTGGGTGATGGTTTCTGTGGTTCGTGCAGCGCAGGCATGATGGGCTGAATGGCCTCCTCCTGCATCAAAGTTCCTTGTGCGTCCCTGTGTACGATTGCATACTCCACTCGAATCGACTTTTGTGCAAGTATCTCGTTTGAATTCCTTAAATTGAGCACCTTGCTTCAATAATACCCCTCCGGGTAGATAACCTTTGCAGCATCTCCATGATCCTCAATGGTCTGCCTCCAATGGGATATCAGAGATCAGACTCAAGTGGCCTTTGAAGCAGCACAATCACAGCAATGTAAAAAACGGGTAATGTATCTTTTCCCTGAACAAACAGCTCCGGTCTTGCACCAGATTGAAATGGATGGCCGACTCTCAGAGGCAGGAAATATTGCGCAAATTTTCTTCACCCGCTTAACCACACAGAGATCCCTGTTAATGACATGGATAGATGGAGATGGCCATTGTGTTAAGTTTTTTGTGAAGATGTCCAAAACTCAGTGTAATTGTGACATTCTCTCTCTCTGACCACTTGCAAAAGAGCTTTTTGTGGTTAAAAGGGCTGGAATGGAAATGTGAAGTTACACCGCATCACCAACTATGAAACGTTGCCAAAGAGAAGATAAATTATGACGTCATTTATGTGGGTGCGATGTCATCGTGCTGAGATAGCATTTTTTTTTTAACCTTCAACGGTTCACAACAGAGAGCGGACCTGGCCTCGATGTGGGGAGCAAGTCTGTTGTAACATTTATAATAGTGGGGGACAATGAACCATCACAGAGACAGAGCTGTTGCGACATTCGTTTCGAAGAGTCGTTTCGTAACGTTAGCGTGGAATCTTGATCTCTCCCTTGAGCGTTTGTGAATGGCTTGAAATATGAAAGGGAATGTTTCACAGCAACCTTGGGAAATGTCTATTGAAGATTTTAGATTCATTTTCAATTGGCTGAGAAGATGCATTTAACCTCTTTTAGTGAGAAGCATGTCCGTTTAACTGTTGGTGCACAATAAAGACCCATGTCATTTTAGAGTTTCTACATTCATCTAAGGCTCATAGAGGAGCTCGTACATAAATATCATGCAGGACAAAGACATGAGTCGACATCAATGCATTCTCACATAGAATACAACTGAAATTAGTGGAGAATTGATAAACATATGGTGCATGGAATTTGAACCTGGTGAACTTGCATCGTGAGCGAGGGATTCAGATGGGAACACGAACAAGCTGACCCACTGTAATAATTTAATTAATATTAAAAAATTTTTAACAGGACAAGAGATATTTTACAAAGAGGAGGCGTTTTCAACCACCTTCACCCCACTTCTCTCTTCACCGGCCCACCGCTGGTCCATCTTCGAAACTCCTACTGAAACACGCAAAGCCAAACCGTTCCCCCACAAATGAATAAATGAACGAAATAATTTATACATTCAAACTGGACTAATGTATCTCTTGCCATTTAACTTTTATGAATGCCCTTTAATATTCTTGTGTGGACCTTTAGGATCCAAAGGTACAATTGAAAACAGTTAGCCTATTTTTTTAAAAAAAAATAATATTTGTTATATCTTCTCTTCCTTAAGTATTCCTTTCATTGTTGGCTTTTGTGTGTTGGGATTAGATACACTGAGCAAAATAGTTATGATTCAGAAACGATATTACCAAAAGCATTCATAAAATGTATACATATATATGTATATAGGGTAGTATATGGTAGTCCTCCATATAGGGGGATGATACGGGAAAAATAGCCACCCACTCAAATGTGTACGTACACAATGATAGACTCATAAACTCCTTCAGAGTGAAGTCTTAAGCATTTAAAACCCATAACTTTTATTCTCGAGCATTTTCTGAACTACGAAGACCTAAAAAGACGACAAAATACATCGCTAAAGTATCATTCGGGAGATCCCTAAATTGCCAATTTCTACTTCTACTACTTCTTCTTCTCCTCTCAAAACAATGTAAAACTGTCACCCAACCTACCTCAATAACTGCTGAAACCACAATTTTGTGACCTTGACATTTGACCTTTTGATCTCAAAACAATCGGCTTTTAGCATTTTATTGGTGAACCAATTCAGTGATCCAATATGCAAACTCTATTCAACTTTCAAGTCAATCGGATGAAAATTGACGATCTTACTGACCATGACGTTTTTACCAAGTTATTAATTTATTTTCTCCATTTTCTCAAAATACAGCTTTGTTGAAAATTTTTGACAAAAGCTCAAACGCAAAAAAAAGTTACAGCCTGGACACACACAAACACACAGAAACACAAACACACACACAAACACACACAGAAACACAAACACAAACACACACACACAAAAACACACACACACAAACCGAGTGCAATGACGGTCATTATTAGGCCATTTGACCACTGGTGTATAAAATATATTTCCATTTCTGATAAAATGTTGCGACTACATATTGGACTATGATTTAACTCACAGGCTGGCTGCATCACTGTCGAGGTCATGCGGCTGTGCAACTGATACAATTCCCCCTACACATTGGTGAAATAATTTGCATTTTGACCGGCGAGGGGGTGCGTGAATGCAGGAGGTGCTGAAAATGGCCTACTCTTAGCAAAAGTCACCATCGGATCTTGAAGATCCACCAGAAAACAACGCTGGTCGAGGGGTCTCAGCTTACAGTTTTTCTTGATTGTTTAAATACTGGAACTGGAGATATGAACCCAATGAAGAAAACTTCATGTGCAAAAAGGACAATTTCTTCAAAACTATCAGCACATTTCGTTTTTTTTTTTTGTATACCTTGTAGAGGCTCGTATGAGAGCAAACACACAACTCACAGCAAGGGGACATGAGACAAGAGGGACAAAACAGTTGGGAACAGACACATTAGGTGAACTGTGGAAGGGAGAGGGATGGGGATGGGACGGGGAACATGGCGAAGAGAAGATGGACATTACAGGGACTTTCAGGAAGGAAAGCAGGGGAATTGAAGGAAGTGGGCTTGGGTGGATTATCGGGGGTAGAAAAGATCGAGGATTTGGATGGGGGAAGATAAGAGGTGGTGGTGAACAGCTGTTTTGAAAGCCTGGAGGGAAGAATGGGAAAGAATAGAGTGAGGAAGTTTATTCCAAAGGCGGGAAAAAGAGGAATGAAAGAGTGAAGATGAGCAGCGATTCGTGATTTTGGTAGTTTTACCAGAAGGGGGTTGTTGGCGGACCTTGAGCGCCCTGTGGAAATGTGGTGGGACAAATCGCAGAGAGAGCAGGGGGCAAGGCTGGAGAGGAGTCGGTAGAAGACAGAAAGACCACCGACCAACCTGCGGTGATTGAGTGAGAGGCCCAAAGATTCAGCTTCATTGCGGGAGATGCCGATGATCTTAAATGCCCTGGTTTCGACAGCGTGAAGCCGAGAAAGGTGGGAGGCAGGAGCACCAGCCCAGAGGGGAGAGCAGTACTCCATCAGGCTACGGACAAAAGCTTTGTAAGTGGTCAGGAGCTCAAGAGGGCCGAGGAAGGACTTTGCACGACGGAGGATTCCCAGTCGGCGACTGGCTTTTGAGGCGAGGTTGGAAATGTGACTTTGTGAAAAATAGGAGAAAAAAAAAGAAGATAGATAGGAGTTTTCACACAAAGTTCAGTCTCATTTAACCATTTTCCAAAATGGTTCACACAATTCTACTCATTTGGCATAATCTTCATAATGGGAATCTCTTGTGTTCACATGGAAAACGCTGCCATTCAAAATACTGAACTTCAGCTTTCAATTAAACACACTCCTCAAAGGTGAATCACCAGTTGTTTTAATTACTCGATCAACAATCAGAGCACTCTCGTGTGTTGGAAAACAATGACTGACAACATTATAACAAGAGGGAGAGATAGAGAGATAGAGAAATAGAGAGATCGAGAGATAGAGAGATAGAGAGATAGGTTAAAAAACCCACTAGAAGAGTTTTATAAAAACGCAATGGAGGAGTTTTATACAAACCCAATATAGTAGTTTTATACTGCTATATTGGGTATGTATAAAACTCCTCTTTTGGGTATGTATAAAACTCTGTTGGGTTTTTATAAAACTCCTCAATTGTGTTTTTATAAAACTCCTATATTGGGTATGTATAAAACTACTATATTGGGTATGTATAGAACTCCTAGAAGATAGATAGGAGTTTTATACATAGCAAATAGAGGAGTTTTATAAAAACCCACTATAGGAGTTTTATAAAAACACAATTGAGGAGTTTTATAAAAACCCAATAGAGGAGTTTTATAAAAACCCAACAGAGGAGTTTTATACATACCAAATAGAGGAGTTGTATAAAAAAAACCCACTAGAGGAGATTCATAAAAACCCACAAGAGGACTAGAGGAGTTTTATAAAAACGCAATGGAGGAATTTTATACACACCCAATATAGAAGTTTTATACATACAAAATAGAAGAGTTATATAAAAACCCAGTAGAGCAGTTTTTTTTTAAACCAATATAGGAGTTTTTCCATACCAAATAGAGGAGTTTTATAAAAACCTACTCGAGGAGATTTATAAAAACGCAAAGGATATTTATAAAAACCCACTATATGAGTTTTATAAAACCAATATAGGAGTTTTATACATACCCACTAGAGGAGTATAAAAATGCAATGGAGGAGTTTTGAAAAAACCCATTAGAGTTTTATACAAACCCAATAGAGGAGTTTTATACATACCCACCAGAGGAGCTTTATAAAAACGCAATGGAGGAGTTTTATAAAAACCCAACAGAGTTTTATACAAACCCAATAGAAGAGTTTTATAAAAACGCAATGGAGGATTTTTATAAAAACCCAACAGATGAGTTTTATACATACCCACTGGAAGAGTTATATAAAAATGCAATGGAGGAGTTTTATAAAAACCCAATAGAAGAGTTTTATAGATACCCAATAGAGGAGTTTTAAACATATGCAAGGGAGGAGTTTTATACAAATCCACGAGAGGAGTTTTATAAAAACCCAACAGAGGTTTATACATACCCAATAGATGCGTTTTATATGTACCTACGAGAGGAGTTTTATAAAAACGCAATGGAGGAGTTTTATAAAAACCCACTGGAGGAGTTTTATAAAAACCAATGCAAGAGTTTTATACATACCCACTTGAGGAGTTTTATAAAAATCAATATCGGAGTTTTATACATACCCACTAGAGGAATTTTATAAAAATTCAATAGAGGAGTTTTATAAAAACCCAACAGAGGAGTTTTATACATACCAAATAGAGGAGTTTTATAAAAACACATGAGAGGAGTTTTTATAAAAACCCACTAGAAGAGTTTGATAAAAACGCAATGGAGGAGTTTTACACATACCCAATATAGTGGTTTTATGCATATCCAATAAAGGAGTTTTATAAAAAAACCAATAGAGGAGTTTTATACAAACCAAATAGAGGAGTTTTCTAAAAACCCACTAGAGGAGTTTTATGAAAACGCAATGGAGGAGTTTTATAAAAACCCAACAGAGGAGTTTTATACATACCAAATAGAGGAATTTTATAAAAACACACTAGAGGAGTTTTATAAAAACCCACTGGAGGAGTTTTATAAAAACGCAACGGAGGAGTTGTATACATACACAATGGAGGAGTTTTATAATAATGCAATGGAGGAGTTTTATACATACCCAATAATTTGGAACAACGAATGACTGTACATAAGTTGTACATCACAAGACAAAAAAGCAAAAGCATACTGAGACCTAAAGATTATCATAACAGTGCCTTTTGTTTATCACACCAGTATGTAATTTGTATTCAGTGAGGTTTATTCATTTGATGGCTTGTGTGTATGATTTGGATGAAAAATTTCATTTTTGAGGGGAATAACACAGGGTTTTGAATGAAGAGTTCCATTTTGACAGAGATTTCTGAAGTTTTGCAGAAACGGTTGACTGTTTTGTGTTTAGTGTTTATAGTTTTGAGAAATGAGGTGCAGTTTCAGTAAATGTGTATGTAAACAATCGAGAAAAACTGTAACGTCCAATACAACAGATTTTTAGTACTCGACCTCTGCGCAGCCTTTTACTAACCTGAGTTCTTCAAACAATTTTAACAGCGAGCCAATCCCAAAGTCCTTTGCTCTCTCGGATCTGAGCTCCAAAAAGAACGTTGACGTGGCTGAGCGTGGAAAGTGAACCCAGAGAGGAAAAGCGATTACGCCTGGGAAGCGAGAGGCAGAGAAAATGAAGGCAGAAGGGAAGAACGTGCGTTCAGCATTCAGTTTTCATTTCTTAAACATTTCCTCTTTCTGCTCAGTAATTCGTTCTGCGTCACAGCAAATGAAGATGCATTGGGAGAGCTATTCCGCTCTTTCCCACCATGGAGCGCTTCATCATCCATCACATGTGCGTTCCATTCCATCGTTTACAAAACAAACTCGAGTTCTCCGGCTGCAGGTATCATGATCAAACGCAATGCCCTCGTGGCTGCTGTAAAATGTAAACGTTTGCTTAGCTCGCCACAGCCATGATCAAGGCCAGTCCATGAGGATGCTGTTCGGAATACGAGAACTTCGAGCGATATACACGTTGAAGTGCACTTTGTCCATGATTCCAAAGGGAAGAGCAAGTGATTAACGATGGTAATTCAGAAAGTTTTAACGACGACGTAGTCACCATTGGATTTTTAAAAATACAAAACATGAGTACTGTATATATCTATGACTACTACTACTACTACTATAACTTTAATGGGTCCATTTATTCCCACCTTTTGTGTGGTTGGCCAGAAACATTTTTGACCCAAGTCTTTCACGAACCAGCTGGTCAAACTTGACATGTGACCGAATGCGGCAGGAATTAGTAATTTGCTCAGGAATTTTGTTATCTGGCAATAACTCGCACACTTTACGCAAAAGTTTAAAGTCCATCCGATGGATGGCACACATATTGATATGTCACCCTGCATGCAAAACACCTCAATGACAGTTCATAGCTGGGCCGAGAGTGGGACCTAGGTTCGACAACTCAGAGGTGAGTGTGCATACCTATGGGCTCTACCTTTCCAAACCTAATATATATCTCACCTGGAACATAGTTCCAGGGAGCTTATGGGATGGCGTGTCGTCCGTCCGTCAGTCCGTCCATCCATCCGTCAGTCCGTCCGTCCAGCCGTCAGTCCGTCATTCTGTCAGTCAGTCCGTCCATCAGTGTGTCAGTTTGTCTGTCCGTCCATCCATCCTTCTGTCCATCTGTCCGTCAGTCCGTCCATCTGTCCGTCTGTCTGTCAGGCAGTCTGTCCGTCCATTCACAAACACTTGCAATTTCTTCTCTGAAACTACACACACGATTTCGATGGAACTTCACCACAATCTTCATCAGCCATGATGTACCAAAGTTTGTTCCCACCATTAAAAAAAAATCAGGCCCTCAGGAGGCCGATTAGGTATTGGGGGGAGGGGGTTGCCCCCCAAAATAGGTATTTGCTTTTTTCTCAGAAACTACACATGCAATTCCGATGAAACTTCACCACAATCTTCATCACTCATGATGTACCAAAGTTTGTTCATAGCATTAAAAAAAAAAATCATCCATTTCCCCTAAAATAGGTAAAAACTTTCTTCCCCGTTATGTATTTTGTGGGTCATCCACACCTACCAGCGGTTCCCTCGTTATCCTTTCCAGTCTCTACCAGGTGAGCGCCCTGTGGTATTGCCCCTATTTTTACTTCCTGTTTACGTACACCTGTTTACGCCAGTGTACTGGCCTGTCTGGGACTTCTGTGACGATTTCATTCGTATAACAATTTGAACGCCCCGACTCGTGCTCAGACAGGGTGGCCCACGAGATGATGGTACATTTATAACGTGCGATTGAAAAGTTTTCATGTTTATTCAGCAAGAATGTATTTATCAGAGCTGATCAATATTATTTGGAGATGTATTTGTCCTGAACGAACTATTGCATGTCAACATGATTCTGCAAATCTCTGCTTCGCAGGCTGAAAAGGGAGGGAAGTGTTCATCATTCTGTGGGCCACCCTTCATGTTGGAATTATGAAACTCTTCTGCCTGTTGATTAAAAATTATAACCACAGCGAGAGACTGTTACTTTAAAGTGGCGCATTTCCATTTTGATACTGTAATGCATGGAGTAAGATTTCAAACTTCACCGGAGTTGAAATTATCCGCAAGGGGTGTGACATTTATGTGTCAATGCTCTGATTACTCTTCACACACATAATTATAAAGCCGGCTTGACACGAAGAACCCTCCGTGCTGGCCTTTAATTTGGCTCACAACGTTTCATTCAATCGCCTTCAAAGGCATCGGCCCTGCTTGCCATTCCTTGTTACAAAAACATCGCTTTTGTGCAACAGGGCATTTGCCCCATCATTACAGTGCCGTATGCACAAATCCACATCCTTTAACTATTAATGATTAAATATACTTATCATCGATTTACGAAGCCATTTGGTTATCATTAATTTAGTATAACTTTAAATCCTTTGATAATTAACTTTAGATATCCCTTTTACTCTCTTGGTGTATGTTAACATCTCCATAAATGTGACAACTGTTACTCAGGAGTGCAATATTGGACCTGATACCACCAGAGATAAATAAATTCCAAATTTCTGCATGCAAATTGCGTTTGGTTGAAATAAATTTAAAAGAGCTGTTTCCCCAATGCGTTCTGATGCTTGGCACATGTGGGATTGTAAAAAAATATAAAAAAGTTAAAAAAAAACTGTTCCCCATTGTCTCGGGTCACTCACCTGCATGTGTTGTTTTTCAAATTGTTTTTCGTTTATTTATTTTCATTTACAGACACTTTCCAATGGTTCTGTGATTTTTCCCGGTGTAGTGGCTTCGATGTCTGTCGGCACACAAAATTACCGTGCCTCCCCATTGTCTCAGGTCACTCACCTGCATTTATTTTTTCTGTTTTTTTCATTTATGGATACTTTCTGATGGTTCTGTGATTTTTCCCTGTGTACCGGCTTCGATGTCCGTTGGCAAGCAAAATTTCAGCTTTCTCTGTCACCCGGAAGGAACTGATCTTTAATATCAGTCAGTGAATCAGTCATTCAGTGGTTCCAAAGAGCTTTACATAAATATAATACATGTATATAAAAATATATTTATTTATTTAACAAAAAAAATCACACTGACCCTGTGATATGATGCTGACGTCATATGCATAAATGATGTTACGTCGACACATCACCTCCAAACTAGGATGCCATCTGTGTGGCATTCAAAACCTTTGCAGACTGAGATTAAAGTCCCTGCGGTGACAAATAAATAAAAACAGAGTTAGTAATCCAGATTTCGTTCTTGTTGGAGCTCATCAGGAGAACATACTGCTGAGCCGTTTATTCGTGACCAGGTTAAGCATGTGAATAAACAGATTGAACCCCCTAACTTGACGAAGCAGCAGGGTACAGATTGAGTCCCATCACAGCGCTTGCTGTACGACCTGTTAGTAACAAGTGTTGTCTGCCACACAGACACATTGTCTCTGCCCTGCTGCTTACCAGTGAGGAGGTTTGCAGTCAGGAGTAACAATGAATTTTACGAAAGGAGCACACTGACCCTATGACATGACGCTGACGTCATGTGCATAAATTATGCTTTTGGATCAGGTTGGAAAACTCCGGTTTCCCTTAATATCAATAACTGAGGAGAATAAGGTGGTGAGGGCGCGAGTTCATGATGGTGTGGGATTCAAGTGATCCAGTGGTGAAGAATGCTTTCCAAGAGAAGAAGGCAAGTTGGAAGTGGAATGCAAGAGTAGAGGTGGATGAAATGGAGGAGCGGTTGGAACAGGAGGAGGTGATGGGAATGGTGCAGTATGGGAAGCAGCGTTTGGGGTAGAGGAAGCATGAGCTATGTGGAAAGGCATGTGTGAAAGAAAGGAAGAAGAGAGGAGATGTGTGAAGTCAGTCAGACAGACACCGCAAGGTGCTTGGATTTGGTTGTAAGGTGTGCGGGTGAGGACGTTGAAGTGGTGATTTGGAGGATGGAGCCAATACTGTTGAATTTTCTGTTGCAGGCAACGTATGATGTGCTTCCATCGGCAGAAAATTTGAGGGTGTGAAGATGATTATAGGAGGAGAGCTGATCTTAGTGTGCAGGTCGGGGAACGATGCAGCGTAGCATTCAGGGAACGATGCAAGATAGAGATGGTGGCATGATCAAGTGCTGGCAGTGGAAGTGCAGATGGTGCAACAAGAGGTGATGAGATCGAGAGAAAGAGAGGGGAGTGGACATGTTACTTTTGTTGTGGGATTGCGATGGAAAAACATCAAAATATATCATGATACTAAACCATAAGAGGATCGTGGTGTCATATTGTGGCATCGTAATGTGGTGTCATTCTTCATTGTTATTCTTCTTCTTTGTTCTTCCACTTCATCCATCACAATCACACAACAAAAGTAAGATGTCAAAAGATGTCGTGATGGTAATCCATAAGAGGATTGTGGTATCGTATTGTGGCATCCTTACCTTGGTTGGTTGCTTTTTGAGATTTCATCCCTCTATATTTTTGTTTTTGTTAAATGTGATTTTTTTTCTTGTTTCTGCAATTTTTTGTAAGTAATAAAATGCTTAACATTTTATATATTTTGTTATGGATAATATGGAGTATGGAAATACTCCATGATACGACCGTACTCTGTGATACTACCGTATTCCATGGTACTTCAATTCAGATCAACATTTGTGTCTAGTACATGGGATATAAAATCAAGTAAACACACTATGTTTGCTGCTTTATCACCACTCCAAGTGCATCCATACCTTGGCTTGTAATGCAATCTGAGTGATATTGCAAACCACAGCAGATGATAAACTTATGAAAATAGGACTGTGCATCCTGAAGCTCACCTGGATGAGGAACACCAGTCACTCAAACCCCCCCGCACACCCCATTAGATCCCGAATTTTTTTTAATGCCATGAACAAACTTTACAACATCATTGGTGATGACAATTGTGGTCAAGTTTCAATGAAATTGTGTGTGTCGTTTCGGAGAAGAGAGCAAAAAAACTTTGGGGGGGGGGGGGGGGAGGTCAAACAACCCCACCCCATAGACCCTTTTTTAATGAGTGAAGATTTTGATGTGATTGATACATTTTGTTACAATATGGGAGGTGAATGTTGTGGTCAAGTTTCATCGAGATTGTTTGTGCAGTCTCGGAGAAAAATAGCAAATACCTATTTTTTCTGGGGGGGGGTTAAAAAAAACCAATAAACCCCCCTTAATGAGTACAGATTTTGATGCGGTCAATACATCTTCATTATGCATCAGATAAGAAGCTTGTGGCCAAGTTTCATCAATACCGTGTGTTTGGTACAAGCGATAATGACTGGTGTTTACGGACTGACAGACTCACTCACTCATTCACCCACAGACACTGCTCGATCACATACGCTCAGCTGACTAAAGTCCAGGTGAGTCTAAAACCGGATGGCAGAGGGGTGGGTGGGGTTGAAGTGTGCATTTCATTTGTTTTCATAAAATGCTTAAACTACAGTACCTATACAAAGTCGACACCCCGTTTCAAAATTTTCATCATTTGTTACCTTATACTCTGGAAGTAAATGTCATTAAATCAGACTTTTTCCACCTGTATTTACACATCATAATCCACAACTTCCAAGTGAAAAACAAATTCTACAAACTTCAGAAAATTAATTAAAAATACAAAACTAGAATATCTTGGTTGGATAAGTGTCCCCCCCACCCCCCTTATAATAGCAATCATAAATTAGCTCAGGCATAACCAATCACCTTCAAAATCACACACCAAGTTAAAGAGCAGGTTGCGGGTCACCAAACATGGTCTGAAAATTTATCAATAAGATTATATGTGCATTAAATAGTTCGATGCAAATTATTGTGGTTGCCTAACTATTGGGAAAATTAATGAAATTTAACTCTGAAGTTGTTATTTCTCGAGGCTGTTGAAAAAAAAAGCTGCGTGCCATATATGGATGGTGACATCACGTTCTCCAAAACAAAGCGGACGCTCACTCGCTCATTGAAGAAGTGTCCAGTTCAGCGGGCCGTTCTTTCGCTTTTTTTGAGCTTGCAACTGTCTGTATTATCCTTTTTATTTTGAATTATTGTAGAACAAAGTTATTTGGATATTTGTACATCATGCCTCATACGTGCGTTGTCATGTTTTGCGAAAATGGCTGGAAAACGGGTAATCGCTCCCACCGATTCCCGAAGGAATCAAACATTCGCCGGCAGTGGATAAGATTTGTACAAACAAAACGGGCGAATTTTCCCCCAAAGAAAACGGGTAAAGAGGACCCTTTGGATAGACTTGTCATTTGTGGTGACCATTTCACAGCCGAGGATTACAAAGGCATAAACACATCTGATCACCACTCTGTGAATATGAGTTGTTGGTTGACAAGTTCTACAGATACTGCTCTGTCACAGAATCAGTTGTTGAGTTTAAGTGAGAAAAACCTTGAAATGTATTCTTAAAGAGTAAGTGGAAAAACACATGAATAAACTTTCTGAAAAACACAAGCATGAAAAAAATTCTCAACAAATCAACTTATTGTTGATTAAATTATTTTTTTTAACAGCATCAGCAAATTGGGCTATTTCATTTCAATTGTAAAAAATTGATCAATTTTCCACTTTTTTTTCTAAATTTAGTGGAATATTTCCTAATGAGGCTAAACATGTTTTGGTATTTATATGCCACAACAGTCTCTTGAAAGTTGGGGTTTGTTCTCACTGTTCACTTTCGCTGGTTCTAGCTCAGCTGTCAGAAAGACTTCAACGCCAAGGCTATGGTATATAATATATTTGGGTCCATTATTGATTCATTCTATTTCTGACTCTTGAGTGACTGGAAGGTTAAAAATTATTATATAAAGTCATAGAGGAATCAAACTTTACATTATTTGATGCATTGAACAAGAAAATGAAAATCTATAAACCAATCTGTCTGGTGGAGTCTGTCAGTGTGAACTGCCGGGCAGTCAGTCCTGCCACTTGTACACGAAATAGGCCGTTTTCTGGAACTTGCAAGTGGCTCAAATTTATATGGGTCAGGGCCAGAAACTCCATAGTATAAATTCCCATCATCCACCGACTCGTCCTCAGCAATATCAGAATGAAAACACTCAATTTCATCGCCGCTGAAATCACTCTCTGATTCGCATCTCGCCATTGTTTACACGCTGTTTCCAAATGTTCACGAAGTTTTCGGAGAATGTGACGTCATAGCATCTTCAGTAAATTCCGGTTTGTTTTTCGATCACTGACAAAAGTTTTGACTTAAAAGTTAATTTTAGCATATTTTGAGTTTCAAATGTAAGAAGATTATTGCCCAACCATTATTAATGTGATTACAACCTTCGAATCACACGGTCATCAGTGACCCAAAACTTGCTCTTTAATTGGCCTCCGCCTGTGTTAAATTGGAGTGATTTCTGATTATTTCAGAATAGAATCAGCTGTTCCTGTAGGTTTCCTCTGCTGGCTAATGCATTTCACAGCAAAGACTCAACCATGAGAACCAAGGAGGTTTCAAAAGACCTCTGGGATAAAGTTGTGGAAAGGCACAGATCAGGGGAGGGGTATAAATATATTTCAAAAGGTCTTGATTATTCCTTGGAGCAGAGTCAAGACAATCATTAAGAAGTGAAAGGCATATGGTACCATGAAGACCCTGCATAGATCAGGCCGACCCTCCAAACTGGATGACCAAGCAAGGAGGAGAATGATCAGAGAGGTCACCAAGAGGCCAATGGCAACTTTGAAAGAGCGACATGACTTTATGGCAGAGACTGGTCACTGTGTGCATGTGACAACAATATCCCAAGCACTCCACAAGTCTGGCCTGTACAGTAGAGTGGCAAGAAGGAAGCCATTACTCAAAAAGCCCACCTTGAGTCCCATTTGAGGAATGCAAGAAACACTCCGGAGATTCTGAATCCATGTGAAAAAAGCTTTGTGGTCTGATGAAACCAAAATGAAACGATTTGGCTGAAATGCAAAATGTTACATTTGGTACAAACCCAACACATCACTTCACCCAAAGAACACCATTCCTACTGTAAAGCATGGTGGTGGCAGCATCATGTTATGGGGATGTTTCTCGCCAGCAGAGACTGGGGCACTTGTCAGGGTGGAAGGGAAAATGGATAAGAGCAAAATACAGAAAAATCCTGGAGGAAAACCTGTTGCCCACTGCAAGAAAGTGGAAATTGGGACGGAAGTTCACCTTTCAGCATGACAATGACCCGAAGCACACAGCCAAAGCTACACTGCAGTGGATAAGGAACAAAAAGATAAATGTCCTCGACTGGCCCTGTCAGAGCTCCGACCTAAATCCAATCGAAAATCTGTGGCATGACTTGAAGATTGCTGTTCATCAACTCTCCTCATGCAACTTGACTGATCTTGAACAGTTTTGTACAGAAGAATGGGCAAATATTACCCAATCAATGTGTGAAAAGTTGGACGAGACCTATCCTAACAGACTAAAAGCTATAATTGCTGTCAAGGCTGCTTCAACCAACTAATAACTTAGGGAGGTGGACACTAATCCAACCAACATATTCTAGTTTTGTATTTTAAATTAATTTTCTGAAATTTGTAGAATTTGTTTTTCATTTGGAAGTTGTGGGTTATGATGTGTAAATAAAGGTGAAAAAAGTCTGATTCAATGAAATTTAATTCCAGGCTATATGGGAACCAAATGTGAACATTTTGAAAGGGGGTGTACACTTTCTATAAACACTGTGTAAATAAAAGTAGCTCCAGTCAGCATGCGTGCGTGCCTGCCAGCGTACATCAACAAAATAGAAGACGTCTGAATACAAAAGGCTCCCATTTTGAATGTGGACGGGTTTGCATTTCTATTTTGATTTTCCTTTTTGTGTGTTGTATATTATTCAGTATTCAGCATCTAAAAAGGCTGTGATGACTATCACATGAACAATCTCCCCCTCTTCACTCCTCACACCGCAAAATTTTATACATATCCCGAAAGCCGATGTGGCCGGCATTTGCTCTCTCGTGTTTTGTAAATTTTTTACCCTTGCCGAAGGAGAGGGTATTGCATTTTATTTGGGTCCGTTTGTTTATCTGTTTGTTTGTTTGTTTGTTTGGCCTCACAGAACTTTCGTGTTTTTTCTCCTCAACTGCTTGTCGGATTGAGATGAAATTTTCACCATAGGAGGGACTACTCAAGTTGAAGAAGTTAAAGGTCACGTGGTGTGGCAGCTATGTTGGAAAAACGGAAAAAATGTGGACCTCTGTATCTCTGAAACCGCACCAAGGAAAAATTGTGACTTGGCACATAGCAAGTACTCTTCATGGGGAATGTGTAATTTTTTATGACCTCATACGTGCCTTTGTTATGACGTCATAGTTGCATATGTAGAATGCTACATCTGATCAGTATGAAAATGTTTGAGGATCATCTCGGGATAAAATGGTCCACAGAAAAAAAATTTGATGACATCATGAGTCACATGATTCGGCAGCCTTATTGCTTTTTGTTTTTTTAATCTGAAAAAAATCTTTTTCTCTGAAGTGGCTGATCAGATTGAGGTGAAACTTTACAGTGTTACATGCATGACCGCCTATCCATGAGGAACAAAAAGTTCACACATATTATGTCATAGGTCACATGGTTTCGCAGTCGTATTGGATTTACCCAAAAAACCATCAAAAATATTTTCTCCAGAAGGGCTCGACAGATTGAGGGGAAACTTCACACAAATGTTCCCCAAGCCATGGATGCACAAGTTTGTTGAGGAATAATTGATAGGTCACATGGTTTGGCAGCCATATTGGATTGAAGAAAATATTAAATAATGTTTTCTCTGGAACCGCTTCATCAAGAGACATGAAACTTCACAATTATGATCTAGTAGCGATGGGGAATACATGTTTTAAATTATAACTTCTTCAGACCATGGTCTAGCAGTCAGAATTAGTTAATTTTTGGATCTGGTTTCTTTTTGATTTTTAATTTTTTTTTTTAATAAGGCTCACTTGGCTACACCTGGGTGGGTTTGAGGGAATGTGTGTTCTTATGACGTCATAGGTGCCTTCACTATGACATCATAATTGCAGATGTAGAACATGACATCTGATCAGTATGATAATCTATATATGACAATATGTATGGATTAAATACAGGAGCAGCAGCTTAAATGTGAATCCTATCCAGGATCCTCCTGATTATTTCATCTTTACTTTTTGCTTGTTCGGGTTCCTTCTGATTACTCCAATGCGTGACTGTCCATATTTGATCTTCCATTTGATTTGAATTGAATTTATTTTAATCCCATTCTAAATTTAATTGAATAATAATTTTAAAAACCGTCATGGATCAGGGTCAGGTGTCCAATCAAAGCAGGGTTGTATCAAAGCAGGACGTCTTGGTACATGGTCATTACTGCCAGCAAGTGGCAGTTCTAATTTTGTCACTTATTAATTACGTATCACACCAGTACACAAATTAAAGCCTGGTGTTGGCGCAGTGGTTCGGGCAGCGGCTTGGGATCCAAAAGGTCCTGAGTTCAAGCCCTGTTGGGCCACTGAATTAATACACCAGGGGGTCGACTCAGCCTGTCATCCTTCCGAGGTCGGCGAAATGAGTACCAGTATACTGGGCCGGTGTATACCCCGGTTAAAATAAGTGTACCATATCCCTGTGTCGTAAGAGGCGACCAGGGTTGCGTCAGGAAGGGCATCCGCCGTAAAACATGTGCCAAATCACTATGCGGATCATACGGATGATCCGCTGTGGCGACCACGAAAGGGAGCAGCCGAAAGAAGAAGAAGAAGAAGACCAGTACAAAAAATTCCACACAAAACACACCACACAAAATAACACAAACACCACACAAAACAAGTCTTGGCGAGGGTCCGCAATATCTGATTGCTCTTTTTCTTGTTTGATTTTACTTTTTGCATGCAATTTTTTAATGTTATAAAATGCTTAATGCTTTTTTATATTTTGTTATTTTGGTGTGGATTAAATCCATCTTTGTTATTAAATTTGGCTTGTGGTACTTTTTACCCCTCTGTCCTCAACCTGGCCCTTAGTTCAGTCCACTATGTAGATTTCCACTTCTTAGGTGCAGTAATGTCGATGCGAATATCGTTTTATAAATCATAAAATGCTAAATGTTTTATATATTTTGTTATTTTGGTATGGATTAAATACATCTATGTTATTAAATTATTTTAATACGTTTTTTCAGTTTATTTGGGTCATGGTTTGGATATGTATTGCTTTAGGAATGGTTCTGTCCACTGTCCATTTCCCCCCCAATCACGATCCTGGCCTGGTTTGGTTGAGTCCGCATTTACGTTCGATTTATTACCTTCGCATTCTGCGAAAGGTTATGTTTTGGTCGCTGTGTATTTATTTATTTGTGAATATATGTGTTTGTTTGTTATTCGCATAACTCAGATAGTATTAAACCGAATTGCATGAAATTTGGTGGGATGATTTGATTAGATTTTGGGAGCAATCGGGTCAAAGGTCAAGGTCAAGGTCATGAAAAGGTCAAAAACACTTTTGAGCACAACTTCCTTCATAATACAGCTATCGACATGCAACCACCGCCATATTGTTCCATGATGAGATACCTTTCAGATATGTAGTGTCGGATTTGACGTAACGTCATCGGAAGTGCGTCTAAATGACGTCACAAGATGATGTAAATTTTCAATCTCATCAGTTTTGATCATACTGTTTTGTAGGACTTACCTTAAGGACGTCACACACCAAATTTGACTTCGATTGGACTGACCGTTATGACGTCATTGACGTTTGAACATGATGTTTTTCAATTGTGGCGAAAATGTCCTGATATTTTACATTCAAATATCTATATAATTTATACAGCAAAGTCTCCCAAATCCAGGCATTAGGATCAGTACCAAAATATCTGTTTATTGATGTACAGGTTTTGCCAATTAACTCTGTAGTCAAGGTCAAGGTCACACTCAAGGTCAAAATATACTTGTAGGCATAGCTTCAGATCTAATAGAGCTATTGACATGAAACCAACGTTAAAACGTTCAGTGAACTATGAGCTTTTAGAATGATAGACCCCGATTGGATGTAACATCCCCGGAAGTGCGTCAAAATGACGTCAAAAGATGACGTCATTTTTCAACTTTTTAATTTTTCAGTGTTTATCATTCCATTTTGTTGGACTGCCTTCAAGGAGGTTACACATCAAATTTGACATCAGTCGGACTGACGGTTGTGACGTCATGGACGTTTTAAAATGACGTTTTTCAAATGTGCCTGGAAAAAAGTTGCGGCCACGAAGGTATGCGCTCTACCGAGTGCCCGTTCTAGTTATGTAATAAAACGCTTAATGTTTTATGTACTGTATAATTTTGGGTTGCGTGCTCCAGCCCAGAGACAAAGTAACTTTTTCGCATTGGAATCACCATCATGGCTTCAGCAGTTATCAAGGTAGGTCAGGCTGCAGTTTCACATTGTTTTGAGAGGGGAAGAATGAGAAGTACAACTTGGCGTTTCAGCGATCTCTCGTTGTGGTACTTTAGTGATGTATTCTGGCATCTTTTTAAATCTTGGTTGTTCAGAAAACGCTGGAGAATAAAAGATATAGCTTTTAAATGCTTATGACTTCACTCTGAAGGAGTTTATGAGTCTATCATTGTGTACACATTTGAATAGGTGGCCATTTTTTCCCATATCATCCCTCTATAGTCTATATTGATATTGAGTTCTATCATACTGATATATGTATATATACGAGGTGTGTTCAAAAAGTATCCAACCTTAATTTTTCGTGCGTAAACAAATGAAGCTAGGAAGGCGTGGTTTGGTGCACGTATGTAGGCGATCCTAATCCGTATGCATGAATATTTTCCCACCTGCAGAAGCTGTCAGTCGCCGACAGACCGCCGACGAGTGAAGAAGTGTAAGTGAGCGCCGTCGGATTTTCGTTTATATATACACACATATATATATATATATATATATATATATATATATATATATATATATATATATATATATATATATATATATATACATACATATACATATACATATACATACATATACACATACATATATATACATATATGTATACATACATATACATATATATATATATATATATATATATATATATATATATATATATATATATATATATATATATATATATATATATATATATATATATATATATATATATATATATATATATATATATATATATATATATATATATATATATATATATATATATATATATATATATATATATATATATATATATATATATATATATATATATATATATATATATATATATATATATATATATATATATATATATATATATATATATATATATATATATATATATATATATATATATATATATATATATATATATATATATATATATATATATATATATATATATATATATATATATATATATATATATATATATATATATATATATATATATATATATATATATATATATATATATATATATATATATATATATATATATATATATATATATATATATATATATATATATATATATACATATATATACATATATATATATATATATATATATATATATATATATATATATATATATATATATATATATATATATATATATATATATATATATATATATATATATATATATATATATATATACATATACATATATATATATATATATATATATATATATATATATATATATATATATATATATATATATATATACATACATATATACATATATATATACATATATATATATATATATATATATATATATATATACATATACATATATATATATATATATATATATATATATATATATATATATATATATATATATATATATATATATATATGTATATGTATATATATACAAATATACATATATATATATATATATATATATATATATATATATAGCAGGATATCTCAAAAAGTTATGGACGGATTCAGACGAAACTTGGTGGACACGTTGGGTGCGTCACAAGGACGAATTGATTCGATTTTGGTGAAGATCCGAATCTGGATCTGGATACGAGAATTATTTAATTTTTTAAAAGTGATTCTACACCAATAAGAGATGGGGCCAAAAACGATATAGTACTGTAAAGCATGATATTTCAAAAATGCATTGGACCCGATATGTTCTTATGTATCAGGCGTAACGTGGCGGAGGTATGCGTCCTTCTAGTTTCATCTGTGTTCTAAACTGCTTTTTCAGGGTCTAAAACTGGCGTGCAACCAACCCCTCATGAATGTGAAATCAGTCTGATATTGCTGCAAACGACTGCTTAAAATTGAGAATACAATTCACCTGTTTGACAAGTGCTCTGGATGGATCTTTGGTCGACAAATTTCCATTTACAGCTGACGATTTGTCTTTATTAGTTCCTTGCAAACTTCCTCACCTTGAAAAATGGTTTCATGTAGCATGTGTACACTTTCCTTCCCTGTATTTTTATTCCAAGTCAAAAGTGAATAAAATAACTGGACTCTTTCTCTGGTCTTCACAATCGAGGCTGGAGACCAGACCACTGCACCTCCTTTAAGATCTCCCTGAGTGGTCAACGTGGTCAAGTCGTGGCCCCAACTATACCTCGACCAGACCACTATAAGGTAGGTAAAGCCACAAGACTTTCAGAGGAAGAGAAAGGCGCCTGATCTTTGTAGCTCTCAAACGTGGCTGTCGTGGAATTTTAACAGCCTTCCTAATTGTCCGTTGCCTATTCATTCCACCCATCGTTAAACTCATGCAGTCATTCCGCGGGTGGATGACTTCCTGGCAATAAAATCCCTTGGCCTTCTGCACTATCAATGCATCCCGAGAACACACCCGCATCTAATTAAAGCACCATTTGCGCGATATTTTCCACTGAAGCTGAAAATAAACACTGGTAAAATAAATTAAGCATAACTAAGTTTCCAATCTGCATTGTGAGTTAAAAAAAAAAAAACTTAACTACAAAGGGGACAAAAAGTCCCACCCACCCCTCCCCCCTCCCCCAGCCTCCTCCCCACACCTGAAAAAAGGTTTCACAGAAACTGACCCACTACTTGGAAAATGTGCGATAATGGCAAGAAATTACATTGAAAAGGGCTGACATGTGGACTGAGTTTTGGTGGAGCATGACCATTTATTATTTCAAGGTTGGAGGGAAAAAATACCTTTTGACTGATGCTCGCATCATTCACCATTAAGAGATTGTTTCCATTCATATAAACCTGCATCATTGAAAATAAAATGAATTGAAAAAGTAACATGAAAGTAATTTGAAGATCAAGTGAAAACATCAGGGTTGGCTTGTTCGTGTTCCCCTCTGAACCTCTGGCTCATGATGAAGCTCATGATGAAGGGGAACCAAGGTTCAAATCCCATATTATCAGGTGTGTTTGTCTATTGTCCACAACTTGTCTCTTCTTCTGGTCTTCACCATCAAGGCTTGAGACCGGACGTCCTTGAGAATGTCCTTGTAATTCATGCAAAATTACACTGTTGTCTATAATATCTTTGTCCTGCAAATGTAAGTGACAGTATATGTACGAGCTCTTCCATGAGCTTGTGTTGATGAATTCATTTTTAATGCACATCATGAATACGTTAGGCACCCTTGCACATCATGAGTTTAAAACGTTAGGTTACTTAATGATTGCCCATCGTTTATTCTTTGAAGTGGATGCAGCATGTTTTAAGCCTCGGCAGACAATGTTCTGTACTGTATCAGTCCGTTCTCCATCTACTGAGATCGGCGGATGTAACTCAAACCACCTTGAAGTTACAAGACCCACTTTGCAGGATACCAGACTACACCTGATACAGAAATCGATCCATGATTAGAAAAAAGTGCAAGGGGGGTGGTGGAAGATACATGTCCAAAAGACTACCAAACAAAAAAGAAAATACATGTCCAACACTGCACCATATGTGCAGATAATTGGACGTCTCTGCCAAAAAATCAAGAGAGAAAACAAAACGTGAAAACTGTTTTTTCAGATCTCCTGGTCAACCCCTTCCCCATCCACCTCTGCACACTAACCCAACCCACATCCCAAATATGGCTCAATGGTACTGCAAATTGCACTGTTACTCTTTCCAACAGGTTTACTCTGGTTATTAGTGAATCATTGGAGGATTATTTTCAAACAAACACCATTGATCGATGGGGCCAAAAATGATGTCCTGTATGGCATGATATTTCAAAAAGTTGTGGACGGATTATGACAAACTTTGGAAGATGTGTTGTGGAGGTTAGAAGAACAAATCCATGAGATTTTAGTGAAGGTCCAATCAATGCAAATCCTGGACAGAGCATCGGAGCTGCTGAAGCAGTCTCCTGGGCTATTGGGCACAATCCTGGACAGGACACCACTCCAACACAGGATACTCAATCATCCCAGCAAGCTGGTAATCATTTTGCAAACCTCAGAAGGATGACAGGCAGAGTCAACCCAACCTGGTATTAATTCAACAGCCAAATGGGATTTGAACTCAGGATCCGAGGATCCCAAGCCCTCCACCAAAACCATTAAGCCAATACAAGGCATACAAAACTATATATATATATATATATATATATATATATATATATATATATATATATATATATATATATATATATATATATATATATATATATATATGCCTGGTGTATAAATGTATATATACCAGGACGCAATGTATATATGTATATATATATATATATATATATATATATATATATATATATATATATATATATATATATATATATATATATATATATATATAAAAATGAAGGTAACTTGTTGGTGTTGTAATGCTAATAATCAAGCTTTCCAATGTAGGTACAGGAATTATACCTGTGACAACTGTGGTAAGTGGGCACACTTGAAGTGTCGTTGTTCTCGATCCAAGTCAAAGAATTTGTCTCCTTCTTATCACATTGGGGTGAACCCTGATGCAGCGTTCAATAGATAACAGAGCACAGCCCTCTAGCTGAGAGTCAAGTGAGGAACTTCATGAGGTTTTCTCTGTTGGAACAAAGAGCTCCGATGCTCCAATTATAATTGATGTAACAATCGATAAGATCCTGGTGAGGATGGAAGTTGATACCAGCACTTCCAGATCAATTATGAGCGAGAGTAAGTTCACCTCTTTCTACCCTCCGAGAAAGGCTCCTGCACCCCGGCCTGTATCTACTGACTTGAGAACATACACCAAGAAGGTGATTCCTGTAGTTAGCTCAGCGAACGGAACTGTAGGATATGGAAACAGCACTCATGTCCTACCACTACTGATAGTGAGTGGAGAAGGGCCAACCCTCGTCGGCCGACATTGGTTACGAATAATCAGACTTAATTGAAGTGACGTAAACGGAGTCTCCAACTCTGATGCTGGATATGATACCGTGCTCAACAAGTACCCTGGCCTGTTCAGCGATGGTGGTGGCACCTTTGCAAGGCCTAAAGTGAGGATTCATGTTTCTGCAGATGCTCAGCCATTGCTCCATAAGGCTAGACCTGTGCCCTACATGATGCGATCAATGATCGAATGTGAGTTTGACCACCTGCAGAGTGAAGGTATCATCTCATCAGTCGAGTACTCCGACTGGGCGGCACCTGTCGTTGCAATACTCAAAGCAGATGGAACAGTGCGCATCAGTGGGGCCTACAAAACGACAATCAACCGCTTGCGATTCAAAGCTGGATGGCAACCCTTTGCCCAAAGCAGAGGATCTGTTCACCACTCTCGTGGGTGGCCAGATATTCGCTAAGTTTGACTTGACCAATGCCGATGCTCAAATGGAATTGGATGATGATTCCACGCCCTATAGACGCATCAACACTCATTGAGGACTCCACATGTACAACAGATGCCCATTTGGCATACGCTCTGCTACACCAATCTTTCAACGCAAGATGGAGACATTGTTGAAAAATGTACCAAAGACAGTCGTATTTCAGGACGACATACCAGTGACTGGCAAGTCACAACATGAACACCTCGAGAACTTAAACAAAGTCCTCAATCACCTGTCACAAGCTGGGTTATGCCGAAGATGTGAGAATTGTACCTTTATGGCACGTGAAGTTGAATACCTGGGTCATCAAATCTCCTGTCTCGGCATTTTGCCCTCTCCGAGCAAAGTTGAACGCTCAATTGCGAATGCATCGACGCCGCAAAACATTTCGGAACTTCGTGCATTCCTGGGAATGTTGACCTACTTTGGTAATGTCCTGCCTCAACTAAGCACAACCGTTGAGCCTCTGCATATTCTCCTCAGGAAAGGCGTTGTCTGGAAATGAGAAGCTGCCCAAACAAGAGTGTTTAAGGTCGCTAAAACCATGCTGTCCTCCTAGCCGTTACTTATCCATTACGACCCATCCAAGGAACTTGTTCTCAGTTGTGATAGCTCTTCACATGACATTGGGTGTGCGTTGTTGCAAACAAATGGAATCGGTAATCTGCAGACTATTGCGTATGCATCACGAACCCGATCTGATACTGAACGTTGCTATGCTCAAGCAGAACGAGAGGCGTTAGCGTGTGTCTGGGGCACCCTGAAGATGCACCAATATGTCTTTGGAAGAGATTTTACCATTGAGACTGATCACAAACTTTTGTTAGGTCAACTGGGGGGAAACCAGAGCAATTCTGCCCACATCATCGGGTTGTGTAGACGTTGGGCGTTGACCGTTGCCAGGTATGACTATTCATTGGTTTACCGCCCAGGTAAGGAAATGTACTCTGCCGATACGTTCAGTTCCTTTCCGCTTCCCGTAACCATTCCAGAACTTCCACAATCTGGCGATATGATTCATCTCGTGGCTAACGTCATTCACGGTGAGGTGCCCGTAACCGCTAAGCAAATTGCTTCTGCCACCAATAGCAATCCAGATTTGACACAAATTAAACGCTGTGTAATATCAGGTAATTTGGCATCATGACCGGAATGACGAAACCATTCATCTGGAAGGATGGGCTCTCCATTGATGCAGACTGCCAGCTTTGGGGTAGCCGAGTAATAATTCCACCGAAACTCCGTGGGAAAATGATCAGTGAACTCCACAATGCTCATCCAGGCATAGTCACCACGAAGACGATTGCCTGAGTCCATGTTTGGTGGCCTGGTTTGGACAGTGACATTGAGTGTGGTGCACACGTTTGTTACACTTGTTAAGCCCATGCAATGCTAAGACACAGCCACAGTCTCCATTGACCACGTGGTCATGGCCATCAAAACCATGGTCCAGATCACACATCGATCATGCGGGTCCATTTCAAGGAAAACTCTTCCTTATCGTAGTTGATGCCCACTCCAAATGGATTGAAGCTCTCGTGGTGCCATCCTCATCCTCCGCTGTAACAACTGAAGCTCAACGTACCATGTTCGCACAACATGGTATTCCGAACTCCATTGTATCAGGTAATGGATCATCATGTATGAGTTCAGAGTTTAAGCAGTTTTGTATCATGAATGGCATGAAGCACGACACATCTGCCCCCTACAAACCTGCCATTAATGGTCAAGCCGAACGTGCTGTTCAGATCATCAAGAATGGTCTAAGCCGCGTCAAGGAGGGCTCCATTCAATCTCGTCCAGCTCGTGTGTTGCTCAACTACCGCACCAGACCACATCAAACAGGGGGGTGTAGTGGGGAAATGAGATGTTACAGTAGTTTATGATAATGCTGCAGAGAGAGAGGTGCAACGGGGCGTGGTGAAAGCAGAGTCATGTGACCCGTCCATGTGTTGATGCTGTGTTGTGTCCGTGTCCGAATTAAACCTGTTGTTCCCACTTCAGAGCTTTCGTCCCTGTCTATCGAGTTCATGACAAAAAGATACTGAAATTTTTTTTTTTTTAAATACATCATCAAAGGTTCGTGGGAAGAGGAAGAACACAAAACAGTTTATATGACGTTCACGGCAGCAACGAAGGGGAACGGATCACTTCTTCTTCTTCTTCTTCTTCTTCTTCTTCTTCTTCTTCTTCTTCTTCTTCTTCTTCTTCATTCGGCTGTTCCCGTTAGGGGTCGCCACAGCGGATCATCATTATGATCCGCATAGTAATTTGGCACATGTTTTACGTCGGATGCCCTTCCTGACGCAACCCTGGTCGCCTCTAACGACACAGGGATATGGTACACCTATTTTAACCGGGGTATACACCGGCCCAGTATACTGGTACTCATTTCGCCGACCTCGGAAGGATGACAGGCTGTCAACCCTCTGGTGTATTAATTCAGTGGCCCAACGGGGGCTTGAACTCAGGACGGAACGGATCACTCTCAGTCCAATGAATTAATGGGAATGGGAAACGAGAACGAGTAAAAACGTTCGGCAGGATTTCTTTGGTGTGCTTCAGGCATAGATGCGAAATTCATAAACATTCGGTGTTTAAGGAGCAAACACAGCGTCGATTGTTCCCGAAATAAAATAAAATAATAACGCGGGCGGTGCATAGGTACAGAACGCTGGCTTGATTGCTTTATGCCTTCAAAAAAAAACAACAACGCGGGTTATGAAATGAAGAAAAACATTGCTATTTTTCATGTGCATATATTTATTTTATCGTGTTGATATAGCTTGGATTCATTCCAATTCCAACGGGCGGTGAAGGAATCGTCACAATTGACCCGATACACGAAGCGAGTGACGTCACGGCGGAAGGGAAGGCCCCGCCATATTGAGTGGCTAAAAAAATCATGGCAACCACGCACGTGTCACGCGAACTTCTGGGCTATTTCCATGGATTAGATGGTATTTCTAAGAACAGGTACTGCGAAAAACTGAAGCTGTGTGGTCTTGGTGAAGATCCTTATATTGTTTCAAAGGATAAACGGACAACAGAAAGGAAATTTTGGCCTCAAATCGTTTTCCCTGACATCGATGTTTACCTCGTTGAAACGCCGAGTCCTCACACTCAAGCCAGCCTGAAAGCCTTCACGAGTATGGACGCTGACTCGTATTACGTCGCCGGGTTTGTTAGTGACATAATCTCGACGAAAGCTGACAAGAACTGTATTATCGTGAGGTAAAGGTTAGTCAGCCTGTTTCCTTTCATTTCACTATTATTGTACATTCGTTGTTGCTTGTTCTGTTCAGCAACCAGCGTCACTTTTTTTTTTTTTAACCTGACTGCTGCCACAAGTTAATTTCAAGTGAAGCTTTTGTCGAAATGCTGTTTGTAGAAAATCTTCGTCGGTTTGCTTACAGATACATGATATTTTTTTCCATGACAAACATCCGGTATAATGCATTTTAATGATACAAATCAGACAATATTTTGTAACCACCAGCTATTTAATACCAACTACTGAAATAACGTATCAGAATATCGTTACATACCGGAGACAAAATGAAGGCATCACAACCAGTCATGTTCGCCAGGTCGCCATTTTACTCTTCTCAGAACCGATATATCCAAAGATTTCGTCGGTCTACTTCGGCGGGAAAGCGGTAAAACTGCCCTCCAGAGCCTTTAGTATATCGCCGAGTTCATCCCGGGGCACAACGACTCTTACCCATTTGCAGAAAAAAACAATCGCTTGCTTGGAAATAACGGTGTAGTTGAAGTGGAGACTATCGGTTGTTATGGACGCGGTAATACTTTCTTTCCACTCAACATGGCGGAGCTGCCACAGTCACGTGACCGGTGACGTCATCTGAATAAGGCCAATAGGACTTACCATTGAGGTGCATATATATATATATATATATATATATATATATATATATATATATATATAGTTGCGGAAATGGCCCTTAGTGTGTTATTAAATATAGGATTAGCCCAGATCCCCCATTAAATGCATGTTAAGCCAGGTTGTTCGGTAAATGGATGTTACAGGTGTGTCGGGAGTGTATGAGGCATGTTCATTGTTCGTGCAGTGGTGGTGTACCGAGAGGTTCTTCTTCGTTCCCCTCTCCGACGAGTCTCCGCCCAGTGCCCTGGAAGGAGCAGTCGGCTGGGAGGCGAGCGAGCACCGGAAAGGCGGTGGTGGATCTGCCTGAGCTTCGAGTCGGGCGATCGGCAGTAGGAGAAACTGCATGAGAGTTTTTGCGACCGGATTTTTGTGAAGAGCGAGCCGAAAGAAAGGCAAGGAAGGGACTGAATGAGGTCAGTCTGCTTTCTGCTGGAGAGAAACGACGAGTGGGAGTCGCGATCAGCTGTGTAAGTGACGGCTGTGTCTGTCTGCGATCAACTTCGTGAAAGAGGAAAGAGAGGCTGCTGGAGTCGAGTCTGCGATCTGCTTCGTGAAAGAGGCATGAGGGGAGTCTGCGGTCGATTGTTATTATTATTATTTTTTTATGAGGAGGTCCTCGGCACGTTTGTCAATCCACCTGCGGAGCCCAACACCCCGATTTGGCCTAACCTGGTGAACAGGCCAGGCCCGGACTTGTATACTGGACCTTCTGAAAAGCCAGCTGGAGCATACCATCGATCTTTCATCTTGTGCCGTCGACATTACAGGGGCCGAACGCGCTGAGGCTGCGTGCGTGGGCGGTGCGACAAAAGAAGGACGACGCCGCCATCTTGCCACGCGGCGTGCTCAAGCCGGGTGCTCGAATCCGTTGACATCTGCTTGTCACGAGCCACATTCATGCTTTCGACACTTTTCCTCTCGTCCATGAAGCATCACCAAGTACTCTGTGTCTTGTCTACATGCTGTCCGTGTCTTGTCTGCATGTTGTCTAAGGTTTATCTCGCGAGGGTCCCCTTTGAAACCCGTAATCCGTAGCTCCCTAGTTAAGAATGGGTTACAGATTAATTATAACATTGTCGTGAATGCTCTGCTTGTGTTGTGTTCCCTGATGTGTCCCCAATAAATCTGGCTGAGTTGTACGAGATTTGCCCCGTTGAATTATTCGTGCCGTGGTGAGAAACAATTCGCTCGATTGGTATATAAAACCAAAATGGTTACAGACTGGCAGAATTCGCTCGGTCTCTGACAAAACCAGTCTGTAACCGGGGTCTATATCCCCAACTGGTAAGGTCCAGGTGTACGTTGGTATCGCGATTCGAGGCGCGTGACCCGAGGCCTGTGCTGAGCCAGCCGGCATTATAACTCTGGAGAGGGTGGTGCTGTTAAGTGATGCCGAAGCTTCAACATTTGGCTGTCAAGAGTAGGGTGTGATTGACATCACTCGTCCGAATCATTAACGCTGGGGTCAAGAGTCGTGTGTGAATCCCGCCACAGCTGAATCCATAAATATATATATATATATATATATATATATTTTTATATATATATATATATATATATATATATATATATATATATACACACACACACACACACACACACACACACACACACACACACACACACACACACACACACACACACACACACACACACACACACACACACACACACACACACACACACACACACACACACACACACACACACACACACACACACACACGTATTATAAAGGTCTTTCTAACCACTGACTGATATTGAAGATCGGTACCTTCTGAGTGACGGAGAAAGCTGAAATTTTGCTAGCTGATGGACATTGAAGCCAGTACACCAGGAAAAATGCAGGATCATCGGACATCCATCAATGAAAAAAATTGAAAAAAGTGCAGGTGAGCGACCCAAGACAATAGGAAAGCACAGTCATTTTGTGTGCCAACAGACAATTGAAACCGATACACCAGGAAAATCACAGAACGATAAGAAAGCAACCGCAAATGAAAATATAAAAAAATGAAAATACATAAATGAAAAATCAAATGCAGGTGAGCGACCTGAGACAATTTGGGAAGCACGGTTTATATGCTTACATAATGTGTAAGCACCCCCACGAATGTGTGTGGATATATATATATATATATATATATATATATATATATATATATATATATATATATATATATATATATATATATATATATATATATATATATATATATATATATATATATATATATATATATAGTTACGTTTGAGGGGGGCTAGCATTCAAAGGGTAATTAGGATGTTTAATTAGATATGCCATGCTGTTCGAGTTTACCAGGATCTCGATGTAATAAGTAACAATTCAGTGGTGATAAGTTGTCTAGTAAATGTTCATTTCTTCAAGGGGGGAAATGATAATTGTCACATAATTAGATAGGGACACGGGATAGGGTAAGTGTGTCTGCGTAAACCCCTTTTGGTATTCTCTGGAGACTGGCCGTGACGTCACAGGACAGTGCAGCGGATGGCTCCGCCCCGTGATCACGATTGGCAGAAGGCGACGGCGGTGGGCCAATAAACGGCTCGATTGGAAGTGACGATGACAGGAGGATAAAAAGGTTCTGTTCGGGGTCGAAAAGGGAGAGGAAGAAGATCGGGACAAAACGATCGTGTTTTTTTGGTGTGGAGGCTGTTGCGCGGAGAGCGTCCTTGTTGTTGTGCTGATTCGATCGTGTTCTTCATCGTGTCTTGGAGCCTTGCTGAGCCTCGTACCGCACCTTGGTTGGCTCTGGGGTTCTGCTGACTCGGAGTGCGGGGTCGAATGGCGGGCGGACCTGCCTCCCTCTCCTGCTCGCAACTTGGCGCCAGAACTGGTTCCCTGGCGGCTGTGAGCGGACTTGGGCCAAGACCAGGAGGTCGACAGCACCACGGTTTCTCCTGCCCCCCTGACGAGAGCAAGGCCAGCTCGTCCGACGCCGATCCAGGGACAGTTGCGTCCACACCACGGTCCAGCCTGACCACCAGAAATAGCTACGTTGTGTGTGTGTGTGTGTGTGTGTGTGTGTGTGTGTGTGTGTGTGTGTGTGTGTGTGTGTGTGTGTGTGTGTGTGTGTGTGTGTGTGTGTGCTTGGCGCCTTAGAGGGTTTGAGATCTGTATATTCATTGGAATTGTCTGTGTTTTTCCCCACGCCCGATCCCACACCATCCCGTCAAATCGCCCCGGATCCCTTTTCTTGCCGAGTCTTGTTATTTCTGGTTAATAGTAAAAACAAATAAACATCATCAACTCAGTGAAAAGTGACTCGTGCGACCTTCCTCGTCCCGTTTGCGGTAGAGCGATTAGAACCGCCTTGTTTGGGTTATAAATAAATAAACCGCCTCCATCGTTTCGGCTCATTCTACGTTGGCGGGACTGTTCAAGTCCCGTGGACGTCACATTGGTGTCAGGGTGTTGGATGTTCGAACCCCTCTAAATTATATTTGGTATCGGGAGAACATACCAAGATTAAAATCTCGCCACGAATTGGAATATAAAATTACTACAGAAAAGCACGCGAGCGCGGGAAAATTTTGGCGGGATTTTTCAAATTAAAATTAATTGGCGGCAAACGGGACTTCTGCACCATGGCGGATGTGCAGATGTTTGAGGAGGAAGGCCACGTGTCTGGCAGCGAGTCGGGGGAAGTAGGAGAGACGGGGGTAGGGTTGGAACCTCCCCCATTCCGAGCGTGGACCGTGTTTCATCGCCCGTAACGGGGCCGGCAGCGCCGGAAACCGGTGCGATGACGATCCAGACAATGTTGGAACGTTTAATAGGGGACATGACGGTACAAATGACAAATCAATTCGTGACACAGAGGGCAGAAATGACGGCACAGAGGGCAGAAATGGCAAATCAATTTGTGACACAGAGGGTAGAAATGACAGATCAATTGGGGGTAATGGGGGTACAGTTGGGTGCACGGATTGATTTAATGAGGGATGAATTGGGGGAAAAGATGGAGAAAATGAAAACTGAGATGCAGGAGTGTGTGGATGTTAAATTGAGAGAAATACAAAGTAAATTCGAAGATAGATTGGAGGAAACAAAGGTAGAAATTACATTGGAGGGGGAAAATATACGAAAAAAATTGGTAGATAAAATTGATGCAACGAACATTCGGGTTGATAAAGTGGATGAAAGCCTGGAACGTCATCGTGCCTGTGTGGATGCTCGTATGCAGCTGCAAGTTGCAGAGTGGGGAGAGCTGAGGAAGCAAGGGATGAATTTGGCGGAGGAGGTAAAAGGATTGGAGGCTCGTTTGGACGAACAAGATAAAATTATGAGCCAAGATGAAGTCTTGGATAAAGGCCTGGTAGAGCCGTCTTTTGTAAGTAGAGTGTCCGGGTTGGTTGAGGAGCAGCTACAAACTCGCGACGGAGCCTTGGAGGAGGTTGTGCGGGCCCAGAAGATCCTGCGGGAAGAGGTGAATCGGTCCATTCAACGTTTGGAACAGGAGGCAAAATTGACCCATGAGACCCTCACCACAAAACATCTTTGGCCACAGTGGGCTCCGAAATTGGATACACAGCCACAAGGGTGTTTGATCCCTGGGCTGGATTCGGACAAGGGAGAAACTGAGAAGCGGGCCACCGTAAAAGTGATCCCCCTGGTAAATTTCGACGGGTCAGGGAGCGTTGAAGCTTTTCTGACGCAATTTGAGTGCATTTCCCGACTAAACGGGTGGAATGAGCGGGAACGTACAGGGAATTTGGTGGCAACGTTGCGGGGACCAGCCGCAGATGTGTTAAACGTGATCGCGGAGGGGATGTTGACCAGCTCCCACATTTGCGAGGCGTTGAGCCGTCGGTTTGGGTTCGCGGCAAACTGTGATCTGGTGCGGGCCCAGCTCCAGCACCGCAGATTAAAGCCGGGTGAGACAGTGCAGGAGCTGGCACAGGACATTTATCAATCAGTCAGGATCGCGTATCGGGACCTTACAGTAATCGGGACCTTACAGACTGGCACTCGAGAAATTTTTAGCTGTTAGGGTTAGGGTTAGAGCTCCAGGATCCACCCACCGTGCACCGAGCGGCCGAGTGCGCAGCCAGGCTGGCCTCGTGGAGTCGGCCGGGTCGGGTGCCCGAGAGGCCATCGGTGATGATCCGACAGGCAGAGATTCAGGATCAGGGAGGGGGGCTGGGAGAAATTGCCATTACCCAAATGTTTCAGGAAATTTGCCAGAAACTGTTAAAGGCCCGGTCACACCTTGACGTTTTAGCCAATGTATGCCGATTTTTGAATTTTTTTGCTAAAACGCTGGCACACGTTGAATACGTTATGGGTAAGTTTTGATAACATTGAGAGCACGCTGAAAAACACTGCCATACGTCGTTGTACGTTGGCTTTAAACGTTGTACTTTTCGGTTGTCCTCAAATTTTTTTCATGCTTGAAATTTCACGACGTATACCGGTGTATGACTCACACGTTCCGCTACGCTGGCCACAAGTTGTATGCACGGTCTGCGATCGTTGACAGACGTCAACACATGCTACTTGTAAGTTAATCATAAGTTGAGACACGCCGAGGTAATGTTTAGCGTACCCGAAACTTATTTCTAACCTATGATTAACGTGTTGTTGGCACGTTACGCGATCGTTGCCACACATCGACAGACGTTACTTTTAAGTTACTCATAGGCTGAAAGACGTCGGTATAATGGATCGTCCTTGCGTCAGCGTCCACGGCCACGGCCAGGACACTTATTTGCAGCATTCTTCAAACTTTTCTTCGGCATGACGAGGATGTTCACACTTCGATGTCTAGCTTGGCTATGATTCCAATTGTCCATCGGCAGCGTCTATTTAAAATAGTCGAGTTTGAGTGTTTTAACACGTTCAGAAGAAACGCTTCAAATTTCCAAACCCCAGCGTCAAAAAACAAAGGCGAGTGACAGCAATTTAAATCGTTCATTGTAAACAATGAAAATAGCTGAGTGATACCGTTTAAAAGTCGTTGAGTGTAAAAAAAAAATCCAATTGTTGAGGCAAGCGTCTACTTTTAATAGTGGAGATGCAGCCATTTAAATCGTTGAGTGGCAGCCTATGAACCTACCCGTGGACACGCGGACGCAAGGAGGATCCATCATAACCCACACCCTCCCCCTCACACTCACCTACTACTGCCAACATGAACAAACTAATACTAATACTGATACTAATACTAATACTAATACTGATACTGTTACTGATACCGTTACTGCTGACATGGACATCGACTCAAAAAGGACTCAAAAACACTGTTGGGTTCCCCTTTTATGAGCAGCATTTTTATATACCAATTCCCAAAACCGCTGGGAACACGTCTTTATATGGCAGTTGTAAGCTCGAAACACATTCATTTTTTTTTTTTTGTCGACCGGAAGATGTCATTGGAATACGTCTACATACGTCGATGTGTGTTGGGACTATGTAAAGAATTGGTTCAAAGCACGTCAAACATAAGTTAGAAATAAGTTTCGCGTAAAAAAGACATTACCGCGACGTGTTTCGACTTATGAGTAGCTTATAAGTAGCCTTTGTGGACGTGTGTAAGCGTCCGCATATCGTGTGTACAACTTATCCCCATCACATGCGGAACGTGTGTCATACGCCGAGTACGTCGTAAAATTTTGAACATGTTTAAAATTTCTTGACGTACTCTACTTACTACGACGTATGATAGCATACTTTAGCTTTCTACTCACGTACACCAAACTTACTCATACCGTATTTGACGTGCCCCCAACGTTTTAGACACATTTTTCTTAGGTCGGCATACGCTGGCAAGATCGCCAAGGTGTGACCGCGATGTTGACACTTCCATTTCTACGGCAGTTATGATTCGAATCGTTGTGCGTCAGCCTTTTAATAGGCTACGTCACGACATCGTCGGCGATGCGTGCAACGCGCTATGCCTAAGTTAGACTATCGTTGGGCATCGTTTGTGTAGGCCAACAACAGGTTCAGCATTCGTTGGTATAAGTTATCTATAACACAACGAAACGTTCTGTGTCCATTACTAATATGTTATGCATACGACCAACTCGTTATGAATACGTCCGAATCTTAAAAAAAAAAAACATCAAAAGTTCAACGTCAGCCAGCGTTTTACATACATTTTAATACGTTGCCATCGCTGGCTAAAACGTCAAGGTGTGACCGGGCCTTAAGTTTGATAAGGGGTAATTCGGTAGTTGGTGTGCCAAAGCGGCGGGGTCCAGCCCAGCCAATAGAGCAATTTGATTATGGCCGAGGGGGTCCGGAACCGGAAGAGACATTACACCGATACCCACGGGGGCCTTTTATGGGGAGTTGTTTCCGGTGCAGGCGAAGAGGACACATGCGACGATATTGCCCGTACCCGGCGATGGAGGGACCCTCCAATAGACTTTTAGACTCGGAGAGGGTGAATCCTCCTGCTGAACCGCCAGGTCTATCTGAGATGCCCTTTCATAGGTCGGGTCCGGAGATCACTGTCGGGGGTCGGGGAGACTAGTTTGGGCTGAGCATATACGGCCATGCTCGGCTGCTGAGATTGTGGCGAAGTGCCCTCCTTTGGTGAAAAAAATGAATTGTGGGAAAATTGGCATGGGTTTGTGAGTTCTGCTGGGTTTTAGAGTGACAATCGGGACAGTGGGTAATTGGTAACAAAGCGGGCACAAGTGGCTGTCCAATGGCTGGTGCGTGGATCGGGTGAGAAGTGCTGTGTGAGTTGTTTTAAGTTAAGAAGTGAAATGTATGGTGCACACATTGATTTTTTATTGGACATGGTGTGGTAACAGGGAAGGTCATGGTCGGCGAAGTGTTAGAAATGCAGGTGTCACATGTAAGGCCGATGGGGTGGGGGAGTCATGTGGGTTTTGTGGGTGTAGTGGGGATGATGTGCTTGTCCACAGGGATTGCTGAAGCTCACGGTGAGCGTGAATTGCGACCCCCTTAAAGGAGATTCACCACCTGGTGGCTAATGGTGACAGTGTCTGGAGGCAACTGGGAGAGGGTCTGGTTGGGCGACCAAGGCGGGTAGGACCTTGGCGACCCAGGAAGGCCAGAGGAGCCAGTGAGACCCCTTCCAGAGTGTTGTACGGGATTAGAGCTGATGGCAACCAGGGGGGTGGGAATCAAAGGGAGCGGGGCGGAGAAACATCTGGGTTGGACTAAAGCTTACCTGTGGGCATGGTTGCACCTGAGATGCCCCCATCATCTTGTGGTAACCCACCCCACGGCCACGACGGGATTCAGCCTGCATGATTAAAATGAGGACCATGACCTAGAAATGTGATGATGACCATGGTGTGAGTGTTGTGAAGATGTGTGAGTCCCACTCGATCCCGCACAACTTGACATGTGCAGCAAGGGCATGATGTCCGCATAATTTTGGGGCAAGCAAATTTGAAAATTGGCTCCCCAGGTAACGCTGGGTCTATTAACATCCACTGGGGGAGGCGGTCAAGTGTAAATATCCCGTGAATAGTGTCGTTAAGGCTTAGAGTAGGAATGTAAAGTATAAGTGTTGTGTTTTTGTGGAACCTTTTGTTTCCCCTCCCCAGATCACTGGAAGAGTGCTGGGCAAGAGCGATGATCCAGAAGATGGAGTGCAACTTCGCTCAGTGCTCTCATGTGATAAAAATAAAAAAATAAAAATAAAAAAACGAATGATTGTTTTGGCGAGGATAAGGCCATAAGGGGGTAGTACATTAAGCAGGATAGGTAAGTTAGCTGCGACTCGCTGCCCATTGCCCCTCCTACTTTATTTCGTTAGGTTAATTAGGTGTGAGTCAGTAAGTGTTAAGGCTGGTATGGTAGTGCCTGTGATATACCTTGCAGGAGCTGCGGTACCAGAGGAGGGGGCAGTGTTACGTTTGAGGGGGGGTATGCATTCAAAGGGTAATTAGGATGTTTAATTAGGTATGCCATGCTGTTCGAGTTTACCAGGATCTCGATGTAATAAGTAGCAATTCAGTGGTGATAAGTTGTCTAGTAAATGTTCATTTCTTCAAGGGGGGAAATGATAATTGTCACGTAATTAGATAGGGACACGGGATAGGGTAAGTGTGTCTGCGTAAACCCCTTTTGGTATTCTCTGGAGACTGGCCGTGACGTCACAGGACAGTGCAGCGGATGGCTCCGCCCCGTGATCACGATTGCCAGAAGGCGATGGCGGTGGGCCAATAAACGGCTCGATTGGAAGTGACGAGGACAGGAGGATAAAAAGGTTCTGTTCGGGGTCGAAAAGGGAGAGGAAGAAGATCGGGACAAAACGATCGTGTTTTTTTGGTGTGGAGGCTGTTGCGCGGAGAGCGTCCTTGTTGTTGTGCTGATTCGATCGTGTTCTTCATCGTGTCTTGGAGCCTTGCTGAGCCTCGTGCCGCACCTTGGTTGGCTCTGGGGTTCTGCTGACTCGGAGTACGGGGTCGAACGGCGGGCGGACCTGCCTCCCTCTCCTGCTCGCAACTTGGCGCCAGAACTGGTTCCCTGGCGGCTGTGAGCGGACCTGGGCCAAGACCAGGAGGTCGACAGCACCACGGTTTCTCCTGCCCCCCTGACGAGAGCAAGGCCAGCTCATCCGACGCCGATCCAGGGACAGTTGCGTCCACACCACGGTCCAGCCTGACCACCAGAAATAGCTACGTTGTGTGTGTGTGTGTGTGTGTGTGTGTGTGTGTGTGTGTGTGTGTGTGTGTGTGTGTGTGTGTGTGTGTGTGTGTGTGTGTGTGTGTGTGTGTGTGTGCTTGGCGCCTTAGAGGGTTTGAGATCTGTATATTCATTGGAATTGTCTGTGTTTTTCCCCACGCCCGATCCCACACCATCCCGTCGAATCGCCCCGGATCCCTTTTCTTGCCGAGTCTTGTTATTTCTGGTTTATAGTAAAAACGAATAAACATCATCAACTCAGTGAAAAGTGACTCGTGCCACCTTCCTCGTCCCGTTTGCGGTAGAGCGATTAAAACCGCCATCTTTGGGTTATAAATAAATAAACCGCCTCCATCGTTTCGGCTCATTCTACGTTGGCGGGACTGTTCAAGTCCCGTGGACGTCACAACACAATACTGTGTGTGTGTATATATATATATATACACACACACAGTATTGTGAAAAGTTTGGGTTATTTTCCCTTTTGTGGTGCTATTCCCTATTCAACATTTGTAAGAAGATAGTAGTGTGCAATTGTTACAGTCGATAACAAGAAATAGAGCAATAAGAGAATGCAGACCCTCGTCAGGACTTCTGAGTGGTATATTTTTTTTTTTATAGGTTTTCGGGTAAATCCAATATGGCTGCCAAACCATGTGACCTTTTGTTCCTCATGGATAGACGGTCATATGCATAAATTTTTACCTCAATCTATCTGTTCAGCCATTTCGGAGAATATTTTCTGAAGGTTTAAAAAAACAATATGGCTGCCAACCCACATGACCATTGACATCATCAAAAAAAATTGTGGACCGTTTTATCCCAAGATGACCCTCAAAAATTGTCATTCTGATCGGTTGTAGCGTTCCACATATGTAACTATGACATCATAACGAAGGCACCTATGATGTCATAAAAATCACAATCATTCCCTCATGAGGAGTACTTGCTAAGTACCAAGTTAAAAATTTTCTCCTTGCTCGAGATTCAGAGATACAGAGGTCCAAATTTTTCCATTTTTCCAACATGGCTGCCGCACCACGTGACCTATGACATAATAATTATCATTACAACATTCTTCATGAGGAGTCACACCAATGGTGAAAATTTCGTCTGAATCTGACAAGCGATTATGGAGAAAAATACGAAAGTTCCGTGTAAACAAACAAACAAGCCGGTAGGCGGGCATGGGTAGTCGACTACCCAATAGAACCTGACGTGAAGGGCCCATTCCATGGGGAATGACCTGAGGATTAAGTACAAGAAAATTCATGATTCTAGCTTCAAGGGTTAATGCTGCAGATTGTTTTTTCATTAAAATACCCCCACATTTAGAGGTTTTTAGGCCGTTGCTAGGCAACGGGGAGGGTCCATAGCAACTGTTCTTTCTCACACATAACTCGGACATACCATGAACCTACCATACCAGTTTCATGTATATCTGACTCATAGTCTCTGAGATATAACGAACTTCGTTTTTTTTATTGTTTTCGACCAGGGTTCATTCAAGGTCTATCTTCTCTGACAGTTTTCATTGGATCCGGCTGGAAATTTTTGACAATATGGCTGAATATACTGCCCACAGTCGCTCGTGGCCTGATTTTTGATTTTCGAAAAAATAAATATTTTATGATTTTTACAAAAATTTCAAAGTCCCGTTGCTAGGCAACAGTGGTGTCAATAGCAACGGTTCTCATTTGCACACATCTAGGTCATGGTATGAACCTACCAACCAAGTTTCATCGAAATTGCCATTGTATTAACGGAGCACTGGACCAAACAGAGGGACAGACAAGGATATTGTTATGGTTTCCACCTGTTCGGCGTGCGGGCGACCGCTTTTAACTAATCGCGGCCACGCGTCCACCGGACGGGCAATCCGGGTCGAAGCTTTTGGATCAACGCCGAAATCCAGCTACGGGTGTGTTTTTAATCACACCATAAATCAGCCAACAATTCTGTCTGCGCGCGACAGGGTCCGATCGCCGAATTGTCGATATACCTTAGTATGCGTGCAGACAGAAATGTCGGGGATTTACACCTCAACGGGACCTGCTTGTAAACGAACCGTTTCAGCAGCTCGCTCCGTTTGTGATTTGCCGAGCTGTGTATTATCGCGAGGCCCTGTTGGACCCAATTATCTTTTTGGCTATTAAAAAGCCAGCTTGTATGCCGTACGTAATAATGACAGGAAAGGACGTAACGAACAGGTGAACATTTAAACAATGACATTTATTTCACACACGACACATATGCATTGAATGGGAGAATGGGGACAGGACACGAGTAAACAAAGACCGACAGCCATTTGTTTATTTATTATTTACATGCACTTAACAGTTCTACTTAGCGGATATGGCGCCACAACTTCCATACAAAGAAAACCCCAGGAAAGGAAAAGGCAGAACAGGACCCGTAGGCCTTTAATGTTCGCGGAGCTGTGGAGACCGCAAGAGCTCCGAGAGGCCGTGCTGGTTACCTGCCACCCTCGTGGTGACTCGCTGAGGGACCCTCGATGGTTCGTCACCACCCGACTGGACTCCACCAGCTCCTGACTCCACTCTCGACTGCTGGTCGGCATCTCCTCTCCCCAACTCCACCCAACCCCTCAACTCAACTGGTCAACAACGACCTTCGTTTATGACTTTCTTCCAACCACTTTCCACAACAAAAACTCTCTTGGTGTCCACCCGCGCTTCCTTTTTATAGCCACGGAGCCTCGCCCCCCCCTCCCTTCCCGGCGTGTGAGGGAATCTTCCAGAAAGGGTGTTTTCCCTTGGTGAATCGGCCCTTTTCACTACCATTGCCTTTGCCATAGCTTTCGTTCTTATCCAATTTTGGAGTGTTGAGATCCACCGCGTTGGTTGGCGGAGATGTTATTCGTTGGGGGGGCGGGGGCCGTTGTCTGTGGGGATGTTGATGGTTGTGGAGAAGGTGGTTGTGGTTGTTGTTTTGGAGGCGGTGGTGAGGAGATGCGGTTGTGGTTAAGGTGGTTGTTGTGAAGGCAGTGGTGGTTGTCGTTTTGGAGGAGGTGGTTGTTCCAAAATAAAGACAGCAAAAGAATAATAGCTAACTGAAGATTCACAGCCCGGTTCCATGAATAATTTCCCGTTAAACATCGGTGGGAAAATCTATTCTGAACACTCACTTATCGACATAACTGATCTAAAGGACCTGTAATGGTATTCTGTGAATTTCCACAACTGTAACAATATCAGCGGAAATACTGATAATAAGGGTAGAAAAAAAAATCTCAAAAAATTTTTTTTTGAGATTTTTTTTTTCGACTCTATCAACTACCCGACAGACACTGACACACAGAATGACACACACAACCGAACAACATAATTGCCGAAATCCAAAGGATTCCGGCAATTATCAAACAGACAGGAATGATAAGATAACTTCCTTCCACCTTCGGTGGTGGAGGTAATAATTCAAATTTCTATGAAAGTCAATTTATGATCACAGTTACCTTTGAGTATCTATCGTGTGTGTGTGTGTGTCCGTTTGTCTCCTCCATACCTCCAAAATCGTGAAACCTAGTAGCCCAAAACATTGCATGCATACTTGGGGAACTCCAAGGAAGTGCATGAACAAAAACTGGGTGTTTGGGTAAATTTAAACACCCCTTTTGAAAATAATTTAGGGGGTGCTCACCACAAAAAATAAATAAATAAGCCTTACCAAAAATGGCAACGCACCATCTTGCTCAGCCCTCTGTCAGCTCGCTGGGATCTTAAGCCGCCATTTTATTAGGCCTTCTCAACAATGCCTTCACTTGAAAAAGGCCGCAATCAATGGTTTCTTCACAATAAAGTGCTGTTTTTTTCACTTTTCTCATTCGTATCATCAAATGCCTGATCTTCATTTAGTGAATCGCTGCATTGTCACTTTTGTAGGTGCTATAGTTTTCAAATTGTGAGGATGGAGCGATTTTTTTTATTTTTTTTTTTTTTTTTTTTTTGTTTGTTATGCATATATATTAATTTCCACAATGACTTCTCACAGACAAATCGAGTTATGTAATCGAAATATGATTTCAGCTTTGAGGATCGGATCTCGTGTGCGAAATAGGTGTCAAAATCTGAAGTGAAATCTTAAAATGTGAGGAAATTATCGGTTTTTGTTTTTTTATGGGTGTGTCCAATTGCAAAGCCAGCCGTTCCTTATCAACCGTTTTTGCTGGAGTGCTGAAGCCACTTGGTGAGTGTTCTACAAGCTCCTTGGTTGTTCGCTTGCAAGCCATGGTGAAACATGGCATAAGTACCCACACTGTCACTCTGCACTGTCCCTCTGTTAAACAAAACCAAAAATACATCGATACATACATAGTTCAGGCCCCACCCACCTGTGTTGGGGCCCGCGGTGTCTCACCCACTGAAAATGTTGTGTTTTTTTTTCACACGACATCACTTTGATTCACCTTTTTGTGCAATCTGCTTTCATTATACCACCTGTCACTTCGACATAGATACATATACAAAATAACGTCTATCGACCTCGTCTTCGGAGTTCTGCATGTGGGTTCAAGCTGTGAAAAGCATAGACTGACATTTTGTGTTCTCTGTGGCTGGATATATTTTTTCATTGAACTTCACTAATTTTCCACTTAAATTCCTCTTTTGAAGAACTCTGTTAAAACGTGTGTGTGTGTGTGTGTGTGTGTGTGTGTGTGTGTGTGTGTGTGTGTGTGTGTGTGTGTGTGTGTGTGTGTGTGTGTGTGTGTGTGTGTGTGTGTGTCATTAAGCATAACATATCATTCTCTTTGCTAAACCCTTTCCACCTCTCACCTTACTCTCTTTTTTTTTTTTTCTCCCTCCTCACTCTCTCTCTCTGTCTCTCTCTGTCTCTCTTTCTCTCTGTCTGTCTCTCTCTGTCTGTCTCTATCGCTATCTCTCTCTCTGTCTGTCTCTATCGCTATCTCTCTCTCTCTCTCTCTCTCTCTCTCTCTCTCTCTCTCTCTCTCTCTCTCTCTTCCTAATAAAGTGTAGCACTCTCCTCCCACACCTCTCTCTCTGTCCCCTCCTATAAAGTGCAGCACTCTCCTCCCACACCTCTCTCTCTCTTCTCCATCCTATCTCTCCCCTTGCTCCTCCCCCCTCCTATAATCTCCTATAATTGCTATAATATAAACCTTAATTTTCTGTAACTATTTTCACAGTCAAGACAATATTTATTTTTCACTGAGTTCAACACAATGTGACATTATACTTTGAGAAGTTTGATGTATATAGTTCATTTTTTGTATTTTTGGTAAAATCATGTTTAACTTAATAACATCACAAAAGCAGAAGTAATTGTATATGACTGTTAATTCAATTAATTATAACTAAATTGTTTATCCATCAACACTGATATTATGAGAGTCCAGAGGGGGAATTGGGGTGGTTGGGGAGGGGGGGTTGAGTACACCACAGCACATTAGCCTCCACAATCATGTGTTATTGGTTTATCTGTAACACTCTTATTGTTGATTTAAGCTTTTTAATCCCTTTCAGTTGCTCCTTTTTTTTTTCCAACTTTAATATTTTATTTTCTTGGAGTTTGTCATTAAGCCCAAACACCTGAAGGAAGTTTATTGAATACACTCATCACAACATAGTCATAACATTCTATCTCTTAACTCTTCCAACAATATTGTCAATATAGAGTTGCACATACATATAAAATTGTTGCCACAGGGTCCCAATGAGCCACCTTTCAATGACGGCAGCAAGAGAAATGTTCTAAAATGACAAGACATATGCTTTATGCTTCTCGTATCAGACAAAGCCGGGATATGAAGTTAACATCCGTAGCATGGGGTGTTGGTTAATGGCCTGTTTCCGTTCGTTTTGCCAAGTTTCTTCGTGATGTGAGATTGGTATCTCCAGCCATGAAATCCTGCTGAGATCCTGGTGGGTTGGCCTCTCTCCGGCAAGGCTTCATGGTGACCCAACACCGAAGATGTATACATATTTCCTTTATTTCTCCTTATTTGTTGTCCATAGTTTTATTTCCTGTGTTTTTATCTTTCGTCAGCACAAATGTAGTGTCCAAATGTCAGTCTGTTATGCAGTGAGACTCAGTAAGGCCTGTATTAGGTCAGGTTCGTGGACAAGGCCAAACAAATAGGCCCTATGATTCACAAAGTAACAATTTCCAAGGATTCCACAACCTGAGCTAACAACAACCAGCTGAATGACGACCCCTTGGTTATGGAAGTGTCTTGGAATTTGTAAAACAGGCAAAAAATCACAAATCAAAAGATCTTCTAACATTTTATAGCTATGTTTCTGGTCTCCAAATGCAAAACCTGCACCATCTGTTTTGGGTATGCAAGGGTGAGGGTTTTATGTTTGCTTCAAGTGATACCAAGTTTCACGTTTGTGCCTGGATTCTTGCGGTAAAGCTTTGATCTGTTTTGGCTTTTCTTTTTTACGTCTCTAAAGATGCATGATTTGGTATGCCAGATCGTCTCGTCTGTAAAGCAAGCTGTTGTGCATGATTCAGGATTTTGGGAATGAGGGTGTGGTGTTGCACCTCAAACCACCTTTTACTTGTGTCTGTTTCCCCTTTTATACGTTTTATACCAGTAGTTTTCTGGCATATAGAGAAGACATTTATAGATTTGAAGTCAGCACAAGTATTTACAAGAAAAGAAAAAAACATTAATAAAAATGTAGAAAACATAGAGGGATGAAATCTTAAAACAAAACAACCAACCAAGGAATGAATGACACCACATTACGATTCAACAATACAACACCACAATTCTCTTATGGATTATAATCATCACGACATCTTTTGACATTTTACTTTTGTTGTGGGTTGTGATGGATGAAGAAGAAGAAGAATGAGGAAGACGAACAAAGAAGAATCACCATTAAGAATTGCACCACATTTCGATGCCACAACATGATACCACAATCCTTATGGTTTAGCATCACGACATCTTTTGACGTTGTTCCATCGCAATCCCATTTTGAATGTGGACGGGCTATACATAGGGTATAGATTTTGAATGTGGACGGGTTTGCATTTCTATTTTGATCTTCCTTTTCGTGTGTTGTATATTATTCAGTATTCAGCATCGAAAAAGGCTGTGATGACTATCACATTAACAATCTGCCCCTCTTCACTCCTCACACCACAAAATTTTATACATATCCCTCATGCGAATGCGGACGGCCTTTGCTTTCTCGTGTTTTATATATATTTTTTATTTTATTTTTCGCATGCAAGTAATAAAACGCTGAATGTTTTATATATTTTGGTATGGATTAAATCCATCCACATTATTAAATTTGGCTTATGGTACATTCTACCCCCCCCCCAATCCCCCCAAACCCCAATCCTGGCTTTTGGCTCAGTCTCCTACATATAATGTAGGAGTCTCCTACAACCACATATAATGTGCAGAAATAATGTAATTATCGTTTTAAAAATAATAAAATGCTTCATGTTTTCTATATTTTATTATTTTGGTATGGATTAAATCCATCTACAGTAAGTTTTTTTTTTTAATGGGTTATGGATGAAGTGACACCTGAGAATCGGTCTGTTCTATCCTGTTTATTGCAAAATCGGTGGAATTGTACTGAGTGCAATTCTTCGTTGCTGTTCCTTTTTACGTTCTTCATTGAAAAATAGATCATATATATATATATATATATATATATATATATATATATATATATATATATATATATGTATATGTATATATATGTATATGTATATATATGTATATGTATATATATGTATATGTATATATATATATGTATATATATATATATGTATATATATATATATATATATATATATATATATATATGTATATGTATATATATATGTATATATATATATAATGTATTGGGTGGTAGCTCAACTACCGTTATTCTCAGGTTTTCCGTCTGTCTGTATGTTTGTAATGGACAGCTCTGGAGGCCAGAGGAGTCAACCGATTTTGATGAAAGTTGACTGGTAGGTTCATGCCAGGATCTAGTTTATGCTTTTGAGCACCATTGCTATGGACGCCACCGTTGCCTCTCAACGGGACTTCGAAATCTTTGAACAAATCCGAAAAAATATTTATATATATATATATATATATATATATATATATATTTTTTCAAAAATCAAAATTCGGCTTCCGTGCTTTTATGCGCACTATAATCAACCTCTTTGTCAAAAAATTTCAGCCCGATCCGTCAAAAACTGTATGGCTAGTATGCAATTATATAGCGACCACCCATGTCGCCTACCGGTGTGTGTGTGTGTGTGTGTGTGTGTGTGTGTGTGTGTGTGTGTGTGTGTGTGTGTGTGTGTGTGTGTGTGTGTGTGTGTGTGTGTGTGTGTGTGTGTGTGTGTATGTATATGTATGTATATGTATATGTATATGTATGTGTATATGTATATGTATATATATATATATATATATATATATATATATATATATATATATATATATATATATATATATATATATATATATATATGTGTTACCACCACGGGAACCGAGACACAAGTTTGTCACTCGGGGTTTAATCCCCGTTTTTCTTCGGAAGAGCCGGACCTGGGGCCACCGCTCGCAATTAACTTTGTGGAACATTGGGTTGCTTTAGAATCACGAACGCCACCCATTTAACCACGAGTTCCAGTGTCCACCGTCTAATTATGCCGTTTAACTAGAGGTCACCTGAACGGGGCGTGCCCTCGTCAAAGCACCAATCTTATCTTGATTCGATCTTAATTCGGGCGGCCGAGCATTTAACCGCTGGTGTGTGCCGACTTATTGGTCAAGTCGTGTGGTAATTACCTCCCAGTCTATCTAGGTTCGGACAATGCTGGATCAATGGAAGGAAAGGACAAGCATGGACAGGTTGAAACGTCAACAAATATTTTATTAATTATAATGTTCAAAAATGGAAGGTGGTGGGCGGGGGGGGGGATAAGAATTGTCTCACTCACCAAAGAGAAGTCGTCCGTCAAACAAAAACGTCCTGAAATGTTTGAGGGTGCCTTGTCCGTTGCCAGCACCCAGCCTTGCCGTGCACCCATTTGAACGTCAGTCGACGTCACCCACAATAAACATGTACGCCAAGGGTGACCGTCTGACTGGAACCGCCGAAGCAGCCATCTGACTGGCACGGATGAAGCAACCATCTCACTGGAACGATGAAGCAGCCGTCTGACTGGAACGATCAAGCGTCTGTCTGACTGGAAATGATGAAGCAGCCATCTGACTGGCACTAATGAACTGATGGCAACTGAGTGACAAACTGACTCGTTGTCGACTGACCCTCGCCTCACTCGTTGTCGACTGACCCGCGCGCGCGCCGCTCACCACTCACCCACCAAGAACGGACCTCTCCCTCTTTTTGTAGGCTGCCTGTCTCGGCGGCACAGACTTCCCCCAAATTCACCCTGCCCCACTTGTGCACCATTACCGTGACGACCCGCACGGCCCGCTGGTTATTCCTCACTTATGAGGCCATGTCTGTGGGGCTGGGCGAGCCAAAAAACAGCCATTTGTCAGAATTACCGAGCACAAACGTGAAGCGCTCATAATGCTGTCAACAACAATTGTTCCTTCACTCTTCAGCCTGACATGAACAGGAGCCAGTTAGCATCCACAGAGCTGCGGAACGGGATGTCCAAACGTCGAGGGGAAAAGGGCAGGTCTCGGCGTCCATGAAAAAAGCAGGTGTCAACGTCACTGGAAAAAGGCGGGTCTCGGCATCCGTGAAAGAAATGGCTATTAGGTCATGTGGAGGTGGGTCGGTTCGTTCAGTTTCGTTGTGCAGATCACCAATCTAAACAAAATTCACCCTGTACATTAATGAGAACACACCATTGAAATTCCTACTTGTTTCCATATGCACAAGTTGACACACCGACAGTTATTACCATTTAAAATTACCGCCGTGAAGTGGGTGTGGCATGCTTGTAATCGCGGAGGAAACGACCGGGAAACAACAAATGAAGATTGCGGCGCCCATGGTTGTCTGGTGATTTTGAGTGATTTTTAGTCTTTCAACAACCAAATATGCGTTGTTTCACACTTGGGCAGGGAGGAAGATGAGAAAGTGACGCAATTCACGGATAAGAGCTGGCGTAAGGTATGCGAGTGTGCGAAGGCTTGGTGCGATGCCACAGATAGTGAAACTATCAACAAATGCCGTTTGCTGGCTGATCAAATAATGAAACTGCTGCCAACGACTGATCCTCCTGCGGATGCGGGCTGTCACCGGTTCTGCTATGCGTCGTTTTGTAACAAGGATCATATAAAACGTACTGAAGCCAGAAAAAGGAAATCGGAAGCCAGCACTACTGCAGTTTCTGCTAGAGCCAGTGAGGTGGTGGGCGGACGAGAAGAAGAGGGGCACTCATACCACAAAATACATAGAAAATCCCTCAGAACCTCTGGAGAAAGGGTGGCTGGCAAATCAGCTGGTGCACTGCCAAGAATTTGTGTGATATGCCAGAAAAAAGACAAATTCATCCGTGTTAAAGGAAAATCTCAACGTGATCAGTTGTCCCTGGCAGAAACACAGGATGGAGGAAAGCTGAGGGAAACTGCTGAGCAGAGGAGAGATGAACGTGATGTGAGAATAATGACAACTATAAGGGATAAAGACTGTGTGGCGCTGGCAGTTTGTTATCACCATAAATGTTATTATGAGTATGTGAATGACACATACCACAGACAGAGTGAAAGTAAACTCCAAACTCAGAAAGTGAACTATGACTCAACATTTGACATTTTCTGTGATAAAGTAATCCAGGTAAGACTCATTGATGGAAAGCAATCTCTCCATATGAAGAAGTTGTGTGAGATGTTCAATGACCTACTCAGTATGCGAAGGTCGGAATAAGGCCAACTACCAGGCAACAAGACTGAAGAAAAGACTGCAGGAACGGTACCCAGACATGCTTTTCTATCGTCCACCAAAAATGTCTGAGAGCGAAGTGGTGTACATGAAGGACATTGATATTGGTTCCATTGCTCAGGCTGCTGTTGTAGACAGTAGCTCTACAACAGAAGCAGAGTCAACTACAGAGGATGAAGCCAGCCAGGGTCCACAGCAGGGTGACTCAGACCTCAATTTACATGTTCTATAATCGGGAGCACTCATGGTGAGGGATGACCTGAATACCAAAGTGTGGACATTACATGGCCCTACTTGGAAATGGTGGAGCCAGCACTGGAGCTTATACAGGCAACTCGTACTTCGAACTGGCTGAAATACCTTGTGATCACAAGAGCGTCAATGTCCTGGTACTTTGCGTACGATCACCTAAACTATGCAAGGTACTTACCCGTTTACTGGCTGGAAATGGCCGGGCCAGAGCACTCCCACCCAGACACCTATCAAGCGTTCATGGACGGCAAATGGACTGCCCAATGGCATACTCGTTATGGATTTAGTAGTGTTGCGTGTGATCAGATCATAGAGCAGACTTTAAATAGGGACAGCAAGACCAGTGGAGGCATCATTGGTTACACTCAGAAAAGCACAGCTGTGAAGAAGTGGGTCCTGTCCCAACCAGCACGTGTGGAAATCGCAAGGAAATGTGAGTCCATGGCGGGTATCCACGACGAGCCCAGAACGAGAAAGGATTTGGATGTGTCGAGCTCGAAGAAGAACGAAGCAGTGGTGGTACAAGTGATGGACACAGTACTTCAAATGATTAACCCTTTCTCTGGCGCTCACCTTGAACTCGTCAATATTAGTTCAGGTGTCATCGCACCTCAGCCACTTCCACGGACTTGATGAACGCGTATGTCAAGGGAGAGAATGCTGTCGTGCAATTCATGCGTGATCGGTTTCTCTCGGGTGATGTCTCATTCTTCAGTCCGATTTCGAAGGCCAAATTAGCAACTTTCTTGAAGGCGCAAGGCAAGTCGGCGACTCCCCACCAGCAGACGCCGAAGGTTGAAATTGCGAATGAACGTCGTCTTTTCACACGACTGCTTTTGATTGGCGAGTAAAGCAATGTAACACTCCACGATCTGCTCACGTACCCACTGGCGAACATATCTTTCCCACTCGTATCCAGTGATGGTTCGATTGCTAAGACGGACAAAGCTAAACTCCGCAACCATATACTGAAACTGTGGCCCGATTGCCGTGTGGACGCTTGGCCTATCCAAGGTGCAACAATTGTGGATGGAATGGCCGTTATTCAGGCCATAAAGGCTGGTTCACTGCCTAACACTTTCGGCAAAATGGAAGAGATGGTGCTGAACATCCTAGTGGCCAAAGCACGACATAACCAATCTTCGAGACTGGACGTGGTGTTTGATACTTACCCAAGTATCAGCATCAAGTGCCTGGAGCACGCCAGACGAGCGGGCAGGGCGGGCGATCTTCAGGTACGAACCATCTACAGACGTGATCAAGCCCTTCCAAAACAGTGGGCCAATTATCTCCTGAGCGGAGCCAACAAGGAGGCGTTGATAGAGTTAATCGTCAAATCGTGGACGAGAAACATCTCTCCATCAAATCTGGGTGACATGCTGTTTTACGTCAGTCATGCCGGCAAATGTGAGAAAATCAAGACGTCGAATGGTGTCATGACTGTGTTGTCAGTACCTGAACTTGAATGTGACCATGACAAAGCTGACACGAAGCTCCTGCTACATGCCGCTCACGCGGGACACAATGAAGAGTCGGTGCGCATAGAGGGTTTCGACACCGATGTGTTTGTGTTTGTGTTGGCATTGGCTCACTCGAAGTCGATTCGGGCGCGAAATTTCCATCTGGTCACAGGAAGTCCCAAGGACATTATCGTCGTTGACATTAGGAAGCTGAATAATGCCCTGGAAAGTTCTGTCTGTGATGCGTTGATAGGTTTGCACAATTTCATGGGAATTGATACCACCAGTGCATTCCATGGTAAGGGCAAAACAAGCCCATTTGACTTGATGATGAAGGGTCCCATCTCATCACCTTTTTCGGGAGCATTGGTCGAGAATTCACGCAAAATCAGAATATCATTCACAACCTGGAACAATTCGTCTGCGCCATGTACAATCAGCCGACCATGAAGAGTGTGGATGAGGCTCGCTACAAGCTATTCTGCAGCCAGTCGCTGGGAGAACAGAAGTTGCCACCTACAAGCGACGCTCTGATGCTGCATTGCAAAAGAGTGAACTATCAGTCTGCGATCCACCACTGCGCGACTGAGAGGTTTATAGAAGCCCCTTCTACATTTCACGGATGGATGGAACGCAATGGAGCACTGATTGTTCACTGGCTGAACAAACCACCAGCACCGAAGGAACTGTTATAGGCGACGAAATGTAATTGCAAGAAGACGAAATGCGAGACCAACCAGTGTTCTTGCCGGTCAAAAGGACTGTCCTGCGCAGAGTGCTGTGGGTGTCAAAACTGCGCCCACGATGAACAGACCCGTGCAGAAATGGAACTTAAGGATGATGAAAGCAGAACTGACGATGATTCCGACAACGAACTGTGAATGCAGGTGTCACACTGCTTTTGCTGTGGTAATCTACTACACAGTAGTATTCAGATTTGTTAGCATGTAATAGTGGACTTGAGTTTTGTAATCGCAGCAGTCAAGAGCCTAGTTCAGCAACCATTTCAGAGCAAGAAATACTGGAGTTCTAAGACAGTAATCCTCTTGTGGCGGTTCTACTTTTCATCAGGCTGAGTCGCGCAGTCTCTTTGTCTTTGATTTAATCCGTAAGAGCCAATGTAACTGTCTGATAGGTGCTGTAGCTGTCTTTAATAGTCAATGTAACTACCTTTAATAGCCAGTGTGGCTGCCTTTTAAGCAAAAAGTTGCCTTGGTCAACTCGAAGGCCTGTCTGGTCGGTCCAGACGTTTTCGGCCGGTAAAAATATGTAACTGCTTAGGTTTACGACCTTTAATTATAAACATCTTTAATAGCAGTGAATCGGGCTCTGTATAAACATATTGTATCATTTTGAGACCTAGCAAGAGTTTTCTTTGACGTACATATCAGTCTCTCCTTGATTCTTCATTTCTGTGTCAAAATCGTGCTTTAATGTTCGGTGTAGCTTTAATTGTCAAAAATGACCAATTGTGTCACATCCTCGACGTGGAAACAAGTGGATTTGGACTCAGCGTCTAAAATTATTTAAGTATGCCAAATTTCATCCAGATTTGTGATCTGCACAACGAAAATCATTTTCTGAAGGTAATAGCGAGTACCTCCACATGATCTATATCTCGCGTGCATGAACGTGTCTGTCGTTAAGAGAAAAGGCTTCCCAAAAGAGAGGGGATCTATTCTTTACCCTTCTCAACGCATCACATTTAGAATCCCACCAGACATGAGGATGGGTCTATCCTGGACATGCCTTTAGGGAAATCAATATCTGAGGACCTGGATGTTGGGATGCATTCGTTGGATCGGCTTTTGAAATCCGTAACACTATGTATATATATATATATATATATATATATATATATATATATATATATATATATATATATATATATATATATATATATATATATATATATATATATATATATATATCACGATGCAAAAGTTTGGTTATTTTCTCTTTTGTGAGGCAATTCCCCATTAAACTTTTGTGGGAAGTTAGAAGTGTATAATAAAGGTGGATCATTATTTAAATTTCTGTGAAAGTCAATTTAACATCACAGTTACCTTTGATGAGATAAAATAAATTAGGAAATTGAAAAAGCTTTGTTTTTGCTATACATATAATATCATGTGCTCGTAAATATCCACTGATCACAAAGAAAATATGCAGGAAACAATTTGTTTTTTTTGTACAGTAAATAATAATAAATTATTAAAGGAATCAACACAAGTTGATTCGGGCGGTGGTGAAATGGTGCAACGGGGGCGGGTGGTGGTGACGGTGCAACGGGGGCGGGCAGCGGTGACGGTGCAACGGGGGCGGGCAGCGGCGGAGGTGCAGTGGGTGCGGGCATTGGTGGAGGTGCAGCGTGTGGCGGAGGTGGTGCAGGCAGTGGCGGAGGTGCAGCAGGTGCGGGCAGTAGTGGAGGTGCAGCAGGTGCGGGCAGTGGCGGAGTTGAAGCGGGTGCGGGCAGTGGCGGAGTTGAAGCGGGTGCAGGCAGTGGTGGAGGTGCAGCAATATAAATTGGTAGAAATGAGGTATGGGAGACAGTTTTTGTGGGTGATGAGATTATTAAATATGTAGATTCTTCATTCTGCAAGAAGGATTGTAGACAGAATTCTGTGTAGTTTTGAAGTTGCTGGAGTTAGGGACATTGAAGGAAGGGTAAACGATATTGTATCGGGTCATGGCAGGAAGAAGTTGGCTGTGGTACACCTCGGTGCGAATGATATCGGGAAAGTTTACTCAGAGGTTTTGAAAAATAGATACAGGATATTGGGTAAGTGGCTGAAAGCAAAGGGTTGTGAGGTCATGTTTTCTGGGATCCTCCCAATATTAGGAAACAATAGAGAAATTATGAGCAGAGCAAGAGACATCAACCAATGGCTGAAAGAATGGTGTTGAGAGGAAGCAGTGGGAATCATTTAGGGGACAAAGGGAGTGTTTCCAGAATGAGGGCCATATATTAAATAGAAAGGGGGCAGAAAGGTTTGCAGTGGGAATTGAGGAAGGAATTCAGGCTTTTTTCGGTCAGCGGAGGGTGGGAAAGCTATAAAGGAAGGAACGGATGAAGTAATTGGGATGAGTCAGGCCAGGCAGGAATATACAATTTCAGGAAGGGAAAAGTTAAATATATTCCATACCAATGCCAGAAGTTTAAATAATAAGATGGAAGAGCTTGAAGCCAAAGTAGTTACAGTGAGTAAAACATGGTTTAACGAGGAGAGTAACTGGAGGACAGGATTAGAAGGCTACAAGGTGTATCGGTGTGAGAGGAAGGAGAGAATAGGAGGAGTAGCCATCTGGGTAAAGGACAGCATTACATCAAGAGAAAGGGGTGACATAAAGGAAGGAATAAATGTTGAGGATTCTGTATGGGTAGAAATTAGAGATTGGAAAAACAGTAAGATACTGGGAGGATGCTTTTATGGGGCTCTGGGTAGGAAGGACAATGAGGAAGGAGGAGTACATGAAGAATTCAAAAGGGCATGTGGTCAGGGAAGAGTATTGATTATGGGGGGATTTTAACTTGCCAGGGATATATTGGGTCCAGAAACAGGGAAAAGGCAGAGCGGATGACGATTTCCTAGTTTTATTCCAAGATTGCTTTGTGACCCAGTTTGTAGATAAGCCCACGAGGGGGAGTTTAGTATTGGACCTCCTTTTAAGTGACGATCCAAATATGGTGGAGGAGGTGGAGGTTGGGGAGCATTTCGGAGCAAGAAACCATAACATTGTGTGTGCAAAGATTCTGTTAAGGTTAGAGTTCAGGATAGTAGGGTAAGGCAATTAGATTTCAGGAAGGCAAACTTTGACAGTGTGAGGAGAGAATTGGGTGATGTAGATTGGGGGAAGCAAACAACAGGACAATCAGCATCAGAAAAATGGGAAACCTTCAAGGACCAAATGCGTAGAGTGCAGAGTAAGTACATTCCAATGAGGTGTAAAACTAGAAGTAGAGACCAGGGTGGTTGAGCAGTGAGATAAGGCATGCTATTAAGGAGAAGCAATAGGCATTTATCAGGTTTAAAATAACAGGACTGGAGTTTGATTTATATCACTATCGGAGTAAACAGAGGCAAATTAAGAAAATAACTCGGCAAGCCAAAAGAGAGTATGAGAAGGACATGGCTAAGAATATTAAACATAATAGCAAGGCTTTCTTTAAGTATATCAGGGGAAAAGAACAGGTTAGGACCAGTGTGGGACCATTGAGGAATATCATGGAGAGTAGTTCGTGATGAAAGTGAGATGGCAAGCTTATTAAACAGGTATTTTTCTTCAAGTTTTACACAAGAACAGTCAGGAGAATTGCCAACAGCTGAGAGTATCTGTCGAGGAGGTGAGGAAGGGCTTTTACAGAAGATCCAGGTTGGAGTGGAGGAAGTAAAGGAACAGCGAGGTAATGTTAGAGTAGATAAGGCTCTGTGTCCAGATAATATGTAACCGAGAGTATTGAGAGAGGTGGCTGAGCAGGGAAGCGAGATGTTAATGGATATTTTCAAGAGCTCACTGGAGTCAGGACAGGATTGGAGAGTAGCAAATGTAACACCATCATTTAAGAAAGGATCCAGAGAAGAAATGGGAAACTATAGACCTGTTTGTTTGACTTCAGTTGTGGGAAAGGTGTTGGAGAGATTAAAGACCGGATGAGGAACCATTTAAACAAATACAAACTAATTAAAGGTAGTCAGCATGGGTTTACCAAAGGTAGTCTTTGTTTACCAAATCTTTTGGAGTTCTATGAAGCAGTGTCTCATTGGGTGGATGAGGAAAAGGCAGTGGACATAGTATATCTCGACTTTTAGAAGGCATTTCATAAGGTGCCACATCGGAGGTTGTTAGTCAAAGTGAGGGCTTGTGGAATGGTTGGTCAGGTAGCTAATTGGATTGCAAACTGGCTTTGTGATGGGAAGCAAAGAGTGGCTGTGAGTGGGAGGATGTCTTGCTGGGAGGATATAAGTAGCGAGGTACCTCAGGGATTAGTACTCGGACCATTGCTATTCAATACTTACATCAACGATTTGGATAATGGGGTAAAGAGTAAGCTGTCCAAATTTGCGGATGACACAAAGCTTGGAGGTAAAGTGGATAGCAAAGGAGATGGTGAACAGATACAAGAGAGTATTGATCCTGAAATGGATTGGGCAAAAGACTGGCAGATGGAATTTAACCTGAGCAAATGTAAGGTGTTGGGAATGGGAAAGAACAATGAAAATAGAGATTACATTATGAAAGGGGTAATTTTGGAGCGTATCACATAGGAGAAGGATCTGGGGGTGGTAATAGATATGGGGGGGGGGGTAAGCAGGCAGCACAGTGCCAGGCAGCTTAAGGTAAAGCAAGTAGGGTTTTTGGCTGTATAAGGAGGGGGATCAATTATAATTCAAAAGAGGTGGCGTTAACATTGTACAGGAATTAAGTGAGGCCACATCTAGATTATTGTGTGCAGTTTTGGTCACCACAACTCAGGAAGGGCATAGATGCCATAGAGAAGGTTCAGCGTAGGGCTACTTGCTTGATTCCAGGCCCAGCTAGACTCAGCTATGAGGAGCAGTTGAAAGAGACAGGGCTTTATTCACGAGAAAGGAGGCAGTTGCGAGGAGATATGTAATGATAGAGATATTTAACATAATGAAAGGGAGATAAAATAAGTGCAGATGAATTATTTAACAGAGTAGACAGTGACAGAAACAGGGGCCATAGCCTGAGAGTAAAAAGAGGAGAGTTAAGACGGTAACAAGGCAGGGGACTTTTACTCAGAGAGTAGTTAATGCATGGAATGATCTCCCTGGAAAGGTAGTGGCAGCAGAAAAAGTAAAGTTAAAATTAGAAAGGTACCTGGAAGTTATGGATATACGTAGAGGGGTATGGGGATGTTGATAAGACTTTTAGGTAGTTTGAGTATTGATGGGTGATTGTGTACGGAGTGCTGTTGGTGGGGGTCTTCTTAAGGTGGGTTGTGTAGTTGATGTGTGTGTTATTAACCAAGCCAATGCTCCCTCTCCGAGGGGAAGAAAAGAAAAATAAAAAAAAAATGAAAAATTACAAAAAAACTACAATTTTTTTTCTTTCATTAATTAAAATGATTTTCGGTTGGTGTGGTGTTCACACAGGCATGTGTGATGCCTGAATCGATGGGCTGAATGGCCTCCACCTGTGTTGGATTTCTTTGTTGTCCTTGTTGTTGTCCTCGTTACATTAATGCAAATTACAAGAAACCACAATAAAAGTTGCAAATTAGTGAATATGTAAAACTAGTTTTTATCAGCTTGTTCTCTTGTTTGAAAGTCGATGAGTGGGTTCAAAATGCTGCCAAGGAACTAAATTTCAACAGAACAGCATGTGAAGATCCAAATTCTTCAACAAGAAGGGCAGACTATGAAGAAAATAGCAGAAAAGCCAGCCCAGAGTGGCAGGGGCACCAGCCCAGAGTGGAGAGTCGTACTGCATCAAGCTGCAGATTAAGGCCTTGAGGTGGATAGGAGTTCAGTTGTGCCAAGGAAAGACTTTGTACGACCGATGATGCCCAGTTTTTGGAGGCCAGCTTTGAGACTGATAGTGCAACCCAAGAGTTTGATTGACTGAACTTCTTCAAATGGTATGTTAAGAAAGTAGATGGAAGGGTTTGCGAGACGGTCCTTTCAGAGAGAGAAAGTGAAATTGTGAGATTTGTCAGGATTGAAAGATATAGCCCAAGAGCCCACAAAGGTTTATTTGTGTTTTGTTCGCCAAAAGGTCTGAGAGTTGTTTCTCGAGTGAAAATGTGTAGAATTTGAATATGCTGGTCTGATAAAAATCCACTTGGCCAGTTTTCCACAAATCGCGTTTTATAGGGGTACCCTATAATTTCCTGTGAACGCATTTCGTTTTGTAAACGTTCCGAATGAACTTTATAAGTAATTAATTTCGACTCGAGCCCCAATAGCTACACCCAAAAATGAGACATCATGCTAAAGCTTATCGTTGGCCGGATTCTATGAACTATTCTGTTTCTCAATTTTACTTCAAAAAAGTTGGATTAGCCTGATTTCAATGATTAACCCCAATTTTACTTACCGGCGCGTTTTATCATCTTATATTTTTTGTGTATGTTTTCCAATCCTGAAGTTTTCAAGAGGATTATTTACAAAACAAATGTACTATTTTGAAGAACTATCATTCCCCTTTCCTCTGCAAAAACAATCATGCAAAACGGTTTATATTTTGCAGAGTAATGACTAAAAGAGTATACACGGGGTTACTTGTAAAATATCGCAGTTTTTGAGATTTCCACAATTTTCAAGCAAAGTGACTCATTGCAAAATATTATGTTTTATATTGATATAGTGTATATACTACCTCAATGTTCTTTGCAAGTGGAAAAGTTCTTGTCTGAGTAGTATACCCAGATAATTGGTTGTTTTGGTATACTCTATTTTCAGTGAAATAGATGGTCGGACGTCAGTTCCATTTTTTGTTGCACAAATGTGACATACTCTAACTATAGCAGATGCATGTATAATATTCTATCTTCTGTTGACCAGACTATGATGTTTATGTATAGCACACGTATTCCCTGTATAATGAATGTAATTGGTGGTGGTAGAATAGCATTTTTTTTTCTTTCAGGTTCACTAACAGCAAACAAAATGACATCAAAACGGACATGCATTCTCCATATTCACGCTAAAACTACCGAAGAAGTCAAACCTTTCGACGACAATACATGGCGGAAAGTGAATTCTGTTCATTAAAAGAGACATTCCACAGTAAAAGACAATGTATTTCAGAATAAGCCTTCCTGCTGAATATGACCAGACAACTGGTTATCACAAACAGTGCGACAAAGATTTCACCGCACTGTCCGTTGCAAATGTGGAACAAGATTCAGCTGGCCCATCACGATCACACATACTGCATTCTGAAGTAGAACACACAGAGGCAAGTTATACAGGCATCTTTGAGAAAAAGTGCCTGTTCTGCAATTCCATCACCAAGTCACTTGGGAAAGGCAAGCGGGAGGAGTTGGGGACCTGTATGACTGACATGGGTGAGGAAAGCAAAAAAAATGCAGCTGAACTTGTGCAAGATAACGTGATGCTTGCAAAGCTAGGTCTCGACATGAAGGCAAAGGAAGTACGATATCACCACTTCTGCAGGAGAAATTACATACATCATTGCCAAACCGCAGTACAGAAAGATGATGACATGATGTCTTCAAAGTTGGCCGCTCACAAAGCAGCATTCCAGGAACTCCAGAAGCATATTGATGTAACCTTGGTATCAAATCAAGGAGCAGAATACCTGTCATCATTGCACGTGCGCTACCTCACCTTGCTTGGAGGCGATGAGATGACATATCCCGCTAGAAGCTTGGCTGACAAGATCCTGAAAACAAATCCAAATTATCTGACCAGTCATTGTGTAAGTCGCAAGACGGGGACAATCATACATAATGCTAACCTCAGTCAAGATGCCGCAATCAGGCGTGCCAATTTTGATGATCATGCAGTACAAGAAGCTGCATTCTACCTTTGGTCCCTGATATTGAAGGTTCAAAGTGCACAGGATGACTTAGCAAGGCCAATCACAATGGAAGCGTTGGAAATAGGACTGCTTGGAGTTTCAAGTGAAAGGCCAGGAGTTGTGTGATAATTTGACAGCAGAGAGCTTCAACGATCAAGCTCGCTTCGAGAAATCAATCAGCAGAAGGAAGATCAAGAACTTTGCGAGTGCTGCTGTGAAGAAAAGCATCACCACCAAGGACCAGAAGGTAGTCGAACTACAAGGGACCAGAGACCTGTTTGGAAGGCTACTCTACATCAATATGTTGGAAAGGAGAGATATTGAGAAAGTCTTTCAATATCCACTGACTCCAATTCCACTCACCTTGGTGCATGTGGATGGTAGCATCAACAAAACTGACAAGTCAAAGCTTCTGCACAAGCTGGAGGGAATGGTTGAAAGCGAGAAACCAGGAGATATTGATGTCACATTAGTTGATGCGATGTTCCTGCTACACACATTGCTGAATCTCCCTCCCACATTTGGTGGGGTAGCTGAAGTAATCCTCCGACGGTTGTACGAGATGTCACCACGCACTGATCTTGTTTGTGATACGTACATCACTCCGAGTATCAAAGAGGGTGAGCGAAACAGACGAGGGTCAGAAGAAATGACGTTTGCTGTGACAGGTCCTGAACAGAAGCGGCCTCAGAATTGGCAAACAGCTCTACAGTCATGTTCCTTCAAAGCAGGATTCCTTCGCTTCCTTGCAAACGAATGAAAGAACAACAGATATGCTAGCATCCTGAAGGATCACATTGTGGTCATGGGTCTGGATGGTGTCTGCTACACGTTCAGAGAAAATGGAGGAAGTGTATTCAGAGAAGACACAGAAGCATTGAACTGCCAACATGAAGAAACTGACACTCGACTTGTGTTTCATCTTGATCATATCATGCAAGTATCACCAGCCGCAACAATGAGGGTCAGAAGCAATGACACGGATATCCTCGTGGTTCTGTTGTGCTTTGCAGGTGCCGCACACGACTGCCCAAACGTATGGATGGATGTTGGACTCAGCAGTGATACATAAGTATTCCCAAACTGGTTGATGAATTGGAGTCTACTGTCCTGCAACCTCTTCCTGGACTTCATGCATTTACTGGTACCGAATTCACAGCATCCTTCATGAAAAAAGGAAAACAGAGACCCCTTGACATCATGATGAAACACGAACAGTTCATCTCAGCGTTCACCATGCTCGGGGAGCACCACAACGTGCCTGATGAAACAGTTTCGACAATTGAGCATTTTGTATGCTCACTGTATGGAAAACACAACTTGCTCAGCGTTGACACTTGGCGCATATGTGTGTTGAAACGTAACATAGCGGGCAGACAGCTGGGGGATCCACTGGAGAAGATCAAGGATGTAAACCCAAGCAGCATGCCACCTTGTCGATCCATTCTGATCAAGAAAATCAAGAAAGCAAATTATGTTGCCTCTCTGTGGAAGAAAGCTGCACGTCAAGATCCATCTAGCTTATGTGGCCAGCCGTGCCAACACGGATGGACCCTGGTTGATGGAAGCTACGCAATCGATTGGTTTGATGGTGATCAGATGCCACGCCATATCAGCCAGATCCTCAGTGAAAAGGAATCCGTCATCGAATCAGAGGACGACGAGGATGTGGAAATGTCGCACAGGAAACTTTTGTATGGATCAGATGAATCGGACGTGGATGACGATGATTGTAGATGAGCAAAATGAAAGGTTCATTGTGTGATGACGGTTCAGATACATTCATGGATTCATTATAAAGCCGAAGATTACCAAGACACTTATCCAGATCTATAGGAACATATTGAACAAAAGTCAATGGATTTGCATGCTCATTTTCCAAACTTCTCAACACATTGCAATTAATACACATGGATGACAACCATTTCATTTACTGGACAGATATATCTGATTATCATGATTATGTTGTTATACATTGTTTACAATTTTGTCATATTATGATAATGTCAATAAATCACTATATTGTAATTAAAACGTAGCCTCGACTTATTTTACATTTACATGTATATTACAAGAACCATCGGAAATTGCGATATTTCCAAGTAACCCCATGTATACTCTTTTTTTTTTTTTCTTTTTTTTCATAACTCTGCAAAATATAAACCGTTTTGCGTGATTGTTTTTGCATAGGAAAGGGGAATGATAGTTATTCAAAATAGTACATTTGTTTTGTAAATAATCCTCTTGAAAACTTCAGGATTGGAAAAAAATACACAGAAAATATAAGATGATAAAACGCGCCGGTAAAGGCCCGGTCACACCTTGACGTTTTAGCCAGCGATGGCAACGTATTAAAATGTATCTAAAACGCTGGCTGATGTTGAACTTTTGATGTTTTTTTTGAAAGATTCAGACGTATTCATAGCGACTTGGTCTTATGTATAACGCATTGGTAACGGACACAGAACGTTTCGTTGTGTTATAGATAACTTATACCAACGAATGCTGAACCTGTTGTCGGCCTACACAACCGATGCCCAACGATAGTCTAACTTAGGCATAGCGCGTTGCACGCATCGCCGACGATGTCGTGACGTAGCCTATTAAAAGGCTGACGCACAACGATTCAAATCATAACTGCCGTAGAAATGGAAGTGACAACATCGCGGTCACACCTTGGCGATCTTGCCAGCGTATGCCGACCTAAGAAAAATGTGTCTAAAACGTTGGGGCACGTCAAATACGGTATGAGTAAGTTTGGTATACGTGAGTAGAACGCTAAAGTACGCTATCATACGTCGTAGTAAGTAGAGTACGTCAAGAAATTTTAAACATGTTCAAAATTTTTGGACGTACTTGGCGTATGACACACGTTCCGCATGTGATGGGGATAAGTTTTACACACGATATGTGGACGCTTACACATGTCCACAAAGGCTACTTATAAGCTACTCATAAGTTGAAACACGTCGCGGTAATGTCTTTTTTACGCGAAACTTATTTCTAACTTATGTTTGACGTGCTTTGAACCAATTCTTTACGTAGTCCCAACACACATCGACGTATGTAGACGTATTCCAATGACGTCTTCCGGTCGACAAAAAAAATAAATGAACGTGTTTCTCGCTTACAACTGCCATATAAAGACGTGTTCCCAGCGGTTTTGGGAATTGGTATATAAAAATGCTGCTCATAAAAGGGGAACCCAACAGTGTTTTTGAGTCCTTTTTGAGTCGATGTCCATTTTAGCAGTATCAGTATCAGTATTAGTATTAGTATTAGTAGTAGTTTGTTCATGTTGGCAGTAGTAGGTGAGTGTGAGGGGGAGGGTGTGGGTTATGATGGATCGTCCTTGCGTCCGCGTGTCCACGGGTAGGAGACATCTTTTCACCATTGTTCGAAGTTCTTCGCGGCTAATTTTTTATGGGGCTTTTTCAACAATGAGCTATAGCTTGTTTTTACGATTTAGGTCTATTCATAACGGGTTGGACAAATGCACAATGAACTAATAATGTGCATAGAGCGCTTTGATTACTTATAGATACGATATACCAACGAATAATTATCATGAAGCCGGCGTTCACAAACTATGCCCAACGATAGCCTAACTTATCCATATTGTGCGGCAGTTTATCTTTGCCGGTGACGTGGGGTTTGCTATTCATAGGCTGCCACTCAACGATTTAAATGGCTGTATCTCCACTATTGAAAGTAGACGCTTGCGCTCAACAATTGGATTTTTTTTACACTCAACGACTTTTAAATTGTACCACTCAGCTATTTTCATTGTTTACAATGAACGATTTAAATTGCTGTCACTCGCCTTTGTTTTTTGACGCTGGCGCTCGGAAATTTTAATCGTTTCTATTGAACGTGCTAAATCGCTCAAACCCCACTATTGAAAGTAGAGGCTTGCGCTCAACAATTGGATTTTTTTTTTACACTCAACGACTTTTAAATTGTACCACTCAGCTATTTTCATTGTTTACAATGAACGATTTAAATTGCTGTCACTCGCCTTTGTTTTTTGACGCTGGCGCTCGGAAATTTTAATCGTTTCTATTGAACGTGCTAAATCGCTCAAACCCCACTATTGAAAGTAGAGGCTTGCGCTCAACAATTGGATTTTTTTTTTACACTCAACGAATTTTAAACGGTACCACTCAGCTATTTTCATTGTTTACAATGAACGATTTAAATTGCTGACACTCGCCTTTGTTTTTTGACGCTGGGGTTTGGAAATTTGAAGCGTTTCTTCTGAACGTGTTAAAACGCTCAAACTCGACTATTTTAAATAGACGCTGCCGATGGACAATTGGAATCATAGCCAAGCTAGACATCGAAGTGTGAACATCCTCGTCATGCCGAAGAAAAGTTTGAAGAATGCTGCAAATAAGTGTCCTGGCCGTGGACACTGACGCAAGGACGATCCATTATACCGACGTCTTTCAGCCTATGAGTAACTTAAAAGTAACGTCTGTCGATGTGTGGCAACGATCGCGTAACGTGCCAACAACACGTTAATCATAGGTTAGAAATAAGTTTCGGGTACGCTAAACATTACCTCGGCATGTCTCAACTTATGATTAACTTACAAGTAGCATGTGTTGACGTCTGTCAACGATCGCAGACCGTGCATACAACTTGTGGCCAGCGTAGCGGAACGTGTGAGTCATACACCGGCATACGTCGTGAAATTTCAAGCATGAAAAAATTTGAGGACAACCAAAAAGTACAACGTTTAAAGCCAGCGTACAACGACGTATGGCAGTGTTTTTCAGCGTGCTCTCAATGTTATCAAAACTTACCCATAACGTATTCAACGTGTGCCAGCGTTTTAGAAAAAAAAATTAAAAAATCGGCATACGTTGGCTAAAACGTCAAGGTGTGACCGGGCCTTAAGTAAAATTGGGGTTAATCATTGAAATCAGGCTAATCCAACTTTGTTGAAGTCAAATTGAGAAACAGAATAGTTCGTAGAATCCTGCCAATGATAAGCTTTCGCATGATATCTCATTTTTGGGTGTAGCTATTGGGCTTGAGTCAAAATTAATTACTTATAAAGTTCGTTCGGAACGTTTATGAAACAAAATGCTTTCACGGGAAATTATAGGGTACCTCTATAAAAACGCGATTTGTGGAAAACTGTCCAAGTGGATTTTTATCAGACCAGCATATTCAAATTCTACAGACATTTTCATGAAAGAAACAACTCTCAGACCTCTTGGCGAACAAAACACAAATATACCTTTGTGGGCTCTTGGGTTAATATATTCCAAAGTGTTTGACCAGCTTGTGATTTGATCAAGTTCTGAAGAGAGGGAAGTGACTTTTGCCTTTTATCTGAAGGATTATAATGTCATGGCAGAAGGTGGAGTTATCAGAAAATATATAAAGAGGATTTTCCAGAATCAGATAGATCATTGAAGAAGATTATGAATACGATGGGGGCCTAGAACACTGTCTTGGGGCACCACAGCCTTGACACAGAGAAGATATTAAAGCATTTCATTGAGACACACATTGACTATGACGGAAGAGGAAATCAGGAAGCCAAGAGTAGAGTTGGATTTGGATGCCCTGGGCTGAGAGTTTGTAGAGCAAAGTTGGATGCCATACTGTACCAAAAGCTTGTTTTGGAGTGAGAAAGTTTTTTTTTTTTTCTCGAAGTGAGGAGGGGTTGGGGGGAGGGGGTAGGATGATGTTTAGGAGGCAGAAAGGACAATACTTTGTAGAAAATAAATCTTTGGTTCAAGATATGCAGCGTCAAAGCAGAGACAAAATTTGCGCGCCGGCTATCGGAGAAGTTGGCCTTGAGCAACACAAAACAAATTTGAAAATACACCATAATAAGGTACAATTTAACAGGGAAAATTGGAGGAAAACACAAACTGCAACACAGAGACAAGTAAAAAAGATATAAAGTGTCATAGCCCCCAATGTTTTCGTAATTTTGCTGGATGGAATTAAAGGCCGCTCATATTTATGTACAGCTAAGCCAGAGAGGAGACGGTAGAAGATAGAAAGACCACCGACCTGCCTGTGGTGAGACAGTGAGAGACCCAAAGACTCAGCTTCATCGTGGGAGCCAACAGGTCAGGTTCGGTCAAGTATGGGAGCATGCGCTGGAGCAGCGCATCGCTGCGTACACTTTCCACCAGTACTCCAGGGGCCTCCGTCTGGCTATCCCCCAGGCATATGCCTGCCCCATCCCCATCTCCTTGAGATGCTGATCAACCTGCTGCAACCATGAGGCACATGGTTGGCCTCCTCCACTCACGAAGCTCCCTCGCTGTGAGAATCTGGTGAGCAGGATCAGCATCAAGAAAACGAGCCACATGTCCATACAGCCGCAGCTGGCACTCACGGACTATGCAGGTAACAAATCTCATTTCAGTCTCTTGGCAACTGCTCGTTGGACGCAAAGCCCGACCAATGATAGCCAATGATTCTCCAAAGAGACCTGGTACCAAAGGAATTAAGTCTCCGTGTCAGATCCCTGGTCAGAGTCCAAGTCTCACAACCGTAGAGCAAGACTTGGAAGCACTAAGGACCTGAATACTCAGACTTTTGTCCTTCTACACAGGTAACGACAGCGCCACACCCCATGTTCCAGTGAATCCATGACTCCCTCGGCCCAACCCAGACATCTATTGACCTCTGGCTCACAGCCTGCAGAGACATGGATATCACTGCCAAGGTAAATGAATCTCTCCGTGACCTCAACACCCTCTCCACGAACAGGTACAGACAAGACAGCAGCATCCAAGATGTCAATGAAAGCATGCATCTTAGTTTTGACCCAGGAAACCCATAATTTCAGAACCTCGAGGGCTCCCAAAAGGATATCCAGAGTCTCCGCAAAGATGAATGCATCATCTGCAAAATCAATGTCAGAGATCTTGGCATTCCCAAACAATGAGCCACATCTTGATATCTCTGACATCCTCCCCAGAATCTATTCCATACAAGCATTGAAAAGTGTAGGGGCCAGTACACTATCCTGACAAACTCCAGTAACAACTGGAAATGAGTCAGAGATGGTATCACCACATCTCACAGCACTCTCAGTACCAGAGTATCATTCAGACATGAGATTGATCAGTTTTGGTGGCACCTCACGAAGATGAAGAATCTTCCAGACAGCATCCTGATTCACTAAATCAAATGTTTTGCAGAGATCAACATAGGCTGCAAGAAGCCCCTACCGAAACTCTCGTCTGCATTTGGTGAGGACCCGAAGAGCAAGGATACAATCAATCGTTGACTGCTCTGGGTGCTGGTGCTCAAGCAGATGGTGGCAAACCCTATCAAGAATTATCCAAGCAAAGACCTTTCCCGGCACTGAGAGCAGTGTCACCCCTCGGTAGTTGTTGCAGTCCTGGCGATCACCCTTCCCTTTCCAGAGAGGGACAACAAGGCACCTCTTCCAGTCAGTTGGGATGATGCCTGTGTTCCAGGCACTGCACAGAACTGCATGCAACGACACGAGTGCAGCATTTCCACCAGCCTTGAGAAGTTCAGCATGGATGCCACAGATCCCAGAAGCTTTACCCCATTTCAACTGGTTCACTGCAGCCTGTATTTTCACAAACGAAGTTGGATCACAGTTGATTGGAGGGTCAGCAGTAGGGATCGTATCACCCTTGACCACCCTTGACATCCAACTCAACAGCTGGTGGATCAGTCTGGTACAGCCACACAAAATAACCGGCCCAGCAGACCTTCACATCAAACTCCTCTGTCAAGAGCCCACCACCCTCCGCTCTTACTGCAGTACACTGAGGGACGGGCTTTGAGGAGCACAATGCGCGAATTCCCCTGCAAGCAGAACGAGAATCACGTGACCACAGGTGATGCTCCACCCCCTTTCACATTCCTCCCACATAGGCCTCCGTGTCCACCCTCAGCATCGATGCAGTTTTATGCCTCAACTCCCTTAACAGCTCAGCTCTGCCATTAAGTCTGTCCCTGCGACTGGTCAATGGTATCCAGTGTCCCTTGAGAGGCAAAATTATTCTTCCCCCTCCGTTGAGTTTCAAGACATCAACCAGCAACACCAAGGATGGTGGTCTTGGAGGCACTCCACAACTCTTCAGGATTCCCCAAAGCACACAGAACCCCCAAATCTCTACTCAGCCTGTTTGCAAACTCCTCAGCTACCCTCTCATTCTTGAGCTTGCCAACATCCATCCTTGGCTGTGATGGTACCATGCTGCCGGATTTAGGCTGCAACTTCAAAGTTGCTACAACAAGCCTGTGATTGGTATTGAGGAACTGAGCACTCTGGTGGACCCTGCAGTTCTGGATCATCCTCCAGCGACCATCAACAAGCACATGGTCAATCTCCTCTGCCACACTACCAGCATTGGAATACCAAGTCCTGCGATGAGCCTGCAGGTGATTAAATCATAAGCCAGCCACCCTAAGTCCATGACTTCTTGCAAGGTCAAGGAACTTTGTGCTCTTCTGCTTCACAGTTCCATACTCATGGGGACCAATACTTATCTCATAACCATCCCTATCAGTTCCAGTCGATGCATTGAAATCCCCCAAGACAAGAAGAGTATCTCGCCTGGGGCACTGATCAACCACAGACTCCGGCGTGTCATCGAATGCGTCCTTCACAGTGAGATCACTCGCCTCAGTCGAAGCATATACAGAGAACTGGGAAACGACACCCAAGGAGTGAAAAATCTTTTGTCTCATAATACACTCATTGATTGGTGTTACCTCAATTACCATTGGAGTCAGCTATTAGACACAGCTACAGCAACTCCTTGGGCAAGGTAACCATCAGAGCGACCAGACCAATAGTAGGTGTAACCACCCACCATGATCTCGCCACTATCTGGTTTCTGACCCTGAGAGAGTGCTGCAATACCAATGTTCAAACGCTTGAGCTCAGATGACAACAGAGACAGGTGATCATCCTCTCTAAGGCCGAAGTCACATTTGCCACGGCGACCGTGGGGTCTCCAAAATCTACGGCCACTAGCAATTATACGGCGGCCACAGTATTTCCACGGTTACACAATGTAGCAGTCACATATGTTTTTATTTGTCGGGGAGCCGCACAGTGTATTTAGAAATTGTGGAGACTGAAAACGGGGGGTTGCCGTACGGTCTTTGATTTTATGTCACACGGTGACCTCAAGGGGGCCCTGCGGCGGCCATATTTTTCAAGGCAGACGCAAGGTAGCCTGAAGGTGCCCGCAAGGCGACTGCAGGGGGGCCCTAATGCGAACATGCGGCCAGACGGACGGTAACGAGTGGGTTAATTTTTTTTTTTTCGGCTTGTCGAATTGCTACGGCGAACGTAGAAATGAAAAAAGTTATAACTCCGCGTTATAATTCCACGGCGACCCTACGGCCTGTAAAAGATAACCAAACGGCGTAGGGCCACCTTGAGGCCACCGCAGAAACTCTGCGGCCACCGCACGTTTGTCAATTCAGAGGGCGTACAGCCGCCGTATCCTTGCCGTAGAGCAAGTGTGACTTAGGCCTAAGGGACAGGACATTTCAGGCACCCACCCGAAGGGACCACCTCAGGTTAACCCAAGGAGACCGCTGTCTGGTGGACGACACCTCAGCACCACCCTGACTCACTACCGCCATCCAACCCTGGAAGTTTACCCCGTGTTTTTCCTCCTATCATCAAAAAATGGGTGTCCCGAAGGCTTTGCCCCAATCCCTGCGAAGTGCAGCTGCACAGGAGGTACTCAAACAGAGTGAGTTTTCAGTTTTCTTTGCAATTTGCGAGGTGAAGGGTTTTATGGTGGCTGGAGTGGAAATCCTGCTGACTATACTCCATATGTATCGAAGAAACAAACTGCTTCTGCGTGACGTCACAATAAGGACAATTTTTCATTCTCCCCAAGCCAATATCTTTGAACCCAGCCTTCGACTGTCCCATGGAACATGAGATACCAATGATCCTAAATACCTTGGTTTCCACAGCATGAATCTGATAAAGGTGATAGATGGGAGCACCAGCCCAGAGGGGAGAGCTGTACTCCATCAGGCTGCAAATGAAAGCTTTGGTCAGGAGCTCAAGAAAGCTTTGCTCCTCATATTAGCTTTTCCACTTAAGTTGAGCCAAACCATTTGTTGGCATCATGGCTCAACACAGCTTGACCTGAGTTGCTTTTACATTATGAAATATCGTAAATCAAATGTCTCTTCTTCTAGAAAATCTTTGTGATGAGCCAGGATTTTTTTTAGGATGAGCCTAACAAGCTTATCCACTTGAATAATACTTTATTCTGAGTGTTTTCTTCATGAAATGCATTGATTATTTCGAAATGAAACTGGCACTATGTGTACACATGAGGTCAAGCTGTCAGTTTTGAAAAATGCATTGGCAAAAAATATATTGCTTTTCGATTACATCTAATATGTTACATTAAAAGGGAATGAATTATTTTTCAATTCGTATTCAATAAACAACCTACTTATGAATGACGTCACAAGAAGGACAATTTTTCATTCTGCCCACGCCAATATCTGTGAACCCAGCCTTTGTCTCATGGAACACGATTGTAGACGTGGGCTTAGGCCAATTGGTAAGGGAATGGATTGGATGGTTCTACACCGACCTAAGGCAAGTAAAATTAAAGGCATAACTTGCATTTTCAGTCTAATGGCCCATTTTCCCTTAAAAAAAATAAATCAGATGTTCTCAGTTTTAAATATTTAATTTATTTATTTTTAGTTTATGTTTTATGCTCAATGTTCCCCTTTATGTTTTATGCTCAGTCTTCTATTTCAATCCTCTCTTTTATGTTCAGCCCTCCCCTTTCATGGATACTGTAATACGAGTGTTGTTTGAAATGTTCATATAACAAATGTACAACTGAGACTAATAAAGGAGTCAGAAGATTGATATTTCTCAAGCATTGACAACTGTGAGGATAAATATGGAAATAGACATTTTGTCTTTCAGCTTTGTCTTGTCCAAGTTTTCGAGTTTCTCATTCGACAAACATTATAACCATGGTTTGCATGATGATAGCTGCTCAAGGGATGATTTCTTCTCCAAAAAATAATATGACAAAGTGACTAATAGGGATATATATATATATATATATATATATATATATATATATATATATATATATATATATATATATATATATTATAGTCTTTTTTAACACACAAAGTTGGCAGGACAGCTTCGAGGTTTATGTACCCCTATGAGCTCTCTCACCTCAACTTGAATGTCGACCCAGCTATAAACTATCACACTATAGTGTTTCGCAAGCAGTGTGAGGCATCAAAGTGTGCGCCATCCATCAGAAAGAGGTTAAGCCATATATGTAATTGGGCTCGTCGATCAGCACCAGTTGTTGGTGGATGTGCAAGATCCCAGTCTTTCACGAGAAGTACATTCGTTGTCACTCTCACCCTGGCCAAATTCCAAAATCCTGGCCAAATACCCCTTCGTCAACTGCCAAGCTCAGGTCAACCAGTTCTTAAAAGACTTTGGCAACCCCCCCTCCCCCCCCCCCAAAAAAAACTCAGCTGACCCCACAAGAAGGTGGGAATAATGGGGACTATTAAAGAAGTCGAGTTGTATTTTTAATGCATGTACACATACTGGATATGATGTTTGGGTGCACTGACTTACTGATTTTCACACTCTGAGCTCTACCTCTTTTCTTTTTTTTGTCTTTACAGGAACTTGAGTGGGGAAGTCTCCTCAACACTTGGAAAATTTTGTAATTGATATATTTTCAAGCTCATTTAGGATTTATTAAGACAAATATTTTGTAATATATGTCACTCACATCCAATACATTACGACATATGCCTGGTGTTGGCTTAATAGTTAGGATGGTGGGTTTGGGATCCTTGGATCCTGTGTTCAACTCCCCCTTGCTGTTGAATTAATACAAGGTGGGGTTGACTCTGCCTGTCATCCTTCTGAGGTCAGCAAAATGAGTGCCAGCTTGCTAGCAACCTGTCCAGGATTGTGCCCAATAGCTGAGGAGACTGCTTAGACAGCACCAACACTCTGCACAGAGTATGGTCCCAATGAATGGATGGATACCTATGATTATCCTACCAGATGGTCCTATTCAATGATTAATCCTGATAGCAGTTCAAATTTGTCTTGGATTTTTATTGTTATCGATGAAGGAATAATAGTTCTATGTTAAAATTGTCTGCATTAATAATTATTGTCCACCCCCATTTAAGTTATGCAGGAAATGACATTAATGCTAGTCAAAGCGTTCTGGTGTCGCGTAGGCCAACATTAGTTGGTGGACATTAAATATCCCATGGTGCACTTTGTGAAGAATGTCGGTGAGCTATCGCTGGCACCCTGGCCAAATTCCAAATTCCTGCCCTAACCAGCACAGCCGTGCCCCCAGCCAATGAATGCTACCCCACATACAGAAGAAGAATGCATTCTGGGCAAAACTAAGATGGCAACTACAGAATCACATGTGTTGTGGAACAGAGGTAGATCATTAAATTCCCTGCAAAGACAACACTAGAAGCAAGCTTCCAAGAAAGAATGAATGAAAAGGTGTAGTTCAGTATTCTTCTTCTTTCTGGTGTTTTGCCTGAAGGCAGGTTCAATGCTGCCATAGCAACCTCACAGCAAGCATGACACTGGGTGGTTTGCCTTTTCATTCTCAGTGGGAGTCAGGGCGGGAAGTTTTCCAGCATGCAAGCGATAACTCACCGACTCTTCACGATGGACAAGATGGCATTTTTAACATTCACCAACTAATACTGGCAGACGGGGCACCCAGTTTTATGTGCCAGGGATGGCACACATTGATGAATCTCCCTGTCTGCGAAATACCAAGGTGACTGTAGATAGCGATTGAAACACCGAAGTCGAGATTCGAACCCAGGCTTGACAGTTCAGCAGTATGTGCACACGTCTAATCCTGCCAGCTCTAGTTCAGTATGAGAAGAGCAATATTTTTGTTCAGAATTAGATGGCAGGACGAAAATTCACAGGAGACCGTCAGCACAATTTGCTAATGCATGTTTTCAAGTAATTTTGTGTTTAAATGGTGCAACAAGTTTCAACAATGGGCAAAAACTGGTGAGAGATCTTGAGCATTCTCACATGCCACCAACTTCTGTTACGCAACCATTAAATGTGTTCAACAGCTAATTTTGGCGAATAAGCTGATTACTCGAAGTGAAATTGGCGAACAATTGGACGTCGGTGCTGGAAGTGTGGAAACCATCATTCATTCCCACCTGAAATGCAATAAGGTGGGTATCAAAGGACCTAACATTCGATTCAACTGCAAGTCATGCGGCCCTTGCAACAGAACTCTTGGAATGCTACCAGAGGGAAGGAGATTATTTATTGAAGAAGATTGTGACATGTGATGAGACCTGGGTCTATCATTTCACTGAGCCAAAGTGATCCAGCATGGAGTAGAGACATCGTTTAATAGTCTTCAACACTGCAAAAATTTCAGTTTCAACCATCAGCCAGAAAGTTTATAGCAATAGTGTTCGGGGAACTTGTGGTTTAACTGACGTGCAATTTCTTAAATGTGGAAAATGCATCAGTGCACCACAGTATGACAGTTACTTGTTCCCAAAATAAGTCAGACAATATATATGTAGACGATGGCCAGGTATGCTGTCTCTGGGTGTGCTCACCCTCACATGGCAAATGTGACCACATCTATACTAATGCAGGTGCATTGGGAAGTTTGAAATCATTTCCTGTGGAGTTCAACCCTGTCACCTTGTGATTTTGTAAAGTTTACAAACGATAAAGAAATCGAAGAACACGTCCCAAAATGGTCGTGCACCTGCCAGCACAATTATTCATTATTTAAAAATTAAAAATTAAATAAAAAATTCTTTAAAAAAAAAATTCACAATTCAAAATGATTAGCTTATTCGCTAAATCTGGTAGGGTCACTGCGCCCAACTCTTGCGTTACCTTCCCGGTGATTTAGCCCCTGCCAGATGGGGAACATTGCTTTTGCTTCCTGCCTTTATCTGTTTATTCCATACGGTTGAGCGAAACTGTCAGATAAACAAGCCCAGCGAATCATTGGGGTACAACCTCCCATCTATTTATTACATGCTATGTCTAATCACTGCTGGAAACAGACAATCGAGCAGGTTTGGAAAATTGATATGGCGATTCAGTAAAGGTACGTATTTACAGGCAGTATTCACACGAAGTAGTGTCACAAAGAAAAGCTCAACCTGAGGTTCCAACCCCGAGGAACCTCTTATATTATATATTCTTATCTTGTCTCTAAACATAAGACAGAAACACCTCAGTCACTCAAGGGAAATTACAGAGATATTTCTACATTATTTTGAGGTGTAGGGTTGGCATCTTGCTCACCTGGTATACACACACACCCGTGGGCTCACTTTTGTCCCAGAGTGAGGGAGAGGGAGGAAGAGGAGGAAATGGAAGGTGATGTGGTGCAATTTGTCGAGAGAAGTGTGTTGTATGCAATGTAAGCACTCAAGGAAAGTGTCATATGCGTGTCGGTGCCCTCGCTGAGACGGGTCAAGGGGGTGAATCGTTGATGACTCTTTGCTCTCTCTTTTGTGCATCTCAAGTAGACGGATTATAATGTCGGAATGGCAAGGAAAAATTGTGTAAATCGGTATGTAAAGCCACTGCGTCCCAAGGAACTTTTGCTGCCCATCCACTCGCAGAGATTCGCTCTGGTGCAGCTCGGCCTGTTCTATCCCTTTAGACGAAGGCAGTTCTCATTCTCTAGAATGGCCTCTGGGAGCTAAAGTCACTGCAACACCCTTTGACCCTCGCATGGCGCATTGTCATTGGTGCACGAGTCGGAATTGCCTTGCAGTGGTGATGCACCGATCCGCCATGCCGTGGAGGGCGCAGATAACGCTGGAACTTCCTTGCAGTGGCGATGGCAGCGCTGAACTGGCACATTGTGGGGGTCACAGTTAATGCTGGAATGGCCCTGCATGGCTTTGAATGTGTGTTTTTAGATCCTCGTGGAGGATCTCAAAGTCTTACTCACTTTGTTGTTCTTCATCTTCTTCTTGTGGGCTTTTTTGTTTCACAGCCTACAGTTTTCATCGAAACCTGAAACTTGGCATATATATGTAAAAATACCCTGTGCAGACAATTACCATCTCCGATTTTGAAAATTCCTTCGAGAAAAAAAAGTTATGACGTCAAAATATCTCCGCTAATGGAAATCGCCTAAAAAATTATCTCCGAAACTAGGCAAGCTTTTTGAATTCTGTTTGCGGGAATCGAACAGGGAATTAGCAGTGATGAATTACCGCACATATGATGCATCACTATGATGTCATATCAATTTTTATGACGTCATTCCTATTTTTTGACATTTTTTGTTTCACAACCCAGAGTTTTCATCGGATCTTCGTGAAACTTGCCATGTATATGCAGAAAGCCCACGCGCAGGCAGTAACCATCTCCGATTTTGGAAATTCTTCCTAGAAAAAAAGTTAACTTCATAATATCGCCGCTAATGGAAATCGCCGATACCATTATCTCCAAAACTAGGCAAGCTGTTTGAATTTTGTTTTCGGGAATCAAGCCGGGCATTAGCACAGATAATTTATCTCAAACCTGATACATCACAATGACGTCATATTCGTTTTTATGACGTCATCATTAAGAGGACGAGGATCTTAGCTCATTTGAGCTTGTTTGTAATGTAATGTCATGCGTGGATGTTGACGTGTGTATGGTTGCACCGTGGGAAGGTGCAGGGGGAGGGGAGAGTTAAGAGGGATGGGGAAAGGGATTAAAATTGATTGATGATGAGAAAGATTGGAAGGAGTTGACGAGAGCGATTGGAAGGGACTAATGATAGGGTTTGGAAGGGGTTGATGATGAGAGGGATTGAGAGGGATTGAAAGGGATTGACGAGAGGGATTTCAGAAAGGAAAGGATTACAAAAGGGGGAAATTCGAACCTGCTATACACACACACACACACCACACATTTCACCATCCCTGGTATGAGGGAAAGGGTAACCTAACTAAACAAAATCACTCTGAACATATCTAAACTAGCGATCCCTCATGTGCTGAGTGCAAATCCCCGGGGACTTTCCAGAACCGCAACAATATCATTATTGTGCCCAAAGATGTACTGTAAAGTTTTTATTTATTTATTTATTTTTAAATGGCATCGGCCTTGGAATGAATTCCTCATATTCAAAAATCCATGTTACCTTATTTTCCTCTCAAGTGTATGTGAAAATAATTTCACAAATCAAAAAGTATGTTTTAGCATTTTTTTTAAACTCCCAAAAGTTTAGGGTCTGGTCGAACATGTAATGGAACTTCTACCTGACCTTCAGACTTTAAAGCAATGCCGATTGTCTGCTTTGGCTGCACAGAATTGTGTTAACCTCTGCAACAGCTTAGCACTACTGTGGCTCATAAACCTCAAACTTCACTCCCATTTCTCAACTACACGCTCGTGTGAAATTTGAGATTTCAGCAAAACTATACGTGCAGGGACTTGGCAGCTTGCAGAATTTTCTCATGATGGGAGCTCATGATGAGCTCGCCAGGTCCAATTCCATCATGGCCTCCAGGGAAGTTGAGAGATATCTACAAGTGTAGCAGTTTCTTTTACTTTGGTTATAGGAAACACTAGAAACAAGCTTCCAAGAAAGATGTTGCAATGAAAAAAATGTAGTTCAGTATTCTTCATCCTGGTGTTCTGCCAGAAGGCAGGTTCAGTGCTGCCAAAGCAGCCCCGTGGCAAGGATTACACCGGGTGGTTTGCCTTTGCCTTCACAGTGGTAGTCAAGGCAGGAATTGGGAACTTAGCCACAGTTCCAGTAAAAGCTTGCCTACTTCGCGAAGGACACCATAGGAACTTTAATGTCCATCAACGAATGCTAGCAGATGGGACGCTCAGTTTCACCTCCATCTGATGGACGGCGCAGACGTCGATGAATCGTCCTACCTGCAAAAGACCAAGATGACAGTTTATAGCTTGATCAGGATTCAAACGCAGGCTCGACAGCTTAGAGGAGAGTGTGCATACCTCTCGGCCATGTTTCCAATACAACCACAAGTCAGCATTACTTGAGCGATACGTTTGGTTCAGAATTACATGTTAGGACTCTTTATTTGATTAGAATATGCTGTCATAAAATATTTTTTTAAGATCAGTTTTAATTCTTAAAAGATTATTCATGTTATGATGCAAGCAAGTGGTTGACAGTTTTTATACAAGTCTCATTTGTGATATTATTCTGGATTGTATTGATGCTGTGACTATCATACGAGTTCTGTTTCTTAAATGGGACATAGATGATGCAAATTTTCAAGTATCTTAATTGATTCCCCAATTCAAAGGTAATCACCCAAAATGTATCTGATATAATCAGGGAATCAGATCCAGCATTAACAAGAAAGAGCTACTCATCACAAGCTAGCTGTATAATCAAAACTGCAATAAGTGAACCAATCTTGGAAAATATACAGGTGAACATAAAGCTGGAACCATCAAGTTGTCTTGCACAGCTTTTGCATGTTGTCTGGGTGGTGCATACATTATTGACCAGTGTTCCGCCAAAAACTAATGAAGAAAGAGGCAATTTTGAGTCTGTAATTAAATTAAAGCATCATCATAATACAAAGAGCAGTGTTGGCCTTACCTTGTGTCTTGTCTTGTCCAGAGCCATTCATTTCCTTGGAAAGCTCCACAGAGAAACATCACCATTGGGCATTCACAACTCATATCATTGTACAAGGCTTTCATCAGTTGTGCCATAGTTATGGCTTAAAATGATGGGTGGTGCTCCTTCACCAGATCTCTTCCTGTCCCTACCCCCAGAGCCATAGTCGTCCAAGAGCCTCAGGCTTATGTACATGTCTTGACAGAATAATGAGGCCCAGGACCTTCTCCTTTCTCACCACCAGCAGGTTAGTGGACTGATGGTCCTCTCTAGCTTTTATAGTGATCTTGAAAACCTCCCTTTCCCTTTCTGATCTCTACATTTCCCCACCCAGAGCAGGTCACACCTATTCATCCAGCAATAGGTTCCTTGTTTTCCACTTCTGACCTATATGTGCACTTCCACTCCTTTTTCTTCCTTTTCTGTCATCTAAGGAATCACCTCACTGAGTTTGTTTACATACATCATTCAAATGGCAGTCCATTTGCCATCTCATACCTACCCATGAGCATATATATTCTCTTTCACCCTGCCCTCTCTGAGTGTCTGCAGCTTTACCAACTCATTTTGATATTGTTTGTCGACGTATATTCCTTGCTAGCCCGTTTCCTCTCGACCTTATTTAGGTCAACGTCAAATGACATTGATATTCCTCGGCTTCAAGTCCTCTCGATCAAGCATTGCTGTGTGCAGTTCCTCTGTCTCCAGGCCCTTTCGTCAACATGTTGATGTCATTGAGAGCTGGTCTGCCTTGACCTTTGAATTAAAAAAAAAAGAAATGGCCGATGAATGAATAATGAAATGACATGAATGAATAATGAAATAGCATGAATGAGTAATGCTTTGTGGGAGTTAAGCTTTGCAGTCAAAATGTTCATTTTAATGTTTTATTATGTGTGTTGCAACCAACCGATACAATCCGAGGCTTCGCTTTGCTTGGAGAGATAGGAATTTCAACCAAACCTATATTTTGCCATCAAACCGGTGGGAATTTTGGGCATGAATCTATTTTGTAAGTTCTATAATACTGTATTTACCTGGTGTTGGCTTTGCGATTAAGCTGGCTGGCTTGGGACCTTAGGGTTCTGAGTTTGAGCCCCTGTCGACTGTTGAATTAACACCAGGTGGGGTTGACTTGGTGAATCAGTCTGTCATCCTTCCAAGGTTGGTGAAAGGAGTACCAGTGTATTGGGGTATAATAACCATTCGGGGTAACCTGTGTCGGAGTAGTGAGCTGTCCAGGACTGTACTCCTTGCCAATGAAACTGCCTTAGCACCTTTATGTTCCTTTATGGCACAAAAGGAATGGTATTATTATTATTATTATTATTATTATTATAATACTGTATCCCACATTGTTTTGAAACCAGAATATTAATTATAGCATGCTAATGTGGTACAGTCGAGTCTAGTTATAACAGATTGGTCATTGCATCGAAAATTGATAAAATGCCGACTAGCCCCTCCCGCTCCAAGAGCCCCCTCCAAGAGCCCCCAACCCAACCAAAAAACTGCGCCCTCCAGAATTCAGTGCACGACATACTCCTGTGGTTTGCCCCAAAATAAATTTTTACAAATCAAAATCCCCAAAATTCGTTCCATCTTCACACTATACTGTTCAACCAGCGGTTCTCATTTGGCCATAATAGCCCTCATTGAAGCAGCCATAATAAAGCCATTTACTTAATTTCTCCCAAATCGTTCAACAGATATGATGGAGCAGAAATGGTTTGGAAAAAACCCCCAAAAAACATGAAAAATCTACTTTTAACATTTCACAGTTCATTGTTATCGAGTTGAAATACATTTGTTGAAATGGGATTGTTTCCCTGGAAGGCTGTTCATGAGAGGAAATTCATTAAAACAAAATTTCCAGATAACTCTCCCGTTGAGGAATCGTATAAAATATGGGAATCAGATATTTGCTCTGATTTCTACCAGTCCCCTTTAATTTAGCACACAGTCGCTGTAGTTGTATATCATGTGCAGTGTGAAAATATCGGTGTAATTCTAGCTTTTATTAAAGTCATGCGTATTGCTGTTTGCTTTGGGAATAACGGCATGCACTGAGTCTGCCATTTTTCTAGCAATATGTCAAATGGCCTCACACTTTTTCATTCTCTCACCCTCTTGCTGAGCAGTTATTTCCCTTCTTGCAGATGTATATTTTTTATGGGTACTGCATTTCATTCAGCAATTAATATTGTGTTACATTTCTATGATGGTTGACTAGGCCGATGCAAAGGAAACCTTTACCCACAAGGAAAACACCACATATATAAATGTATTTTTAAGTCTTCTTATTCTTCTTTTTCTTCTTTGTCTACCTATGCCATTCTGGTGGGACAGCCATAAATGTTTGCATCACCCAGAATTAACATGACTATATTGCAGAATGCTGCCTCGAGCAAGTCTCTGAACCAGACTGCGCCGTAATGGTTAGCGTCTGTCCTGAGTGTGGCAGGTTGGTGGTTCAAACCTTGTTTGAGTCATACCAAAGACCTTAAAAAAAAAATTGGTATGTGTTGCTTCCTTGCTTGACGTTTAGCATTTACAAGGATAGTGGATGGACAAACAACACTGAGAAGGCAATGCCATACCACCTGGTACAACCCTTGCCAACAAACTGCCTCAGCAGTAGCAACTTTCTGTAAACAGTATGGCACATCAAAACCAAGTCTGTCTTGGCCAGAATTTTAAGTTTGGACATGGTTCTCGCAGAGGGCTGGCTACTCCATTTAAAGTTGCCACATTTGAAGTTTGCCGTCTCTGATTTACTTTCCTTTGTGGCACGACTTGCATCTCGAGCACTCAATGATGTATAACCTACGAGTCGGGAGTTAGTTGAACAGTCGTTACAAATAGCAAAATGCAAAACCGAAACTGGGAATCTGTGACAGCGATGTAAGTGATCTAGTAATATGGCGTGTTTCAAATTAAACAAATAATCCTCGTCTTACTATTATCGCCCGGTGGCATTTGTTCCAGGAGCCAGAACAGCAACACACCAAAAAAAACCAAATGCGATAAATCCGAGGAAAGCAAATGGCACAAAGAAAAATCCAGCACATTATAAGTGAGGCATAAGATTTAATGCAGGATAAGAAGTGCTGTGATGTTTAATGTTAGTTTCAAAATTGCAGCAGATGTGGCATCCAGTCGTACAAAAATGCGATGGCATCTCTGAATTTACAGCATCGTCTTGAAAACAAAAGTATATTGTCTTTTATCACATTTGTACGATAAAAGGGAAGAGCGTCAAACAGAAAGAAAATGTTAGATGGTTCTTGGCAGGATAACAAGACCGGAGTGACGTGTAAAATCAATTGTGAATTGCATTGCATCAACTGTTTTTGGACTTATTACAATTAACTTCGAAGGGACCATGAAAACCTGCTATTTGAACAGTCAAGGTTTATTACCTCCGCCACCGAAGGTGGATGGAAGTTATGTTTTCAGCCCTGGCTTTGTCTGTCTGTGAGCAGGATATCTCATAAAAGTTGTGCACAGATTCGGCCGAAATTTGGTGGACGTGACGTGGTGGATGGATTATGACAAAATATTTGTGGATGAGTTGAGTCGGCGACAGGAACAAGCCGATTGGATTTTGGTTAAGGTCCGGATACAGATGCGGCCTATCAGTGGGATATAAAACGTAAGCTGTTCAGCCTGGCAGAGGTACTGTAATGTATGCGTTATGTCGAGTGCCGTTCCAGTTTGTATTAATATGGACCATATGAGACTGTGCTGGTTTACATACATCTTTATTATGTGACCGCACACAATTGTACTTCGTTGTCAGAGAAAGAGAGGGTTGGTAGGATAGCTTGGAGGTATATGCACTTGCCTCTGAGCTATCTGGCCTGGGTTCAAATCTTAACCCAGCTATAAAATGTCACTGGTGTTTCCAATGCTGAATGATGGATCAGTGTGTATGAGATGCCCATTGGGTGGGAAAAACAAACAAACTTTAAACGGGAGGACCTGTCTGAACACTGGTTGTTACCCTAAGCAAGCAAAGCAATAAGCAGGGTTAAGCAATTGGTTCACTTCTGTCTGTCTGTGTGTTTATCATTCCAAATAGGACACTTACTGCTTTTATCGACGTCATAAAGAACACAAACAACAGGCACGAATCACTAATATAAGGTGTTAAATAAGTTGGTGCAAAAGACATTTTTATCGACGACGGTAAACTTAAAAAAATAATAATTTCTACAACCTTTAAAATCTTCATTTTATTTCACTTGAATTATACACTTGAATACTGAAGAACACAAATTGCCTTTTTGGCACTTTAAAAACCCCTTATGTTTATCAGTACTTGGACAAAATATTATGGCATTTTACGTCATCACGACCAATCAAATTTGCCCCCAACGACCCTACCCATATCCTTGTTTCTCAGGGTAAGGTGTTCTATTAACTCTCTAGTTGGTCGATGTTAGAGATCCGTCTTTCGCAAAAAGCAGATGAGTTAAAAGTGACACCCTGAACAAATTCCAAAACCCTGCCACCTTCAGTCAAATTCCAGGCCTGGCCAGCCAATTTGTGAAAGCCTTGGGTCGTAAAAGTTCCCCGGCTGACCCCACAGAAGGTGAGAATAATTGCGACCTTTAAAGAAGTAAAGTAAATATATGTTCCCTTACAAGGAAATTCAACACAGGAGGAGGCCATTAGGCCCATTAAAGCCTGCACTGGTATTGCCAACCTATGGTTGTTACTCTGTGCTCTATCCTTTTGAAATGCTGAGCATCAAACAAGGAAGCAGCACAAGTCTTTGGTGTGACACAAGAAGGGTTCGAATCACCGACCTCCCAAACTCAGAACAGACGCTCTATCCATTGCACCACAGAGTGTGATTCGTAAGATTGTAGTGGTAGTAGTGTTAGAGAAAGAGAGAAGAAATTTAGATTTTGAGATGCCATGAGTGAAATCGGAAAAGGATAACGACTTTGCCAAAGGTGGGGTATCTACATATTAAGTACACTATGCGTGGGAGAAAAGAAATAGTACATTCGAAAAATTTCTGAGAAATTAATTTTAATTATGTTCATCTGAGGGCCAGCACACACAGTGTTGCCTCACTCTACCTGTGAAACATCAAGAAGACAATTTATAGCTGGGTTGAGATTCAAACCCAGGCTAGAAAGCTTTGAGGCAAGTGCACACACCTCTTGGCTATCCTGCCAGCCAAACGTTTCTCACATCCCTCCTCGTCTGTACGACACACCGGGGTCATCATGTCGTATGAATGAACCACGTCATGGAGTCATGAGGAAAGCCAATAATATTGTCGCTAACCTGATCATACGCTGAATCGATAACTTTCTTCAAACAAACGTGTCACCATCTTCACCTTTACAACCATGTCATTTGCATATTCGTTGCGACTCATTTGTTGGTGTTTGTGCAGAAATGGTGAAACAAAATTAATGAATGTTGTATTGCATAAACATATTAAGATATTTCGCTTATAAAATGTTTTATATTGAAGCAATTAAGTTCAGTGCAATGGTAGATTTGAAAATGTTATTTTTTTTTATGCATTGACAAAGGGAGTTGGTTTTTCAGGAAGGTCGTGGTTTGCCCCCTTGTGTCGGAGAAATGTGTTGACAACATCATGGTCTGCGAGATAATTCCTCGTCTGCGATAGCTCCGAGGTGGTGTTTTCACCTTTGACATCTCGTGAGGAACACAAGTTTGTCATGGCAAGTGTCGGTTTGACATATCGTTTTTCGACACAATATTTAGGCTCATGGAAGGGCAAGATAGAGGCTGAATGATGGATAAAGGCTGGATAGCACCAAGACATGGTGTCTTTGGTTTAATCTAGCCTTCGTGCACATTAAAGGGTAATTATACAGGGTTCTAAAAGGTAATTTATCTACCTTGGAATTTTTATCTACCTTGAACCTTATAAGGTCAAGAATCAAAGCTTTCTTGTGTGTTCTCCAGAGACCGAGCAATCGGAAAATGTTTTTACAGGAAATGGAACATGAAAATGTAATCTTGCCTACAGAAACAAAAGATTGACGAGCCCCATCCATTTTGCCCAAGGTCAACAACTTCGGTGGTGTTTCAAAAATCCTCAATTTTCATCCAATTGACTTGAAATGTGAAGTGAATTTACATTTCAGGTCACCGACTTCAACTAGACAGTTATTTCTGAGGTCAAATTTGTTTTATGGATTTTGCAAGTCTCTGCACGACGTCTTCTTCTTGTATTATGTTTCAGGAATAGCCACTACTGCATAAGTGCGTGTGTGCACGTGATAGAATTGCTAGAAACAGAAAATGAAAAAGCGAGGTGTGTGTTGCTCATAATGCACAATTTATTCTCTGCTAATTCCCCTATCCCCACCACCCCCACCCTTCTCAATCTGTCCCGTCCTCTCTCCACTCCCTCATAATACAGTGCAGCATCCTCCCAAACCTGACCGTCTCCAAATGTATCTGGACGGTGGTTATGCCTGGATGGTGGCGGTTTTTTCCGCACATGTCCAGATGTTGGTTATCTCCATACATTTCTGGATGGTGGTTATTTCCGGACGTATCCAGACGGTGGTTATGTCTGGATGGACCCTCCCCTCACACTCCTTCCCTTGCCATCCCCTCCCCTCACACTTCTTTCCCCACCCTTCATGCTGCCTTCCCTACCCCCACCTGTCCTTACTCCCACACACCCCTCACTCCCCCACCCCTCCTTGCTCCCCCTGCTTCCTCACTCCTCACCCTTCCTCGGTCTCTCTACATCCTCACTCCTCCACTCCTCCTCCCCTCTCTCTTCCCGCTTCTCTCCCCTCCCCCTTAGTATACCCATCGTCCGGATGGTGGTTATGTCCATATGGACCCTCCCCACACACTGCCTTCCCTTGCCCTCCCCTCATGCTGCCTTACCTTCCCCTCCCCTCATGCTGCCTTCCCTTGCCCTCACCTAATGCTACCTACCCTTTCTGCACCCTCCTTGCTCCCCTCCTCACTCCCCCACATTTCCTCGCTTCCCCATCCCTCCTCGCTCCCCCATCCCTCCTCGCTCCCCCATCCCTCCTCGCTCCCCTCGTTCCTCATTCCTGCACCCCGCATTGATCCCCCTCCCTCCTCACTCTCCCTCCCCTCACCCTACCCCCACCCCTCCCTCTTACTCCCCCCGGCCCCCTCAATATACCCGTCAAGGAGGCGACAGCTTGTATATGCATCTATATATTTATATTCATATATCTACACCCATGATATATCTACACACATTATATTCACACATGATGTGCAACATGCTCAGAGTAAAACGAGTGTTCAATCACGTCTGTAGGGTGTCTAATAAATAAGATTTTAAAAAAGTCACCTGACACCTGAAGCAAGGCCAAGGCTTCAGACTATGGGACCCTCATGAGGCTGTTCCGTTGAAATTTAACATCCCAGAAGAAAATGGTCTAGTTGCCACCCTTATATGAGGCCCCGTGAGGAGGAGTGATGTAAGCGACATTTTTTAATGATATGATGATGATAGGCTCGGATGATAGGGTAAGGGTTAAAAATAGTGCTATATGGAATTAACTCCAAAATGGCCGATATGTCCCTTGCATCACTCCTCCTCGCGGCGCCTCATATGTCCTTTATGAGACCCTGCAATGTTAACTATTGCGAACTTTTGTCACGGAAATGTGTTCTATATAGTTAGGAGAGCCAAATTATCTTGGTTGCAACTTATGCAACATTGAGCATTTCTCAGAATTAAAGATGGCAGCCACTGCCATCTTCGATGTTGGCAAATTTTCAACTTTTGATCTCGATGACCTAGAGGGTCGTGTAATACCTCTTTCTCAGGGCTTTTGAGTGCGGGAGTCCATTTCTGGAGTTATTTTTTGGATACGGGGTCAAGATCAAAATTAAGGGCAAGGGTCAAATTTGACCATAAATCAGCTAATCTAATCAGCTGATCTATGTGAAGATGTAACCCTCTCAGGGCACAGGTTGTAAATCTGCAACAGCTAATTTCTGATTAGCTAATTACCAGTGTACATATTTGTTCATGGTTTTTATGCATGTTTATACCACTGCAGGACTTTGTTGCATTTGCGCATTAGTTTACCACCAGCTCATCAGATGGCAAAGCTGTACACATTCAAAATGGCAGCCTCCATGCTTACAATCTTCCTGATTTTGTAGGGACCAAATTCGGGTAAGTATCATGAGAAAACTCTATGAAATCCAAAACATTGATGTATAAGGCAAATCGTGAATATGTATTAGATACAATGGATGGCAATACATACCCAGTGGTCAACCAGACACGGTTTGCTATAAAAGGTTGTTGTATATGGTTGGATTCCTTAGACCCCTGGCAACGATTTCTGGGTGGACAACTTTTCCAACAGGCTACTGTAACTCTGCAATTCAAGATGGCCGCCATATTTTTAAATCACCATAACGTCGTCAGTTGTTATAGATGGGGTCAATTTTCAAAAAAGCTTAACCCCAAATGCAAATGGTGTTAATTTATGGCATATAAGCTTTTTAGTGGTATTGAAGGGTTCTGAACTCAAATCTGCTGTATGCCAAGCTCAACCAGAGAGTTGGTGTCAAAGCCACCCAATGCTCGCCCGTTTATACATTTATCGTTTTTAAAAGACTAGTCTAATAATATTTTTTATAAAGCATTGCAGTGAAGTCTGATCCAAATAAATTTAAAGCAATATATGTATTTGTAATCAGTAAAAAATAGTGTGGTCGATAAAAACATTAGAAAGGAAATAACTTGCACCAAAAACTTTAACATTTTCACGCTCACGCTTACGCTCACGCTCATGCCGGGGGTATCGCTATAGCTCTCTGTTCTTCGAACAGGCGAGCTAAAAAAATGGCCCATATTGCCTCAAAATTGAGAAATCCAAGATGGCCACCACTGATGTGCTGAAATGTATTTATGTACAAATCTCTTTGACTAAACAAGGTAGAAACTTGAATGAAATGTGCTTTTGTAGGTTTTCATATATGGGGAATCCAACAGCATTTTCAGTTTTGAGATAAAATGTGAAAAAAACTGCCTGAAACTCATATTTATTGCAAAAATTGTCTTTTTTGAAGATTAATAATTTGTCGACCAGATAAGATCCACAAGTAGGTTGATCAGATAAGATCCACAAGTAGGTTGATCCTTTGTGTCCAAGAATAAATTACTTAAGGCCCAGTCACACCTTGACGTTTTCGCCAGCTTATGCCGATTTTTGAAAAATTTGTCTAAAACGCTGGTACACGTCGAATACGTTATGGGTAAGTTTTGATTACATTGAGAGCACGCTGAAAAACACTGCCATACGTCGTTGTACGCTGGCTTTAAACGTTGAACTTTTGGGTTTTCCTCGAATTTTTTCATGCTTGAAATTTTACGACGTATGCCGGCGTATGACTCACACGTTCCGCTACGCTGGCCATAAGTTGTAGGCACGTTATGCGATCGTTGACACACATCGACACATGTTACTTGTAAGTTACTCATAAGTCGAAACACGTCGAGGTAATGTTTAGCGTACCCGAAACTTATTTCTAACCTATGAGTAATGTTTTGTAAGCACGCTACACGAACGTTGTTCACACTTTGCAACACGTTACTTGAAAGTACTACTACTACTACTACTACTACTACTACTACTACTACCAACATCGACATCAATAAATTCTCTCCAACTACTACTACTACTAATAACATCGACATCACTAAATTCTCTCGAACTACTACTACTACTACCAACATCGACATCACTAAATTCTCTCGAACTACTACTGCTACTACTACTGCTACTACTAATACTAATACTACTAACATTGACAACACTAAATTCTCTCGAACTACTATTACTACCAACATCGACATCACTAAATTCTCTCTAACTACTACTACTACTACTACTAACATCGACATCACTAAATTCTCTCGAACTACTACTGCTACTACTACTAATACTAATACTAATACTACTACTAACATTGACAACACTAAATTCTCTCGCACTACTACTACTACTACTACTACTACTACTACTACTACTGCTACTGCCATTGCCATCTACTCAACATGGAGTCTGGAACACTGACGGGTTCCTCTTGTGAAGCCCATTTGTATATACCAATTCCCCTAAACGCTGCCAATATGCCATTATATGGTAGCTGTAAGTTAGAAACACATTCAGTAAGTTCTGTGGTCGTCCGGAAGATGTCAATCAAATTCGTCCACATACGCCAATGTGCGTTTTGAGATACGTTACACATAGGTTCAAAGCACGCTACTCATTGGTTCAAAGCATGCTACTAATAGGTTCAAAGCACGTTACTCGTAGGTTAAAAATTAAGTTTCGGGTATGCTAAACATTATCTCGACGTGTTTCGACTTATGAGTAACTTACAAGTAACGTGTGGCCGACGTGTGTAAACGATTGCGGAGCATGCCGAGAACTTATGCCAGCGTATGCGGAACTTGTGAGCCATACGTCGAGTACGTCGTAAAATTTTCAGCATGCTTGAAATTTCACGACGTACTAGATGTACCACGTAATATGCCAGTGTACTTCATTGTTTTTCATCGTGCTCCCAACGTATACACAACTTACCCATACCGTATTCGACGTGTCCCAGCGTTTTAGACACATTTTTCATAGGTCAGCATACGCTGGCTAAATCGTCAAGGTGTGACTGCGATGTTGACACTTCCAATTTTCAGGCGGTTATGATTTAAATCTGCGTGCGGCAGGTTTTTAACAGAGAACGCCACGAGTTCGTCGGCGATACGTGCAGCGCGCTATGACTAAGTTAAACTATCATTGGGCATAGGTTGTGAATGCCGACAACAGGCTAAGCATTCGTTGGTATAAGTTATCTTTAACACAACGAAACGTTCTGTGCCCGTTACTAATACGTTATGCATGCGACCAAAACTTAAAAAAAACCTCAAAACTTCAGCGTACGCCAACGTTTTACGTTCATTTTTATACGTTGCCATTCCTGGCTAAAACGTCAAGGTGTGACTGGGCCTTTAGTTTGCAGTTTTTTTCCAGTTAGCATCGTCTGCATTCCTTGTTACTGCAGATCGTCGCCGCAGCCGGTCACGTCCCAGGAGCAGTGACATCCTAGGAGGAGTGACGTCACCAAACAGTCTAGCAACTCTAGTAACGTCACATTTAGCTTGAGCGCATTAACGTCAAAAGGAAACAGCCCCATGGGCTGTGGTGCGCGCTGTATGATTTATGTCTATTTATTCCCGCTTATCTGTATCTAAATTGTTACCAAGCCTCTAAGTTGTAAGTATTCATGTACCAGCTATTTGATCATTTTCTTATTGACTGATATTCCTGGTCATTGATCCTCTGTTTTTACTGAAACTGTCACGTTAACCTTTCTATTATCGTCACGTCAATGGTCCCCGTCAATCGCTTATTTCATTCGTTAACGTCTATCGTCATCCAAATCGTACCACTCTCCTCAATCGTCAATCGTCATCGGCAACCTCATCGTCTCTCCATCGTGATATGTATAGTCATTCGGAGTCGTCTTAATCGCACGTGCATCTTAATCATCTAGTGTCCCGTCTTTCTATCGTCAACGTCCTTTCATCGCTGAAAACATAGCTGAAGGCACAGACCGTACTCAAAAAAGACCAGCGTCGCTGGAGCCATAGTCATAAAGATCACGTGGGCAGAAATGTCCAAAACTGTGTGATCTGTAGTGGTGTGGGCATTGTGTAGTGTGCATGTAGTCTAGCATATCAGAAGTTTCCATGTAAGTGTAGCGTATCAATAGTTTATATGTACTCTAGTTGCTAGTATGCATAACATGGTGGTGGTTTTGTTGCAGGTGATTGCATGAGCGGTATGATGATGTACACAGGCAGAGAAACGGGTGCTGGAGGGAAGCTTGTCACTGAAAAAGGAACCCAAGAGGAGATGCCAGGACACTGGCATTGACTACAGAAAGTGCATCATATGTCAAGAACTTGGTGCAAAGGGACTATATAATATCACAACAACAGACAAACTAGTTTTGGCCATGAAGGCTTGACAAGATGAGACATATGAGAGACTCAAGCATGACTCGGCTACTGGTACATGGCTGACAGACAAGATACCCAAATGGCTCAGTTAGTGTAAAAACTGGTACACGAATGAGAAGAGTTACAAACTTGCTGAAAAAGAAGAACCAAGGAAGAAGTGATCCTGAAGACCTGAACCAGCCTGGGTGCAGCACCTCTTCCAAGCATTCAAGGTTAACCAGGACCAACACACTAACATTTGATGCAAAGATTGCATGCCTCATCTGCAACAAACGGTGGATGCGTGGCAAAGAGCCAACATGCAGAGTATCTACAGAAAACAGTCAGCAGAACATCAGAGATAAGGCAAAGCAACTAAAAAGAGAGGACATTCTCTTCAGACTGGTTGGTAAAGGACATGACACGGTGGCCAATGATATATCGTACCACAAGCCATGCATGGCTGCATTCAAAGCACAGTGTCCCCACTGGGAAATCAACAAATCAAAACCTGTATGATGTTGCATTCGAGCGACTCCTCGAACAGCTAGAGATCCCCCTTTTCCATGACATGTGTGGGTATTTGGTGAAGTCACTGCGGGACCAATACAGGGCCATTTTACGAGAGCTAGGAGTAAAAACAGCAGACTCATACCGATCTATCACCCTCAAATTGAAGCTGAAACAGAAATATGGCAAGCGAATTTCCATTCTCGATCAAAGCTGTGGATCGGAATTCATTTGTGCATCAACCATACCCCTTGGTGATGCACTGGAGAAACTGAGGTACCGAGAAGCAGCGCAACATGAGGATGAAAAGCATCGTACACTTCGGCATGCAGCAAAGATACTCCGAGCAGATTGCAAGCAATGCAAAAGACAATGCCACAATGAACAGTCAACAGAGATTTCTTTTGCAGCTGCTGCCAGACTTATTCCTGATTCCCTCTTCAATTTCACAGCTATGCTGCTCAGTGAGACACCAACAAAACTGCAGGAATCTGGGAAAGTAGTGGTCAACCAGCCAACAATAGAGAAGGCCCTCATCACATCACAGCAACTGCTGCAGCATATTGCTGGTGTACCCACACCATTGGAAATAGCCACAGCCTACCATGTGTTCAACCAGACACGCAGTAAGTCTTTGGTATTGCTGAACAACAGGTCAACCATGCTGAAACTACTCTCACCAACAGAACATACATTCATTCTACATCTGCAGCATGCAGCTCTTGCAACTATTATAGATAAGACTGCACATGTTGCCAAGCCTCAGCTTCCCCCATTTGTAGATTATGGTTGGGCTCTGGAGGATGGCAAACTAGTTCCAGTCCTGTCAACTCAACCAGCCTGGCCACAGACAATTACAAATGTCATTGCATGTGGCTGCACCAAAGACTGCAACAAGAACTGTTCCTGTGCCAGGAAGAACGTGGCCTGTTAAGGCCCAGTCACACCTTGACGTTTTAGCCAGCTTATGCCGATTTTTGAAAAATTTGTCTAAAACGCTGGCACACGTCGAATACGTTATGGGTAAGTTTTGGAAACATTGAGAGCACGCTGAAAAACACTGCCATACGTCGTAGTACGCTGGCTTTCATCGTTGTACTTTGCGGTTGTCCTCAAATTTCTGCATGCTTGAAATTTTACAACTTATGCCAGCGTATGACTCACAAGTTCCGCATAACGCTGGCTATAAGTTGTAGGCACGTTATGCGATCGTTGACGCACATCGACACACGTTAATTGTAAGTTAATCATAAGTCGAAACACGTCGAGGTAATGTTTAGCGTACCCGAAACTTATTTCTAACCTCTAAGTAACTTGTTGTAGGCACGTTACGCGATCGTTGACACACGTTACTTGTAAAGTGCTCGTAAGTCGAAACACGTCAAGGTAATGGTTAGCGTCAGTGTTCCAGACTCCCTGTTTTTTTTTTTGTTTTTTTTCGGTATGACGGTCATGTTGACACTTCAATTTCTGGTACGGTTATAATATAATATAATGAATAGGCTGCCGCTCAACGATTTAAATCATAACCGCACTCGAAATTGAAGTGTCAACATCACCGTCATACCAAAGAAATTTTTTTTTTTTTTAAAACCAAAAAAAAAACCAGGGAGTCTGGAACACTGATGCTAACCATTACATTGATGCGTTTCGACTTATGAGTAACTTACAAGTAACTTTTGTCGATGTGTGCCAAGAATCGCATATCGTGCGTACAACTTATTCCCATCGCATACGGAACGTGAGGCATATGGCAAGTACGTCGTAAAATGTTTAATACGTTTAAAATTACAAGACGTACTCCACTTACTACGACGTATGATAGCGTACTTTAGCGTTCTATTCACGTATACCAAACTTGCCCATACTGTATTCGACGTGCGCCAGCGTTTTAGACGCATTTTTCAGAGGTCGGCATACGCTGGCAAGATCGCCAAGGTGTGACTGCGATGTTGACACTTCCATTTCTCCGGCGGTTATGATTTGAATCATTTTATGGCAGCCTTTTCATAGGCTACGCCACGTGATCGTCGGCGATACGTGCAGCGCGTTATGCATAAGTTAGACTATCGTTGGGCATAGGTTGTGAACGCCGACAACAGGCTTAGCATTCGTTGGTATAAGTTATCTATAAGACAACGAAACGTTCTGTGTCCGTTACTAATATGTTATGCATACGACCAACTCGTTATGAATACGTCTGAATTAAAAATAAAAACATCAAAAGTTCAGCGTAAGCCAGCATTTTACATACATTTTGATACGTTGCCATTGCTGGCTAAAACGTCAAGGTGTGACTGAGCCTTTACATTGGATGTCGTTGCCAGGGATCAGCCACCAAGTGCAGCCGAGTGAAATACACTGCAGCATTTGACAGCAGTGACAGCGGTAACTCAGACAGTGACAATTAACTGTAGGCCTATACCATCAGCTGTTCACATGGACACTTGTATTGCAGCATTATATTGAGTGGTTGAGCGATTCATATGATGCAACGTTGTGGCGTGTATCACTGACATGAATTTTACGAATATTTGCCTCAGCCATTTCGCTTGCATTCCAAACTGTGAAGCACATGCAGTAGTTCATTTCTCATGTAATCTGTGTTCTTTGTAACTAGTACCATTCTGCACCATTATTGTTCTTACAATAACAGTAAACTACTGTGTATTGTTATTGTTGATTTTCTGTCATGGTCGCCTGAAAATAATATATTAACATGTAATAAATGGTATAAAACACATCATATCACTCTGAAACCATCATAAATAGATTCCCTGAACTAGAAAACCAGAGAAACGCAGTATTACACATGAAAATAGATAACAATTGACGACGTTATGGTGATTTAAAAATATGGCTTTTTGGACGCCATCTTGAATTGCGGAGTTTCAGTAGCCTGTTGGAAAGGTTGTCCACCCGAAAGTTGTTGCCGGGGGTCTAAGGAATCCAACAATATACAACAAACTTTTAAGGCAGACTGTGTCTGTTTTCGCAAAAAATGGGGGGTTTACCCCCTGGGTAATAAGTTAAATATCTTTTGCTTTTAGTCCTTGGGGTGGGCTAATTTTGGTGTTGCAAATTTGCAACTAAAATAAACCGTAATTAATCATTAGCCATTACTTACTTGAGGCACCATCTTCAAAAACAGTGTTACCGTTTGTCTGCTCTATAATAACCCTGGCAGTTGATTGGAGGATAAACTAAACCATTTTTTTTGTTTCAGTGGAGCTGTGGAGTTGTCTCATACCTGATCTGCGCCAGAGTGTGAAGGTAAATCTTCACACACACACACACACACACACACACACACACACACACACACACACACACACACCATAATCACTCATTGCCAATTCGCATGTAATTAAATATTATATTCAGAATTGATATTCTATCCCCAGGTTGTCGCAGTCGTCATGTCTGCTGGAGAGGGGAAGTACCTCTTCAGTCCGTGTCATGCCCAGGGAGCGTTACAGACATTCAAGACCGTGGCCGTGCAGAAGGTCGTCGCAACAAGCAAAGTGAAACGTGATGAACTGTACACAACTCTGCCAGAAAGTTATATTCTAGCTCACAAATCATGTTCCTGTAGCTATACATCGACGAGTAGAAACAATCAACAGAGAAAGAGAAAGGCGACACGGGCTGACATTGGTGGTTCCAAAAGGCTGTTGAAGTCCCAATGTAGTGACTTTTGAGTTCAAGCGAGACTGTCTGTTGCGTGGGAATGAGTGTTAAGCCGAAAGACAGTAAGAACCCACACAGGTGGGTGGTGGTCAGACAGTGTACAACTGTAAATAGGGGTAGTGCTATCACATTCAAGCAACAGTTGGAGAACTTCTGTGATGAGACAGAACCAGTGGGCTAACGAGGTAGCATCGAGACCAGTGTTTCTCAAGGTGGGGCATGGTAATATTTTGGTGGGGCATGAGGATTCAAAACTCTTTTCAAGTTCAAAGAAACCATGATGTGGCTGTCTGAGGAGAGCGAAAAGAAATAACCAAACTCAACTACTTTGGCAAGGGAAGTATTGATAAATTTTCCATCATCTTATTTAGTCAAATGTGGATTTAGTGTTGTTACCGATTTGCTGCAAGCTAAGAGAAATCGACTGGAAATCACGAAATGTGGTGATTTAAGGCTGAAACTGACAAAATTGGTTCCTCAAATCAAACAAATCTGCAGCCAGTGTCAAGGGCAGGGCTCCCATTGAAGTGAGTAACAATTGAATAAAATTTGCAATAAAGTTTTAACAAAGCCTTTTGAATACATATTGTTACAAATTTCGGTCCGCCCAGCGTGCGATCGGCCACGTAACTCAAATCGCGACCGCGTCGCCCACCGGAACGGACAATTCAGTCGTGACCCTCCTTGGAACTACCGCCAGGAGCTAGTCACGGGTGGGTCTTTCGACCACACCACAATCGTGCCAATCGGCCACCCGCGCAGGATAGGGTTGTTCGCCAAACTCGACCTACCTAAGTACCTGCGCGGGTAGTTAACCGGGCGATCGTACCTCGCCGCTGGCCGGCCTAGGACACGAACCGCTTAAGCGGTCCGTTCCGTGCTTCAGTGATAACCGAGCACTGTTATCGCCGGCCCCGACGGACGTGATTATTTACCGGGTGCTTACACCCTTCTACCAATTCCTTCCGTGATGCAAGATGGAACTTTCAAACAAGGGAAAGGACGCAACGAAATGGGGAACAGTTCGACAAGCACATTTATTGCACACTCAGACAAGGCACGTATTTACAGCCATACAGTAATTCAGGCACGTATACAGTGAAAGCAATGAAAGCAAGAATAGACCCCCTCATAGACAAGGGAGTCAGACTGGGCCCGTGGGCCTAATGCGCGTGGAACCTGGATGAGCGGCAGTGGCGTGCAGAGGTCTTGTAATGCCCGGGGCAAATCTTGATTGTATGCCCCAAAGACTCAAGTATAAGGCCTAATATACTGAGAAATATTATGAGAAAGGAAAACATTTTGAATATATAAACGCTTTATTCGATTTTAATATAAATCAATCAAATTTATTAAGTTCTTTTCCCCAAATGATACCTCCTGTCACAAAACACCTGAACTACTTCACTTTTTACATCAGCTGTGAGAAATTCTTTTTCATTGCTTATTAAAGCCAGGTTGGTCAGTCGCTCCTGTGATATAGAAGACCTCAGATATGTTTTTATTAATTTCAGTTTTAAAAATGACCTTTCACAGCTTGCGACTGAAAATGCGATTGTAAGCAGTAATCTGTATGAAACACACAGCGTCGGAAAGACATCCCTCCCATACTGCAGTAAAGACTCCAGAACATCTTTAGCATCAGGGGGAACTCTATTCCCTCCAGCTCGAAGGAGCATCACAAAATCAATAATTTCGTCATATAACTGAATTGCAACCACATCATTGTCATAATAATTTGCAAAGTCTGAACATTCCTTTTTTAAATTTCTCTCTTTCTTGTTCATCTTCAATCACTACTGAATTCAAGTTCAGAAGAAAAGAAAATCGGTCACTGAGTCTTTGAAGACGGACACTGCGGTCTTCAATTTCAGTGTTTAATCTGTTCACAATCTCTACCATTACTCTATTCATTTCTTCTTGTGCTGCCAGTCCACTATCTCTTGCTGACTCTCCAGGCATTATTCTTCTTCTCCTTGTTCGTGCAATTGGTATTCTCCAATTTTCACAATATTCATTGGCTAAATCTATTGCATTGTGGATAATTTCGTCATTCTTCAAATTCAAGATATGAATAAGTCCTCTCAGATCACAAGAAGCTTCATGGAACCCCATTTTCGGATCCTGCAAACGTTTTGAGACTTTCTCCACTGATGATAAAACTGAGTACCAAAAATTTAATAAAGCTATAAACGGGAACTGTTGAATAGAGTTCAGTAGCGATCCTGCATCAGATTTAGTTTCCCTTGAAAATTCTCCTTCCAGCAGGTGTTGAAGGCTTGCAATAACATTGTCACACTCTTCGTGGATTACTTGCACAGCATCATGGCTGGAACTCCATCTTGTGTCACACTGTCTTTTCACAGTCCGAGTGACAAAAGATTTTAACACTTCCCAACGAGAAGTAGATGAAGAAAAAAAGGTAAAGAGTTTTTCCAGAATGCCAAAAAATGTAACAACAACAGGTTGCACCTCACTTGCATGGACACAGGCCAAATTGAGGCTGTGGTTCTCGCAGTTCACAAACACAGCTTTTGGGTTAACTTCAAGAATTTTTTGTTGAACACCTCCTCTCACTCCAGCCATAACTGCGGCATTATCATATGCTTGACCACGACAGTCATTCATGGAAATTTTGTCTTCTTCCAATTTTTCCTGAATTTTATTTACCAGGCTGACTGCATCTTTCTTGTTGACTTGAAAAAATCCCAGAAATGTCTCCTTTATTTCTACTTTTCTGTTTTCATCAATATGAATGTAATGCAGAATTTCAGAAACCTGATCTTCATGGGCAATATCTGGAGTTGAATCCAGCATTATGCTAAAATATTTTGCATCCTTAATTTCGGAAATTATATTTTTCTTGACAGTTTCACCAAGAAGATTGATTATTTCGTTTTGAATTCTGTTGGACAAGTGGGTGACACTTTTTGGTTTCTCTTTCCCTCTCTGCAAGTGTTTTGCTAAGATGTCATCATATTTGGCCAAAAGTCTGATTGTTGCTAGAAAGTTTCCTGTATTTTCACTAACTGTCTTCCCTGGCTCTGATAACCCAGATATTCCTTCTCCTCGATGTCCACGATAGGCCAGATTCTGTTTTGCCAGAAAGGATATAACCTCGACAATCCGTTCAGTTATAGCTTTCCATCTTTTCTTTTCAGCAGACATTTGCTGTTGAAGTTCAGCATCTATCGTAGTTGAATGATGGAGTCGAACTATGAGGTTCAGGTATTCCCTCATGTGAGCTCTATGAGAAGGGCTTTTCTCCAAGTGGAGAAACCATCTTCCTTTCCAAAGTTTGACACAGACGACAAATGCTCCTTTGAAAACAAAAAGCAAACAAAACAGTAGCATGCTTGCCGATATGGAGAGTACAACAACCATTTTCTCTCCACAATTTCTCCATTTGTGGAAACTTTATCAAACCACTGTTTGGAAAATGATCTCCCATCCTTCTCAGCAAATGGACCACTTTTATTCTGATATCTTTCAGGGCCATGTTGTAATATTGTCATCTTCAAATGATCTGGAATCGGTTTCTTCAAACAGCCAAAATCGCTTTTTTGCAAATATATGCTAAAATCTTCTTTATTTTCTTCACATGGATCATCATCCTGACAATGAGACTGAGGAGAGAGAGAGTATTATTTTCTGACTGAGCTGAATCCGCATCAGAAAAAATCTTTCTCTGCACCCACATCATCGTTTATTTCTCCAGGTTCTCCTACTTCTTCTTTACTTCTTTTTATCCATGCATCTAATGCCCCTCTTTGATGGGACTCATCTTCGACTGTGCCCCTCTTTTTTTCCTGTTCTGTGCTCCATTCGGTTGTAGTTTGTTCATCTGAGACATCTGAAAAAAAAATATATGTGCAAAGTGATTACTAACTTACACACTTTTGAGACAAGCTTATTTTCTCTTGAACAAATATTCATTCTTGTATTTGTAGATAATAAGAGAACAAAAAATCTTAATTGGAGATAAAACCATTAAACCATTAAAATTAAAACAATAATATTGTTATAGATAACAGCTCCACCACCAACTCCCTGCGCATTGCCAACGGTGCTTTTATAGCCCGAGGGGAGAAGCTGTTGGTTTCGCCACCTGAAATCGACACTTCCCCCTTCTACCTCTGAACCTTCACCCCAGGCTGGCTCCGCCCCTTTCACCTCTGATCGGCTGGCCTTTTCCAGGGAAAAGCCCCTCTTGATCCGTTTATGCAAATCAGCCATTTGGACGGCTGATTGCACACGGACGCTGGAATGTGGCTCCCCCTGTTGCGCCGCGAGTTCGTAACAACGGCATCTTGCCGCTGTTTGCTGAGGAGGGCGCTGTGTTGTGGAGATGGCGTGGTTGTGGAGAATGAACTATACTGCAATAATTTTGAAACTCAATAATAATAATCACACGAAATACTCGTAACATTTCATTTTCTATCTCAAAAACCGTAAGACGCATGAGAAAATGGGAAGAAAATGGTAAACAATCGGTCAGTTGCAGACGGGTAAACCATATTTCATTTCTTTGTTCCTTCGTATCAAATTATTTCACACTGATTCTCCACTGATAATTTTGTGCAATTTATATCATAGACTTGCAAATTAGTGGTATCTGTATTCGAATATTAACATGTTAATATAAGGAATAAATGTCTCCTATTCCGAGATTAAATGCCGTAGCAGTTCTCTGATCATCCAGGCTTCACTCTTACTACATCCCACGTAACTATTTCATTAATTATCACCAAAAAAACTGAGTTGCACCCGTTCTACAGCTATTCACTGACCTGAGTAGGTAAAAGAATGAATCTAGATGCACAAAAAGCTGAAGAAAAGACGAGTTATGACTCGAGGAAACGCAGGAACGAACAGCCACGTCTGCTTGTTGCTTTTGATGGTTGCACCACGTACAACATGCACATGCGTGTGGGGGATGGGGAGAAGCACCATTTTCTCAAGACAGAAAGGGTACACCATGTTAAAGGAATAAAGGGCTAACAACTGCCTCTGCAGTGCGATGAGCCTCCAAAAATTGATTTATCACCGCTGAAATTTTAAAATTACTATCTTATTTCCTTCTCTGATTGAATGCCCCCATCTAATGGATACCCGGGGCCAACGCACCATCACCCCCCCTCTGCACGCCACTGATGAGCGGCCAGGTCCACGAGACCGAAGGGTCTTACCCGCGCCCTCGTGGCGCGATGGCGGGCAAGCCGCGATGTCAGCGCAGCTGCACCTGGCTTCGTGCCGCTGGCGTGGTCGGTGAGCTCTCTCTGGTGCTCCCCGTCTGCCTTTCCCGTCGGCTTCGAGCTCCGTCTCCCGACTTGACTGCCCCGCCGACACTGCACTCGACTTGACTGCTCCGTCTCCCGATTCTCCAGACTGCCGACACCAACACACTGCACACTTGACTGCCCCGTCTTCCGCTTTTCCAGACTGCCACTCCACCGACTCCAGACTCGGCTGCCACGACCGACACACTTGACTGCTGACGCTCTTGCTGCCACACTGCTGCTGCCACTCCACTGCTCCCACTTGACGCTCTCGAGCTGCGCTGTGCTCGCCCTTATTTAGGCCGAGGGAGGAGCGTATATGCAAATTTGTAGATCACAGCGGGTTCGGAGGTGGGGCCACACCACCCGATGCTCAGCCATTGGATGGATGAAAAGGGACGTGAAGCATTCCTGATCCACTTTTCGAGGCAAAAGGAACGCATTCACAGCCCATGGCACGACATGTGGTAAAAAGGCGGAGGTGGTGGGAGTTTGCTGCGGTGGTTTGGGAAGGGTGTTGGTGGTGGCGATTTGGTTGCTGGCGGGCGTCCTTTGAGAATGGCGGTGAAGCGATGTTTGCAGGGTGGAGTTGTGGAGGTAAAGAGGCGAAGGTGGTGGTGGTTTGGTGTAGTTGTTTGGGGGCGTTGTTGGTGGTGGCGATTTGGTTGTTGGGGGATGATTGGTCCAAAATCATGATAGAGAAAAGAAAAACGGCTATCTCAAAGGATCGCAGCCCGGTGAACACGGAAATTCCCTCGAAACAACGGTGGGGTAATCTAACTACACAACTACTTATTGTCATAACTGACCTAAGGTCCTTTATGGTGGTCTGCGAATTTCCACAGCCGTAACAATATGTAGTATATCCTGTAGTGTCTCCAATCATGGTAGGGCGTACGATTTATTTGAAAATTAAAGTGGGGCGTGGGACAAAAAAGGTTGAGAAACACTGATCTAGACTCAGTGGGATCATTGATCTGCATGCTGCTGATGCACAGTACCATGTCCCCTGTTAAAATCGTTTCCATGTTGTTCCCTTGACCCGTCCCTCCATCATGGCACCTGTGGAGGAGGCGCTGAGGTCCATTGTCTCGATGATGGCTGAGAACGTGACAGAGATGTAGACGACATCGGAGCTGTACTCCATGTACCTCGCTGCCTCAGGCACTGTGTTAAGAAGACAGTTTGTGTGCAGCGTCACGGCCCACTTCGGAGAGGAGCTGCTCATGCTCCACATCGAGGGCTGTGATGGCGTAGTTGGATTTAAAGCCAGCCTCGGAAAGTTCATCAAAAATGTCAAGAGCCAGAGCAAGGGCGACGACGACGACCTGGAGAAGCTGGTGAGGAAGATCTGGAGCGAGGTCATGGCGACAGCTAGGCCTGGGGACGACAACCTCAGTGACTGCTCGTCACAAGGTCATCGAGAGCACCAGTGCGACTCTTCTTACACTTGTCTCTGGCCTCGTATCAGGGGGCGCCATCACCAAGCTGTCACTGACTTTGGCTCAGTGCATTCAGCAGCACATTGGCGGTGCTGACAGAAACCAGTCCTCGCTCGGGCTGGCTGTGAAACTTCACCACAGGCATGGCAGTTCAGAGCTCATCAAGACTCTCAACGAGCACGGCATCACATGCACCTACGATGAAGTGCTGCACTTCTGCAAGTCAGTGGCCAAGTTTGTGTAGGACAAGCAGTCAGATTACCACAAGAAACTCGGCTTGAGCACGGAGATTGGCCCTATCTTCAGCTGGGCTGACAACTACGACTTGTACATCGCGAGCCCCAATGGGATGAAGAGCACACACACCATGGTCATGGAGCTCACCTAGCATCCTGCCGGCATCATCGAGACAGGAAACATTGGCATGATGCAGCTCAGGATCCCTCGACTCAAGAAACACGAGGCGTCCTCTCTGCGACTCACCCACCAGGCCTCACAGCTGGAGCACTACACGGGGCCATCCAAGCTGAACCCACCTCTGCTTCCGACGAAAGGTCTGTCTGCTGAAGAGTCGCAGCTTCAGTCCGCTGCAGTTAGCAGCGAGACACGGCATGGCTGTCGCAAGTCCACGAGAACGACAAGCTGATCGAGTGGGCGGGCTTCAATTCTCAGCAAGACCTGGTGGCGGGCTCTGCCCAGAAGCCCCAGACACTGGTGGTCTCACCTGGTGGTCTCAATGATCGACTCACCGCCTGCTCACCCCAACACCGTTCTAACTAAGCTTGTGTATCTCGAAAGGAATCTCAATACTTTTGGGATGCAGTACACCCACCTCTCAGTCGACCTCCAACTGTATCAGACTGCATGCATAATCCAATGGAGTGACCCTCAGCGCTGGACCAACCTCACACGAGACCCAGGCATGATGCACACTCTCATGAGTTTCCTGGGCTGTATAGGGATACTGATGAAGGCATCTGACGTGGACATTGTCATGAGCGTAGCGTTTTGTGGCATCACCAGCATCATCAACGGGAAGGCCTGTACCAACGCTCTACAGGCATACTGTCTCATCATCGCCGTGCTGCTGCAGAGTTTCCACTCGAACGATGCCAAGACATACCAGGAGATGAGCGACTACCTGGAGACAGCCAGAGAGCACCCGACCGGGAGGCTATGGGTGGACTGCCTCGTCAAACCTACACTGCTGGCGCTCATGCTCCTGCGCGGAGAGTTGAACGGTGACTTCCTCCTCCAGCAGCACTGTCAAGGCGATGCTGCCGTATTTCTTCGCGGCATGTCAGCACAATTATGCCCGCTACCTGAGCTGGAATGTGTGACAGATGGAGCACCTTCCACAGCATGCCAAAGAAGACCTACTGGCAGGCGCGCACATCTGTTGGTACTCGGATGGCGGGACTGCAGTGCCAGCAGATCAGTTCAGCGAGCAGACGTACATCAAGCGAGGGAAGGGAGCTGGAGGTATAAAGGGCATTTCGACGAGCGCCGAGCAAGTGGCTGTGTGGGTCAACAGTTTCAGTGTGTGCACCCACCTTGACCTCACCATGGAAGATATGTACAGTGAAGCTGTGAACGAAGAGAAGCCACATGGTGGAGTGAATGGGGAGGGGAAGAACAAGCACAAGGAGGAAGGAGAGGGAAGAAGGAGACTGGACGAGGCCAATCGGAGGAATTTTTGGCAGAGCTGGAGAAGTACACTCACCCCCTCAACGAGCAGCATCCAGGTGTCGATAACATCTGCAATGGCCAAGTGTTGCCCGATACAGTGAACGTTCAGGATGCTCTGGCCATCGGGAGTGAGCAGAGCAAGCAGTTCTCCAGGTAAACTCAATGGAGGCCCTCAAGAAGGCAGTCACTGCCAAAGGGAAGGCCATCTACGACGTCAAGATGCTGTTCAGTTGGCTGTTGGTTGTGGGGCAGCAGCACAGCGTGGAGGTAGCCGACATCTTGCAGTTCAAGTCCAGTCCCTCCAGCCCTGATCAAGTACGACCATGCTTGTAAGGGCAACAAGACCGTGCTTGTCAAGTGTCTCGGTGTCTCTGTCACGACTCCACCTGCTCCAGACGTGGTGCTCCTTGATGCCGGCCAGATGTAGTGTAGTAGGTAGTAGAAAAATCGTGCAAATTATGATGCAAGCATCAAATTTGGCATTTCTGTTCTGCAGGGCTCTCTGATCAAATCTGCCTGATTGGCCATTTGAAAATCCAAATTTTGAAAAATTTGAAAAAAAAAAAAATTTTGAAGTCACAGCTGGCTGAAATTCTTGAAGCACAAGTGAACATCCCAGACAGAGAACCAAGGGGAGCACTTATCAATGCCCTACCTCCAAGCACTTCAAAGATATTTGATGACTATGCTAAAGAAGACATCATCCCAAAGGTGGAATCCTATGGTGCCAGGTACGAGAGGGTGGACGTAGTGTTTGATGTGTACAAGAAGTCAAGTCTGAAGTCCGAGGCAAGGTCGAAAAGGGAGCAAGGAATCAGAAGAAGAGTGACAGGAACCAGTAAGACCCCAAGTAATTGGAGAAGTTTTCTTCGAGATGACAGCAACAAGACTGAGCTGTTTCACTTCCTTGCGGAAAAGATGTGTGAAGCACAGACGACAAGCACAGTCATTGTCACAAAAGGAGAAGATGCCATTAGCAACACAAGGAAGTCACTGGATGCTGTGTCTCCATGTTGTCATGAAGAAGCTGGCACTCGAATATTTGTACATGCCAGGGATGCAACGACGGATGGTAGCAAGTCCATTATCATTAATGCTAATGACACGGACGTACTAGTCATAGCAATATCTGTACTGCCATCCTTACAGGAACTAGGTCTTGAGAACATGTGGATTGCCTTTGGCCAAGGAGCCAAGGCACGATGGATTCCAGTCCATGAGGTAGTTTCTGCAATAGGGCCTGAGAAAGCTAGAGGGATCCCATACTTCCATGTGTTCACTGGATGTGACGTCGTGTCTGCCTTCCGTGGTAAAGGGAAGAAAACTGCATGGCAGACTTGGAACGTCTTTGATGTTTCTGAAACATTCACCAATCTCAGCCAGCATCCAACATTGATTTGTGATCTTGACTTTTTTGAATTTTTTATTTTTTTCAAAATTTGGATTTTCAAATGGCCAATCAGGCAGATTTGATTAGAATCCCCTGGAGAACAAATGTGCCAAATTTGATGCTTGTATCATCATTTGCACGATTCCTCTCAAAAATTGCTTTTATCTGCCCGACTACTGCTGTACCATGTCGTCTGGCCAGTCACCGGGACCGCAGGAGACATGGCTGCAACCTTCGGCACTCGACTGGCCCACTACCCTCCTGGCTCCAAGAAAATCGTCCTGTTCGACAGGTATGACCAAGAAGCTCCGAGCACAAAAGACCATGAGCGGACGAGAAGAGGAAGAGCCAAGGAAGTCCGGCTGACCCCAAACACCCCAATTCCATGCCGAGAAGCTATTCTTCACAATGCCATGAACCAGAGTCTGCTCAACAACATCCTATGTGGCCACCCCTTTCCACACAACATCCAGCTCATCAACAAGTTGGACTGTCGTCACCTATGCTGAGGCAGACGTCACCCTCTGCAGCTACATGCTGAAGGTGACGGCGGACGGTGCCCCGACCATCTGCATCCTCAGGGATGACACTGACGTCAGTGATGCGGGTCGTCACCAATATTCAAATGGAAAAGTGGAATGCCGATGTCCTGGATGTCAACGAAACCGTCGAGCAGTTGGGCCCCAGAAAGTGCAGCCAGCTTCTCGGTGTCCACGAGCTGTCAGGCTGCGATACGGTGTTGTACCTTTGTGGAAAAGGAAAGAAGTCGGCGCTCAAGCTCCTGGAGATAGACATCCCATGTCTCGATTAAGTGCTCAAACAGCCTGGCGCTACCCACGCTCGGCTCAAGGTGACAGCAGACAGCTTCTTACCCCTCCACGGATAGAATAGCTGTACAACAATGAATGACGCGCGTGCTCGCTTCTACCGCGGCTGTAAGAACCCTCCGCCACTGAAGAAATTGCCGCCGACTGATGTCAACCTGCAACTGCACATGCTCCGAGCTCACCTTCAGATGCTACTGTGGAAGGCAGCGTGATGCCGTACCCGGGAGTGATGCCCCAGCAGTGTGATGCTACTGTGGAAAAACGAGCAGTTTACATCGTGACCCACCCGAAGAAGCTCAAGATATTGTCAACTTCAGCTTGAGCATCGAAGGCTCCACCATCACACTGGCCATCTCAACAGCACCAGTTGCTCCCCAAGCGCTCCTGGATGTAGTGAGCTGCAGCTGCACCGCAAAGGGCAAGGCATGCAGTGGAGCATGCTGCAGCTGCAACAGCGCAGGCCTTTCATGCACGGACTACTGCAAGTGCGAGGGAGGAGTCGCCTGCTGTAGTCGTTTCACCAGCAAGCATATGGACATCGAAGACGACGAAGGGGAGCTAGGTGCAGATGATGATGATGATGAAGAGTAGTAGAGGATTGTGACCGCTGATGGCTGGTAATACTGTGCTCAATGTCTCTATAGACGTCATGGTACTGTGCGTCAGATGTCTGGTTCCGTCATCATGTCTTATGAACAATAACAATACATTAAAGTTTTAGTTTGACATTTGACCTTAATTTTGACCTTGACTTTGACCCCGTATCCAAAAAATAACTCCAGAAATGGACTCTCCGCACTCTAAAACACCAAGAAAGAGGTATTACACGGCCCTCTAGGTCATCGACATCAAAAGTTGAAAATTTGCCAACATCAATGATCGTGGTGGCCGCCATCTTGAATTCTGAGAAATGCTCAACATTGCAGAAGTAGCAACCAAGCTAATTTGGCTCTCCTAACTATATAGAACACGTTTCCGTGAAAAAAGTTCGCAGTAGTTAACATTGCAGGGCAAACATATTGGCAACCTGACGAAAAAGAAAATAGGATCACATTTATACATCAATAGGTTTTAAAATAACACTTTTTCTTGCTCATTCCTGTCTCCTTGAAAATTTCGAATAAAATAATTCCAACCCATCATTTTTGACTGGCTTTTATACCAGTTTTTCATGTGTATGCCTGGTGTTGGCTTAATGGTTAGGGTGGTGGGCTTGGAATCCTATGATCCTGAGTTGAAACCCCACTCGGATGTTGAATTAATACCAGGTGGGGTGAACTCTCCTGTCATCCTTCTGATATCGGCAAAATGAGTGCCACCATGCTGGTATACTGTGTTGAAGTGGCGATCCGTCCAGGATTGTGTCCAATAGCCAAGGAGACTGCTTAAGCAGCACCAACGCTCTGCACAGAGTATGGTCCTCATGGATGAATGGATACATGTGTGTATATATATATATATATATATATATATATATATATATATATATATATATATATATATATATATATATATATATATATATATATATATATATATACAGTAGTACCTCTACTTACGAATTTAATTCGTTCTGGGAGTAGTTTCGTAACCTGAAACCTTCGTAAGTAGAGACGCCTTTTGAATGTAAATGCGCTAATCCGTTCCAAGCCCCGCAAAATTCGGACATTTTTTTTTTTAATAAATCATAAAAATGCATCAGAACATGAAACAAATACATGTTAAAATTAGATTACCGCACAATAAACATAAAACGAGAGGCACATAATGTAAAAAACAAAGAATAAAGGAAATAACAAAAATATTCATTTACCTTTTAACTGCTATTCTCGTTACTTTTTGGCCTCTTTGTTTACTGGTCCTTATCAGCAGTGTTTTTTGCCTCGCGTTTCGTGAAGAATTGATCCAATGACGTCTGCTTTTGCCGGCTTTTAACAATCCGTCGGAAATGCGCGAGACAGACATCGTCATAGTGCGCGATAGCCCGACTTGTGAACACTTTTTCCGGGTGATTCTTTTCAACAAATTCCGAGACTTCATGGAATTTTCCTAAAATGTCTTTGATTTGGGCTGATGGAATAATGGCTGCCTCCTCCTCCTCCTCCTCCTCGTCCTCTTTGAACTCCTCCTGCACCGCGGTGTGTTGCATCACCTCCGCTTCGTGGTCGGCGCTACATGCCTCGCCATGGCGAAGAACAGAGTGAAGTCCAGTCCTCCTTTTAAACTTCTAGAACCACCCACGCGATGCCTTAAACTCCTGGTGTAGTCCTTGCGCCGAATTTCCCTCGCCTGTATCCTCCTTCACGAGGTCAGTGAAGATGGCGGTTGCCTTTGCGCAAATTATGGTCTCTGTCACTGTGTCACCAGCGATCTCTTTCTCCTTTATCCACACGAGTAACAACCTCTCCATCTCATCGTTCACTGCCGACCTCCTCTTGGAAATGACAGAGAGGCCTTTGGAAGGAGCCGTAGCTTTTAGGGCTTCCTTTTGTTTTATTATCGTGCCGATCGTAGATATATTACGGCCATATTCTTTTGCGAGATCAATCAAACGCATCCCCTTTTCATACCTTTCTATTATCTCTTGCTTTGTTTGTATGGCCAGAAAAACTCTCTTCTTCTTCTTTTCTCCTTGTCCACTTTTCTTCATTGCTTTCTTGGGGTCCATTGTGAATAAAAGTTACTGTAATCCACACACGTACTGTACTGTAACACTGTCCGAGCACTTCGTAGCGGGACCATAGACTGTATACAGTATAACTATATTTACAGAGCGGGACGGGGACACGAAGAGCATGCTGGGATACACGCATACGCAAAGGGTTGCCAGGCAGATTTTAGGCGATAGCCAATGGCAGAGCAGCTACAAGTTTGTTTACATTCGGGAAACTCTGGGAGCAGCGAAAAGCAGCGCGTACTGTACTGTATTTTTGACTTCGTATCCTGAAACGCCTTCGTAACTAGAGGCAATATTTTCCCGTTCAGGCGCTTCGTAACCTGAAACATTCGTATGTAGAGACATTCGTAAGTAGAGGTACCACTGTATATACATATATACATATATATATATATATATATATATATATATATATATATATATATATATATATTGTTGTGGACTCGGGGTCAGGGGAAGACCACGAAGGGTGGTCTACCTCAGGTTCTCGCCTGACTCACCGGAATCGCAGGCTGTCGCACATGAATAACTTTGTGTTGCAGCGGGTCGCTAATTGACTATGAATGCCAATAACTCAATTGCGTGACTTAGGGTCCTCTGTCTAAAACCGTTTACCTAAAGGTCACGTGATCTCATTACCGAGGAACACGCCCTCGGTACGTACTTGCTTAAACCGGATCACATACCACATCAGATGCAGCCAAGCGGTCAGCCAAGCACAAACCGGCTATGAAACAGATCATTGGGGAATAACGTCCCAGCTAAACGAGGGTGCAGGCTATGTTGGACCAATGAAAGAAAACACGAAAACGAGCTGGGAACATTTATACACAGTGCATTTATTCAAAACAAAGGTGAGGAAAGGTATGTTGCACAATGAGTAGGGTTTTATTGCATGTACAACAGGGAAAGCAAGGAATTTGTAGGGTGCAGCAAAAGACAGCAATCTTACAAAAGGGGACACGGAGCAGGGTTATCTCGAATATTTTCCACAGTCTTACTTATGCAAGGACAGGTGCACATGCACACACACACACACATGCACGCACGCACGCACGCACGCGCGCGCGCACACACACACACACACACACACACACACACACACACACACACACACACACACACACACACACACACACACACACACGGAAAATTAGATAGTAAAGACAAAAAAAGTGAATATGAGCACCCTCAAAATACCTGGTGCGGTCGGTCAACCAACTGCGACCCATACGGTTAGGGAGAGGCAGGTGGGAGGAATACTGGTGTCCAAAATGTGGGAGTGGGAGGTGCAATGTATTGCAACGTGTGGTGTGTGATGTGTGATGTCTTGTGAGAGGAAAATGTGAATGTGTGTCAGTATTTTCGTTCCTTTTTGTCCCAGCCTACCAGGAACAATCGGGCTATTGCGTCCACAGTGGACGGGGATAGAGGGGGATATCGAGAGATGGCAGAATAGATGCGTGACGAGAAAAGTCCCCATCCTCACCGTGTAGGTATCTGTACGTATGAATGGTGTACCTCTGTGTGTTATCTCCTTCTTCCCGCTCGATCACAGGCACTTGTGGAACCTTGCACTCTGCACTGATCAGCTCTTGTGCTGCCGGTTGGTGACTCCGTCTGGCTTCGCAGTTCAGTAGTTCCGACAGCAACGGCATGACGATGGCAAGGCGGTGAGACGCACTCGTACCCACGAGCAGGCTGCGGCGAAGAAGAACGAAGGGAGACAAGAGCAAAGAATGGAAGCCACACAACTACTAAACGGCTTCTCACCGCTCCTTTTATAAGCCCTGGGTGGAGGGTGGGGTGAGGACCTGATAGCAACGCACTTTGGCCCAAATTCCGCACCTCTTTTGGGCCACAGTGGCCTTAGCCAAGCCCTGCCAGGCTCCACTGCTCCAGGACCAGAAACTGGCTCAGAAGCTTGCCAACCTTGGCACAGCTTGACTCCTCACTTGTAAAGCCTCCTCACTTTACATGGGGCCACGCTACCTGAGCGCACACCCCAGCCCCGAACGTACGCTAATGGCTATTTTGACGTAGAATGGTAGCGGACTTCTCCCAGTACCCATGGGCTCCTCCACGGGCCACAACCCACATTCAGGACCGGTATCAAGTCCCTGAATCGTCCTTCCCATGTCCCCTCCTCATCCCTTGAGGTTTTGACATGGTTTGATGACTGTGTGAGGGCAGTTGTGATGATGATTGAGCAGGATGCTCACACGAAACGTTCCTGGTGAAATGTGGTGGTAATTGTGTCTGTAGAGTAGTCGAGCACCGCATGGCGCCCAGGGTGGGTAATGGCCGGTGCCGTGTGGCGCTCAAAGTGGAATGGCGAATTGCAGTGAAGAAGGAGTGTGAACGGTTGTGAGAGTATTTTTCCCGTGTGTGGGAGGCGGTCGCGGTGAAGATGGTGAGGTTCGTGGAGTGAGAGGATTGAAGTGAGGTGCCGGTTGAGAAATGGCACGCAAACTCACGAGGAAGGATGCCTTGTCGGCAGAGAAGCTGGTGATCCGAACACGTGCAACGTGCTCACAGCGTGAACCCATCAGAGATGCTGGTTGTCGGAACACGTGGAACGCGCTTGTAGTGTGAACCCGCGAGAGATGCGATTAAGTGGCGTGCGTGCTTTCATGCGTGTTTTGTGTACCAGCTATTTTGAAAGACTCTACCCGAGTTGTTAGATATTCGTGTGGCATGTCGGTGTTGTTTCCCCAAGTAAGATTTACTTACGGATCTCTGAATCCGACATTTCAAATACATGTCCCAAAAATAATAGACCTAATGTGTTGCATGTCCAAACAAGCATACTCCTGCTATATTTCCGACATCCTTATGCTACATTTGTGGAATTGAACCTAAACATAAACAGGTGGGTTACAACTCTACAATTCTAATATTTACATTGCCCATGGCCCAGGACCTGTGACTCAAGGAAGAAAACACAGTGATTGTAAATGTGAAAATCGTGGATGAGTGCAGCAGCAGGTGTTCACATCACCCGTTCTTTTTCAGGCCCGAAATGGCCCGATGCTTTTCCTGGCTGCAAGGAAGCAACTCACCCCAGCACGGCAGGCGATCTCACAGTCCCTTTGAACTGGCCTTTATCAATGATTGCTTTCTGGCCTGTTCACTCACAGTCCCCAGTGATGCGGCTGCCTGCATGGCAGTCCCTGCAAATAATTCCACAAGCAAGTGGTCCTGGGGCACATGGCAAGGAGCAGTAATGGTGTGGCAATGGCAAAGCAAAGTAAAGGTGTGGTGGTGTAAAGGCAAAGTTAAGGTGTGGTGGAGTCAAGGCAAAGTTAAGGTGTGGTGGAGTCAAGGCAAAGTAAAGGTGTGGTGGAGTCAAGGCAAAGGAATTGCAAAAGTAAGGTGAAGGAGGTTGGCAGGTAATGCTGGCCGGCTTCATGATGGTGTCGTGGGGGGGGAGGAACATGCAGGGGCAGATTAGGCAGCCGGCTTCGGTCCTCACGTAAACCTTTCGACCCTGCTAATCCCTCTAACTATACCCTTAGCCCCTTTCATCCACGAACCTAACTCGAACCCTCTTAGCCTTGCTACCTAATCTATCCCTCCCGGGTACTTTAATTCCTCTGTCTCACCGAACCTATCTCCGGAGAGGACATCGACACACTTGCACTGTCAAACTCATGAGGTGGTGTGGCGGCAACTCAAGGCTCGCCAGTGGAGTAGCCCGATGAGCGGGGGCGGGGGCGGGGGGGGTGGGTGGGTGCATATCCCCGAGACACAATGGGTCCACTCACGATCCAGGTACCCTACCCCGTTACCAGCGGCAGTAATCACACACAATGGTACCAAGGGGGAGCATCTCTATCCTAATATGACGTCACAAAAATTCCATTGTTAGCTCGCCTGTTCGAAGAACAGAGAGTGATAGCGATACCCCAGCATGAGCGTCAGCTTGAAAATGTTAAGGTTTTTGGTGCAAGTTATTTAGAAGCTTGTCATTCATTTAATATGTGTACTCGGATGCTGATATTTGGCATGGAGGTTCCTTTGGCGTATACTATTGATGTAGTGAAGTTGAAATTAAAAAATTATTTTAAATTTTTGACCTGTTTTGAACTTAACTTTTTTGTAGCACATCAACGTTTAAGTTTTTGGTGCAAGTTATTTAGAAGCTTGCCATTCATTTGATATGTGTACGAGGATGCTGATATTTGGCATGGAGGTTCCTTTGGGGTATACTATTGGTGTTGTGAAGTTGAAATTAACAAATGATTTTAATTTTTTTTTTTAAATTTCAACCTAAGATGGTGTCAAAGCCACCCAATGCTCGCCTGTGTATACTAGACGCTTGCCATTCATTTAATATGTGTAGCAGGGATGCAATGAAGTCCAAATGAAATAAATTTTGTTCGTGCACCTTCTTCAGAGACTCAATATTTGTGAAGTCAAAACACTACATATTACTTTTCCTTTTAGATGCATTTCTCATGGCAAGGCAAGTAGGTAATGTATTATTGCATAATGTTGATAAATACCATTGCACATGCACTGTTATAATTGTGATACCATGAGCTCGCCTATTCGAAGAACAGAGAGCTATAGCGATACCCCCGGCGTGAGCGTGAGCGTGAAAATGTTAAAGTTTTTGGTGCAAGTTATTTCCTTTCTCATGTTTTTATCTACCACTATTTTTTACTGATTACAATATACAAATACATATATTGCTTTAAAATTATTTGGATCAGACCACTTCAATGCTTTCTAAAAAATATTATTAGACGAGTCTTTTAAAAACGATAAATGTATAAACAGGCGAGCATTGGGTGGCTTTGACACCAACTCTCTGGTTCCTTTCAACCAATTTTCTCGTCGTCCCACACTTTGGTACTTCATCGATTTAGGGCCTGGCCCTCGAATTTTTTTTCTGTGCCATCGCGCAATATCATGGCTGGACAGTGTGGCTCCACTTGCAGGAAGGACGACCTACCTGCTGAACTCATACATGGCACCCCTGGGTCACTGGGGCTGCTTACCGAGCCGACCTGCTCCTCGCTAAACTATGGGGAGGCCCTTCCTGGCTCTCCTCCCCCGACGTTCCCATGGCGTCTGGCACTCTGGGCCCCTTCCTCTGAGTACCCGTGCCCATTACACGCTCTGACTACATGGTCCCTTGGACCGACCTCCGGCCTCACCGGGCCGGCTCGCTCCCAGCACCCGGAGTACCCTCTACATTCTACAACGATAAACTGCTATCAACGAACCACACTCCGAGCCCTTCAAGAACACCATTTCACACCTTTGTAATAAAATTAACTTTCTACCTGCAGCACCAACGGCACAACGACCTCCCATTCCAAACATCTGAACCCCCTCAACTCGAACTCCAACGCAGACTAGGGTTCGAGTCCATGAGGGGTGGACAATGCTTCACATACACACACGTTGTACCACTCATTCACTCAAAACAAAGTGCTCCATACTTCAGTCACTCCTACATCACTCTCACAACCAACGTTCCTCCATTCATTCCTCAATGGTTAACACCACGAGGAGGAAGGAGGAATGCGCGAACCGAGTGTCATTCGAATTTAACAAAATAATCTCCCAATCGTCAATTAAGATCATCACTCATCCCCACTAATCTCTAATGACGTCATTATTCCATCAATTTGCTGATTCCATGTCTCCAACCAAGACCCTCCACATTTAATGTTCCTTTCCCTCTGGGCCACGTGGTTTCCCCACGGCCCAGGTTCGAATCAGTCATGATGTGGGGAAGCCGTTCTCATTTAGAATCTGGGTACCAGGTTTGAATCAGTCATGATGTGCGGAAGCCGTTCTCATTTAGAAGCTGGGTACCAGGTTCGAATCAGTCATGATGTGGGGAAGCCGTTCTCATTTAGAATCTGGGTACCAGGTTCGAATCAGTCATGATGTGGGGAAGCCGTTCTCATTTAGAAGCTGCACCGTCTGTCGCCGACCTCTCCCGCTTCTGCGTTCCTTCTACCTCTTCGCGGTCCATCCTCATCACGCCCACGCACACCGGCGCAACACACTCCTTCACACTCACACGTGCATACACCTGTGCTGACCTGTGCGGAGCACCCGTGCCTCCTCACTCATAAGCACGTACCACCCTCATGCATAGTTTCCTGAACAACCCCATGCTCACCATTTGTACCATTGGGCGGGAAGTACCAGTCTTCGGTATCAACCGCTGGCTCCACCTCCTGATCGGGGAACTCCGCACGATCCCGACGCACGGATGTGCTCACCTGTGGGGTCATGTGCTCCCTGCACGAATCTATCATCGTGCGTGCCCCAATCTTCTTTCTAATTACCCCCTTTAGGTTTCTGGCCCAAGCGATCAAATCTTTGACAGATTGGCCCTCGTTGCTTGTTTTAAACAAATTATCGCGTTCCGGCTCGATTAGTAATTTACCAACGAGTGTTCCGGCTCTATTAGTAATGTACTAACTAACGCGTGTTCTGGCTCTAATAGTAATCTACTAACGAGCCTTCCGGCTCTATTAGTAATTTACTAACTAACGCATGTTCCGGCTCTATTAGTAATTTACTAACGAGTGTTCCGGCTGTATTAGTAATTTACTAACGCGTGTTCTCGCTCTATTAGTAATTTACTAACGAGTGTTCTGGCTCTATTAGTAATTTACTAACAAGCGTTCCGGCTCTATTAGTAATTTACTAACTAACACGCGTTCTGGCTCTATTAGTAATTTACTAACGTGTGTTCCGACTGTATTCGTAATTTACTAACGCAGCGTTACGGCTCTAGTAGTAATTTACTAATGCGCGTTCTGGCTGTATTAGTAATTTACTAATGTGCATTCCGACTCTATTAGTAATTTACTAATGTGAATTCTGACTCTATTAGTAATTTACTAACATACATGAGTAATTGAGTAATGAGGTTTCGGCTCCATGAGTAATTTATTAACTAACGTGCGTTCTGGCTCTCCTCGTAATTTACTAACACTCGTTCCGGCTGTATTAGTAATTTACTAATGTGTGTACTGGCTGTATTAGTAATTTACTAATGTGTGTACTGGCTTTATTAGTAATTTACTAACGTGTGTTCCGGCTATATTAGTAATTTACTAACTTACGAGCATTCTGGCTCTATTAGTAATTTACGAACTAACGCGTGTTCCGGCTTTGTTAATAATTTTCTAACGCGTGTTCCGGTTCTATTAGTGATTTACTAATGTCCATTCCGACTCTATTAGTAATTTACTAACTAACACGCGTTCTGGCTCTATTAGTAATTTACTAATGTGTGTTCTGGCTTTATTAGTAATTTAGTAACGTGTGTTTCAGCTCTATTAGTAATTTACCAACTAACGAGTGTTCCGGCTCGATTAGTAATTTACGAACTAATGCGTGTTCCGGCTCTATTAGTATTTTACGAATGTGTGTTCCGGCTATATTAGTAATTTACTAACGTGTGTTCTGGCTCTATTAGTAATTTACTAATGTGTATTCCGGCTCTATTAGTAATTTACTAACATGCGTTCCGGTTTTATGAGTAATTTACGAACGAACATGTGTTCCGGCTCTATTAGTAATTTACTAAAGTGTGTTCCGGCTGGATTAGTAATTTACTATCTAACGCGTGTTCCGGCTCTATTAGTAATTTACTAGCTAACATGTGTTCGACTCTATTAGTAATTTACCAACGCACATTCCGGCTCCATTAGTAATTTACTAATGCGCGTTCTGGCTTTATTAGTAATTTACTAATGTGCATTCCGCCTCTATTAGTAATTTACTAACGTACGTTTCAGCTCCATGAGTAATTTATTAACTAACGTGCGTACCGGCTCTATTAGTAATTTACTAACGTGTGTTCCGGCTCTATTATTTATTTACTAACGCTGCGTTCGGGCTTTATGAGTAATTTACTAATGTGTGTTCCGGTTTTATGAGTAATTTACGAACGAACATGTGTTCCGGCTCTATTAGTAATTTACTAACGTGTGTTCCGGCTGGATTAGTAATTTACTATCTAACGCGTGTTCCGGCTCTATTAGTAATTTACTAGCTAACGTGTGTTCGACTCTATTAGTAATTTACCAACGCACATTCCGGCTCCATTAGTAATTTACTAATGCGCGTTCTGGCTTTATTAGTAATTTACTAACGTACGTTTCGGCTCCATGAGTAATTTATTAACTAACGTGTGTACCGGCTCTATTAGTAATTTACTAACGTGTGTTCCGGCTCTATTATTAATTTACTAACGCGCGTTCCGGCTTTATGAGTAATTTACTAATGTGTATTCCGGCTTTATTAGTAATTTACTAATGTGCATTCCGCCTCTATTAGTAATTTACTAACGTACGTTTTGGCTCCATGAGTAATTTATTAACTAACGTGCGTACCGGCTCTATTAGTAATTTACTAACGAACACGCGTTCCGGCTCTATTAGTAATTTCCTAATGTGTGTTCCGGCTTTACTAGTAATTTACTAACGTGTGTTCCAGCTATATTAGTAATTTACTAACTAACGAGCGTTCTGGCTCTATTAGTAATTTACGAACTAACATGTGTTCCGGCTTTATTAGCAACTTACTAATGTGTGTTCCGGCTTTATTAGTAATTTACTAACATATGTTCCGGCTCTATTAGTAATTTACTAACTAACGAGCGTTCCGGCTCTATTAGTAATTTACGAACCAACGCGCGTTCTGGTTCTATTAGTAATTTACTAACGTGTGTTCCAGCTCGATTAGTAATTTACTAGCATGCTTTCCGGCTCCATTAGTAATTTACTAACTCACGCGTGTTCCATCTCTATTAGTAATTTACTAAATAACACGTGTTCCGGCTCTATAAGTAATTTACTAACTAACGAGCATTCCGGCTCTATTAGTAACTTACTAACTAACGAGCGTTCTGGCTCTATTAGTAATTTACGAACTAACACGTGTTCCGGCTCTATAAGAAATTTACTAACTAACACGTGTTCCGGCTCTATTAGTAATTTACTAACTAATGCGTGTTCTGGCTCTATTAGTAATTTACTAAATAACGAGCATTCCGGCTCCATTAGTAATTTACGAACTCACGTGTGTTCCGGCTCCATTAGTAATTTAGCAACTAACGCGCGTTCCGGCTCTATTAGTAATTTACTAACTAACGCACGTTCCGGCTCCATTCTCATTCCCTCCCGTGGCTCGATCTTTCCCGTTACCTGTCATGTCGCTGGTCCCAGTATTTCCCCGAAATTACCCCTGGCCTGTCCAGCCGCCATGACACTGTGGGCGTCCGACACACAGGCCACGTTCTTTCCCTGTTCCTCACGTTCTTTCCCTGTTCCTCACGTTCTTTCCCTGTTCCTCACGTCCTTTCCCTATCCCTCACGTTCTTTCCCTGTCCCTCACGTTCTTTCCCTGTCCCTCACGTTCTTTCCCTGTCCCTCACGTTCTTTCCCTGTCCCTCACGTTCTTTCCCTGTCCCTCACGTTCTTTCCCTGTTCCTCACGTTCTTTCCCTGTTTCTCACGTTCTTTCCCTGTTCCTCACGTTCTTTCCCTGTCCCTCACGTTCTTTCCCTGTCCCTCACGTTCTTTACCTGTCCCTCACGTTCTTTCCCTGTCCCTCACGTTCTTTCCCTGTTCCTCACGTTCTTTCCCTGTTTCTCACGTTCTTTCCCTGTTCCTCACGTTCTTTCCCTGTCCCTCACGTTCTTTCCCTGTCCCTCACGTTCTTTACCTGTCCCTCACGTTCTTTCCCTGTCCCTCACGTTCTTTCCCTGTCCCTCACGTTCTTTCCCTGTCCCTCACGTTCTTTCCCTGTTCCTCACGTTCTTTCCCTGTTCCTCATGTTCTTTCCCTGTCCCTCACGTTCTTTCCCTGTCCCTCACGTTCTTTCCCTGTCCCTCACGTTCTTTCCCTGTCCCTCACGTTCTTTCCCTGTCCCTCACGTTCTTTCCCTGTCCCTCACGTTCTTTCCCTGTCCCTCACGTTCTTTCCCTGTCCCTCACGTACCGACGCATTGCCAGTGTCTGCCAAACCAATCCCTGCCCTTGCTTGCTCAGCCGTCGGACTTTGCCTCAATGCTCATCCGACGAGCCTCCATTTTGGTCTCACACTCCACCTTGACTATCTTACTCTCCATTTTGATTTTTATCTGGGCCTCTCTGCTTCCCCTTTCGGCCTCCATTTGTCCATGTGGGCCTCTAGTTTGTTGAACTTTCCATCTTTCTCTTGTTCTTCTCGTTCCCGCTCAGCTTTGTGTTCCTTTACCTCATTCACTAATTATTCATTTTTCTGGATCTCTCAGCTTCATAAGAACCCATACAAGTATTGGGTCGTTGGGGGAGGAGCCAGGCAGTGTTCTTCCAGACAATTACCAGTGATAGTTAACTCAGGCTTACCAGTGATGAGGGAACAATTCAGGAAATATTGTTTATCAATTGAGAAGAATTCTGGTTTTAACACTTTTTGGAATATTAACTCTTCTTCAGAGTTCTTACAGAGGATTAGATACCTCAATATCAAGTGATTTGAAGTTTTTGATTTTTTAACTTTATATACAAATTTGGATTTAGTACTCGTGAGGGATTCACTCTTCAAAGTGATTGACAAGGTTTTAAACTCTTTTAATAAGTTTTTATGTGTCAGGTTTGACAGAGCATTCTTTTCTCAAAATAAACACTCAAGTTTTCATTGTTTTGATAAGCAGAAGTTTAAGGATGTTGGTAATTTTATTTTATTATCACTTTTGTGTGTTTATGTGGGATAATGTTCCAACAAGTTAAGGGTATTCCCATGGAGGGGAATTGCAGCCCCCTACTAGTGAACATTTTTCTCATTTTCTGTGAATTTTCATTCATGCAGAAACTGATTAAGGAGAAGAAATAAGAATTCGTTAAAAAATGTTATCTCATACATGTCGATATGTAACGATGATATTTGTGTGGTTAACTATAATTGTTTTGATAGGCAGCTTCACAAGATTTATCCAGATACCCAGATTGTAAACAGGAGTGGTAATGATTGTACAGTTACTGCATATCTGGATGTGTTGCTTGGAGTTGGACAGAATAGTTTTAGTGAAAGTGCATATCATAAAGTTGATGATTTCAGGTTCCCTGTAGTCTTGTACACTTTTCCAGGTAACAATGTACCAATTAAAATGGGTTACAATGTCTTTTCATCTCAGCTACTTCGATTTGTAAGAATTTTTTCATTGAAGGATGATTTTGTGGAACGTACTGAGAAAGTTTTTTTCCATCATGTAAAACAGAAGATATTTGGCTGATTGTTTGATCAGGTCTTGTGATAATGTCTTTAAACTCTATCGTCACCTTTTATTTAACTGGTTGGTTTTCGTGTGAACAAGTTCCTATTGCATTGCATTTGATATAATAATAATAATGAATTAATTATTTTAGTGAGATAAATTCTTTAATTAATATTATTTATTCAAAATATATATTTATAGATGGTATTAAATAATTGAGTATTGAGATGAAAATGCAATAAATAAATATGATTTGTAAAATACATTATAAATAAGCATTAAAATAGTTTGGAGATGGTTGCTTGGATACGCAGAGCAACATGTTGATATCGGTTGTTGATGACAGTTTGAATATTTGAATGACAGTTTGAGTCGATGGTTAGATGGAGGTGCTGTGTAATGGACATGGCTACAAGGTAAAGTGTTTATCACTTAATATATTATCATATAAAGGGATGTATGATTCAAGTTTGTCATATCGAGTGATCTATAATTCCAGCAATCTCTGTGTGTGTGTGTCTGTGTGTCTGCGACCGCTGTTTCTCGACAATCACTGTTCCGATCTCATTGAAACTTGCCAGGTATATTGCTTGGGCCCGAAGGATGTGCCTTTTCAAGGTTTGATATTAATCGGATAAGTGGTTCCCAAGTTATGGCTATTTATTTACCAAACCAATGACAGGACACGGTGCTTTGACGTCACAACACTTTTTTTTTTTTTTGCACGTACGGCTGAGCACGTACGGGCACGCACTAGTAATTTAAATACATGCAATAATTAAATAAGTTTGTATAAGGCAACGGATCATTTCCATTGAATATCTGTTTGTTTTCTCTGAAATGTCCACCTTGGAAAGAAAGATTATTGAAGATTTGGGTAAACTGCCTGAAGTACTGAACATGAGGATAATGAGGGAGCAGCCACACAAAGTCCATTAACTGAATCAACGGAAGTGATATCAACCTACAAAACACACAGAATGAAGCACAAGGTAATAAATAAACTTTAACTTGATGAACAATATGTGGGTTTTCAATGATTTTGAGATTCCCAAAAAGCATGTTTACTCTGGTTTGGAATTCATGTTCAACGCAGAGCCACGATTCTCATTTTTATGGAACTTCCCTGAAAAAGGTTCCCAATATTTAGTACATCGCTATATTTTCAATGTTAACATTTCATTTCATGCTCGGGACATCTCAAGGCTTCAGAAAAATACAATCTTGTTCAGGGTGTGTTCAGTTTTCAAGTTTCTTGTGGAGTGCTCACCAAGTGGCTTAAGCGCTCAAGCAAGCGCTCCGTTGGAAACGGTTGCTAAGGAACGGCGAGCTTGCTTCTTGGTAACGGAAACGTCACAGAAGACGGGATCGGCACTCATTTGCTCCGCACCTGTGAACCCGTACAGTCCACAAGAACCTCGGTAACTCTCTAATACATGACATACCTTATTCCTTAACATTAAGTTACAACATAATCCTTCAAGTGGTACTCCAGTGGGTCGGATACGTGCTGACAAGATGACCGACAGGTTTGCACACTCGTTTCCAAGCAATCTCACCTGGGTTTGAATCCTGACCCAGTAGACTGTGGAGCAAGTGATGAAATCTGTTAATTTTGTGACCTCCCTCCAGTAACTGTTATACTTCATTTGTGCTGGAAATTGTTTAAAAATATATTGGTTCACAAGAGTGGGGAAGTGAGTAATCGAAGGGGGGAGTTGGCCTTGGATTCCATAGGCAGACAGTTTGGAGAGCAGGACAGGATTCCAGACTGTATCAAAAGCTCGAGATATTTTCAGAGAGATGGCTCTGATCTCATGTCTGACATTGAGGGAGTCCACCATTGTTGGGAGAGTGGAAGCAGCATGTCCAAGGTGGAGTGACCAGGTCTGAATCCGAATTGATCTGAGATGACGATTGAGGTGAAAAGGAATAATTTTATGTAAACTCTGATGATGGATGACATGACCTGACTGATGATTGGAAGTACCATTGAAGAACATTGGTCTCTCCTGCAATGAGTCGAAGTCTTTGGGTCTCTCACTCAAAGTCTCTCACTCTCTCACTGCAGGCAGGTCGGTCGTCTTTCTGTCTTCCACCTTCTCCTCTCCGGCCTCGACACCCTCCCCCCCACCCGCTCTATCTGTTATCTCTCCCGGCCATATTTCCGCAGGCCGCTGATTGTCCGCCAGCAACCCCTCTTCTGGTTAAACGACCACAATCAAGAATCATTGCTCACCTTCACTCTTTCATTCCTCTTTCTTCCCACCTTTGGAACAAACACCCACACACTCTTCAATCCCACTCTTCCCTCCCATATCTTCAAAATAGCTGTTCACCACCATCTCTTATCTTCCCCATTGAAAACCATGATCTTTTTGACCCCCGTTAATGCCCCCCAAACCCACCTCCTTCACATTCCCTGCTTTCCTTCCTGAAAGTCCATGTCGTGTCCATCTTGTTTACCTCGTGTACCCTACCCCATCCCTCTCCCTTCCACAGATCTCCTCATATGTCTGTTCCACACTGTTTTGTGCTTCCCTCTCCTGCTCCCCTTGTTATATGTTCTGTGTGTTCGCTCTTCTACGAGCCTTGGCATTGTGTGTGTGTATAGATATATATGTAGAGTCCGTCTTCGCATCATTTTATGCCTCTGCAGACAAAGTCACCGGAGACATTATGTATTTGGATTGTCTGTCCATCTGCACATCTGAACGTACATCCGTACGTTTGTCCGTCCAGACTAATTTTCTGTTTACTCTGCAACTGCTTATCCGATTGACACGAAATTTTCACCATAAGTGATGACTCATGTGGAGTGTTTTAACGATAATTATGACATCATAGGTCACGTGGTGTGACAGCCATGATAGAAAAAGGCAAAATTTGGACATCAATATCTCCAAAACAACTTCATGGAAAAAAAAAATCGAAACTTGGCACATATTAAGTACTCCACGTGGGAAATGTGATATGTTTTGGTGATGTCATAGGTGGCTTTGTTATGACGTCATAATTGTATACAACAAATGCTTTATCCGATCATCACGAAATTTTTGAGGATCTTCTTGGCTAAATTATGTGGGGAAAAATTGATGACGTCATCAGTCACTTGGCTCAGCAGCCATTTTGTTTTTTAACATAACCTTCAAAAATGTTCTTCTCTGAAACAGCTGAACAGATGAAAGTGAAACTTTACATGAATGATCTTTGTTGCATGACCGACTTTGATGAATGATCTGATGTTGCCTTTTGTTGGGTTTACCTTCCAGGAGGAGAACGCACGTTGTTTTAAAGCAGCAGCCTCACCACAAGATTCAGAGAACCAAGAGCGGAAAGACAGGTAAGCAAATTGAGGATGAGATGGGATGAATCTGTGCACAAGAGAAGGCAGTTTCCTGTGGAGGAATTCTCAGGCTGAATTAATATCAGTGGTGGTGGATATAGGAGACAGTTCTGAAGTGTTAAATAAAAAAATAATGATTACGTGAAGCGTGAATATAGAAGCAGGTCACACTTTATGATCCACGCATACGTGGGGTCGACAAACAGTGTGACAGTGAATGTTGGGGTCCGACAGTGTATAAAGTTGTATTTTTGCCTTTCTGTTCATCAATGGAATCGGCCCCACCGGTAGACACCCCATCACATTTCATACTGATGGAATCCTCTTGGCAAATGGAGACGGAAGAAAACATTTTCGAACCTACAGGGTAGGGGGTTAAATTTATAATCACGATGAAATAAGTGGTGGAATCGGTTGAATTTCGATACATTCACAGTCACACTGGAACTGTTTTTTTGTTGTTTGTACAAAGACAAGTTCGAATCAAGATGTGACGACTGTCGGTATATTTATGTCATGGAAAGCACTTGCTGGTCTGTCAGGACAGGTTCCCCTGGCCCGCTGGTTGTCGGTTGATATCACCAAATGTAATCTGTCCCGTTTATTTCTGCTTTCCTTTATCATGTTGATCGTGATCACAAGTGAGCTCGAGACCCCAATTCTCTCCATGTAAATGTGTATCGTCCAGCACCACACGTTGGATATAGCACCACCCGTCCACCACCACCACTCTGCTCGTAATATATAAAATGTAAACTTGTGCTGGTGATCATCCTGGTGTACATGTTGTCTGACTCCAGCCTTTCTACTGATGATTCAGAAGGAATTTTGTTCAGGTTTTTGTTGTATGCATATTGTTACCATCCACAGTAAAGTGATTCCTTTCAGTGAGAAATGTTTTAACATATTTAGAGAGAACACCATCCTGTGGAAAGACATAAAGGTAGGTGTGAAATAGAATGTAAAATCACCGCTAATTGCGGTCAACTTGGTGTTCAACAAAGAGAAGAATGCAGCTCGTGAGCTCGGTGAACATCTGCCGACGGAGTTGGAAGGTAAATCTTCGGTAAACCTACTCACTTTCAAGTAGATGAATGCAACTGTGAACTGTGCACTCTCGTTGAGAACATCCATGAATTAATTGCTATATTGGGGGTTCAACTGATGACATTTTGGGGGAATTGTTTGTCATGTGTTTGTCATGTTTAAATTTATAATTACAATGACAAAAGGTCAGGTGTCAGGTCAGGTTATATCTGTGACCTGCTACAGGTACCATGTAAACTTGTACAAACCTGTTCCATGGTCGGGTTGGCGGCGACTAAACCGTCTCCCCCACCAGGTTTTCTGGTGAGGAGGGTGTTTGGATATGGACACCCAGCAGGATTAAAAACAAAACCTGTCAAAGGGCGGAGGAGCTCCTTGTGAGCCAACGGCCATCCATATCTAGTGCCCAACTGTGTCTGCGGACGTCCTCCTGCAGTTGGGTTACTTTTTATGAGGAGGTTGGTGGCAGGATTTGCACTCTGGCCACCTTAAAACGCTTCATTCCGCAAAACACAAAAAAATCTGAAAACCCACTCCGTGGGAGTACCTCCTGTGCAGCTTCCCTTCGCAGGGCAGCTCACCGGATGACGGGATTTGGGCAAAGCCTTCGGGACCCCCAATCTTTGATAGGAGGGAAACCACGGGGTAACATCCCTGGGTCAGATTGCGGGAGAGTGTGTCGGAGTGGTGCTAAGGTGTCGTCCACCAGACGGCGGTCTCCTTGGGTTAACCTGAGGCGGTCCCTTCGGGTGGGTGCCTGGAATGTCCTATCCCTAAGAGAGGATGATCACCTGTCTCTGTTATCATCTGAGCTCAAGCATTTGGACATCGGGATTGCAGCTCTCTCTGAGGTTCGGAGACTGGATTGTGGCGCGATAATGGTGGGTGGATACACATACTATTGGTCTGGTCGCTCTGATGGTTACTATACCCAAGGAGTTGCTGTAGCTGTGTCCAATAAGCTGACCCCAATGATAATTGAGGTAACACCGGTCGACGAGCGTATTATGAGATTAAGGATTCGTCACTCCTTTGGTGTCATTTTCCTGGTCTCTGTTTATGCTCCGACTGAGGCGAGTGATCTCACCGTGAAGGACACATTCTACGCCACACTCGAATCTGTGGTTGTTCAGTGCCCCAGACGAGATACACTTCTCGTCTTGGGGGATTTCAATGCATCGAATGGAACTGATAGGGATGGTTATGCGACATGTGTTGGTCACCATGGGTCAGGAAGTATGAACCAGAATAGCACTACGTTCCTTGACTTTGCAAGAAGTCATGGACTTAGGGTGGCTGGTTCATGGTTTCAGCGCCCACAAGCTCATCGCTGGACTTGGTATTCCAACGCTGGCGGTGTGGCAAAGGAGATTGACCATGTCCTCATTGACGGTCGTTGGAGGATGATCCAGAGTCTACCGGAGTGCTCAGTTCCTCAACACTGACCACAGGCTTGTTGTAGCAACTCTAAAGCTGCACCTTAAATCCTGGAGAATGGTACCATCCCAGCCGAGGCTGGATGTTGACAAGCTCAGGGATGAGAAAGTAGCTGAGGAGTTTGCGAACAGGCTGATTGGACACTTGGGGGTCTGGGTGCTTTGAGGGGTTCTGAAGAGTTGTGGAGTCCCTTCAAGACCACCATCCTTGATGTTGCCGGTGGATGTCTTGGAACTCACCGCAGGGCAAAGAAGAATTTTGTCTCTCAAGGGACACTGGATACCATTGACCAGAGTCGCGGGGCCAGGCTGAATGGCAGAGCTGAGCTGTTCAGGGAGCTGAGGCGTAAAACTGTACGTGCACTGAGGGTGGACAAGGAGGCCTATGTGCGAGGAATCTGTGAGGAGGGAGAGCATCACCTGTGGACAGGTGATTCTCGTCCCGCTTACAGGGGAATTCGCGCATTGCGTTCATCCAAGCCCATCCCTCGGAGCACTGCAGTTAGTGCAGAGAATGGTAGGCTCTTGACAGAGGAGTCTGAAGTGAAGGCCCGCTGGGCCGGTTACTTTGAGTGGTTGTACCAGGCTGATCCCCCAGCTGTCGAGTTGGACGTCAAGGGTGTTACAATCCCTGTTGCTGACCCTCGAATCAACTGTGGTCCACCTTCGCTTGTGGAAACACGGGCTGCGGTGAACCAGTTGAAACGGGGCAAAGCTCCAGGGATCTGTGGCATCCATGCTGAACTTCTCAAGGCTGGTGGAAATGCTGCACTCGTGTCGTTGCATGCAGTTTTGTGCTCTGCCTGGAACACAGGCATCATCCCAACTGATTGGAAGAGGGGCCTTGTTCCTCTCTGGAAAGGGAAGGGTGATCGCCAAGACTGCAACAACTACCGAGGGGTGACGCTGCTCTCAGTGCCAGGCAAAGTCTTTGCTCGGAAAATTCTTGATCAGGTTCGCCACCATGTGCTTGAGCACCAGCGTCCAGAGCAGTCAGGCTTTACACCAAAGAGGTCAACGATTGACCGTATCCTTGCTCTTCGTGTCCTCACCGAACGCAGACGAGAGTTTTGGCAGGGGCTGCTTGCAGCCTATGTTGATCTCTGTAAAGCGTTCGATTCAGTGAATCGGGATGTCCTCTGGAGGATTCTTGGTCTTCGTGGGGTGCCACCAAAACTGATTGATCTGATGTCTGAACTCTACTCTGGTACTGAGAGTGCTGTGAAGTGTGGTGGTACCATCTCTGACTTATTTCCAGTTGCTACTGGAGTTCGTCAGGGGTGTGTACTGGCCCCCACACTTTTCAGCACTTGTATGGACTGGATTTTAGGGAGGATGTCGGAGAGATCAAGCTGCGGTGCATCGTTTGGGAATGTCAAGATCTTGGACCTTGATTTTGCAGATGATGCAATCATCTTTGCGGAGACTTTAGATATCCTTTTGTGGGCCCTCGAGGTGCTGAATGAGGAGTCGGAGCCGCTGGGATTACGGGTTTCTTGGGTCAAAACTAAGATCCAGGCTTTCGGTGACATCTTGGATGCTGCTGTCCTGTCTGTGTCTGTTTGTGGTGAGGATGTTGAGGTCGTGGAGAGATTCACTTACCTTGGCAGTGATATTCATGTCTCTGCTGGCTGTGAGTCAGAGGTCAAAAGACGTCTGGGTCGGGCCTGGGGAGTCATGGATTCACTGGATCATGGGGTGAGGCGCTGCCAGTACCTGTGCGGGAGGATGAAAGTCCGAGTCTTCAGGTCCTTGGTACTTCCAGTCTTGCTCTATGGATGCGAGACTTGGACTCTGACCAGGGATCTGAGACGGAGACTTAATTCCTTTGGTACCGGGTCTCTTCGGAGACTCCTTGGCTATCGCTGGTCGGTTTTTGTGTCCAACGAGCGGTTGCTGAGAGAGACTCGGATGAGATTTGTTACCTGCATAGTCCGTGAGCGTCAGTTGCGGCTGTATGGACATGTGGCTCGTTTTCCTGATGCTGATCCTGCTCACCAAATTCTCTCAGCGAGGGAGTCTCTTGAGTGGAGGAGGCCAGTGGGCCGACCACGTGCCTCGTGGTTGCAGCAGGTTGACCATCATCTCAAGGAAATGGGGATGGTCCTGGCATCTGCCTGGGGGATGGCCAGACGGAGGCCCCTGGAGTACCGGCGGAAAGTGGGCGCAGCGACGCGCTGTTCTGGCACATGCTCCCATACCTTACCTGATGACATAAGTGGTGGAATCGGTTGAATTTCGACACATTCACAGTCACATTAAAACTGTTTTTTGTTATTGGTACAAAGACAACTTTGAATCAAGATGTGACGACTGTCGGTATATTTATGTCATGCAAAGCACTTGCTGGTCTGTCAGGACAGGTTCCCCTGTCACGCTGGTTCTAGATTTCAATCATCAAATATTCTCTGCCCCGTTTATTTCTGCTTTCCTTTGTCGTGTTGATCGTGATCACATGTGAGTTCCACATATTTTAAGACCATGATACAAAGGTAAACAATCGAATTCAGGCATATTTAGGGATGGTTGTATGCATCTGCTGTATTACTGCCAGAACTGATCGGTCACCTCCTCCACTCCTTGATCATTTGATCATTTGACGCCAATACTTCAACATTTGACGTCAATGAAACAGAATATATAAATATATTACAGCAGGAACAGCTCGTGTCGGTTTTCAATGAGGACGCGAGCCTTCAATTTGACAATGGACATGTTGTTGTTACACTAAAAATGATCTTGTGAGTACATCACGTCATGATGTTAGCAACGGGGACAAAGTTCATTTTATGAGTGAACTCTGACATTGGGTAATCAATTAGGACAAACATGCACAGACCGTCAAGCTTTAAATTTACATGAGGTTTCTTGGCTGTGTTTACCATACGAAGTTGTTACCTTCAATCAGAACTGAAGTGAATTCAGCCATATTTACCTCCACCACCGAGGGTGAAGGAGGTTACATTTTCACCCCTTTCTCTCTGTTTGTTTGTCTGTCTGTCTATCTGTCAGTTTGTTATTTTCGAAATCGAAGATTTTTCAAGCATATTGGTCAGTCAATTTTGTTATTCTGTCCGTCAATTGCCTACAGGTCACAATTTAACACCGATCTTCACAAAACTTCACCACCTGGGAGAGATAGTTTGTCAAAGGGAAGAAGTCTGTTGTTTTTGAGGTCAAAAGGTCAACATAGGCCAAAGGTCAACAACTGAGGTGGGATTTCTGAAATCCTCAATTTTCATCTGATTGACTTGAAATTTGAAGAGAAGTTACAGAACAAGTCATTGATTTCAACGAGTCAATTATTTTTGAGATCGACATGGACAAAAGGACATTGTCCCAAGGTCAACAACGAAGGTGGTATTTCTAAAATCCTCAATTTTCATCTGATTGACTTGAAATTTGAAGAGGATTTATATTTCAGGTCACTGAATTCAAGCATCAATTATTTTTGAGGTCAACATGGACCAAAAGGTCAACATAGGCCGAATTTCTAAAATTGTAAATTTTCATCTGATTCACTTGAAATTTGAAGAGGAGCTGCAGATATGCTCATTGAATTCAACCAACATTTATTTTCGATGTAAAATTTGTTTTATGGTTTTTGCAAGTACCGTGCCCTGCACGACGTCGTCTTCTTGTTTGTCTGTCTGTTTGTTTGTTTGTGTGTAGGATATCTCAAAAAGTTGTGCATGGATCTGAATGAAATCTTGGGGAAAGGTTGGGTGTCTGACAAGGACGAACTGATTCGATTTTGGTGAAGATCCGGATTCGGATGCGACTACGAAAATTTTTCAAGTGATTCTTCACCATTGAGAGATTGGACCAAGAATGATATGAAGCACGATATCTCAGAATGTTGTTTACGGAATTGGAGGAAACTTGTTGGACATGTTTGATGTGTGACAAGGAAGAATTGCTTCAATATTGGTGAAGATCAGAATCCGGATCCAGAACTGATGATTAAACTGATTCTTCACCATTTATAGAGTGGGCCAAATTAATACAAATCACGATATCTCATAAAAGTTGTGGATGGATTCGGATGAAACTTGGTGGACAGGTTGGGTGTGTGGCAAGGTCGAGTTGATTCAATGATTGTGAAGATCCGAATCCGGATCTGGATACGAGAATTATTTTATTTTTAAAGTGATTCTTCACAATTGAGAGATTGGACCCAAAACGAAAAAGAACTGTGTATCATGATATTTCAAAAATGTAATGGGCCCAATATGTTCTCGTGGATCAGGCATTGCTTGGCAGAGGTTCACGCTGTCCTGAGGGAAATTCCAGATTGAATCTCTTGTCAGTGAAAAATATATACACATGCTGCAAGGCAGCAAGTTCAAAGTCTGTGTTTCAGAAATGTTTCCACACAGCAATGAAGACGAGAACAAATGCTTATTTTCATGAACGGAACATTGGAACACACAGAACATTGCCTGTAAAAACATTTTCCGGTTGCTCGGTCTCTTGAGGCCAAACACAGAAGCTTTGATTCTTGACCTCATAAGATTCAAGGAAGATAAAAATTCTTTGATGAATTTGTTTTTCATTGAAATGGAGATGGAAGTCACTCTGGATGTGTCCAACACTTTGACGGGCGGGGAGGGGGCTCGTCAATCTTTTCCTTTCATGGTCTTGGTAATATTTTCATGATCCATTGCCTTCAAGGGTACTTTCCGATTGCTCGGGCTCTGGATTCCACACGTGGAAGCAACCATTCTTGACCTCAAGAGGTTCAAGGAAGGTAAATATACTTCATTCATTTCCTTTGTTGGTGAAATGAAGATGGAAAGGTCACTTTCGATGTGTCCATCACTTTGACGGGCGGGGAGGGGGCTCGTCAATCTATTCCTTTCATGGTCTTGGTTGTATTTTCATGATCCATTGCCTTCAAGGGTACTTTCCAATTGCTCGGGCTCTGGATTCCACACGTGGAAGCAACCATTCTTGACCTCAAGAGGTTCAAGGAAGGTAAATATACTTCATTCATTTCCTTTGTTGGTGAAATGGAGATGGAAAGGTCACTTTCGATGTGTCCATCACTTTGACAGGTGGTCAGGGGGCTCGTCACTCTATTCCTTTCATGGTCTTGGTTATAATTTCATGATCCATTGCCTTCAAGGGTACTTTCCGATTGATCGGGCTCTGGATTCCACACGTGGAAGCAACCATTCTTGACCTCGAGGTTCAAGGAAGGTAAATATACTTCATTCATTTCCTTTGTTGGTGAAATGGAGATGGAGAGGTCACTTTCGATGTGTCCATCACTTTGAGGGGCGGGGAGGGGGCTCGTCAATCTATTCCTTTCAGGGGCTTCGTTATATTTTCATGATCCATTGCCTTCAAGGGTACTTTGCGATTGCTCGGACTCTGGATTCCACACGTGGAAGCAACCATTCTTGACCATAAGAAGTTCAAGGAAGGTAAATATACTTCATTCCTTTCCTTTGTTGGTGAAATGGAGATGGAACTCACAGCGGATGCGTCCATCACGTTGACGGGCGGGGAAGGGGCTTGTCAATCTATTCCTTTCATGGTCTTGGTGATATTTTCTCGATCCATTGCCTTCTAAGGCATGACTATGTTGCTGATGCAGTGCCCCTCTCCCAGTACACACACTGGAGCTGTTACTCATTTCGCTGACCTCTGAAGGATGACAGGCTGAGTCAACCCCCTAGTGTATTAATTCAGCGGCCGACGGGGATTGAACTCAGGTCCCTTGGATCCCAAGCCGCCACCCTAACCACTGAGCCAACACCAGGCTCTGCTTGTTGCATTGAAAAGGCATACGAATGAATATCTCTTAAGAGGCTGTACGGATGGTGTTTTTCACAACACAGGAAACACACCCAGCACGACGTCCACGCTGCACGGAACGCATTCCAAGGCCGATGATAGAAAGGTAACCCCACGCCACATTGGGCGGGGTGCGAGTGTGCAAGGCGCAAGCGGCGCTTTCCTTTCAACCCATTTCTCGACTCGCTATATCGGTATTCTTTTTTTTTTTCCTCCATTACTCCATCTGACACATACCTATTTCCTTTTCATTCTAAACCTCCATATAATTATTATATTTAAGCGTTCCCCTCAATATCTGACACGTATCGGTGTTGGCCCTGCGCACACGATCGCAGAATCGGGCGAATGCGCGCGCCAACCACGTGGGCCATGGGAATGTGCTCGAAGCGCCCTGCACGGAATGTGCTTGAAGCGCCCTGTACGGAATGTGCTTGAAGGCAGACCAGCGCTAAGCTTGTGACACCTTATGAGACACATCTTACTGTCTGTGCATGGGTTCGATATAACATCGTAGCTTCGGTCCTCGCTGGTGGCCGCGGATGTTCCCCACGGACGGCGAACCTCTTCACGCCTCGACGGCGAGCGAAACTGCGATCGGGCAGAGGCATGTTGTACAGTGCGGGCCGTGTGGCGCATCATGGAGCAGGCACATTGACCAGCGCTGGTCAGAGGCGCCAGAGCGGGTGTGCGGGGCCGATGCTGCCCTCGGCCGGTCATCAGGGCACGGCCCGGGGGTTCTTGCAAGGCAAGTCATGATGCGGAGTTCGGTGTAGGTGATTCATATCATGTCGTGAGGTCTGAGCAAGACATTTTTATGGCACGGAATCGTCTTGCCGGAAATGGGTTGTTGCAGTTTCCGGTCATTGCGGCGGGCCGCGCAGGGGGTCGGGGCCAATCAGAGCGCCTGATTCGGATGACAACACAATGCTTCAGGGTAGCCCCCCGTCCCACGCCGCAGGGCCTATAGGACGGTACGGAGCTATTCTCTCTCTCTCTGTCTCTCTCTCTCTCTCTCTCTCTCTCTCTCTCTCTCTCTCTCTCTCTCTCTCTCTCTCTCTCTCTCTCTCTCTCTCTCTCTCTCTCTCTCCCCTGCCTCGCCTCCCATTCAAGCTGGACTTTGACTCTGCCTTCTGTGTCATCACTTCGACTCCGCCTCCTCTTCGCCGCACGACGCTGTCTCCACCCACGCACCTGGTCCCGCCTACCACCCCGTCCACTCGCTCTGACTCCACCCTCCCAACTCAAGCCCCTCCTTCACACACATGGTCACGACGTGAGCTGCCCGAAGCAAGAGACGACGCACCAGCTGTCAGGGAGGTACCGCACCACGGAGCATTCCCCCCAAACATATCGGTGGCACGTTCGGGCAATCAATTATACAAAGGTACCGAGAGACCGCACCCTCAACTCCTCTCCTGTCTTGCTGCAATACCTCCACTTCAACTGGTTTTCTGTGTTTGTGTGTATGCGTGTCTGTGTGTCCTGGCACCTGTCTGCTTAAGTAAGACTGCAGAAGATCGTTATTGTTATTGTTGTTATTATTTTCGCCTGGAGTCTGCTCTGTGTCCCCTTTTGTAAGTTGCGTGTTTATTTGGTGCACTGCACTTCTCTTCCCTATCTCTGCACAACACACCCCAATAAATCCTGATCGTGCCACATACCATTACTCGCCCATTGTTAATAAATTATTATGAGGAATGTTCCCTGCTAGTTTTTGTCTTTTCTTCCATTGATCCAGCATGGTCCGAATCCTAGTTGAGCCGGGACTTTATTCCCAACGATCCGTTCCTTTCAGCTGGTACGTCCTTGGCAGTGTCGCTCAGCTGCATCCGATCCGGTAGAGTGATCCGGTTCGGACAAGGTGGACCAAGGGCGTGTTCCCCGGTAATTAAACCACGTGATTAATTAGGTAACCCTATTAACCCATAGACGGGAGGACCCGAGGTCACGCGGTTGAGTTATTGGCGTCCACGGTCGGTTAAGCGACCCGCCTCGTCACGGAATTATCCGTGTGTGATGGCCTACAATTCCTGGGAGACTGGTGGGAGTGAGATAGCTTCCCCCACTTTGTGGTCTTCTCACCCGACATATATATATATATATATATATATATATATATATATATATATATATATATATATATATATATATATATATATATATATATATATATATATATATATATATATATATATATATATATATATATATATATATAGATGTGTAAATTCGAACTGCGATCGCGATGGCGGCAGGTGGCGAGTCGGATTATCGTATGTATAAATTAAATATTAATTAACCCTTGTCCACACAAGGAGGGTATTTTTAGCCTTGTATTTAGCCGAAGAAGACCTCATTTGTGTCGGCAAGGGTTAAGTAGAGTACAGTGACAAGGAATAAGAATAATATATATCTTGGGGAAAATACCAGCCACAATCTCGTAAATGCGAAACACACCCTCGTGGTGGGGCTGGTTTTTTCCACGTTTAAATTGGAAACCGCGATCGAGGAATCCACGTTGCAGGAAGATTTACTGTATTTCCTTTCCTATAAGCCTGGTGTTTAATTGTATTTAGGATGGCGGCTTGGGATCCTCGGGTCCTGAGTTCAAACCCCGTTGGCCGCTGAATTAATACAAGAGGAGGTTGACTCAGCCTGTGTCATCCTTCCGGTCAGCAAAATGAGTACCAGTGTGTACTGGTGGAGGGATACTGCATCAGAGACACAGTCGCGCTTCCAAGAAGTGACAGCTACCCCGGCAGCGAAGCTGACATGGGCAAGTAGAAGAAGAAGAAAAAGAAGTAGATTTCCGATCCTTTGTCCCTGCCCACGATGAACAATCGAGCTATTGTGTCCACAGTGGACGGGACAAAGGGGAGTATAGAGAGATGGTGGAATGGAAAGTCCCTATTCTAACCGTGTCGGTATCTGTACGTATGAATGGTGTACCTCTGTTTTATCTCCTTCCTACTCGATCGCAGGGACATGTGGCACCTTGCGCTACGCGATGATTCGCCTGTGTTTGGCCGGTTGACGACCCCGTCTGGTTCAGTGGCCCGACAGCAGCAGCAAGATGATGGCAAGACTGTGAGTCACCCTCGTACCCATGAGCAGGCTGCAGCGAAGAAGAAAGAATGGAGAGAAGAGCGAAGCAGTTCAGCCACACCACCAAACGGCTCCGCGCTGCTCCTTTTATAATCCCCGGATGGAGGTTGGGGCGAGGACTGGATAGTGACGCGCTGTGACCCAAATCCCGCTCCCCTATTGGGCCACAGAGGCCTTCGCCCCACCCCGCCAGGCTCAGAGACTGGAAACTGCCTCAGAAGCTTGCCAACCTTGGCATGGCTCGGAGCTCCTCACTTAATATGGGGCCGCGCTACCTGAGCGCACACCCCAGCCCTGAACAGACACTGATGGCTATTTTGAGGGAGAATGTTAGCGGACATCTCCCGCTACCCATGTGCTCCTCCACGGAGCCGCAACGCACATTCGGGACCCGCACCAAGTCCCTGAATCGTCCTTCCCGCGTCCTCTCCTCGTCCCTTGAGGTTTTGACGTGGCTTGATGACTGTGTGAGGGCAGTTGTGATGATGATCGAGCAGGATGCTTACATTGGACGTTCCCGGTGAAATGTGGTGGGAATTGTGGTGTCTGTGGAGTAGTCAAGCACCACGCGGCGCCCAGGGTAATGGTCGGCACCGTGTGGCGCTCGAAGTAGAATTTCGAACTATCGTGAGGATGAGTGTGAATGGTCGTGAGAGTGTTTTTCCCCTGTGTGGGAGGCGGTGGCGGTGAAGAGGGTGAGGTTCGTGGAGTGAGATGAGGATTGAAGGGAGGTGTCGGTTGAGAAATGGCGCGCAAACTCACGAGGAAGGATGCCTTGTCGGCAGAGAAGCTGGGGATCCGAACACGTGGAATGTGCTCACAGCGTGAACCCATCAGAGATGCGATTGAGTGGTGTGTGTGCTTTGTATACCAGCGAGGTGGAAAGGGTTTAAGTGGAGTCAGAGTGAGGATCGAAGACATATATATATATATATATATATATATATATATATATATATATATATATATATATATATATATACATATATATATATATATATATATATACATATATATATATATATACATATATATATATATATATATACATATATATATATATATATATATATATATATATATATACATATATATATATATATATATATATATATATATATATATACATATATTAGACCTTCCTGCGAGTCCCACGCAACGAGGTTCATCCTATTTACCCACGAGACATGAGGGGAGGACTAACTATACGAATACTCATGAAATAACTGATAACTGCCTTGGGATCATTGTATGTTGAGTACCATTGCCTTAGAGGCATGTGGTTTTATAAAACCGCAACACCACCCCCCTCTCTTTTTCTAGACTCTACCCGAGTTGTTAAACATTCGTGTGGCATGTCGGGGTTGTTTCCCCAAGTACGATTTACTTACGGATCCCTGAGTGCGACATTTCCGACATCCTTATGCTACATTTGTGGAATTGAAACGAAACATAAACAGGTGGGTTATAACTCTGTACAATTCTAATATTTACATTGCCCATGGCCCAGGACCTGTGACTCAAGGAAGAAAACACAGTGATTGTAAATGTGAAAATCGTGGATGAGTGCAGCAGCAGGTGTTCACATCACCCGTTAGTAGGGTAAGAATACTGATTCTGGCTCACTTTTCCCCATGTAAATGAATGGGGGATTTTCAGCGATTTATATTTTTTTTCCCTAAAAATAAATCCCCTTTTTATCCCAAGGTATATTTATTTGTCTCCCCTTTTAACTTGGAGGTTGAACCTCATTGAATTGAACACCTGGGGGTTGAACAGCTCACTCATTGAACCTATAAAGATTTGTTCATTCTCAAATTCCTTCAATAGTTTAATTTTCTTTGCACAATAATCCCCATCTAAAATATTGACAAACAAAACATTTGAATCTTTATATTTTTTAAGATACCCCATTTGTGCCATTACGAAATGATAAACTTCTCTTAATGCTCTTGTTTGACCACCTCCTGAGCCACAGGTTATTTTTTGTTAAGCCCCGCCCACTTTTCTTTAAGCCCCGCCCAATTTTGTTAAGCCCCGCCCACTTTTCATAAGGTAATTTTTCTAAGCCACGCCCACTTTTCCTAAGCTCCGCCCACTTTTGCTAAGCTCCGCCCACTTTTCATAAGATATTTTTCTAAGCCACGCCCACTTTTCCTAAGCCCCGCCCACTTTTGCTAAGCTCCGCCCACTTTTCATAAGGTATTTTTCTAAGCCACGCCCACTTTTCCTAAGCTCCGCCTACTTTTGCTAAGCCCCGCCCACTCTTACATCATTTCCAGTTCATCTCTGACTCACAAAGAAATCACTAGAAAATTACAGGATGTTATGGTTTTGAAAAATTTCCCAATGAAGGCTTGCCTAGGCTTGCCCAGGGAATTTCCAAAGGAAACCACACCCACCAGTCTTTCTCTATAAAAGCTTCAAACCCAGGCTCCATTTTAAACATTTGTTCTTGCTGGCAATGGTGTTCTGTGTGCTTGTCTCAAACTCTCTGTCTTCTATGGAACTAAACCTTCAAGTTGATGAACTGGATTCAAACCTCTTATCTATTGAGGTAAGATTTTTTATTTTCCTATTTTCAAACTTTGATTGAAGCATACTCATTTAATAATTAAATAACTTAATTAATACATTATTATTTTCTCTCACAGGAAATTGTATCTGAAAATACTGCTTTTGCTACAACTTGGGGGGGAGTTGTTGGCTTGGTTGAAGACCTTGAGTGGGATGACTTTGGTGTTCCTTGGAACTCTCTGTCTTCTATGGAACTAAACCTTCAAGTTGATGAACTGGATTCAAACCTCTTATCTATTGAGGTAAGATTTTTTATTTTCCTATTTTCAAACTTTGATTGAAGCATACTCATTTAATAATTAAATAACTTAATTAATACATTATTATTTTCTCTCACAGGAAATTGTGTCTGAAATACGAAATGAAAATACTGCTTTTGCTACAACTTGGGGCGAAATTGTTGGCTTGGTTGAAGACCTTATGAGCGACCAAGACCCACAGAACGAGTTCGTCCTTGATGACCCAACCAAAGAGTTATACCTTGGAGACCAGCAAAATCCTGAAAAAGAGTTTTACAGCAATAGTACTCATTGTGAGTTATCAAGACAATACCCACTGAACAAGTTATACCTTGATGAGCCAGAATACAAGTTTTACCTTGGAGACTCACAAATTTTGAAAAAATCAGTAAATGAGTTCTGCCTTGATGGTTTAAATAACTACCTTGGAGACTCAGGAAAAGGGTTCTGCCAAGATGGTTCTAAATATGGGGCCTACCTTGGAGACTCACAAATTTTGAAAAAATCAGTAAATGAGTTCTGCCTTGATGGTTTAAATAACTACCTTGGAGACTCAGGAAAAGGGTTCTGCCAAGATGGTTCTAAATATGGGGCCTACCTTGGAGACTCACAAATTTTGAAAAAATCAGTAAATGAGTTCTGCCTTGATGGTTTAAATAACTACCTTGGAGACTCAGGAAAAGGGTTCTGCCAAGATGGTTCTAAATATGGGGCCTACCTTGGAGACTCACAAATTTTGAAAAAATCAGTAAATGAGTTCTGCCTTGATGGTTTAAATAACTACCTTGGAGACTCAGGAAAAGGGTTCTGCCAAGATGGTTCTAAATATGGGGCCTACCTTGGAGACTCACAAATTTTGAAAAAATCAGTAAATGAGTTATCCTTAAGAGACTTTGTAAGTTGGTTTTACTTTGAATACTTGAAATGTGGGTTCTGGATTGATAACTCACAATGTGATACATATCTTGGAAACTCAACGGGAATGTGGTTATACCTTGAAGACTTGGAAAGTTGGGTTTATGTTGGACACTTGAAACTTTTTTGGGGGCTTTTATTTATTTATTTATTTATTTATTATTATTATTATTTTATTTATTTATATTTTGGAGACTTTTGGAGTTGCTATCACTCTTTGGGATCTAAACCTATCGATGTAGTTCTTTGTCGGATGGTGCTTGATGGGAGCAAGATCAAGAAAGTTCTGGGAAGAAAGTGCAGGCTTACTCCCCCTTTCTACGTCATCAAACCTGAAAGCCTTAAAAGACAGAATTGGAAGAAGAAAAAAAACGTAAAAATATATATATATAGGTGGAAATCTCATTTTGAAAAAGACATTGTGTTGGGCGAGGATTGAGTTGGGGTTGAGATTTTGAATGTGAGGGTTGGGGTTGAGATTTTGAATGTGAGGGTTGGGACACACACACACATACACATCAACAAACAAAAGTTAAGCCTTGACTATTCAGTTGAGGATTCTGTGTTTGGGGTTCACAGATCTAAGAACGTCCCCCTTGACACACATTATATACTGTTATACACCTCGGACTTGGCCCTCGAGTGTCCACAACGGTGTATAGTAGGAGGGAGTGAAGCGCCAACCTATTGCTCCCATTGCACACACACACACAAACAAAAGTTAAGCCTTGACTATTCAGTTGAGGATTCTGTGTTTGGGGTTCACAGATCTAAGAACGTCCCCCTTGACACACATTATATACTGTAATACACCTCGGACTTGTCCCTCTAGTGTCCACAAAGGTGTATTATATGCTTAGTTTTGTCTTTTGTAATTCCTGTGAATAAAATGAACCTAAAATCTCTTCCCCTTCCAAATCATATATTTTATAAGTCCAAGGAACTGTATCTATTACATCAACAATTTTAAAAAGTTATTTCGTCCATCGTTCAGTAAAACCCTTTTCAAAATGAGATTTCCACCTATATATTCTTACGATATCACCAACTTTGAACTTAGGTTTTCTGACATTAATCTCTTTTTCATATTTTAATTTTGTAAATGTTTCTGATGGCTTCATATTCGTTGACGTGTGAATCGTGTCATTATACTTATCCACAATATCCTGAATAAAAGATAACCATTGTTGTGAACCGAGTTGTGTGAATTTTTTATATAGTCTCTCTTTTAAGGTACAATTAAAACGTTCAACAACAACTGCCTTCCCTTCATTAAAGGTACTGTATAATGTAATACTGTTATTTTTTAAAAAATTCATAAATGTCTTGTTATAAAACTCTCTACCCTCATCAGTCCACAATTTCTTAGGTTTTCTCTTACTTTTATTAAATATCTGTTGAAAAGCTAACACAAGAGTATTACCTGTTTTGTTTTTTAAAGGGACAACCCACGCATATCTACTCCTCAAATCAATAACGGTTAAAGCATACTTGTACCCCTTATCATTATTGAGTTCAATCAAATCAGCAGACCAGATATAATCAACTTCCTTGGAATAAACTTTCCTTCTCTGAAACTTTGTGAATATTGGTTTATGTAATTCATCAGCTAATTGCTCTTCAGTCTTAATGGCATCATTAGAGCCTATAAGTTTTTTGAATTTCCAAGTCCAAGTTTCAATTTAGCACTAATCATCTTCTTCACGATGAACCTATCAACTTTTTCTCTCAAGGTTGGATTTTGTATCAGAGACAAATTATATAACATTTCTCTATCGGCTTCATGCTTTTCTTCCAACGTTGTGGTATTCCCATAATCAATATCGTGTCTCATGCACACTTCATCAACTCTATTGATTGGTTTACTCCAGGATTTAGGATTGTCTGCCTCATCTAATCTTTTATCCAAGTTTGTGCCTGGACCACAGAAAGAATACCCTGGAAGATGTAATTCCCCTGGTATTCCAGTAGTTGTAAATTTACTTCCTGATAAAAACTTTTGTATATCTCCTCCGAGTTTGTGTTTGGAGATAAATTGATTTTTTTTTGAACCACACACCGAACATATACCTTTTTGTATAACCCTGTTATTTTTACTATTAATATATGAAATATTTTTAGTATTAGTTTTCTTTTTACATTTGAGACAATAACTCATTTATTTATGAGAAAAATTTCTGCAGAGTGCAAAAACCTTTTTAGTTTCCAACATGCACATTTGAATCTTAATTTTTAAAACATAAAGAATCCTTAGAAATGCCTTCACTCTCTCCTCCATTTATTTAAGAAAAAACTTGAATTAAAATACATGTCTTCTCGATGTCGATAGTCTTGTCGAAAGTATTGTAAATAGACTTTTTAATTCTTTGTATTCCTCCCTGGTGAGATAAGTTAATTTCTTTAATACCTCTATTCTTTTTTGAATCTCACTGGTTTCCATATTTTGATATTTATTCATTCTCTCTCTTTCCTCCCTCTCTCTCTTCTCTCTTTCCTCCTTCTCTCTCTCCTCCTCCTCCTTTTCCTCCTCTTCCCTCTCTTCTTCAACTCCTTCCTCATCCCTTACTATACTTGAATCGTTTACACCCCATAGAATATTATACATATATTCATCAGGATTTCTTGTTATTCCTGTATCCAAAATAATTTTTTTACAACAGGATACCAATAAAATTTCTTTTGAATTTCTAAAAGAGCCTTACCTTTTCTTAACCTTATAATTTTTTCATTATTTAACATTCTAATTAAATCTAAAGTTGTTGGTTTATCAACATCAGCATAATGCCAATCTTTTATTGAAAATACCTCATTCTTATGTTGTAGAACATATTTATTAAAATACCGAATACCCTTTTCTTGAAGGTATGCTTGAACACAGAAATGATAATTTTCTTGAAGCCTTCTTGCTGTCATTTATGTATTAGAAATATATGTTAGAATAATATTATGGCACGAAACACCTCCCCATCTTCCCATAGTTAAATCATTTTGTATTTCCTTACTTATTATATATAATCCTGTTTTTTCTGTTTTCATGAGATAAACAAGGGCAAAACCATTATTATATTTACCCTTATTAAATTCTTTTATTTGTTGTTTACTAATCGTGGCTCCACAAAACTCATTCTCGATACCAAGTGGATAATATTCTTCCTTACGAGACTGATTTAATTGTTCCAGGTCTTCGAGGTTAATTTTAAATGACCAATTATACCCTAAATCATTCATATCATACCCCCATTGTTCTATTCTCATACAAACGATACGCCCTTCTTTATAAAAATTTATTTTAATTCGAACTGTGAATTCTGTATGACCTGGAGATAATATCAACACTTCTGTATCTTTAGAATACACAGCCGTTTTATTTAAGTATATATATTGTGATAAATCGCTTAATCTCACCAAGTCATTCGCGTCAGTCGGGCTTGGATAATTTTTTAATTTATAAGCATTTTTCATGTTAATATTTTTGTTTATATTATATTTATGTCGTTCAGCCTGTGCCTTTGTGTAATAATTTGATAAATCAATATCCAGTTCTTGAGATACACCAAAGATAGAACCATCTTTACCAACATAAGTCATTTATATTAGATTAAAAATAATATCATAAAATTTTTTATTTTTGTTGAGTTGAAATAACACATATAGACATAATTGACCACAACACTTGGAATTTAATTCTTGGACTTGAAATGTTTGATAAACACCATTCTGTAAGAATTTTATGACTTCAACAGGTGGTGGAAGACCAAAACTATCAAAATAATATTTGTCTTGACTATTAAAAATACAAACCCAATGAGAACCGTTCCCATCATTATCTTCTAAGTTCATAATAATATTCTTTGTATGTTTCGACACATTTGTTAATTCATCTCTCATACAAATAACCACATTATGAATTTTTAATTTCTTACAATATTTGGCAAGTTGTAAATTTGATGTTGTATTCTTTCCAAATTCTTTCAACCACTCATCAATGCTCATTTATTTATTAGAAAGATATAATCCATTACCTCTTTTCGTTAATTTTACACCTGCTTGTGCTATAGAAGAAAGCATATCTCCAACTAACAATCTCGCTTTATCAGGCAGACCTTCAAGTTTTTCAGCAAAATCTACAATTACACCACTTCCACTAATTTGTTTCTCCAACTCTTTGTTATGTCTTTCCAATTCTTTTTGAGCCTGGAGTTGAGCCTTCCTTTCGTTGGCAGTTTTGACCGCTGTTGAAATACCACCCGTCAATGCTCCAACCGCACTTAAACCAGCAAATAAAGGAATTAGAAATGGGAGAAATCCTCCACTCGTCTCTCTTATTGAATATTTTTTCAACATTGGTTTTGTCATTTTAATTTTAAGTGAGCCAGTGTCATTCAAGATTTTAACCTGTTCTCTTGTGAGCAAAACATCAATTCTTACTGCTCCTTTTCTCTGAATTGTATTAACGTTAATCGTACAAGGCTTTTGATTTTGAACACAAGATGATAGTTTATGAAGATTGATTTGATTAACATATACCCCAGTTGGTACTTTGCCACTCATTTATTTAACAAAAAATTATGTGAGACTAATCATCACACCATTATCTGTATTAATCTGCAATTCTGTTTCTTCCAAAAGCAAACAATATGTATCAACTTCTTCACTCTCTCCTCTTTCAATGTATAGGGAAGTATCCACTCGATTAGACTTTATAGTTTCTTTTTGAGCGCTCAGGTCAAACGTATAGATTGTATACAAACTTTTAAATGCTGTCATATCCAAAATAGGTTCTTTATTTCCATTACTTTCACACACCTTTTGGTAAGACTTGTATGCTTCAGCAAAATCATTTTTTTCCCAATTAATTTCCAATCTATCTCGTGGATAAAATGTTCCATCTAGAGAAACGCGAAGTTGTTTCACCTTAGCATTATCACTCAATGCATTATTCTTATCAGTCGCAGTATCACCATCTGGCTTTTTAAAAATCATCCACAGATATCGTGGCTTTCCTTCCAGAACACCCAAATTCCACGTGTAAGTAGTTTGATTGAGTTTAACGTGTTGACATCTTCTTTTGAGGTATGATACACTGAGTGGTTTTTTTGAGTTAAGTCTTCGATTCAACATCTCTTCTGTTTTAAGATTAGGAGTATATTCACTGATATACCAACTCATCTCCTCAATTACAAATTTATTCTGATCACCAAAAGCATTACCAACACCAAAAAGCAATCTATTTTCATTATCATTCCTTTGTAGTTGAAATCTAATTTTAAGACCATACAGAACTTTATCATAATCACAAAATCCAAATATACCTTTAAGAGGAACTGCCACAGTAAAACTATTTTCTGCTTTTGTATCATCATTATACATTCCTTTCCTTTGAATATATCCAGGGTCTGTGTTTGTTCCCGTTGACATATCAGGAATAAAACCTTCGACAGACCCCTTTCCCATTCTATCACTGAATGTATAGAGTGTAAATTTCATCATTTCAGATACAGCAGAGACATAATCAACCGCTTCAACTTCTTGTGTTCCAATATACAATCGCACACTATCAAACATTTTCCAGAAGAAATCATTTACAAGTGTAGCGTTTGTGTTATTCCCAGCCTTAGTGAATTTAAATTTACACAACAAGAAACTTTCGGAGAGATTCAAATAGGTTTGTTGATTATTTATTTCAAAACTTTTTGTACCATTTGTATTCCAGTCTGTTCCAGTTATTGCATTTACCTTGAAGTAATCTTCTTTTTTAGTGGAGTTTGAGATAATAATAGTATCATCCAAATCATAGATACTATCAATACCCTCCATACTTGTATTTATTTAGGAAAAAGATGTTAAAACTTTTGAAACCCTGATCCAAGTATTTGAATTATTTTCTGTCGTTCTTGGGGGGACAACTGAGTTTTACCTTTCTTAATTTCTTTTTATTGCTTGTAATTTATGAGATTCTTTCTGAGCATCTTTTATACTCTTTACAGCACCTGCTACATTTCCCACAGCAGAAGCAGTTGAACCAATTAGGTCTTTATGTTTAAGAATAGTTGAACCAATACCCATGAGAGTATCAATTATCCCATCTCCTCTAAATTGATGTCCAACACCCCTTTGTCTCTTAGGTTTATAGTATCCTCTACCAAGATACATACCTTCACCCTTGTAGTACGGGGAAAGGAACATCCCATCCCCTGTAATTATTTTATATTTTCCCAACTCGTGCTTCCTCACAATAACCATCGTATTTATTTATTGAAAAACTTCACGTAGGTGAATTCTGATGGATATAACTTCTCCATTAAAAGAAATCACACGATTATCTTGGTCGGTTATCCTAAAATTTACTCTGTGTATGGTTTTTCCTGACACAGGTAGATAAACCAAATTTTTAGGCTCCATATTGAATTTATAACCAATTGGGGTTGAGTATGCGCTGAATGAAAATATTGTATTTGTTTTTAATCCATCATTATAAGCACCATCAATCAAATCACAGTGAATTAACACCGAATTTATTCCTGAGGATATTTGAATGACATTATCACTGTAAAACGTCCCATTAGTTTCAATCTTTTTGAGGAGAAACCTAATAACTCTCTAAATGAATTATCAATTGTGAAATCAACCTTGTAGTTATTTTTAACTTTAATCGTTGATTTTGAAGTATGTTTTTGAATGTTTATAACAATATTTTTTGGTTCATCACCCTGTTCTTTCATAAGACGAGCAATTTCGGAAGATATTTGAGAAATCTCGTATGCTCCGGGTGAGACTGTTATCGTTTTGTATCCACTTCCCGGATTATAACTAAACTTGTCATTTTTCTCGGTTATATTAAATAAGGTATTATAAGTCTCCATGGACAATAAAGATGCCTCATATTCTTTTGTTGTGTCAAGTTGTAGTGGGTATGGGAATGAAGATGTGTGGTCGCTTGTTGTGAAATTAAAACTCAGGATTGTGCTTCTCATCTTATTTAATATGAGTTAAAATGTCTTTATATTGAGATTTATTAATTATTTTCATGTTCATCAACTGGTCTAAAATGGCTGATGCTTCATTAAAACAATTGTTATTTCCAGCCTTCTTACTGCCGAACAACAATAACAGTCTATTAACTAATTGCGATGGGTCATTTGGAAGAAAACTAATACCTGAACCAAGGATACTTAAAGCCTGAATAATGTGTTTCTCCTTCTCATTCTTCCTACTTTTACCAGAAAGAATAACCTTATAATTTAGAGTGTTCAGCAAATCAATATATACTCTATCATCATTATTTTCCATATCCAATGGTTTATCAATATACTTTGATTCATCCCTCACAGTTGAACCTTGTCTTCCATCTTTTGTGAGAAGAAACATTAATCTCGGAGTTAGTTTAACAGGGGTTGAGCAGAACTTAAGAACCTTAATTCATCATTAAATATCAATACCTTTTCTTGAACAAGATGAAATATTGCTGGTTGTTCTGTTGGAATGAGTCCTGCTTTGGTTTTTGAATCCGCTGAATATTCATTGTTTTGAACAGCATTCACAATATAATCAGGGGGTTGATTAATCTCTTCCAGTTGTTGAAATAAACCTTCATCATCATATTCTAATTCTCCTAAATGCTCTAATTCTTCCTCCGTCATTTGACTGAAATCTTTTAACATTTGAAGCTTTCTAGGAGTATATTCTACTGTGGGAACTGTGGAAACATCTTTCATTTTTTCTTGGGAAGTTTTTAAAAGTGGTTTAAAAAATTTCTCTTGTTTTTTTTCAAATGCTTCTTCGCCCGTTAGTTTCTGTCTGCGTTTCTTCTTTATGTCTTCCTGTTGTTTTACAACTTTTGAAACCAACTCTTGATGTTCCTTAAATCTTCTTGCTCTTTCTTTTGTATCCATTTATTTATTGTAAAATATCATTTAATGAATTGTAAAGATCAACAGGGAAATTTTCCTTTTCTTCATCATTCAAGTAGATGTGTTCAAATAAATCCTTTTCTTTAAATATTTCATCAAATTCTTTATTAACATTAATGCGAGTTGTAATTTCTTCTTCACTAATCCTTGCATCTCTGCTTTTCATACGTTTGTGTTGAGTTTCTTCATCAACATCAAAACCGAATGATAAAATCTTCACTCCGCTCAGATATTTAATAATTTGTCTCGTTCCTTCTGGATTAGTTTCTAATATCCCAACACCACCAGATTTTAGTTTCTTTAACTCACTCTTACAATGTGAATATTTTGTTGTACCAAGAGAAACCTCCTCAAATATTTGTCCTTCATTCCTCAATCGCATATGTTCCTCCACTGAAATATAGTGATAATCTTCACCTTTTACTTCTCCAGGTCTTATTGCTCTAGTTGTTGTTGATACAATGCGTATCACGGGGTGTTTTTTAAGTAAATTTACAATATTCTCATTTGTACTACACAAGAACCTTGATTTATGAAAGTTTTTTCCAGAAGCAGATTTACCCACAAGATTTATAATAATAGTTGTCATTTATATATGTAATTGTTTATAAAACAAAAAATATATCCCTTAATATCTCATCTTGTTTCACAACAATATATTTATATTTTTCAGTCGTGTGCTTCATATAATCCTCAAATTTCTTTTTACTACATAATGTAGAACAATTATCTCTCCAAAAATTATTGATATCTATTGAATTTAACTTGAATAAAATAAAAGTATTAGCATTGTTTCTGATGGAACGACGAGGAAGTTGAAAGTACGATTGACTAAGATAAATACAATTACAAGAAGAATGTCTCCCTCTTGTGTAGTAGCTGTCCATTACCGTTTGGTTTCTCTCATTAACACAATCATCAAAGATAACGAGGTTCTTTTTGATTTATCCAAATCTTGGGGAGACGGTATATCATCCGTATTATCACTAAGAATACAAGTTATAAGATTTGATTTCTTTTTACATCTCTGTGTATCACAAAATAGTTGAATTATATCTTCAATGTTATAATCATTTAGGTTTTTTTGACGTTTAAATAAACCTATTATATCTTCTTTTTGAAGACCAGCATTAAAACCTTGTGAGAGTAGTTGATACTCTGGTTGAAAACTCGACTTTGTGAAAATTATTAAATTATCATAATCTAAAAAGTTGGGAGTGAGGAGCATTTTTAAAAGTAAGCAGGTTTTTCCACATCCACTTGAACCAACTATGAGACATCTTAATGAATTTGGGAGATTTTTATGGTTGTTAAATTTTATCTTATTTTCCCAAATAGGTAAAAAATCATTCATTTATATATTTGAAAAACAGGTTATTTAATTTATTATTGGCTTTTTTAGAAACTCTATATTTTATCCTAAGTTCAGGTTTAATTTCAAGATAATCCATTATTTTATTTATACAATATCTTGTGTTGATATTTCCCTGAAAATTACATCCATGAATAATATACAACAACAATCCTTTGAACATTTCTCTTATACGTTCAGTTTCTTCCCTTGTAAGGAAAGGTGTGTTATCATCCTCATACTTTACATTCATTTCTCTAATCAATCTTGTAAAGTAATTCATTTTTGGTGTAAATCTAAAATAATTATTTTCCTTTTTATATTTTTTATTATCATTAATTAGAAGATAATCACAGAATATACATTGTTTATAGGCTTTTGACTCTGTGTTTAATCCCTGTCTTTCACACGCAGGACAATTCTCAAATTTGTCATATGGAGAATCAGGAAAGTCTAGCATATTTATAAAGTAAAACTTTACTTAAACTGAAATTCATCTATACTTTCAGTTGTATATTACCATCGATATCGATATACTTTTTTCATTATCAGATTCAACGACAACATTTTTTATATTAAAGGTAATTTTAAAATTATCGTTAACTACTATTGAACGAAATGTCATTTCACCTGATATATTAACATCCTTTATTTCATCAAGATTTACATCTTTAGGGTTGTTGAAAAAAATACAAATTTCTCCTTGCATATTACAGATGGTCTTATCTTTTCTTTCTAAAGCTTCATCCATAAGGTTTTTGTTCTTTGATACTTTTTCTTGTTTCATTGCTTTTTCTAGTTTTGAATATATTACTAGAAGGAGAGGAGAAACTTTTGTTAGAGATACTTTAATTGATGTTCTACCAGGTATACTAAAAGCCCTTCCACTGAAGGAAATTGAAGAACTCATATTATTTACCATAATAGTTTTTATCCAATAGTTGTTATATTTATCTTTGTTCAATTTTACATCCTTGACATATTTCTCAGTATCTTTAACAGATGAAGAGATTGATTGAAACTTGTCTTTTGTGTCTTGAAACATTGTATTTATTAAGTGAAAAAGTTGGAGGATAAAATGTTTTTAAGCACAGATTCACCTATAAATTAAACGAAATTTTCATCAAGAAAATTTTAGTTTAAGCAAAGTTTTATTCTATAAATATGGTGAATACAACGTACTGCGATGTTTGTAATCACGAATATAAACATTATAGAAAACACCTCCGAACCAACAAACACACATTTAATCTATTTCATCAAATATCTCCTCTTGAGTTGGAAAGAAAACATTGTGATATCTGTTCAAAGGATGTTTTGAAGAGTAGTTATAATCAACATCTTCAATCACAAAAACACAAGAAAAATGAGTTTAAAGTAAAGGGAGACTATTATATTAAAAACACTGATGAGGCATTTAAAGGGCATATAAAAATAAGGATTTTTCAATTTGGAGAACCCAGTCCATCATCAATAGCTGAATCAATTGAAATAGTGAAACCCGATGTTGAAAAATTTATTAAAAAGACATTAAAAGAAATAAAAACTTTAAAGTTTTATATGGGAGTGAAAATGAATATGAAAAGACAAGATGAAGAACAAACTCCTTATATGAGAACAGATCTTCATTTTATAACATCATTTCAAGATTTTTTGAATAGTGGGGTTTATGAAGAACTATCAAGACAAGAGGAGGATGTTGATAATACGGTGTTATGAAGTGGAATCAATATTAAAAAATCATCTTTTAGATATACACATTCTAAAAATCAAACCCTCTTAAAGCTTCTTCTTATATTGAATTACCAAAAGAAATAAAACTAAAGAAGGCAGTTGTTAATATTAAGAACAATGATAATAAATGTTTTCTCTGGTCTGTTCTTGCTCACTTACATCCACCAAAATGTAATTCAGAAAGAGTAAAACAATATATGAAATATGAGAATACCTTGGACATTAAAGATTTTAAATTCCCAATGCCATTAACAGATATTCCTAAATTTGAGAAAAAGAATAATCTTTCTATTAATGTATATGGATTAACGGATACAAACAAAATTCAAATATTAAAAATTTCAAACAACTATAAAAATGAAGAAACACACATTGACCTTTTATATTTTAGTGTTGGAAAGAATTCACATTACACATACATCAATAATTTATCAAGATTAATCTCTTCTCAGGTATTCAGAACAGCAAACAAAATATATCCTTGTAAGCGATGTCTTAATTCATTTCATACAAAAGAACGATTAGAACAACATTCAAAATATTGTAGTAATCATAAATCAGCTGTAATTACAATGCCTAAACCTGGTGAAAAGATTTATTTTGAAGATTATAATAAATCTATCATGCACCCATTTGTGATATACGCTGATTTTGAATGTATCCTTAAAAAGATAAATACTGCTTCTCCTAATCCAAAAGAACCATATACAAATAAATATCAAAAACATATTCCTTGTGGTTTTTGTTATTATATCAAATCATCTGTTGGAGAAAAGTATAACAAACTTGAACATTATCGTGGAAAAAATGCTTCACAAGAGTTTGTAAAACGATTAGAAAAGGATTGTATAAGACTCACTAAATTAATGAAAGAAACAAATGAACCGATGAAATTAACCAAAGAAGAAAAATTAGAATTTAGAATGAACAATATCTGTCATATTTGTGAGGGGAAAATTAAGGAGTCTAAAGTTAGAGACCATTGTCATCTTACTGGTAAATATAGAGGTCCCGCTCATTCCTGTTGTAATCTTAATTATAAATTACCTTCTTTTATTCCAGTCTTTCTTCACAACAGCGCCAACTATGATACACATCTATTTATAAATGAACTTTCAAAAACACCAGGGAATATTTCTGCTATAACAAACACAAGTCAAAAGTATATTTCATTTTCAAAAATGATATTCACAAAACCTTTAACTCGTATTAGGTTTTTAGATTCTTACAAGTTTATGGGAACACCACTAGCCTACCTCGCATCAAATCTAAGCTCCACAGACTCTTTTCCAAATCTTAATTCATTCTTTCCAAAAGAGGAAATTCTCACTAAAGAGGAAATTCAGATTAAAGATGAAATTCTGATTAAAGAAGGAATTCTTACGAGAGAGGAAATTCAAACAAGGAATGAAATTCAAAGTAAAGAGAAAATTCTTACAAGTAAGGGAATTTATCCTTATGATTATATGGATTCATTTATGAGATTTAAAGAAACACAACTTCCTTCAAAAGAAAGTTTCTATAATAACCTTTATGAAGAAGAGATAAGTGATAAGGAATATAAACACGCACAAGAAATATGGAAAATATTTAAGATAAAGAACCTTGGAGAATATCACGATTTATATCTAAAAACAGATGTTTTATTGTTAGCTGATGTGTTTGAAGCTTTTAGATCACTCTGTCATAATAAAAATTGTTATGGATTAGATCCTGCCCACTATTTCACAGCTCCTGGTTTAGCTTGGAGTGCAATGTTGAAAATGACAAAACAAGATATAGATTTAATCAGTGATGTGGATATGCTTTTGATGATTGAGAAGTCCAAGAGAGGTGGAATATCACAAGTATGTTCAAAAAGATATGCTAAAGCAAATAATAAATATCTCCCAAATTATGATAGTGAAAAAGATAGTAATTATTTGATGTATTTTGATGCTAATAATTTGTATGGATGGGCAATGTCTCAATCTCTACCTTATGGTAAATTAGAGTGGGTGGAAGAAAAGAATTATGAAAAGGCTTTGATGAATATTGTTATTTCTTCTCAAGAGGAATTGAATGACGAAGAAGAAGGTTATTATTTTGAAGTTGATTTGAGGTACCCGAGTGATCTTCATAATAAGCATAAAGATCTTCCTTTTGCATGTGAGAAAGAAACTCCAAAGAAAGAATGGTTAAGTGATTATCATAAAAGTTTTAATATTAAAGGTAAATCAACAGAAAAGTTATTAACAACATTCTATGATAAAGAGGGATATGTTTTGCATCAGAGAAGCTTAAAACAGTTTTTGAGAGAAGGATTGAGAGTAGCTAAAATTCATAGAGTTTTAAAATTTAAACAAAGTCCTTGGGTGAAAAAGTATATTCAATTCAATACAGATATGAGAGCAAATACAAAAGTAAAATTTGAAGGGGACTTTTATAAATTAATGAATAATGCTGTATTTGGAAAGACTATGGAAAATGTTAGAAACAGGCAAAACATTAGATTCGCAACATCTTGGAAAGAAGCTTCGAGATTGATAAATAAACCAAGTTTTGAGAGAGAAGAGGTTTTTTCAGAGAACTTTTCTGCAATTCATATGAAAAAGGAAAGTATTGTAATGGATAAACCAATTTATATTGGAACAGCAGTTCTTGATTTATCAAAGATATTGATGTATGATTATTTGTATAATGACTTAAAGAAAGAGTATGGTGAAAATGTTTCATTGTTGTATATGGATACTGATAGTTTTATCCTAGATATAAAAACTGATGATGTTTATGAAGATATGAAGAAAAATATTGGAGTATATGATACAAGTAATTTCAGCAAGAAGAGTGAGTTATTTTCCAAAAAGAATGAAAAGGTTATTGGTAAGTTTAAGGATGAGTTGGGTGGAAAAGTAATGAGTGAGTTTATTGGATTGAGAGCAAAGGCATATGCTTATAAGTATGGTGAACAGATTGATAAGAGGTTAAAGGGAATAAAGAAATATGTAATAAAGAAATCAATAACTTTTAGAAATTATTATAATTGTTTGATGAATAAGAAAGAAGAATATAGGAAAATGAATACAATAAGAAGTTATAAACATAACATATATAGTGAAGAAGTAAATAAAAAGGCATTAGGAGCCTTTGATGATAAGAGATTTATTTTAGATAATGGAATAGATTGTGTTCCATATGGATATTGTATGATAGAGTGTATAAAATAGATTATGTTTTAACGATGGGAAGATGGGTTAGGGTTTTTAAGGGCTACCGCCGCGTTTTTTCACAATATATAAATGGTTAAACCAAGTATTAATCAAACTAAAGAGTGGAGAAAATCTCAGTCTTGGTATATAAATGGAAAACATAATGAATGTGAAAAATATCAAATAAGTCTTATTGAAAAAATAACTAAAACAAAGGTAAATAAAACAAATAAGCGAATTAATTTAAAAACTAGTAAGTTAGAGGATGTAAAGAAAAAAATGAATATCCTTGAATGGACTGAAAACTTTGATGGTTATCAATTGAACAATGAAAAAACAATTTACTATAATCTCAAAATGATATGTGGCTCAGGAGGTGGTCAGATGAGAGCATTAAGAGAAGTTTATCATTTCGTAATGGCACAAAAGGGGTATCTTAAAAAATATAAAGATTCAAATGTTTTGTTTGTCAATATTTTAGATGGGGATTATTGTGCAAAGAAAATTAAACTATTGAAGGAATTTGAGAATGAACAAATCTTTATAGGTTCAATGAGTGAGCTGTTCAACCCCCAGGTGTTCAATTCAATGAGGTTCAACCTCCAAGTTAAAAGGGGAGACAAATAAATATACCTTGGGATAAAAAGGGGATTTATTTTTAGGGAAAAAAAATATAAATCGCTGAAAATCCCCCATTCATTTACATGGGGAAAAGTGAGCCAGAATCAGTATTCTTACCCTACTCCCGTTCTTTTTCAGGCCCGAAATGGCCCGATGCTTTTCCTGGCTGCAAGGAAGCAACTCACCCCAGCACGGCAGGCCATCTCACAGTCCCTTTGAACTGGCCTTTATCAATGATTGCTTTCTGGCCTGTTCACTCACAGTCCCCGGTGATGCGGCTGCCTGCATGGCAGTCCCTGCAAATAATTCCACAAGCAAGTGGTCCTGGGGCACATGGCAAGGAGCAGTAATGGTGTGGCAATGGCAAAGCAAAGTAAAGGTGTGGTGGTGTGAAGGCAAAGTAAAGGTGTGGTGGAGTCAAGGCAAAGTAAAGGTGTGGTGGAGTCAAGGCAAAGTAAAGGTGTGGTGGAGTCAAGGCAAAGTAAAGGTGTGGTGGAGTCAAGGCAAAGTAAAGGTGTGGTGGAGTCAAGGCAAATTAAAGGTGTGGTGGAGTCAAGGCAAAGTAAAGGCTTGGTGGAGTCAAGGCAAAGTAAAGGTGTGGTGGAGTCTAGGCAAAGTAAAGGTGTGGTGGAGTCAAGGCAAAGTAAAGGTGTGGTGGAGTCAAGGAGAAGTAAAGTTGTGGTGGAGTCAAGGCAAATAAACGTGTGGTGGAGTCAAGGCAAAGGTAAGGTGAAGGAGGTTGGCAGGTAATGCTGGCCGGCTTCATGATTGTGTCGTTCGTCGTGGGGGGCAGATAAGGCAGCCAGCTTCGGTCCTCACGTAAACCTTTCGACCCTGCTCATCCCTCGAACTGTACTGTGATGTATCGGAGAGTCAAAAGAGGGGGCGTGGTGGAAACCAGACGGAAACGTGCACACTGGACGCCGATGGGTACAATAAAGACGTGTTGACTGTTCCTGGAGAGACTGTCGTTCTGGCCTCGTTCCTGGCTTCAAATGTAACATTTCCCCTTATCCCCTTTAATCCCTGAACCTAACTCGAACCCCCCCCAAGCCCTGCTCTATAATTTATCCCTCCCAGGTACTTTAATACCTCTATCTCAACGAACCTATCTCCCGAGAGGACATCGACACACTTGAACTGTCAAACTCACGAGGTGGCGTGGCACCACAAGGCTCGCCGGCGGAGTAGCCCGTTGACGCGGGGGTGGGGGGGGGTGCATATCCCCGACTAAAAACTTGGGACACAATGGGTCCACTCACAATCCAAGTACCCTACCCCGTTCCCAGCGGCCGTCATCACACACAATGGTACCAAGGGGGAGCATCTCTATCCGAATGTGACGTCAAAAAAATTCCATTTTTCCTTTCACCATGACACCCCCCCCTGTACAGTGGTTCCATTAAAGCAATTTTCCCGTCGTCCCACACTTTAGTACGTCATCGATTTAGGGCCTGGCCCTCGAATGTTTTTCTGTGCCATCGCACAATATCATGGCTGGACAGTGTGGCTCCACTTGCAGGACTCCCGACCTGCTGAACTCATACATGGCACCCCTGGGTCACTGGGGCCGCCAACCGAGCTTACTGCTCCTCGCTAAACTATGGGGGAGGACCTTCCTGGCTCCCTCCCCCCCCCCAACGCTCAGCATGGCGTCTGGCACTCTGGGCCCCTTCCTCTGAGTACCCGTGCCCATTACACGCACTGACTGCGTGGTCCCTTGGACCGACCTCCGGCCTCACTCGGCCGGCTCGCTCCCAGCACCCGGAGTACCCTCTACATTCTACAACGATAAACTGCCATCAACGAACCACACTCCGAGCCCTTCAAGAACACCATTTCACACCTTTGTAATAATATAAACTTTCTACCTGCAGCACAAACGGCACAACGACCTCCCATTCCAAACATCTGATCCCCCTCTACTCGAACACCAACGCAGACGAGGGTTCGAGTCCATGAGGGGTGGACAATGCTTCACATACACACACCTTGTACCACTCGCTCACAAAACAACAAAGTGCTCCATACTTCATTCACTCCTACATCGCTCTCACAACCAACGTTCCTCCATTCATTCCTCAACGGTCAGCACCACGAGGAAGAAGGAGGAAGGCGCGAACTGAGCGTCATTCCAATTTAACAAAATAATCTCCCTTGCCATGAATATTTCTGGGGTCCTGTGGATTTGCCTTTTCAAGGTTTGATATGAATTGGACAAGTGGTTCCCAAGTTATGACCATTTATTTATCAAACCAATGACAGTACACGGTCTTATGACGTCACGATTGACGTCACAATTCTTATTCTTTTTTTCTTTTCTTTTTGCACCGACGGGCACGCAGGTACGGCCACGCACGTCCGGGCACGCAGGTACGGCCACGCACTAGTACTTTAAATACAAGTGGTAATTAAATAAGTTTGTATAAGGCAACGGATCATTACCATTGAATATCTGTTTGTTTTCTCTGAAATGTCCACCTTGGAAAGAAAGATTATTGAAGACTTGGGTAAAACTGCCTAAAGTACGGAACATGAGGATAATGAGGGAGCAGCCACACAAAGTCCATTAACCGAATCAACGGAAGTGATATCAACCTACAAAACACGCAGAATGAAGCACAAGGTAATAAATAAACTTTAACTTGATGAACAATATGTGGGTTTTCAATGATTTTGAGATTCCCAAAAAGCATGTTTACTCTGGTTTGGAATTCATGTTCAACACAGAGCCACGATTCTCATTTTTATGGAACTTCCCTGAAAAAGGTTCCCAATATTTAGTACATCGCTATATTTTCAATGTTAACATTTCATTTCATGCTCGGGACATCTCAAGGCTTCAGAAAAATACAATCTTGTTCAGGGTGTGTTCAGTTATCAAGTTTCTTGTGGAGTGCTCACCAAGTGGCGCAAGCGCTCCGTTGGAAACGGTTGCTAAGGAACGGCGAGCTTGCTTCTTGGTAACGGAAACGTCACAGAAGACGGGGATCGGCACTCATTTGCTCCGCACCTGTGAACCCGTACAGTCCACAAGAACCTCGGTAACTTTCTAATACATGACATACCTTATTCCTTAACATTAAGTTACAACATAATCCTTCAAGTGGTACTCCAGTGGGTCGGATACGTGCTGACAAGATGGCCGACAGGTTTGCACACTCGTTTCCAAGCTATCTCACCTGGGTTTGAATCCTGACCCAGTAGACTGTGGAGCAAGTGATGAAGTCTGTTAATTTTGTCACCTCCCCTCCAGTAACTGTTATACTTCATTTGTGCTGGAAATTGTTTAAAAATATATTGGTTCACAAGAGTGGGGGAAGTGAGTAATCGAAGGGGGGAGTTGGCCTTGGATTCCATAGGCAGACATTTTGGAGAGCAGGACAGGATGCCAGACTGTCTCAAAAGCTCGAGATATTTTCAGAGAGATGGCTCTGATCTCATGTCTGACATTGAGGGAGTCCACCATTGTTGGGAGAGTGGAAGCAGCATGTCCAAGGTGGAGTGATCAGATCTGAATCCGAATTGATCTGAGATGACGATTTAGGTGAAAAGGAATGATTTTATGTCAACTCTGATGATGGATGACATGACCTGACTGATGATTGGAAGTACCATTGAAGAACATTGGTCTCTCCTGCAATGAGTCGAAGTCTTTGGGTCTCTCACTCAAAGTCTCTCACTCTCTCACTGCAGGCAGGTCGGTCGTCTTTCTGTCTTCCACCGTCTCCTCTCCGGCCTCGCCACCCCCCCACCCGCTCTATCTGTTATCTCTCCCGGCCATATTTCCGCAGGCCACTGAAGGTCCGCCAGCAACCCCTCTTCTGGTTAAACGACCACAATCAAGAATCATTGCTCACCTTCACTCTTTCATTCCTCTTTCTTCCCACCTTTGGAAAAAACACCCACACACTCTTCACTCCCACTCTTCCCTCCCATATCTTCAAAATAGCTGTTCACCACCATCTCTTATCTTCCCCATTGAAAACCATGATCTTTTCGACCCCCGTTAATGCCCCCCAAACCCACCTCCTTCACATTCCCTGCTTTCCTTCCTGAAAGTCCCTGTCGTGTCCATCTTGTTTACCCCGTGTACCCGACCCCATCCCTCTCCCTTCCACAGATCTCCTCATATGTCTGTTCCACACTGTTTTGTGCTTCCCTCTCCTGCTCCCCTTGTTATACGTTCTGTGTGTTCGCTCTTCTACGAGCCTTGGCATTGTGTGTGTGTATAGATATATATGTAGAGTCCGTCTTCGCATCATTTTATGCCTCTGCAGACAAAGTCACCGGAGGCATTACGTATTTGGATTGTCTGTCCATCTGCACATCTGAACGTACATCCGTACGTTTGTCCGTCCAGACTAATTTTCTGTTTACTCTGCAACTGCTTATCCGATTGACACGAAATTTTCACCATAAGTGACGACTCATGTAGAGTGTTTTAACAATAATTATGACATCATAGGTCACGTGGTGTGACAGCCATGATAGAAAAAGGCAAAATTTGGACAACAATATATCCAAAACAACTTCATGGAAAAAAAAAAATCGAAACTTGGCACATATGAAGTACTCCACGTGGGAAATGTGAGATTTTTTGGTGATGTCATAGGTGGCTTTGTTATGACGTCATAATTGTATACAACAAATGCTTTATCCGATCATCACGAAATTTTTTGAGGATCTTCTCGGGCTAAATTATGTGGGGAAAAATTGAGGATGTCATCAGTCACTTGGTTTGGCAGCCATTTTGTTTTTTAACATAACCTTCAAAAATGTTCTTCTCTGAAACAGCTGAACAGATGAAAGTGAAACTTTACAGGAATGATCTTTGTTGCATGACCGACTTTGATGAATGATCCGACGTTGCCTTTTGTTGGGTTTACCTTCCAGGAGGAGAACGCACGTTGTTTTAAAGCAGCAGCCTCACCACAAGATTCAGAGAACCAAGAGCGGAAAGACAGGTAAGCAAATTGAGGACGAGATGGGATGAATCTGTGCACAAGAGAAGGCAGTTTCCTGTGGAGGAATTCTCAGGCTGAATTAATATCAGTGGTGGTGGATATAGGAGACAGTTCTGAAGTGTTAAATAAAAAATAATGATTACGTGAAGCATGAATATAGAAGCAGGTCACACTTTATGATCCACGCATACGTGGGGTCGACAAACAGTGTGACAGTGAATGTTGGGGTCCGACAGTGTATAAAGTTGTATTTTTGCCTTTCTGTTCATCAATGGAATCGGCCCCACCGGTAGACACCCCATCACATTTCATACTGATGCAATCCTCTTGGCAAATGGAGACGGAAGAAAACATTTTCGAACCTCCAGGGTAGGGGGTTAAATTTATAATCACGATGAAATAAGTGGTGGAATCGGTTGAATTTCGATACATTCACAGTCACACTGGAACTGTTTTTTTGTTGTTTGTACAAAGACAAGTTCGAATCAAGATGTGACGACTGTCGGTATATTTATGTCATGGAAAGCACTTGCTGGTCTGTCAGGACAGGTTCCCCTGGCCCACTGGTTGTCGGTTGATATCACCAAATGTAATCTGTCCCGTTTATTTCTGCTTTCCTTTATCATGTTGATCATGATCACAAGTGAGCTCGAGACCCCAATTCTCTCCATGTAAATGTGTATCGTCCAGCACCACACGTTGGATATAGCACCACCCGTCCACCACCACCACTCTGCTAGTAATATATAAAATGTAAACTTGTGCTGGTGATCATCCTGGTGTACATGTTGTCTGACTCCAGCCTTTCTACTGATGATTCAGAAGGAATTTTGTTCAGGTTTTTGTTTTATGCATATTGTTACCATCCACAGTAAAGTGATTCCTTTCAGTGAGAAATGTTTTAACATATTTAGAGAGAACACCATCTTGTGGAAAGACATAAAGGTAGGTGTGAAATAGAATGTAAAATCACCGCTAATTGCGGTCAACTTGGTGTTCAACAAAGAGAAGAATGCAGCTCGTGAGCTCGGTGAACATCTGCCGACGGAGTTGGAAGGTAAATCTTCGGTAAACCTACTCACTTTCAAGTAGATGAATGCAACTGTGAACTGTGCACTCTCGTTGAGAACATCCATGAATTAATTGCTATATTGGGGGTTCAACTGATGACATTTTGGGGGAATTGTTTGTCATGTTTAAATTTATAATCATATTGACAAAAGGTCAGGTGTCAGGTCAGGTTATATCTGTGACCTGCTACAGGTACCATGTAAACCTGTACTAACCTGTTCCATGGTCGGGTTGGCGGCGACTAAACCGTCTCCCCCACCAGGTTTTCTGGTGAGGAGGGTGTTTGGATATGGACACCCAGCAGGATTAAAAACAAAACCTGTCAAAGGGTGGAGGAGCTCCTTGTGAGCCAACGGCCATCCATATCTATTGCCCAACTGTGTCTGCGGACGTCCTCCTGCAATTGGGTTACTTGTTTGTGAGGAGGTTGGTGGCAGGATTTGCACTCCGGCCACCTTAAACCGCTTCATTCCTAAAACACAAAAACGCAAAAAAATCTGAAAACCCACTCCGTGGGAGTACCTCCTGTGCAGCTTCCCTTCGCAGGGCAGCTCACCGGATGACGGGATTTGGGCAAAGCCTTCAGGACCCCCAATCTTTGATGATAGGAGGGAAACCACGGGGTAACATCCCTGGGTCAGATTGCGGGAGAGTGTGTCGGAGTGGTGCTAAGGTGTAGTCCACCAGACGGCGGTCTCCTTGGGTTAACCTGAGGCGGTCCCTTCGGGTGGGTGCCTGGAATGTCCTTTCCCTAAGAGAGGATGATCACCTGTCTCTCCACGTCCGGAGAGTGTTATCATCTGAGCTCAAGCATTTGGAGCTCAAGCATTTGGACATCGGGATTGCAGCTCTCTCTGAGGTTCGGAGACTGGATTGCGGCGAGATAATGGTGGGTGGTTACACATACTATTGGTCTGGTCGCTCTGATGGTTACTATACCCAAGGAGTTGCTGGAGCTGTGTCCAATAAGCTGACCCCAATGATAATTGAGGTAACACCGGTCAACGAGCGTATTATGAGATTAAGGATTCGTCACTCCTTAGGTGTCATTTTCCTGGACTCTGTTTATGCTCCGACTGAGGCGAGTGATCTCAACGTGAAGGATGCATTCTACGCCACGCTCGAATCTGTGGTTGATCAGTGCCCCAGACGAGATACACTTCTCGTCTTGGGGGATTTCAATGCATCGAATGGAACTGATAGGGATGGTTATGCGACATGTGTTGGTCCCCATGGGTCAGGAACTATGAAGCAGAATAGCACTACGTTCCTTGACTTTGCAAGAAGTCATGGACTTAGCGTGGCTGGTTCATGGTTTCAGCGCCCACATGCTCATCGCTGGACTTGGTATTCCAACGCTGGCGGTGTGGCAAAGGAGATTGACCATGTCCTCATTGATGGTCGTTGGAGGATGATCCAGAACTGCAGGGTCTACCGGAGTGCTCAGTTCCTCAATACTGACCACAGGCTTGTTGTAGCAACTCTAAAGCTGCACCTTAAATCCTGGAGAATGGTACCATCCCAGCCTAGGCTGGATGTTGGCAAGCTCAGGGAAGAGAGAGTAGCTGAGGAGTTTGCGAACAGGCTGAGTGGACACTTGGGGGGTCTGGGTGCTTTGAGGGGTCCTGAAGAGTTGTGGAGTCCCTTCAAGACCACCATCCTTGATGTTGCCGGTGGATGTCTTGGAACTCACCGCAGGGCAAAGAAGAATTTTGTCTCTCAAGGGACACTGGATACCATTGACCAGAGTCGCGGGGCCAGGCTGAATGGCAGAGCTGAGCTGTTCAGGGAGCTGAGGCGTAAAACTGTACATGCACTGAGGGTGGACAAGGAGGCCTATGTGCGAGGAATCTGTGAGGAGGTAGAGCATCACCTGTGGACAGGTGATTCTCATCCCGCTTACAGGGGAAATCGCGCATTGCGTTCATCCAAGCCCATCCCTCGGAGCACTGCAGTTAGCGCAGAGAATGGTAGGCTCTTGACAGAGGAGTCTGAAGTGAAGGCCCGCTGGGCCGGTTACTTTGAGTGGTTGTACCAGGCTGATCCCCCAGCTGTCGAGTTGGACGTCAAGGGTGTTACAATCCCTGTTGCTGACCCTCGAATCAACTGTGGTCCACCTTCGCTTGTGGAAACACGGGCTGCGGTGAACCAGTTGAAACGGGGCAAAGCTCCAGGGATCTGTGGCATCCATGCTGAACTTCTCAAGGCTGGTGGAAATGCTGCACTCTTGTCGTTGCATGCAGTTTTGTGCTCTGCCTGGAACACAGGCATCATCCCAACTGATTGGAAGAGGTGCCTTGTTGTTCCTCTCTGGAAAGGGAAGGGTGATCGCCAAGACTGCAACAACTACCGAGGGGTGACGCTGCTCTCAGTGCCGGGCAAAGTGTTTGCTCGGATAATTCTTGATCAGGTTCGCCACCATCTGCTTGAGCACTGGCGTCCAGAGCAGTCAGGCTTTACACCAAAGAGGTCAACGATTGACCGTATCCTTGCTCTTCGTGTCCTCACCAAACGCAGACGAGAGTTTTGGCAGGGGCTACTTGCAGCCTATGTTGATCTCTGTAAAGCGTTCGATTCAGTGAATCGGGATGTCCTCTGGAGGATTCTTGGTCTTCGTGGGGTGCCACCAAAACTGATTGATCTGATGTCTGAACTCTACTCTGGTACTGAGAGTGCTGTGAAGTGTGGTGGTACCATCTCTGACTTATTTCCAGTTGTTACTGGAGTTCGTCAGGGGTGTGTACTGGCCCCCACACTTTTCAGCACTTGTATGGACTGGATTTTAGGGAGGATGTCGGAGAGATCAAGCTGCGGTGCATCGTTTGGGAATGTCAAGATCTTGGACCTTGATTTTGCAGATGATGCAATCATCTTTGCGGAGACTTTAGATATCCTTTTGTGGGCCCTCGAGGTGCTGAATGAGGAGTCGGAGCCGCTGGGATTACGGGTTTCTTGGGTCAAAACTAAGATCCAGGCTTTCGGTGACATCTTGGATGCTGCTGTCCTGTCTGTGTCTGTTTGTGGTGAGGATGTTGAGGTCGTGGAGAGATTCACTTACCTTGGCAGTGATATTCATGTCTCTGCTGGCTGTGAGTCAGAGGTCAAAAGACGTCTGGGTCGGGCCTGGGGAGTCATGGATTCACTGGATCATGGGGTGTGGCGCTGCCAGTACCTGTGCGGGAGGATGAAAGTCCGAGTCTTCAGGTCCTTGGTACTTCCAGTCTTACTCTATGGATGCGAGACTTGGACTCTGACCAGGGATCTGAGACGGAGACTTAATTCCTTTGGTACCAGGTCTCTTCGGAGACTCCTTGGCTATCGCTGGTCGGTTTTTGTGTCCAACGAGCGGTTGCTGAGAGAGACTCGGATGAGATTTGTTACCTGCATAGTCCGTGAGCGTCAGTTGCGGCTGTATGGACATGTGGCTCGTTTTCCTGATGCTGATCCTGCTCACCAGATTCTCTCAGCGAGGGAGTCTCTTGAGTGGAGGAGGCCAGTGGGCCGACCACGTGCCTCGTGGTTGCAGCAGGTTGACCATCATCTCAAGGAGATGGGGATGGTCCTGGCATCTGCCTGGGGGATGGCCAGACGGAGGCCCCTGGAGTACCGGCGGAAAGTGGGCGCAGCGACGCACTGTTCTGGCACATGCTCCCATATCTTACCTGATGACATAAGTGGTGGAATCGGTTGAATTTTGACACATTCACAGTCACATTGGAACTGTTTTTTGTTATTGGTACAAAGACAAGTTTGAATCAAGATGTGACGACTGTCGGTATATTTATGTCATGCAAAGCACTTGCTGGTCTGTCAGGACAGGTTCCCCTGTCACGCTGGTTCTAGATTTCAATCATCAAATATTCTCTGCCCTGTTTATTTCTGCTTTCCTTTGTCGTGTTGATCGTGATCACATGTGAGTTCCACATATTTTAAGACCATGATACCAAGGTAAACAATCGAATTCAGGCATATTTAGGGATGGTTGTATGCATCGGCTGTATTACTGCCAGAACTGATCGGTCACCTCCTCCACTCCTTGATCATTTGATCATTTGACGCCAATACTTCAACATTTGACGTCAATGAAACAGAATATATAAATATATTACAGCAGGAACAGCTTGTGTCGGTTTTCAATGAGGACGCGAGCCTTCAAATTGACAATGGACATGTTGTTGTTACACTAAAAATGATCTTGTGAGTACATCACGTCATGATGTGAGCAACGGGGACAAAGTTCATTTTATGAGTGAACTCTGACATTGGGTAATCAATTAGGACAAACATGCACAGACCGTCATGCTTTAAATTTACATGAGGTTTCTTGGCTGTGTTTATCGTACGAGGTTGTTACCTTTAATCAGAATTGTTTGTCTGTCTGTCTGTCTGTCTGTCTGTCTGTCTGTCTGTCTGTCTGTCTGTCTATCTGTCAGTTTGTTATTTGCGAAATCGAAGATTTTTCAAGCATATTGGTCAGTCAATTTTGTTATTCTGTCCGTCAATTGCCTACAGGTCACAATTTAACACCGATCTTCACAAAACTTCACCACCTGGGAGAATAGTTTGTCAAAGGGAAGAAGTCTGTTGTTTTTGAGGTCAAAAGGTCAACATAGGCCAAAGGTCAACAACTGAGGTGGGATTTCTGAAATCCTCAATTTTCATCTGATTGACTTGAAATTTGAAGAGAAGTTACAGAACAAGTCATTGATTTCAACGAGCCAATTATTTTTTGAGATCGACATGGACCAAAAGGACATTGGCCCAAGGTCAACAACGAAGGTGGTATTTCTAAAATCCTCAATTTTCATCTGATTGACTTGAAATTTGAAGAGGATTTATATTTCAGGTCACTGAATTCAAGCATCAATTATTTTTGAGGTCAACATGGACCAAAAGGTCAACATAGGCCGAATTTCTAAAATTGTAAATTTTCATCTGATTCACTTGAAATTTGAAGAGGAGCTGCAGATATGCTCATTGAATTCAACCAACATTTATTTTCGATGTCAAATTTGTTTTATGGATTTTGCAAGTACCGTGCCCTGCACGACGTCGTCTTCTTGTTTGTCTGTCTGTTTGTTTGTTTGTGTGCAGGATATCTCAAAAAGTTGTGCACGGATCTGAATGAAATATTGTGGAAAGGTTGGGTGTCTGACAAGGACGAACTGATTCGATTTTGGTGAAGATCCGGATTCGGATGCGACTACGAAAATTTTTCAAGTGATTCTTCACCATTGAGAGATCGGACCAAGAATGATATGAAGCACGATATCTCAGAAAGTTGTTTACGGAATTGGAGGAAACTTGTTGGACATGTTTGATGTGTGACAAGGAAGAATTGCTTCAATATTGGTGAAGATCAGAATCGGGATCCAGAACTGATGATTAAACTGATTCTTCACCATTTATAGAGCGGGCCAAATTAATACAAATCACGATATCTCATAAAAGTTGTGGATGGATTCGGATGAAACTTGGTGGACAGGTTGGGTGTGTGGCAAGGTCGAGTTGATTCAATGATTGTGAAGATCCGAATCCGGATCTGGATACGAGAATTATTTTATTTTTAAAGTGATTCTTCACAATTGAGAGATTGGACCCAAAACGAAAAAGAACTGTGTATCATGATATTTCAAAAATGTAATGGGCCCAATATGTTCTCGTGGATCAGGCATTGCGTGGCAGAGGTTCACGCTGTCCTGAGGGAAATTCCAGATTGAATCTCTTGTCAGTGAAAAATATATACACATGCTGCAAGGCAGCAAGTTCAAAGTCTGTGTTTTGGAAATGTTTCCACACAGCAATGAAGACGAGAACAAATGCTTATTTTCATGAACGGAACATTGGAACACACAGAACATTGCCTGTAAAAACATTTTCCGGTTGCTCAGTCTCTTGAGGCCAAACACAGAAGCTTTGATTCTTGACCTCATAAGATTCAAGGAAGATAAAAATTCTTTGATGAATTTGTTTTTCATTGAAATGGAGATGGAAGTCACTCTGTATGTGTCCAACACTTTGACGGGTGGGGAGGGGGCTCGTCAATCTATTCCTTTCATGGGCTTCGTTATATTTTCATGATCCATTGCCTTCAAGGGGACTTTCCGATTGCTCGGGCTCTGGATTCCACACGTGGAAGCAACCATTCTTGACCTTGTAATGTTCAATGTTGGTAAAAAAAAAAGACTTTCCTCATTTCATTTATTGGTGAAATGGAGATGGAACTCACTGCGGACGTGTCCATCACTTTGACGGGCGGGGAGGGGGCTCGTCAATCTATTCCTTTCATGGGCTTCGTTATATTTTCATGATCCATTGCCTTCAAGGGGACTTTCCGATTGCTCGGGCTCTGGATTCCACACATGGAAGCAACCATTCTTGACTGTATGATGTTTAAGGTTGGTAAAAAATACTTCACTCATTTCCTTTGTTGGTGAAATGGAGATGGAACTCACAGCGGATGCGTCCATCACGTTGATGGGCGGGGAAGGGGCTCGTCAATCTATTCCTTTCATGGTCTTGGTGATATTTTCTCGATCCATTGCCTTCAGGGGTACTTTCCGTTTGCTCGGACTCTGGATTCCACATGTGGAAGCAACCATTCTTGACCTTGTAATGTTCAATGTTGGTAAAAAAAAAATACTTTCCTCATTTCCTTTGTTGGTGAAATGGAGATGGAACTCACTGCGGACGTGTCCATCACTTTGACGGGGGGGGGGGGGGGGGAGGGGGCTCGTCATTCTATTCCTATCATGGGTCTTGTTATATTTTCATGATCCATTGCCTTCAAGGGTACTTTCCGATTGCCTCGTATCTGGATTCCACACGTGGATGCAACCATTCTTGACTGTATGATGTTTAAGTTTGGTAAAAAAAAAAACTTCACTCATTTCCTTTGTTGGTGAAATGGAGATGGAACTCACTGCGGAAGTGTCCATCACTTTGACGGGCGGGGAGGGGGCTCGTCAATCTCGTCCTTTCATGGGCTTCGTTATATTTTCATGATCCATTGCCTTAAAAGGTGCTTTCCGATTGCTCGGGCTCTGGATTCCACACGTGGAAGCAACCATTCTTGACCTCAAGAGGTTCAAGGAAGGTAAATATACTTCATTCATTTCCTTTTTTGGTGAAATGAAGATGGAAAGGTCACTTTCGATGTGTCCATCACTTTGACGGGCGGGGAGGGGGCTCGTCAATCTATTCCTTTCATGGTCTTGGTTGTATTTTCATGATCCATTGCCTTCAAGGGTACTTTCCAATTGCTCGGGCTCTGGATTCCACACGTGGAAGCAACCATTCTTGACCTCAAGAGGTTCAAGGAAGGTAAATATACTTCATTCATTTCATTTGTTGGTGAAATGGAGATGGAAAGGTCACTTTCGATGTGTCCATCACTTTGACAGGTGGTCAGGGGGCTCGTCACTCTATTCCTTTCATGGTCTTGGTTATAATTTCATGATCCATTGCCTTCAAGGGTACTTTCCGATTGATCGGGCTCTGGATTCCACACGTGGAAGCAACCGTTCTTGACCTGAAGAGGTTCAAGGAAGGTAAATATACTTCATTTATTTCCTTTGTTGGTGAAATGGAGATGGAGAGGTCACTTTCGATGTGTCCATCACTTTGACGGGCGGGGAGGGGGCTCGTCAATCTATTCCTTTCAGGGGCTTCGTTATATTTTCATGATCCATTGCCTTCAAGGGTACTTTGCGATTGCTTGGACTCTGGATTCCACACGTGGAAGCAACCATTCTTGACCATAAGAAGTTCAAGGAAGGTAAATATACTTCATTCCTTTCCTTTGTTGGTGAAATGGAGATGGAACTCACAGCGGATGCGTCCATCACGTTGACGGGCGGGGAAGGGGCTTGTTAATCTATTCCTTTCATGGTCTTGGTGATATTTTCTCGATCCATTGCCTTCTAAGGCATGACTATGTCGCTGATGCAGTGCCCCTCTCCTAGTACACACACTGGAGCTGTTACTCATTTCGCTGACCTCTGAAGGATGACAGGCTGAGTCAACCCCCAAGTGTATTAATTCAGCGGCCGACGGGGATTGAACTCAAGACCCTTGGATCCCAAGCCGCCACCCTAACCACTGAGCCAACACCAGGCTCGGCTTGTTGCATTGAAAATACGAATGAATATCTCTTAAGAGGCTGTACGGATGGTGTTTTTCACAACACAGGAAACACACCCAGCACGACGTCCACGCTGCACGGAACGCATTCCAAGGCCGATGATAGAAAGGTAACCCCACGCCACATTGGGCGGGGTGCGAGTGTGCAAGGCGCAAGCGGCGCTTTCCTTTCAACCCATTTCTCGACTCGCTATATCGGTATTCTTTTTTTTTTTCCTCCATTACTCCATCTGACACATACCTATTTCCTTTTCATTCTAAACCTCCATATAATTATTATATTTAAGCGTTCCCCTCAATATCTGACACGTATCGGTGTTGGCCCTGCGCACACGATCGCAGAATCGGGCGAATGCGCGCGCCAACCACGTGGGCCATGGGAATGTGCTCGAAGCGCCCTGTACGGAATGTGCTTGAAGCGCCCTGCACGGAATGTGCTTGAAGCGCCCTGCACGGAATGTGCTTGAAGGCAGACCAGCGCTAAGCTTGTGACACCTTATTAGACACATCTTACTGTCTGTGCATGGGTTCGATATAACATCGTGGCTTCGGTCCTCGCTGGTGGCCGCGGATGTTCCCCACGGACGGCGAACCTCTTCACGCCTCGACGGCGAGCGAAACTGCGATCGGGCAGAGGCATGTTGTACAGTGCGGGCCGTGTGGCGCATCATGGAGCAGGCACATTGACCAGCGCTGGTCAGAGGCGCCAGAGCGGGTGTGCGGGGCCGATGCTGCCCTCGGCCGGTCATCAGGGCACGGCCCGGGGGTTCTTGCAAGGCAAGTCATGATGCGGAGTTCGGTGTAGGTGATTCATATCATGTCGTGAGGTCTGAGCAAGACATTTTTATGGCACGGAATCGTCTTGCCGGAAATGGGTTGTTGCAGTTTCCGGTCATTGCGGCGGGCCGCGCAGGGGGTCGGGGCCAATCAGAGCGCCTGATTCGGATGACAACACAATGCTTCAGGGTTGCCCCTCCGTCCCACGCCGCAGGGCCTATAGGACGGTACGGAGCTATTCTCTTTCTCTCTCTCTCTCTCTCTCTCTCTCTCTCTCTCTCTCTCTCTCTCTCTCTCTCTCTCTCTCTCTCTCTCTCTCTCTCTCTCTCTCTCTCTCTCTCTCTCTCTCTCTCTCTCTCCCCCCTGCCTCGCCTCCCATTCAAGCTGGACTTTGACTCTGCCTTCTGTGTCATCACTTCGACTCCGCCTCCTCTTCGCCGCACGACGCTGTCTCCACCCACGCACCTGGTCCCGCCTACCACCCCGTCCACTCGCTCTGACTCCACCCTCCCAACTCAAGCCCCTCCTTCACACACATGGTCACGACGCGAGCTGCCCGAAGCAAGAGACGACGCACCAGCTGTCAGGGAGGTACCGCACCACGGAGCATTCCCCCCAAACATATCGGTGGCATGTTTGGGCAATCAATTATACAAAGGTACCGAGAGACCACACCCTCAACTCCTCTCCTGTCTTGCTGCAATACCTCCTCTTCAACTGGTTTTCTGTGTTTGTGTGTATGCGTGTCTGTGTGTCCTGGCACCTGTCTGCTTAAGTAAGACTGCAGAAGATCGTTATTGTTATTGTTGTAATTATTTTCGCCTGGAGTCTGCTCTGTGTCCCCTTTTGTAAGTTGCGTGTTTATTTGGTGCACTGCACTTCTCTTCCCCATCTCTGCACAACACACCCCAATAAATCCTGATCGTGCCACATACCATTACTCGCCCATTGTTAATAAATTATTATGAGGAATGTTCCCTGCTAGTTTTTGTCTTTTCTTCCATTGATCCAGCATGGTCCGAATCCTAGTTGAGCCGGGACTTTATTCCCAACGATCCGTTCCTTTCAGCTGGTACGTCCTTGGCAGTGTCGCTCAGCTGCATCCGATCCGGTAAAGTGATCCGGTCCGGTAGAGTGATCCGGTTCGGACAAGGTGGACCAAGGGCGTGTTCCCCGGTAATTAAACCACGTGATTAATTAGGTAACCCTATTAACCCATAGACGGGAGGACCCGAGGTCACGCGGTTGAGTTATTGGCGTCCACGGTCGGTTAAGCGACCCGCCTCGTCACGGAATTATCCGTGTGTGATGGCCTACAATTCCTGGGAGACTGGTGGGAGCTGAGATAGCTTCCCCCACTTTGTGGTCTTCTCACCCGACCCCCGGCCCGCAACAGTGTATATCTATATATATATATATATATATATATATATATATATATATATATATATATATATATATATATATATATATACATATATATATATATATATACATATATACATATATATATATATATATATATATATATATATATATATATATATGTGTGTAAATTCGAACTGCGATTGCGATGGCGGCAGGTGGCGACTCGGATTATCGTATGTATAAATTAAATATTAATTAACCCTTGTCCACACAAGGAGGGTATTTTTAGCCTTGTATTTAGCCGAAGAAGACCTCATTTGTGTCGGCAAGGGTTAAGTAAAGTACAGTGACAAGGAATAAGAATAATATATATCTTGGGGAAAATACCAGCCACAATCTCGTAAATGCGAAACACACCCTCGTGGTGGGGCTGGTTTTTTCCACGTTTAAATTGGAAACCGTGATCGAGGAAGCCACGTTGCAGGAAGATTTACTGTATTTCCTTTCCTATAAGCCTGGTGTTTAATTGTATTTAGGATGGCGGCTTGGGATCCTCGGGTCCTGAGTTCAAACCCCGTTGGCCGCTGAATTAATACAAGAGGAGGTTGACTCAGCCTGTGTCATCCTTCCGGTCAGCAAAATGAGTACCAGTGTGTACTGGTGGAGGGATACTGCATCAGAGACACAGTCGCGCTTCCAAGAAGTGACAGCTACCCCGGCAGCGAAGCTGACATGGGCAAGTAGAAGAAGAAGAAAAAGAAGAAGATTTCCGATCCTTTGTCCCAGCCCACGATGAACAATCGAGCTATTGTGTCCACAGTGGACGGGACAAAGGGGAGTATAGAGAGATGGTGGAATGGAAAGTCCCTCTTCTAACCGTGTCGGTATCTGTACGTATGAATGGTGTACCTCTGTTTTATCTCCTTCCTACTCGATCACAGGGACACGTGGCACCTTGCGCTACGCGATGATTCGCCTGTGTTCGGCCGGTTGACGACCCCGTCTGGTTCAGTGGCCCCGACAGCAGCAGCAAGATGATGGCAAGACTGTGAGTCACCCTCGTACCCATGAGCAGGCTGCAGCGAAGAAGAAAGAATGGAGAGAAGAGCGAAGCAGTTCAGCCACACCACCAAACGGCTCCGCGCTGCTCCTTTTATAATCCCCGGATGGAGGTTGGGGCGAGGACTGGATAGTGACGCGCTGTGACCCAAATCCCGCTCCCCTATTGGGCCACAGAGGCCTTCGCCCCACTCCGCCAGGCTCAGAGACTGGAAACTGCCTCAGAAGCTTGCCAACCTTGGCATGGCTCGGACCTCCTCACTTAATATGGGGCTGCGCTACCTGAGCGCACACCCCTGCCCTGAACAGACACTGATGGCTATTTTGAGGGAGAATGTTAGCGGACATCTCCCGCTACCCATGTGCTCCTCCACGGAGCCGCAACGCACATTCGGGACCCGCACCAAGTCCCTGAATCGTCCTTCCCGCGTCCTCTCTTCGTCCCTTGAGGTTTTGACGTGGCTTGATGACTGTGAGGGCAGTTGTGATGATGATCGAGCAGGATGCTTACACTGGACGTTCCCGGTGAAATGTGGTAGGAATTGTGGTGTCTGTGGAGTAGTCAAGCACCACGCGGCGCCCAGGGTAATGGTCGGCACCGTGTGGCGCTCAAAGTAGAATTTCGAACTATCGTGAGGATGAGTGTGAATGGTCGTGAGAGTGTTTTTCCCCTGTGTGGGAGGCGGTGGCGGTGAAGAGGGTGAGGTTCGTGGAGTGAGATGAGGATTGAAGGGAGGTGTCGGTTGAGAAATGGCGCGCAAACTCACGAGGAAGGATGCCTTGTCGGCAGAGAAGCTGGGGATCCGAACACGTGGAACGTGCTCACAGCGTGAACCCATCAGAGATGCGATTGAGTGGTGTGTGTGCTTTGTATACCAGCGAGGTGGAAAGGGTTTAAGTGGAGTCAGAGTGAGGATCGAAGACATATATATATATATATATATATATATATATATATATATATATATATATATATATATATATATATATATATATATATATATATATATATATATATATATATATATATATATTAGACCTTCCTGCGAGTCCCACGCAACGAGGTTCATCCTATTTACCCACGAGACATGAGGGGAGGACTAACTATACGAATACTCATGAAATAACTGATAACTGCCTTGGGATCATTGTATGTTGAGTACCATTGCCTTAGAGGCATGTGCTTTTATAAAACCGCAACACCACCCCCCTCTCTTTTTCTAGACTCTACCCGAGTTGTTAAACATTCGTGTGGCATGTCGGGGTTGTTTCCCCAAGTACGATTTACTTACGGATCCCTGAGTGCGACATTTCCGACATCCTTATGCTACATTTGTGGAATTGAAACGAAACATAAACAGGTGGGTTATAACTCTGTACAATTCTAATATTTACATTGCCCATGGCCCAGGACCTGTGACTCAAGGAAGAAAACACAGTGATTGTAAATGTGAAAATCGTGGATGAGTGCAGCAGCAGGTGTTCACATCACCCGTTCTTTTTCAGGCCCGAAATGGCCCGATGCTTTTCCTGGCTGCAAGGAAGCAACTCACCCCAGCACGGCAGGCCATCTCACAGTCCCTTTGAACTGGCCTTTATCAATGATTGCTTTCTGGCCTGTTCACTCACAGTCCCCGGTGATGCGGCTGCCTGCATGGCAGTCCCTGCAAATAATTCCACAAGCAAGTGGTCCTGGGGCACATGGCAAGGAGCAGTAATGGTGTGGCAATGGCAAAGCAAAGTAAAGGTGTGGTGGTGTGAAGGCAAAGTAAAGGTGTGGTGGAGTCAAGGCAAAGTAAAGGTGTGGTGGAGTCAAGGCAAAGTAAAGGTGTGGTGGAGTCAAGGCAAAGTAAAGGTGTGGTGGAGTCAAGGCAAAGTAAAGGTGTGGTGGAGTCAAGGCAAATTAAAGGTGTGGTGGAGTCAAGGCAAAGTAAAGGCTTGGTGGAGTCAAGGCAAAGTAAAGGTGTGGTGGAGTCTAGGCAAAGTAAAGGTGTGGTGGAGTCAAGGCAAAGTAAAGGTGTGGTGGAGTCAAGGCAAAGTAAAGGTGTGGTGGAGTCAAGGAGAAGTAAAGTTGTGGTGGAGTCAAGGCAAATAAACGTGTGGTGGAGTCAAGGCAAAGGTAAGGTGAAGGAGGTTGGCAGGTTATGCTGGCCGGCTTCATGATTGTGTCGTTCGTCGTGGGGGGCAGATAAGGCAGCCAGCTTCGGTCCTCACGTAAACCTTTCGACCCTGCTCATCCCTCGAACTGTACTGTGATGTATCGGAGAGTCAAAAGAGGGGGCGTGGTGGAAACCAGACGGAAACGTGCACACTGGACGCCGATGGGTACAATAAAGACGTGTTGACTGTTCCTGGAGAGACTGTCGTTCTGGCCTCGTTCCTGGCTTCAAATGTAACATTTCCCCTTATCCCCTTTAATCCCTGAACCTAACTCGAACCCCCCCAAGCCCTGCTCTATAATTTATCCCTCCCAGGTACTTTAATACCTCTATCTCAACGAACCTATCTCCCGAGAGGACATCGACACACTTGAACTGTCAAACTCACGAGGTGGCGTGGCACCACAAGGCTCGCCGGCGGAGTAGCCCGTTGACGCGGGGGTGGGGGGGGGGTGCATATCCCCGACTAAAAACTTGGGACACAATGGGTCCACTCACAATCCAAGTACCCTACCCCGTTCCCAGCGGCCGTAATCACACACAATGGTACCAAGGGGGAGCATCTCTATCCGAATGTGACGTCAAAAAAATTCCATTTTTCCTTTCACCATGACACCCCCCCCTGTACAGTGGTTCCATTAAAGCAATTTTCCCGTCGTCCCACACTTTAGTACGTCATCGATTTAGGGTCTGGCCCTCGAATGTTTTTCTGTGCCATCGCACAATATCATGGCTGGACAGTGTGGCTCCACTTGCAGGACTCCCGACCTGCTGAACTCATACATGGCACCCCTGGGTCACTGGGGCCGCCAACCGAGCTTACCTGCTCCTCGCTAAACTATGGGGGAGGACCTTCCTGGCTCCCTCCCCCCCCCCCCCAACGCTCAGCATGGCGTCTGGCACTCTGGGCCCCTTCCTCTGAGTACCCGTGCCCATTACACGCACTGACTGCGTGGTCCCTTGGACCGACCTCCGGCCTCACTGGGCCGGCTCGCTCCCAGCACCCGGAGTACCCTCTACATTCTACAACGATAAACTGCCATCAACGAACCACACTCCGAGCCCTTCAAGAACACCATTTCACACCTTTGTAATAATATAAACTTTCTACCTGCAGCACAAACGGCACAACGACCTCCCATTCCAAACATCTGATCCCCCTCTACTCGAACACCAACGCAGACGAGGGTTCGAGTCCATGAGGGGTGGACAATGCTTCACATACACACACCTTGTACCACTCGCTCACAAAACAACAAAGTGCTCCATACTTCATTCACTCCTACATCGCTCTCACAACCAACGTTCCTCCATTCATTCCTCAACGGTCAGCACCACGAGGAAGAAGGAGGAAGGCGCGAACTGAGCGTCATTCCAATTTAACAAAATAATCTCCCTTGCCATGAATATTTCTGGGGTCCTGTGGATTTGCCTTTTCAAGGTTTGATATGAATTGGACAAGTGGTTCCCAAGTTATGACCATTTATTTATCAAACCAATGACAGTACACGGTCTTATGACGTCACGATTGACGTCACAATTCTTATTCTTTTTTTCTTTTCTTTTTGCACCGACGGGCACGCAGGTACGGCCACGCACGTCCGGGCACGCAGGTACGGCCACGCACTAGTACTTTAAATACAAGTGGTAATTAAATAAGTTTGTATAAGGCAACGGATCATTACCATTGAATATCTGTTTGTTTTCTCTGAAATGTCCACCTTGGAAAGAAAGATTATTGAAGACTTGGGTAAAACTGCCTAAAGTACGGAACATGAGGATAATGAGGGAGCAGCCACACAAAGTCCATTAACCGAATCAACGGAAGTGATATCAACCTACAAAACACGCAGAATGAAGCACAAGGTAATAAATAAACTTTAACTTGATGAACAATATGTGGGTTTTCAATGATTTTGAGATTCCCAAAAAGCATGTTTACTCTGGTTTGGAATTCATGTTCAACACAGAGCCACGATTCTCATTTTTATGGAACTTCCCTGAAAAAGGTTCCTAATATTTAGTACATCGCTATATTTTCAATGTTAACATTTCATTTCATGCTCGGGACATCTCAAGGCTTCAGAAAAATACAATCTTGTTCAGGGTGTGTTCAGTTATCAAGTTTCTTGTGGAGTGCTCACCAAGTGGCGCAAGCGCTCCGTTGGAAACGGTTGCTAAGGAACGGCGAGCTTGCTTCTTGGTAACGGAAACGTCACAGAAGACGGGGATCGGCACTCATTTGCTCCGCACCTGTGAACCCGTACAGTCCACAAGAACCTCGGTAACTTTCTAATACATGACATACCTTATTCCTTAACATTAAGTTACAACATAATCCTTCAAGTGGTACTCCAGTGGGTCGGATACGTGCTGACAAGATGGCCGACAGGTTTGCACACTCGTTTCCAAGCTATCTCACCTGGGTTTGAATCCTGACCCAGTAGACTGTGGAGCAAGTGATGAAGTCTGTTAATTTTGTCACCTCCCCTCCAGTAACTGTTATACTTCATTTGTGCTGGAAATTGTTTAAAAATATATTGGTTCACAAGAGTGGGGGAAGTGAGTAATCGAAGGGGGGAGTTGGCCTTGGATTCCATAGGCAGACATTTTGGAGAGCAGGACAGGATGCCAGACTGTCTCAAAAGCTCGAGATATTTTCAGAGAGATGGCTCTGATCTCATGTCTGACATTGAGGGAGTCCACCATTGTTGGGAGAGTGGAAGCAGCATGTCCAAGGTGGAGTGATCAGATCTGAATCCGAATTGATCTGAGATGACGATTTAGGTGAAAAGGAATGATTTTATGTCAACTCTGATGATGGATGACATGACCTGACTGATGATTGGAAGTACCATTGAAGAACATTGGTCTCTCCTGCAATGAGTCGAAGTCTTTGGGTCTCTCACTCAAAGTCTCTCACTCTCTCACTGCAGGCAGGTCGGTCGTCTTTCTGTCTTCCACCGTCTCCTCTCCGGCCTCGACACCCCCCCCCCACCCGCTCTATCTGTTATCTCTCCCGGCCATATTTCCGCAGGCCACTGAAGGTCCGCCAGCAACCCCTCTTCTGGTTAAACGACCACAATCAAGAATCATTGCTCACCTTCACTCTTTCATTCCTCTTTCTTCCCACCTTTGGAAAAAACACCCACACACTCTTCAATCCCACTCTTCCCTCCCATATCTTCAAAATAGCTGTTCACCACCATCTCTTATCTTCCCCATTGAAAACCATGATCTTTTCGACCCCCGTTAATGCCCCCCAAACCCACCTCCTTCACATTCCCTGCTTTCCTTCCTGAAAGTCCCTGTCGTGTCCATCTTGTTTACCCCGTGTACCCGACCCCATCCCTCTCCCTTCCACAGATCTCCTCATATGTCTGTTCCACACTGTTTTGTGCTTCCCTCTCCTGCTCCCCTTGTTATACGTTCTGTGTGTTCGCTCTTCTACGAGCCTTGGCATTGTGTGTGTGTGTATAGATATATATGTAGAGTCCGTCTTCGCATCATTTTATGCCTCTGCAGACAAAGTCACCGGAGGCATTACGTATTTGGATTGTCTGTCCATCTGCACATCTGAACGTACATCCGTACGTTTGTCCGTCCAGACTAATTTTCTGTTTACTCTGCAACTGCTTATCCGATTGACACGAAATTTTCACCATAAGTGACGACTCATGTAGAGTGTTTTAACAATAATTATGACATCATAGGTCACGTGGTGTGACAGCCATGATAGAAAAAGGCAAAATTTGGACAACAATATCTCCAAAACAACTTCATGGAAAAAAAAAAATCGAAACTTGGCACATATGAAGTACTCCACGTGGGAAATGTGAGATTTTTTGGTGATGTCATAGGTGGCTTTGTTATGACGTCATAATTGTATACAACAAATGCTTTATCCGATCATCACGAAATTTTTTGAGGATCTTCTCGGGCTAAATTATGTGGGGAAAAATTGAGGATGTCATCAGTCACTTGGTTTGGCAGCCATTTTGTTTTTTAACATAACCTTCAAAAATGTTCTTCTCTGAAACAGCTGAACAGATGAAAGTGAAACTTTACAGGAATGATCTTTGTTGCATGACCGACTTTGATGAATGATCCGACGTTGCCTTTTGTTGGGTTTACCTTCCAGGAGGAGAACGCACGTTGTTTTAAAGCAGCAGCCTCACCACAAGATTCAGAGAACCAAGAGCGGAAAGACAGGTAAGCAAATTGAGGACGAGATGGGATGAATCTGTGCACAAGAGAAGGCAGTTTCCTGTGGAGGAATTCTCAGGCTGAATTAATATCAGTGGTGGTGGATATAGGAGACAGTTCTGAAGTGTTAAATAAAAAATAATGATTACGTGAAGCATGAATATAGAAGCAGGTCACACTTTATGATCCACGCATACGTGGGGTCGACAAACAGTGTGACAGTGAATGTTGGGGTCCGACAGTGTATAAAGTTGTATTTTTGCCTTTCTGTTCATCAATGGAATCGGCCCCACCGGTAGACACCCCATCACATTTCATACTGATGCAATCCTCTTGGCAAATGGAGACGGAAGAAAACATTTTCGAACCTCCAGGGTAGGGGGTTAAATTTATAATCACGATGAAATAAGTGGTGGAATCGGTTGAATTTCGATACATTCACAGTCACACTGGAACTGTTTTTTTGTTGTTTGTACAAAGACAAGTTCGAATCAAGATGTGACGACTGTCGGTATATTTATGTCATGGAAAGCACTTGCTGGTCTGTCAGGACAGGTTCCCCTGGCCCACTGGTTGTCGGTTGATATCACCAAATGTAATCTGTCCCGTTTATTTCTGCTTTCCTTTATCATGTTGATCATGATCACAAGTGAGCTCGAGACCCCAATTCTCTCCATGTAAATGTGTATCGTCCAGCACCACACGTTGGATATAGCACCACCCGTCCACCACCACCACTCTGCTAGTAATATATAAAATGTAAACTTGTGCTGGTGATCATCCTGGTGTACATGTTGTCTGACTCCAGCCTTTCTACTGATGATTCAGAAGGAATTTTGTTCAGGTTTTTGTTTTATGCATATTGTTACCATCCACAGTAAAGTGATTCCTTTCAGTGAGAAATGTTTTAACATATTTAGAGAGAACACCATCTTGTGGAAAGACATAAAGGTAGGTGTGAAATAGAATGTAAAATCACCGCTAATTGCGGTCAACTTGGTGTTCAACAAAGAGAAGAATGCAGCTCGTGAGCTCGGTGAACATCTGCCGACGGAGTTGGAAGGTAAATCTTCGGTAAACCTACTCACTTTCAAGTAGATGAATGCAACTGTGAACTGTGCACTCTCGTTGAGAACATCCATGAATTAATTGCTATATTGGGGGTTCAACTGATGACATTTTGGGGGAATTGTTTGTCATGTTTAAATTTATAATCATATTGACAAAAGGTCAGGTGTCAGGTCAGGTTATATCTGTGACCTGCTACAGGTACCATGTAAACCTGTACTAACCTGTTCCATGGTCGGGTTGGCGGCGACTAAACCGTCTCCCCCACCAGGTTTTCTGGTGAGGAGGGTGTTTGGATATGGACACCCAGCAGGATTAAAAACAAAACCTGTCAAAGGGTGGAGGAGCTCCTTGTGAGCCAACGGCCATCCATATCTATTGCCCAACTGTGTCTGCGGACGTCCTCCTGCAATTGGGTTACTTGTTTGTGAGGAGGTTGGTGGCAGGATTTGCACTCCGGCCACCTTAAACCGCTTCATTCCTAAAACACAAAAACGCAAAAAAATCTGAAAACCCACTCCGTGGGAGTACCTCCTGTGCAGCTTCCCTTCGCAGGGCAGCTCACCGGATGACGGGATTTGGGCAAAGCCTTCAGGACCCCCAATCTTTGATGATAGGAGGGAAACCACGGGGTAACATCCCTGGGTCAGATTGCGGGAGAGTGTGTCGGAGTGGTGCTAAGGTGTAGTCCACCAGACGGCGGTCTCCTTGGGTTAACCTGAGGCGGTCCCTTCGGGTGGGTGCCTGGAATGTCCTTTCCCTAAGAGAGGATGATCACCTGTCTCTGTTATCATCTGAGCTCAAGCATTTGGACATCGGGATTGCAGCTCTCTCTGAGGTTCGGAGACTGGATTGCGGCGAGATAATGGTGGGTGGTTACACATACTATTGGTCTGGTCGCTCTGATGGTTACTATACCCAAGGAGTTGCTGGAGCTGTGTCCAATAAGCTGACCCCAATGATAATTGAGGTAACACCAGTCAACGAGCGTATTATGAGATTAAGGATTCGTCACTCCTTAGGTGTCATTTTCCTGGACTCTGTTTATGCTCCGACTGAGGCGAGTGATCTCAACGTGAAGGATGCATTCTACGCCACGCTCGAATCTGTGGTTGATCAGTGCCCCAGACGAGATACACTTCTCGTCTTGGGGGATTTCAATGCATCGAATGGAACTGATAGGGATGGTTATGCGACATGTGTTGGTCCCCATGGGTCAGGAACTATGAACCAGAATAGCACTACGTTCCTTGACTTTGCAAGAAGTCATGGACTTAGCATGGCTGGTTCATGGTTTGAGCGCCCACAAGCTCATCGCTGGACTTGGTATTCCAACGCTGGCGGTGTGGCAAAGGAGATTGACCATGTCCTCATTGATGGTCGTTGGAGGATGATCCAGAACTGCAGGGTCTACCGGAGTGCTCAGTTCCTCAATACTGACCACAGGCTTGTTGTAGCAACTCTAAAGCTGCACCTTAAATCCTGGAGAATGGTACCATCCCAGCCTAGGCTGGATGTTGGCAAGCTCAGGGATGAGAGAGTAGCTGAGGAATTTGCGAACAGGCTGAGTGGACACTTGGGGGGTCTGGGTGCTTTGAGGGGTCCTGAAGAGTTGTGGAGTCCCTTCAAGACCACCATCCTTGATGTTGCCGGTGGATGTCTTGGAACTCACCGCAGGGCAAAGAAGAATTTTGTCTCTCAAGGGACACTGGATACCATTGACCAGAGTCGCGGGGCCAGGCTGAATGGCAGAGCTGAGCTGTTCAGGGAGCTGAGGCGTAAAACTGTACATGCACTGAGGGTGGACAAGGAGGCCTATGTGCGAGGAATCTGTGAGGAGGTAGAGCATCACCTGTGGACAGGTGATTCTCATCCCGCTTACAGGGGAATTCGCGCATTGCGTTCATCCAAGCCCATCCCTCGGAGCACTGCATTTAGCGCAGAGAATGGTAGGCTCTTGACAGAGGAGTCTGAAGTGAAGGCCCGCTGGGCCGGTTACTTTGAGTGGTTGTACCAGGCTGATCCCCCAGCTGTCGAGTTGGACGTCAAGGGTGTTACAATCCCTGTTGCTGACCCTCGAATCAACTGTGGTCCACCTTCGCTTGTGGAAACACGGGCTGCGGTGAACCAGTTGAAACGGGGCAAAGCTCCAGGGATCTGTGGCATCCATGCTGAACTTCTCAAGGCTGGTGGAAATGCTGCACTCTTGTCGTTGCATGCAGTTTTGTGCTCTGCCTGGAACACAGGCATCATCCCAACTGATTGGAAGAGGGGCCTTGTTGTCCCTCTCTGGAAAGGGAAGGGTGATCGCCAAGACTGCAACAACTACCGAGGGGTGACGCTGCTCTCAGTGCCGGGCAAAGTGTTTGCTCGGATAATTCTTGATCAGGTTCGCCACCATCTGCTTGAGCACCAGCGTCCAGAGCAGTCAGGCTTTACACCAAAGAGGTCAACGATTGACCGTATCCTTGCTCTTCGTGTCCTCACCGAACGCAGACGAGAGTTTTGGCAGGGGCTACTTGCAGCCTATGTTGATCTCTGTAAAGCGTTCGATTCAGTGAATCGGGATGTCCTCTGGAGGATTCTTGGTCTTCGTGGGGTGCCACCAAAACTGATTGATCTGATGTCTGAACTCTACTCTGGTACTGAGAGTGCTGTGAAGTGTGGTGGTACCATCTCTGACTTATTTCCAGTTGTTACTGGAGTTCTTCAGGGGTGTGTACTGGCCCCCACACTTTTCAGCACTTGTATGGACTGGATTTTAGGGAGGATGTCGGAGAGATCAAGCTGCGGTGCATCGTTTGGGAATGTCAAGATCTTGGACCTTGATTTTGCAGATGATGCAATCATCTTTGCGGAGACTTTAGATATCCTTTTGTGGGCCCTCGAGGTGCTGAATGAGGAGTCGGAGCCGCTGGGATTACGGGTTTCTTGGGTCAAAACTAAGATACAGGCTTTGGGTGACATCTTGGATGCTGCTGTCCTGTCTGTGTCTGTTTGTGGTGAGGATGTTGAGGTCGTGGAGAGATTCACTTACCTTGGCAGTGATATTCATGTCTCGGCTGGCTGTGAGTCAGAGGTCAAAAGACGTCTGGGTCGGGCCTGGGGAGTCATGGATTCACTGGATCATGGGGTGTGGCGCTGCCAGTACCTGTGCGGGAGGATGAAAGTCCGAGTCTTCAGGTCCTTGGTACTTCCAGTCTTGCTCTATGGATGCGAGACTTGGACTCTGACCAGGGATCTGAGACGGAGACTTAATTCCTTTGGTACCAGGTCTCTTCGGAGACTCCTTGGCTATCGCTGGTCGGTTTTTGTGTCCAACGAGCGGTTGCTGAGAGAGACTCGGATGAGATTTGTGACCTGCATAGTCCGTGAGCGTCAGTTGCGGCTGTATGGACATGTGGCTCGTTTTCCTGATGCTGATCCTGCTCACCAGATTCTCTCAGCAAGGGAGTCTCTTGAGTGGAGGAGGCCAGTGGGCCGACCACGTGCCTCGTGGTTGCAGCAGGTTGACCATCATCTCAAGGAGATGGGGATGGTCCTGGCATCTGCCTGGGGGATGGCCAGACGGAGGCCCCTGGAGTTCCGGCGGAAAGTGGGCGCAGCGACGCGCTGTTCTGGCACATGCTCCCATATCTTACCTGATGACATAAGTGGTGGAATCGGTTGAATTTTGACACATTCACAGTCACATTGGAACTGTTTTTTGTTATTGGTACAAAGACAAGTTTGAATCAAGATGTGATGACTGTCGGTATATTTATGTCATGCAAAGCACTTGCTGGTCTGTCAGGACAGGTTCCCCTGTCACGCTGGTTCTAGATTTCAATCATCAAATATTCTCTGCCCTGTTTATTTCTGCTTTCCTTTGTCGTGTTGATCGTGATCACATGTGAGTTCCACATATTTTAAGACCATGATACCAAGGTAAACAATCGAATTCAGGCATATTTAGGGATGGTTGTATGCATCGGCTGTATTACTGCTAGAACTGATCGGTCACCTCCTCCAGTCCTTGATCATTTGATCATTTGACGCCAATACTTCAACATTTGACGTCAATGAAACAGAATATATAAATATATTACAGCAGGAACAGCTCGTGTCGGTTTTCAATGAGGACGCGAGCCTTCAAATTGACAATGGACATGTTGTTGTTACACTAAAAATGATCTTGTGAGTACATCACGTCATGATGTTAGCAACGGGGACAAAGTTCATTTTATGAGTGAACTCTGACATTGGGTAATCAATTAGGACAAACATGCACAGACCGTCATGCTTTAAATTTACATGAGGTTTCTTGGCTGTGTTTATCGTACGAGGTTGTTACCTTTAATCAGAATTGTTTGTCTGTCTGTCTGTCTGTCTGTCTGTCTGTCTGTCTGTCTGTCTGTCTGTCTGTCTGTCTATCTGTCAGTTTGTTATTTGCGAAATCGAAGATTTTTCAAGCATATTGGTCAGTCAATTTTGTTATTCTGTCCGTCAATTGCCTACAGGTCACAATTTAACACCGATCTTCACAAAACTTCACCACCTGGGAGAATAGTTTGTCAAAGGGAAGAAGTCTGTTGTTTTTGAGGTCAAAAGGTCAACATAGGCCAAAGGTCAACAACTGAGGTGGGATTTCTGAAATCCTCAATTTTCATCTGATTGACTTGAAATTTGAAGAGAAGTTACAGAACAAGTCATTGATTTCAACGAGCCAATTATTTTTGAGATCGACATGGACCAAAAGGACATTGGCCCAAGGTCAACAACGAAGGTGGTATTTCTAAAATCCTCAATTTTCATCTGATTGACTTGAAATTTGAAGAGGATTTATATTTCAGGTCACTGAATTCAAGCATCAATTATTTTTGAGGTCAACATGGACCAAAAGGTCAACATCGGCCGAATTTCTAAAATTGTAAATTTTCATCTGATTCACTTGAAATTTGAAGAGGAGCTGCAGATATGCTCATTGAATTCAACCAACATTTATTTTTGATGTCAAATTTGTTTTATGGATTTTGCAAGTACCGTGCCCTGCACAACGTCGTCTTCTTGTTTGTCTGTCTGTTTGTTTGTTTGTGTGTAGGATATCTCAAAAAGTTGTGCACGGATCTGAATGAAATCTTGTGGAAAGGTTGGGTGTTTGACAAGGACGAACTGATTCGATTTTGGTGAAGATCCGGATTCGGATGCGACTACGAAAAATTTTCAAGTGATTCTTCACCATTGAGAGATCGGACCAAGAATGATATGAAGCACGATATCTCAGAAAGTTGTTTATGGAATTGGAGGAAACTTGTTGGACATGTTTGATGTGTGACAAGGAAGAATTGCTTCAATATTGGTGAAGATCAGAATCGGGATCCAGAACTGATGATTAAACTGATTCTTCACCATTTATAGAGCGGGCCAAATTAATACAAATCACGATATCTCATAAAAGTTGTGGATGGATTCGGATGAAACTTGGTGGACAGGTTGGGTGTGTGGCAAGGTCGAGTTGATTCAATGATTGTGAAGATCCGAATCCGGATCTGGATACGAGAATTATTTTATTTTTAAAGTGATTCTTCACAATTGAGAAATTGGGCCCAAAACGAAAAAGAACTGTGTATCATGATATTTCAAAAATGGAATGGGCCCAATATGTTCTCGTGGATCAGGCATTGCGTGGCAGAGGTTCACGCTGTCCTGAGGGAAATTCCAGATTGAATCTCTTGTCAGTGAAAAATATATACACATGCTGCAAGGCAGCAAGTTCTTAGTCTGTGTTTCAGAAATGTTTCCACACAGCAATGAAGACGAGAACAAATGCTTATTTTCATGAACGGAACATTGGAACGCACAGAACATTGCCTGTAAAAACATTTTCCGGTTGCTCGGTCTCTTGAGGCCAAACACAGAAGCTTTGATTCTTGACCTCAAAAGATTCAAGGAAGATAAAAATTCTTTGATGAATTTGTTTTTCATTGAAATGGAGATGGAAGTCACTCTGGATGTGTCCAACACTTTGACGGGCAGGGAGGGGGCTCGTCAATCTATTCCTTTCATGGGCTTCGTTATATTTTCATGATTCATTGCCTTCAAGGGGACTTTCCGATTGCTCGGGCTCTGAATTCCACACATGGAAGCAACCATTCTTTACCTTGTGATGTTCAATGTGAGTAAAAAAATACTTTCCTCATTTCCTTTTTGTGAAATGGAGATGGAACTCACTGCGGATGTGCCCATCACTTTGACGGGCTGGGAGGGGGCTTGTCAATCTATTCCTTTCATGGTCTTGGTTATTGAAATGAGAGCGAGAGATGAACCTTCAGAGTTTAGGCTTTATTCCATTTGATTGGAGCCGCTTCTGTGGACACACCAGGAAATACAGGTTCAGCTAGGAGTACATAAGCAGAAACGTATACATGTGCAGTTAACCATTGCAGACTAATCCGCGTAAGCACGGAGTTCGATATAATCTCCATTCTCACCAGTCAATGAGCACCTTCAGTTAACGAGCATCAAGTGGACAGCCGATGTCAATAGCAATGCCCCGGGGACAATCCACTCGTGCCGCAGAGACCTCCCCTTATACGCGAGACGCACAACATGTGATCCCGCGTCATGTCCCTTGATTCACGTTAATTCACCACAGTTATATTTTCATGATCCACTGCCTTCAAGGCTACTTTCTGATTGTTCGGGCTCTGGATTCCACACGTGGAAGCAACCATTCTTGACCTTGTAATGTTCAATGTTGGTAAAAAAAATACTTTCCTCATTTCCTTTGTTGGTGAAATGGAGATGGAACTCACTGCGGACGTGTCCATCACTTTGACGGGCGGGGAGGGGGCTCGTCAATCTATTCCTTTCATGGTCTTGGTTATATTTTCATGATCCATTGCCTTCAAGGGTACTTTCCGATTGCTCGGGCTCTGGATTCCACACGTGTAAGCAACCATTCTTGACCTTAAGAGGTTCAAGGAAGGTAAATATACTTCATTAATTTCTTTTGTTGGTGAAATGGAGATGGAGAGGTCACTTTCGATGTGTCCATCACTTTGACGGGCGGGGAGAGGGCTCGTCAATCTATTACTTTCATGGTCTTGGTTATATTTTCATGATCCATTGCCTTCAAGGGTACTTTCCGATTGCTCGGGCTCTGGATTCTACACGTGGAAGCAACCATTCTTGACCTTGTGATGTTCAATGTTGGTAAAAAATACTTTCCTCATTTCCTTTTGGTGAAATGGAGATGGAACTCACTGCGGACGTGTCCATCACTTTGACGGGCAGGGAGGGGGCTCGTCAATCTATTCCTTTCATGGTCTTGGTTATATTTTCAGGATCCATTGCCTTCAAGGGTACTTTCCGATTGCTCGGGCTCTGGATTCCACATATGGAAGCAACCATTCTTGACCTTCAGAGGTTCGAGGAAGGTAAATATACTTCATTCATATCCTTTGTTGGTGAAATGGAGATGGAGAGTTCACTTTCGATGTGTCCATCACTTTGACGGGCGGAGAGGGGGCTCGTCAATCTATTCCTTTCATGGGCTTCGTTATATTTTCATGATTCATTGCCTTCAAGTGTACTTTCGGATTGCTCGGGCTCTGGATTCCACATATGGAAGCAACCATTCTTGACCTGCAGAGGTTCGAGGAAGGGAAATATACTTCATTCATATCCTTTGTTGGTGAAATGGAGAAGGAGAGTTCACTTTCGATGTGTCCATCACTTTGACGGGCGGGGAGTGGGCTCGTCAATCTCTTCCTTTCATGGCCTTCGTTATATTTTCTTGATCCATTGCCTTCAAGGGTACTTTCCGATTGCTCGGGTTGTGGATTGCACACGTGGAAGCAACCATTCTTGACCTTAAGAGGTTCAAGGAAGGTAAATATACTTCATTTATTTCCTTTCTTGGTGAAATGGAGATGGAGAGGTCACTTTCGATGTGTCCATCACTTTGACGGGCGGGGAGGGGGCTCGTCAATCTATTCCTTTCATGGGATTGGTTATATTTTCATGATCCATTGCCTTCAAGGGTACTTTCCGATTGCTCGGGCTCTGGATTCCACACGTGGAAGCAAGCATTATTGACCTTGTGATGTTCAATGTTCGTAAAAAATACTTTCCTCATTTTCTTTTGGTAAAATGGAGATGGAACTCAGTGCGGACGTGTCCATCACTTTGACGGGCGGGGAGGGGGCTCGTCAATCTATTGCTTTCATGGTCTTGGTGATATTTTCATGATCCATTGCCTTCAACGGTACTTCCCGATTGCTCGGGCTCTGGATTCCACACGTGGAAGCAACCATTCTTGACCTTAAGAGGTTCAAGGAAGGTATATATCCTTCATCAATTTCTTTTGTTGGTGAAATGGAGATGGAGAGGTCACTTTCGATGTGTCCATCACTTTGACGGGCGGGGAAGGGGCTCGTCAATCTAGTCCTTTCATGGGCTTCGTTGTATTTTCATGATCCATTGCTTTAAAGGGTACTTTCCGATTGCTCGGGCTCTGGATTCTACTCGTGGAACAAACCATTTTTGACCTAAAGAGGTTGAAGAAAGGTAAATATACTTCATTCATTTCCTTCGTTGGTGAAATGGAGATGGAGAGGTCACTTTCGATGTGTCCATCACTTTGTGGGGCGGGGAGGGGGCTCGTCAATCTATTACTTTCATGGTCTTGGTTATATTTTCATGATCCATTGCCTTCAAGGGTACTTTCTGATTGCTCCGTCTCTGGATTCCACACGTGGATTCAACCATTCTTGACTGTATGATATTTAAGGTTGGTAAAAATACTTCACTCATTTCCTTTGTTGGTAAAATGGAGATGGAACTCACTGCGGAAGTGTCCATCACTTTGACGGGTGGTCAGGGGGCTCGTCAATCTTTTCCTTTCATGGGCTTCGTGATATTTTCATGATCCATTGCCTTCAAGGGTACTTTCTGATTGCTCCATCTCTGGATTCCACACGTGGATGCAACCATTCTTGACATTAAGAGGTTCAAGGAAGGTAAAAATACTTCATTCATTTCCTTTGTTGGTGAAATGGAGAGGTACCTCTCTCACCTGCCATGGGACATCAGCAAAAGCTTTCTGTGACTCATTGGGACTGACTCAATCGGTCAACTTCCCGACGCGGATCTCAACCAATGGTACTCCATCTCTTCTGGATCTGATTTTGACAAATTTCCCTGACAATATCTGCTGCTCTTCCTTCGCTCCAATTGGTTCTTCTGACCACGTCCTTGTTAAAGTGGACATCTCTCTGGCTGTTATCAGAGAACCACCTCACCGCCGTCGAGTCTGGCATTTCACTCAAGCCGACTGGCAGGGTCTCCGAGCAGCCATCAAACTTACAGACTGGTCTCCTATCACTACTTTCTCAAACATCAACTCATCCTGGGAATTCTTTCAAAGAAACTTGCTCTCCCTCATGCACAGATTTATCCCCTCTCGTGTTCAGTTGTCTTACCCTTCCTCCCGCCCTTGGTTTACTGAAGCTTGTGGCGAGGCAGTTGTCCTGAAACAACTTGCCTTTGCCTCATGGAAAGCAAACCCAACTGAGGGCAATCTCAGTTCTTTCCACAAAGCTCGGAACAAGTGTGTATCTACCCTCAGGAGAGCCAGAAAACAACATCTTTCTCATCTCAAGTCTGAACTCTCAAACCTCTCTCCCTCCTCAAAATCCTGGTGGCGTTTAATCAAATCTGTTTCTGGTGTATGTTCCCCCTCCACCCCCTCCCTTACCTCAAATGGCCGCACTGCTGATTCCACACGTGATAAAGCTGAATGTCTAAACTCGGTGTTTGCAGCAAAATCTTGTGTCCCAAACCCATCACTATCTCTACCCACTTTACCCAGTCGCACCCAACTGTCCCTGGACTCTGTATCCTTTTCTCCTGACAAGGTGGAGAGCTTGCTTTCAAACCTCGAGTCAGATTCTGCAACCGGTCCAGACGGCATCAGCCCACGTGTCCTCAAAGCCTGCTCTTCTGCTCTTGCTCACCCTCTCTCTGTTCTATTCACCCTCTCATTTTCCCAAGGTCATCTGCCATCTGCTTGGAAATCTGCTAACATCACTGCCCTGCATAAAAAAGGTGCAAAAACAGATCCCTGTAACTACAGACCAATCAGCCTTCTCCCAATCATCAGCAAGGTTATGGAATCCATCATCGCTTCAGACATGAAATCCTTCCTCTTCTCCAATGGCTTGATTTCCAATCATCAATTTGGTTTCAGACCAGGTCACTCTACCCTGGATATGCTGCTACTGCTCTCCCATCAATGGATGGAGGTCCTCAATGCCAGACAGGAAATCCGAGCCGTATCCCTGGACATATCACGTGCTTTTGACACAGTCTGGCACCCTGCCCTACTCACCAAACTCTCTTCCCATGGTATTCAAGGCCATCTCCACTCATGGCTCGCAGACTTCCTCTCCTGTCGCAGTCAACGTGTGGCCCTAAATGGAGTTCTTTCATCCCCTCTTCCTGTGCAGGCTGGAGTTCCTCAAGGTAGCGTTCTGGGCCCTGTTCTTTTCTGGTTTTCATCAATGATCTCTCGGACTCTCTGGAAAATCCTCTATTTCTCTTTGCCGATGACTCCACCCTCTGCCGTACCATCTGTCATCCCTCAGACCGGCAAGCAGCAGCTTCTTCGCTCACTGCAGATCTGGATAAAATCACAAACTGGTCCAACACGTGGAACATGTCTTTCAATCCACACAAATCTCACACTCTCACTATGTCTCTTCGAAAAGACCGTTTAGAAAACCCCCATCCACTTTCTCAACAATCCTCTGGAAGAAGTCTTTTCTTTCAAGCTTCTGGGTCTCACTATCTGCCATGACCTTTCCTGGGAAAGTCACATTTCCAACCTTGCCTCAAAAGCCAGTCGCCGACTGGGAATCCTCCGTCATGCAAAGTCCTTCCTCGGCCCTCTTGAGCTCCTGACTACTTACAAAGCTTTTGTCCGTAGCCTGATGGAGTACTGCTCTCCCCTCTGGGCTGGTGCTCCTGCCTCCCACCTTTCTCGGCTTCACGCTGTCGAAACCAGGGCTTTTAAGATCATTGGCATCTCCCGCAATGAAGCTGAGTCTTTGGGCCTCTCACTCAATCACCGCAGGTTGGTCGGTGGTCTTTCTGTCTTCTACCGACTCCTCTCCAGCCTTGCCCCCCCCTGCTCTCTCTGCGATTTGTCCCAACCACATTTCCACAGGGCGCTCAAGGTCCGCCAACAACCCCTTCTGGTAAAACTACCAAAATCACGAATCACTGCTCATCTTCACTCTTTCATTCCTCTTTTTTCCCGCCTTTGGAATAAACTTCCTCACTCTATTCTTTCCCATTCTTCCCTCCAGGCTTTCAAAACAGCTGTTCACCACCACCTCTTATCTTCCCCCATCCAAATCCTCGATCTTTTCTACCCCCGATAATCCACCCAAGCCCACTTCCTTCAATTCTCCTGCTTTCCTTCCTGAAAGTCCCTGTAATGTCCATCTTCTCTTCGCCATGTTCCCCGTCCCATCCCCATCCCTCTCCCTTCCACAGTTCACCTCATGTGTCTGTTCCCCACTGTTTTGTCCCTTCCACTCCCGCCCCTCTTGTCTCATGCCTCCTTGCTGTGAGTTGTGTGTTAGCTCTCATACGAGCCTCGACCAAGGTATACAAAAAAAAAAAAAAAAAAAGGTCACTTTCAATGTGTCCATCACTTTGACGGGCGGGGAAGGGGCTCGTCAATCTAGTCCTTTCATGGGCTTCGTTGTATTTTCATGATCCATTGCTTTAAAGGGTACTTTCCGATTGCTCGGGCTCTGGATTCTACTCGTGGAACAAACCATTTTTGACCTTAAGAGGTTCAAGAAAGGTAAATATACTTCATTCATTTCCTTCGTTGGTGAAATGGAGATGGAGAGGTCACTTTCGATGTGTCCATCACTTTGACGGGCGGGGAGGGGGCTCGTCAATCTATTCCTATCATGGGCTTCGTTATATTTTCATGATCCATTGCCTTAAAAGGGGCTTTCCGATTGCTCGGGCTCTGGATTCCACAAATGGAAGCAACCATTTTTGACATTCAGAGGTTCAAGGAAGGTAAAAGTACTTCATTCATTTCCTTTGTTGGTGAAATGGAAATGGAGAGCTCACTTTCGATGTGTCCATCACTTTGTGGGGCGGGGAGGGGGCTCGTCAATCTATTCCTTTCATGGGCTTCGTTGTATTTTCATGATCCATTGCCTTAAAGGGTACTTTCCGATTGCTCCGGCTCTGGATTCCACATATGGAAGCAACCATTCTTGACCTTTGGAGGTTCAAGGTAGGTAAATATACTTCATTCATTTCCTTTGTTGGTGAAATGGAGATGGAGTGGTCACTTTCAATGTGTCCATCACTTTGACGTGCGAGGAGGGGGCTCGTGAATCGATTCCTTTCATGGTCTTGGTTAAATTTTCATGATCCATTGCCTTCAAGGGTACTTTCTGATTGCTCCGTCTCTGGATTCCACTTGTGGATTCAACCATTCTTGACTGTATGATATTTAAGGTTGGTAAAAATACTTCACTCTTTTCCTTTGTTGGTAAAATGGAGATGGAACTCACTGCGGAAGTGTCCATCACTTTGACGGGTGGTCAGGGGGCTCGTCAATCTTTTCCTTTCATGGGCTTCGTGATATTTTCATGATCCATTGCCTTCAAGGGTACTTTCTGATTGCTCCATCTCTGGATTCCACACGTGGATGCAACCATTCTTGACATTAAGAGGTTCAAGGAAGGTAAAAATACTTCATTCATTTCCTTTGTTGGTGAAATGGAGAGGTCACTTTCAATGTGTCCATCACTTTGACGTGCGAGAAGGGGGCTCGTGAATCGATTCCTTTCATGGTCTTGCTTATATTTTCATGATCCATTGCCTTCAAGGTTATTGTCAGATTGCTCCGGCTCAGGATTCCACACGTGGATGCAACCATTCTTGACTGTATGATGTTTAAGGTTCGTAAAAATACTTCACTCATTTCCTTTGTTGGTGAAATGGAGATGGAAAGGTCAATTTCGATGTGTCCATCACTTTGACGGGCGGGGAGGGGGCTCGTCAATCTATTCCTTTCATGGGCTTCGTTGTATTTTCATGATCCATTGCCTTAAAGGGTACTTTCCGATTGCTCCGGCTCTGGATTCCACATATGGAAGCAACCATTCTTGACCTTTGGAGGTTCAAGGAAGGTAAATAGACTTCATTCATTTCCTTTGTTGGTGAAATGGAGATGGAGAGGTCACTTTCAATGTGTCCATCACTTTGACGTGCGAGGAGGGGGCTCGTGAATCGATTCCTTTCATGGTCTTGGTTAAATCTTCATGATCCATTCCCTTCAGGGGTACTTTCCGATTGCTCGGACTCTGGATTCTACGTGTGGAAGCAACCATTCTTGACCTTGTAATGTACAATGTTGGTAAAAAAAAAACTTTCCTCATTTCCTTTGTTGGGAAATGGAGATGGAACTCGTTGCGGATGTGTCCATCACTTTGACGGGCGGGGAAGGGGCTCGTCAATCTATTCCTTTCATTGTCTTGGTTATATAATCATGATCCATTGCCTTCAAGGGTACTTTCAGATTGCTCGGGCTCTGGATTCCACACGTGGATGCAACCATTCTTGACTGTATGATATTTAAGGTTGGTAAAAATACTTCACTCATTTCCTTTGTTGGTGAAATGGAGATGGAACTCACTGCGGAAGTGTCCATCACTTTGACAGGAGGTCAGGCGGCTCGTCAATCTATTCCTTTCATGGGCTTCGTTATATTTTCATGCTCCATTGCCTTCAAAGGTGCTTTCCGATTGCTCGTGCTCTGGATTCCACATATGGAAGCAACCATTCTTGACATTTCGAGGTTCAAGGAAGGTAAAAATACTTCATTCATTTCCTTTGTTGGTGATATGGAGATGGAGAGGTCACTTTCGATGTGTCCATCACTTTGACGGGCGGGGAGGGGGCTCGTCATTCTATTCCTTTCATGGTCTTGGTTACATTTTCGTGATCCATTGCCTTCATGGGTACATTCCGATTGCTCGAGCTCTGGATTCCACACGTGGAAGCAACCATTCTTGACCTGAAGAGGTTCAAGGAAGGTAAATATACTTCATTAATTTCATTTGTTGGTGAAATGGAGATGGAGAACTCACTTTCGATGTGTCCATCTCTTTGACGGGCGGGGAGGGGGCTCGTCATTCTATTCCTTTCATGGTCTTTGTGACATTTTCGTGATCCATTGCCTTCAAGGGTGCTTTCCGATTGCTCGAGCTCTGGATTCCACATCTGGAAGCAACCATTCTTGACATTTAGAGGTTCAATGTAGGTAAAAATACTTCATTCATTTCCGTTGATGGTGAAATGGAGATGGAAAGGTCACTTTCAATGTGTCCATCACTTTGCCGGGCGGGGAGGGGGCTCGTCAATCTATTCCTTTCATGGTCTTGGTTATAATTTCATGATCCATTGCCTTCAAGGGAACTTTCCGATTGGTCGGGCTCTGGATTCCACACATGGAAGCAACCATTCTTGACCTTCAGAGGTTCGAGTAAGGTAAATATACTTCATTCCTTTCCTTTGTTGGTGAAATGGAGATGGACAGGTCACTTTCGATGTGTCCATCACTTTGACGGGCGGGGAGGGGGCTCGTCAATCTATTCCTTTCATGGTCTTGGTTTTATTTTCATGATCCATTGCCTTCAAGGGGACTTTCCGATTGGTCGGGCTCTGGATTCCACACGTTGAAACAACCATTCTTGACCTTCAGAGTTTCGAGGAAGGAAAATATACTTCATTCATTTCCTTTGTTGGTGAAATGGAGATGGAACTCACTGCGGACCTGTCCATCACTTTGACCGGCGGGGAGGGGGCTCGTCAATCGATTCCTTTCATGGGCTTCGTTATATTTTCATGATCCATTTCCTTAAAGGGTTCTTTCCGATTGCTCGGGCTCTGGATTCCACAAGTGGAAGCAAACATTCTTGACATTAAGAGGTTCAAGGAAGGTAAATATACTTCATTTATTTCCTTTCTTGGTGAAATGGAGATGGAGAGGTCACTTTCGATGTGTCCATCACTTTGACGGGCGGGGAGGGGGCTCGTCAATCTATTCCTTTCATGGGATTGGTTATATTTTCATGATCCATTGCCTTCAAGGGTACTTTCCGATTGCTCGGGCTCTGGATTCCACACGTGGAAGCAAGCATTATTGACCTTGTGATGTTCAATGTTCGTAAAAAATACTTTCCTCATTTTCTTTTTGTAAAATGGAGATGGAACTCAGTGCGGACGTGTCCATCACTTTGACGGGCGGGGAGGGGGCTCGTCAATCTATTGCTTTCATGGTCTTGGTGATATTTTCATGATCCATTGCCTTCAACGGTACTTCCCGATTGCTCGGGCTCTGGATTCCACACGTGGAAGCAACCATTCTTGACCTTAAGAGGTTCAAGGAAGGTATATATCCTTCATCAATTTCTTTTGTTGGTGAAATGGAGATGGAGAGGTCACTTTCGATGTGTCCATCACTTTGACGGGCGGGGAAGGGGCTCGTCAATCTAGTCCTTTCATGGGCTTCGTTGTATTTTCATGATCCATTGCTTTAAAGGGTACTTTCCGATTGCTCGGGCTCTGGATTCTACTCGTGGAACAAACCATTTTTGACCTAAAGAGGTTGAAGAAAGGTAAATATACTTCATTCATTTCCTTCGTTGGTGAAATGGAGATGGAGAGGTCACTTTCGATGTGTCCATCACTTTGTGGGGCGGGGAGGGGCTCGTCAATCTATTACTTTCATGGTCTTGGTTATATTTTCATGATCCATTGCCTTCAAGGGTACTTTCTGATTGCTCCGTCTCTGGATTCCACACGTGGATTCAACCATTCTTGACTGTATGATATTTAAGGTTGGTAAAAATACTTCACTCATTTCCTTTGTTGGTAAAATGGAGATGGAACTCACTGCGGAAGTGTCCATCACTTTGACGGGTGGTCAGGGGCTCGTCAATCTTTTCCTTTCATGGGCTTCGTGATATTTTCATGATCCATTGCCTTCAAGGGTACTTTCTGATTGCTCCATCTCTGGATTCCACACGTGGATGCAACCATTCTTGACATTAAGAGGTTCAAGGAAGGTAAAAATACTTCATTCATTTCCTTTGTTGGTGAAATGGAGAGGTACCTCTCTCACCTGCCATGGGACATCAGCAAAAGCTTTCTGTGACTCATTGGGACTGACTCAATCGGTCAACTTCCCGACGCGGATCTCAACCAATGGTACTCCATCTCTTCTGGATCTGATTTTGACAAATTTCCCTGACAATATCTGCTGCTCTTCCTTCGCTCCAATTGGTTCTTCTGACCACGTCCTTGTTAAAGTGGACATCTCTCTGGCTGTTATCAGAGAACCACCTCACCGCCGTCGAGTCTGGCATTTCACTCAAGCCGACTGGCAGGGTCTCCGAGCAGCCATCAAACTTACAGACTGGTCTCCTATCACTACTTTCTCAAACATCAACTCATCCTGGGAATTCTTTCAAAGAAACTTGCTCTCCCTCATGCACAGATTTATCCCCTCTCGTGTTCAGTTGTCTTACCCTTCCTCCCGCCCTTGGTTTACTGAAGCTTGTGGCGAGGCAGTTGTCCTGAAACAACTTGCCTTTGCCTCATGGAAAGCAAACCCAACTGAGGGCAATCTCAGTTCTTTCCACAAAGCTCGGAACAAGTGTGTATCTACCCTCAGGAGAGCCAGAAAACAACATCTTTCTCATCTCAAGTCTGAACTCTCAAACCTCTCTCCCTCCTCAAAATCCTGGTGGCGTTTAATCAAATCTGTTTCTGGTGTATGTTCCCCCTCCACCCCTCCCTTACCTCAAATGGCCGCACTGCTGATTCCACACGTGATAAAGCTGAATGTCTAAACTCGGTGTTTGCAGCAAAATCTTGTGTCCCAAACCCATCACTATCTCTACCCACTTTACCCAGTCGCACCCAACTGTCCCTGGACTCTGTATCCTTTTCTCCTGACAAGGTGGAGAGCTTGCTTTCAAACCTCGAGTCAGATTCTGCAACCGGTCCAGACGGCATCAGCCCACGTGTCCTCAAAGCCTGCTCTTCTGCTCTTGCTCACCCTCTCTCTGTTCTATTCACCCTCTCATTTTCCCAAGGTCATCTGCCATCTGCTTGGAAATCTGCTAACATCACTGCCCTGCATAAAAAAGGTGCAAAAACAGATCCCTGTAACTACAGACCAATCAGCCTTCTCCCAATCATCAGCAAGGTTATGGAATCCATCATCGCTTCAGACATGAAATCCTTCCTCTTCTCCAATGGCTTGATTTCCAATCATCAATTTGGTTTCAGACCAGGTCACTCTACCCTGGATATGCTGCTACTGCTCTCCCATCAATGGATGGAGGTCCTCAATGCCAGACAGGAAATCCGAGCCGTATCCCTGGACATATCACGTGCTTTTGACACAGTCTGGCACCCTGCCCTACTCACCAAACTCTCTTCCCATGGTATTCAAGGCCATCTCCACTCATGGCTCGCAGACTTCCTCTCCTGTCGCAGTCAACGTGTGGCCCTAAATGGAGTTCTTTCATCCCCTCTTCCTGTGCAGGCTGGAGTTCCTCAAGGTAGCGTTCTGGGCCCTGTTCTTTTTCTGGTTTTCATCAATGATCTCTCGGACTCTCTGGAAAATCCTCTATTTCTCTTTGCCGATGACTCCACCCTCTGCCGTACCATCTGTCATCCCTCAGACCGGCAAGCAGCAGCTTCTTCGCTCACTGCAGATCTGGATAAAATCACAAACTGGTCCAACACGTGGAACATGTCTTTCAATCCACACAAATCTCACACTCTCACTATGTCTCTTCGAAAAGACCGTTTAGAAAACCCCCCCATCCACTTTCTCAACAATCCTCTGGAAGAAGTCTTTTCTTTCAAGCTTCTGGGTCTCACTATCTGCCATGACCTTTCCTGGGAAAGTCACATTTCCAACCTTGCCTCAAAAGCCAGTCGCCGACTGGGAATCCTCCGTCATGCAAAGTCCTTCCTCGGCCCTCTTGAGCTCCTGACTACTTACAAAGCTTTTGTCCGTAGCCTGATGGAGTACTGCTCTCCCCTCTGGGCTGGTGCTCCTGCCTCCCACCTTTCTCGGCTTCACGCTGTCGAAACCAGGGCTTTTAAGATCATTGGCATCTCCCGCAATGAAGCTGAGTCTTTGGGCCTCTCACTCAATCACCGCAGGTTGGTCGGTGGTCTTTCTGTCTTCTACCGACTCCTCTCCAGCCTTGCCCCCCTGCTCTCTCTGCGATTTGTCCCAACCACATTTCCACAGGGCGCTCAAGGTCCGCCAACAACCCCTTCTGGTAAAACTACCAAAATCACGAATCACTGCTCATCTTCACTCTTTCATTCCTCTTTTTTCCCGCCTTTGGAATAAACTTCCTCACTCTATTCTTTCCCATTCTTCCCTCCAGGCTTTCAAAACAGCTGTTCACCACCACCTCTTATCTTCCCCCATCCAAATCCTCGATCTTTTCTACCCCCGATAATCCACCCAAGCCCACTTCCTTCAATTCTCCTGCTTTCCTTCCTGAAAGTCCCTGTAATGTCCATCTTCTCTTCGCCATGTTCCCCGTCCCATCCCCATCCCTCTCCCTTCCACAGTTCACCTCATGTGTCTGTTCCCCACTGTTTTGTCCCTTCCACTCCCGCCCCTCTTGTCTCATGCCTCCTTGCTGTGAGTTGTGTGTTAGCTCTCATACGAGCCTCGACCAAGGTATACAAAAAAAAAAAAAAAAAAAAAGGTCACTTTCAATGTGTCCATCACTTTGACGGGCGGGGAAGGGGCTCGTCAATCTAGTCCTTTCATGGGCTTCGTTGTATTTTCATGATCCATTGCTTTAAAGGGTACTTTCCGATTGCTCGGGCTCTGGATTCTACTCGTGGAACAAACCATTTTTGACCTTAAGAGGTTCAAGAAAGGTAAATATACTTCATTCATTTCCTTCGTTGGTGAAATGGAGATGGAGAGGTCACTTTCGATGTGTCCATCACTTTGACGGGCGGGGAGGGGGCTCGTCAATCTATTCCTATCATGGGCTTCGTTATATTTTCATGATCCATTGCCTTAAAAGGGGCTTTCCGATTGCTCGGGCTCTGGATTCCACAAATGGAAGCAACCATTTTTGACATTCAGAGGTTCAAGGAAGGTAAAAGTACTTCATTCATTTCCTTTGTTGGTGAAATGGAAATGGAGAGCTCACTTTCGATGTGTCCATCACTTTGTGGGGCGGGGAGGGGGCTCGTCAATCTATTCCTTTCATGGTCTTGGTTATAATTTCATGATCCATTGCCTTCAAGGGTACTTTCTGATTGCTCCGTCTCTGGATTCCACTTGTGGATTCAACCATTCTTGACTGTATGATATTTAAGGTTGGTAAAAATACTTCACTCTTTTCCTTTGTTGGTAAAATGGAGATGGAACTCACTGCGGAAGTGTCCATCACTTTGACGGGTGGTCAGGGGGCTCGTCAATCTTTTCCTTTCATGGGCTTCGTGATATTTTCATGATCCATTGCCTTCAAGGGTACTTTCTGATTGCTCCATCTCTGGATTCCACACGTGGATGCAACCATTCTTGACATTAAGAGGTTCAAGGAAGGTAAAAATACTTCATTCATTTCCTTTGTTGGTGAAATGGAGAGGTCACTTTCAATGTGTCCATCACTTTGACGTGCGAGAAGGGGGCTCGTGAATCGATTCCTTTCATGGTCTTGCTTATATTTTCATGATCCATTGCCTTCAAGGTTATTGTCAGATTGCTCCGGCTCAGGATTCCACACGTGGATGCAACCATTCTTGACTGTATGATGTTTAAGGTTCGTAAAAATACTTCACTCATTTCCTTTGTTGGTGAAATGGAGATGGAAAGGTCAATTTCGATGTGTCCATCACTTTGACGGGCGGGGAGGGGGCTCGTCAATCTATTCCTTTCATGGGCTTCGTTGTATTTTCATGATCCATTGCCTTAAAGGGTACTTTCCGATTGCTCCGGCTCTGGATTCCACATATGGAAGCAACCATTCTTGACCTTTGGAGGTTCAAGGAAGGTAAATAGACTTCATTCATTTCCTTTGTTGGTGAAATGGAGATGGAGAGGTCACTTTCAATGTGTCCATCACTTTGACGTGCGAGGAGGGGGCTCGTGAATCGATTCCTTTCATGGTCTTGGTTAAATCTTCATGATCCATTCCCTTCAGGGGTACTTTCCGATTGCTCGGACTCTGGATTCTACGTGTGGAAGCAACCATTCTTGACCTTGTAATGTTCAATGTTGGTAAAAAAAAAAAACTTTCCTCATTTCCTTTGTTGGGAAATGGAAATGGAACTCGTTGCGGATGTGTCCATCACTTTGACGGGCGGGGAAGGGGCTCGTCAATCTATTCCTTTCATTGTCTTGGTTATATAATCATGATCCATTGCCTTCAAGGGTACTTTCAGATTGCTCGGGCTCTGGATTCCACACGTGGATGCAACCATTCTTGACTGTATGATATTTAAGGTTGGTAAAAATACTTCACTCATTTCCTTTGTTGGTGAAATGGAGATGGAACTCACTGCGGACGTGTCCATCACTTTGACGGGCGGGGAGGGGGCTCGTCAATATATTCCTTTCATGGTCTTGGTTATATTTTCAGGATCCATTGCCTTCAAGTGTACTTTGCGTTTGCTCGGGCTCTGGATTCCACACGTGGAAGCAACCATTCTTGACCTTGTAATGTTCAATGTTGGTCAAAAAAGACTTTCCTCATTTCATTTATTGGTGAAATGGAGATGGAACTCACTGCGGACGTGTCCATCACTTTGACGGGCGGGGAGGGGGCTCATCAATCTATTCCTTTCATGGGCTTCGTTATATTTTCCTGATCCATTGCCTTCAAATGTACTTTCGGATTGCTCGGGCTCTAGATTCCACATATAGAAGCAACGATTCTTGACATTAAGAGGTTCAAGGAAGGTAAATATACTTCATTCATTTCCTTTGTTGGTGAAATGGAGATGGAAAGGTCACTTTCGATGTGTCCATCACTTTGACGTGCGGGGAGGGGGCTCGTCATTCTGTTCCTTTCATTGTCTTGGTTACATTTTCGTGATCCATTGCCTTCAAGGGTACTTTCCGATTGCTCGAGCTCTGGATTCCACATCTGGAAGCAACCATTCTTGACATTTAGAGGTTCAATGTAGGTAAAAATACTTCATTCATTTCCGTTGTTGGTGAAATGGAGATAGAGAGGTCACTTTCAATGTGTCCATCACTTTGACTGGCGGGGAGGGGGCTCATCAATCTATTCCTTTCATGGTCTTGGTTATATTTTCATGATCCATTGCCTTCAAGGGTACTTTCCGATTGATCGGGCTCTGGATTCCACACGTGGAAGCAACCGTTCTTGACCTGAAGAGAGGTTCAAGGAAGGTAAATATACTTCATTCATTTCCTTTGTTGGTGAAATGGAGATGGAGAGGTCACTTTCGATGTGTCCATCACTTTGACGGGCGGGGAGGGGGCTCGTCAATCTATTCCTTTCATGGGCTTCGTTATATTTTCATGATCCATTGCCTTCAAGGGTACTTTGCGATTGCTCGGACTCTGGATTCCACATGTGGAAGCAACCATTCTTGACATTCAGAGGTTCAAGGAAGGTAAATATACTTCATTCATTTCCTTTGTTGGTGAAATGGAGATGGAGAGGTCACTTTCGATGTGTCCATCACTTTGACGGGCGGGGAGGGGGCTCGTCAATCTATTCCTTTCATGGGCTTCGTTATATTTTCATGATCCATTGCCTTCAAGGGTACTTTCCGATTGCTTGGGCTCTGGATTCCACACGTGGAAGCAAGCATTCTTGACCTTGTGATGTTCAATGTTAGAAAAAAATACTTTCCTCATTTCCTTTTGGTGAACTGGAGATGGAACTCACTGCGGACGTGTCCATCACTTTGACGGGCGGGGAGGGGGCTCGTTAATCTATTCCTTTCATGGTCTTGGTTCTATTTTCATGATCCATTGCCTTCAAGGGTACATTCCAATTGCTCCGGCTGTGGATTCCACACGTGGAAGCAACCATTCTTGACCTTGTAATGTTCAATGTTGGAAAAAAATACTTTCCTCATTTCCTTTGTTGGTGAAATGGAGATGGAACTCACTGCGGACGTGTCCATCACTTTAATGTGCGTGGAGGGGGCTCTTAAAGCTATTCCTTTCATGGTCTTGGTTATATTTTCATGATCCATTGCCTTCAAGGGTACTTTCCGATTGCTCGGGCTCTGGATTCCACACGTGGAAGCAACCATTCTTGACCTTAAGATGTTCAAGGAAGGTAAATATACTTCATCAATTTCCTTTGTTGGTGAAATGGAGATGGAGAGGTCACTTTCGATGTGTCCATCACTTTGACCGGCGGGGAGGGGGCTCGTCAATCTATTCCTTTCATCGCCTTCGTTATATTTTCATGATCCATTGCCTTCAAGGGTACTTTACGATTGCTCGGGTTCTGGATTGCACACGTGGAAGCAAACATTCTTGACATTAAGAGGTTCATGGAAGGTAAATATACTTCATTTATTTCCTTTGTTGGTGAAATGGAGATGGAGAGGTCACTTTCGATGTGTCCATCACTTTGACGGACGGGGAGGGGGCTCGTCAATCTATTCCTTTCAGGGGCTTCGTTTTATTTTCATGATCCATTGCCTTCAAGGGTACTTTGCGATTGCTCGGACTCTGGATTCCACACGTGGAAGCAACCATTCTTGACCTTAAGAAGTTCAATGAACGTAAATATACTTCATTCATTTCCTTTGTTGGTGAAATGGAGATGGAAAGATCACTTTCAATGTGTCCATCACTTTGACGGGCAGGGAGGGGGCTCGTCAATCTATTCCTTTAATGGTCTTGGTTATATTTTCATGATCCATTGCCTTCAAGGGGAGTTTCCGATTGGTCGGGCTCTGGATTCCACACGTGGAAGCAACCATTCTTGACCTTCAGAGGTTCGAGGAAGGAAAATATACTTAATTCATTTCCTTTGTTGGTGAAATGGAGATGGAACTCACTGCGGAAGTGTCCATCTCTTTGTTGGGTGGGGAGGGGGCTCATCAATCTATTCCTTTCATGGGCTTCATTATATTTTCATGATCCATTGCCTTAAAAGGTGCTTTCCTATTTCTCGGGCTCTGGATTCCACAAATGGAAGCAACCATTCTTGACATTAAAAGGTTCAAGGGAGGGAAAAATACTTCATTCATTTCCTTTATTGGTGAAATGGAGATGGAGAGGTCACTTTCGATGTGTCCATCACTTTGACGGGCGGGGAGGGGGCTCGTCAATCTTTTCCTTTCATGGTCTTGGTTATATTTTCATGATCCATTGCCTTCAAGTGTACTTTCCGATTGCTCGGGCTCTGGATTCCACATATGGAAGCAACGATTCTTGACATAAAGACGTTCAAGGAAGGTAAATATACTTCATTGATTTCCTTTGTTGGTGAAATGGAGATGGAAAGGTCACTTTCGATGTGTCCATCACTTTGACGGGAGGGGAGGGGGCTCGTTAATCTATTCCTTTCATGGTCTTGGTTATATTTTCATGATCCATTGCCTTCAAGGGTACTTTCTTATTGCTCCGTCTCTGGATTCCACACGTCGATGCAACCATTCTTGACTGTATGATATTTAAGGTTGGAAAAATACTTCACTCATTTCCTTTGTTGGTGAAATGGAGATGGAACTCACTGCGGAAGTGTCCATCACTTTGACAGGAGGTCAGGCGGCTCGTCAATCTATTCCTTTCATGGGCTTCGTTATATTTTCATGATCCATTGCCTTCAAAGGTGCTTTCCAATTGCTCGTGCTCTGGATTCCACATATGGAAGCAACCATTCTTGACATTTCGAGGTTCAAGGAAGGTAAAAATACTTCATTCATTTCCTTTGTTGGTGATATGGAGATGGAGAGGTCACTTTCGATGTGTCCATCACTTTCAGGGGCGAGGAGGGGGCTCGTCATTTTCTTCCTTTCATGGTCTTGGTTACATTTTCGTGATCCATTGCCTTCATGGGTACATTCCGATTGCTCGAGCTCTGGATTCCACACGTGGAAGCAACCATTCTTGACCTTAAGAGGTTCAAGGAAGGTAAATATACTTCATTAATTTCATTTGTTGGTGAAATGGAGATGGAGAAGTCACTTTCGATGTGTCCTGCTCTTTGACGGGCGGGGAGCGGGCTCGTCATTCTATTCCTTTCATGGTCTTGGTTACATTTTCGTGATCCATTGCCTTCAAGGGTACTTTCCGATTGCTCGAGCTCTGGAATCCACATCTGGAAGCAACCATTCTTGACATTTAGAGGTTCAATGTAGGTAAAAATACTTCATTCATTTCCGTTGATGGTGAAATGGAGATGGAAAGGTCACTTTCGATGTGTCCATCACTTTGACGGGCGGGGAGGGGGCTCGTTAATCTATTCCTTTCATGGTCTTGGTTGTATTTTCATGATCCATTGCCTTCAAGGGTACATTGCAATTGCTCGGGCTCTGGATTCCACACGTGAAAGCAACCATTCTTGACCTTGTAATGTTCAATGTTGGTAAAAAATACTTTCCTCATTTCCTTTGTTGGTGAAATTGAGATGGAACTCACTGCGGACGTGTCCATCACTTTGATGGACGGGGAGGGGGCTCGTCAATCTATTCCTTTCATGGGCTTCGTTATATTTTCATGATCCATTGCCTTCAAAGGTGCTTTCCGATTGCTCGGGCTCTGGATTCCACAAATGGAAGCAACCATTCTTGACATTAAAAGGTTCAAGGGAGGGAAAAATACTTCATTCGTTTCCTTTGTTGGTGATATGGAGATGGAGAGGTCACTTGCGATGTGTCCATCACTTTCACGGGCGGGGAGGGGGCTCGTCATTCTATTCCTTTCATGGTCTTGGTTACATTTTCGTGATCCATTGCCTTCATGGGTACATTCCGATTGTTCGAGCTCTGGATTCCACACGTGGAAGCAACCATTCTTGACCTTAAAGGTTCAAGGAAGGTAAATATACTTCATTAATTTCATTTGTTGGTGAAATGGAGATGGAGAACTCACTTTCGATGTGTCCATCTCTTTGACGGGCGGGGAGGGGGCTCGTCATTCTATTCCTTTCATGGTCTTGGTTACATTTTCGTGATCCATTGCCTTCAAGGGTGCTTCCCGATTGCTCGAGCTCTGGATTCCACATCTGGAAGCAACCATTCTTGACATTTAGAGGTTCAATGGAGGTAAAAATACTTCATTCATTTCCGTTGATGGTGAAATGGAGATGGAAAGGTCACTTTCAATGTGTCCATCACTTTGCCGGGCGGGGAGGGGGCTCGTCAGTCTATTCCTTTCATGGTCTTGGTTATAATTTCATGATCCATTGCCTTCAAGGGAACTTTCCGATTGGTCGGGCTCTGGATTCCACACATGGAAGCAACCATTCTTGACCTTCAGAGGTTCGAGTAAGGTAAATATACTTCATTCCTTTCCTTTGTTGGTGAAATGGAGATGGACAGGTCACTTTCGATGTGTCCATCACTTTGACGGGCGGGGAGGGGGCTCGTCAATCTATTCCTTTCATGGTCTTGGTTTTATTTTCATGATCCATTGCCTTCAAGGGGACTTTCCGATTGGTCGGGCTCTGGATTCCACACGTTGAAACAACCATTCTTGACCTTCAGAGGTTCGAGGAAGGAGAATATACTTCATTCATTTCCTTTGTTGGTGAAATGGAGATGGAACTCACTGTGGACCTGTCCATCACTTTGACCGGCGGGGAGGGGGCTCGTCAATCTATTCCTTTCATGGGCTTCGTTATATTTTCATGATCCATTTCCTTAAAGGGTTCTTTCCGATTGCTCGGGCTCTGGATTCCACAAGTGGAAGCAAACATTCTTGACATTAAGAGGTTCAAGGAAGGTAAATATACTTCATTTATTTCCTTTGTTGGTGAAATGGACATGGAGAGGTCACTTTTGATGTGTCCATCACTTTGACGAACGGGGAGGGGGCTCGTCAATCTATTCCTTTCATGGGCTTGGTTATATTTTCATGATCCATTGCCTTCAAGGGTACTTTCCGATTGCTGGGGCTCTGGATTCCACACGTGGAAGCAAGCATTCTTGACCTTGTGATGTTCATTGCGAGTAAAAAATACTTTCCTCATTTCCTTTTGGTGAACTGGAGATGGAACTCACTGCGGACGTGTCGATCACTTTGACGGGCGGGGAGGGGGCTCGTCAATCTATTCCTTTCATGGTCTTGGTTATATTTTCAGGATCCATTGCCTTCAAGTGTACTTTGCGATTGCTCGGGCTCTGGATTCCACACGTGGAAGCAACCATTCTTGACCTTGTAATGTTCAATGTTGGAAAAAAAGACCTTCCTCATTTCATTTATTGGTGAAATGGAGATGGAACTCACTGTGGACGTGTCCATCACTTTGACGGGCGAGGAGGGGGCTCGTCATTCTATTCCTTTCATGGTCTTGGTTACATTTTCGTGATCCATTGCCTTCAAATGTACTTTCGGATTGCTGGGGCTCTAGATTCCACATATAGAAGCAACGATTCTTGACATGAAGAGGTTCAAGGAAGGGAAATATACTTCATTCATTTCCTTTGTTGGTGAAATGGAGATGGAAAGGTCACTTTCGATGTGTCCATCACTTTGACGTGCGGGGAGGGGCTCGTCATTCTGTTCCTTTCATTGTCTTGGTTACATTTTCGTGATCCATTGCCTTCAAGGGTACTTTCCGATTGCTCGAGCTCTGGATTCCACATATGGAAGCAACCATTCTTGACATTTAGAGGTTCAATGCAGGTAAAAATACTTCATTCATTTCCGTTGTTGGTGAAATGGAGATAGAGAGGTCACTTTCATTGTGTCCATCACTTTGACGGGCGGGGAGGGGGCTCGTCAATCTATTCCTTTCATGGGATTCGTTATATTTTCATGATCCATTGCCTTCAAGGGTACTTTGCGATTGCTCGGACTCTGGATTCCACATGTGGAAGCAACCATTCTTGACATTAAGAGGTTCAAGGAAGGTAAATATACTTCATTCATTTCCTTTGTTGGTGAAATGGAGATGGAGAGGTCACTTTCGATGTGTCCATCACTTTGACGAGCGGGGAGGGGGCTCGTCAATCTATTCCTTTCATGGGCTTCGTTATATTTTCATGATCCATTGCCTTCAAGGGTACTTTCCGATTGCTGGGGCTCTGGATTCCACACGTGGAAGCAAGCATTCTTGACCTTCTGATGTTCAATGTTAGTAAAAAATACTTTCCTCATTTCCTTTTGGTGAACTGGAGATGGAACTCACTGCGGACGTGTCCATCACTTTGACGGGCGGGGAGGGGGCTCGTTAATCTATTCCTTTCATGGTGTTGGTTATATTTTCATGATCCATTGCCTTCAAGGGTACTTTCCAATTGCTCGGGCTGTGGATTCCACACGTGGAAGCAACCATTCTTGACCTTGTAATGTTCAATGTTGGTAAAAAAAATACTTTCCTCATTTCCTTTGTTGGTGAAATGGAGATGGAAGTCACTGCGGACGTGTCCATCACTTTGATGTGCGTAGAGGGGGCTCTTAAAGCTATTCCTTTCATGGACTTGGTTATATTTTCATGATCCATTGCCTTCAAGGGTACTTTCCGATTGCTCGGGCTCTGGATTCCACACGTGGAAGCAACCATTCTTGACCTTAAGAGGTTCAAGGAAGGTAAATATACTTCATTAATTTCCTTTGTTGGTGAAATGGAGATGGAGAGGTCACTTTCGATGTGTCCATCACTTTGACCGGCGGGGAGGGGGCTCGTCAATCTATTCCTTTCATCGCCTTCGTTATATTTTCATGATCCATTGCCTTCAAGGGCACTTTCCGATTGCTCCGGTTCTGGATTGCACACGTGGAAGCAAACATTCTTGACATTAAGAGGTTCATGGAAGGTAAATATACTTCATTTATTTCCTTTGTTGGTGAAATGGAGATGGAGAGGTCACTTTCGATGTGTCCATCACTTTGACGGACGGGGAGGGGGCTCGTCAATCTATTCCTTTCAGGGGCTTCGTTTTATTTTCATGATCCATTGCCTTCAAGGGTACTTTGCGATTGCTCGGACTCTGGATTCCACACGTGGTAGCAACCATTCTTGACCTTAAGAAGTTCAATGAACGTAAATATACTTCATTCATTTCCTTTGTTGGTGAAATGGAGATGGAAAGGTCACTTTCAATGTGTCCATCACTTTGACGGGCAGGGAGGGGCTCGTCAATCTATTCCTTTAATGGTCTTGGTTATATTGTCATGATCCATTGCCTTCAAGGGGACTTTCCGATTGGTCGGGCTCTGGATTCCACACGTGGAAGCAACCATTCTTGACCTTCAGAGGTTCGAGGAAGGAAAATATACTTCATTCATTTCCTTTGTTGGTGAAATGGAGATGGAACTCACAGCGGAAGTGTCCATCTCTTTGCCGGGTGGGGAGGGGGCTCGTCAATCTATTCCTTTCATGGGCTTCATTATATTTTCATGATCCATTGCCTTAAAAGGTGCTTTCCGATTGCTCGGGCTCTGGATTCCACAAATGGAAGCAACCATTCTTGACATTAAAAGGTTCAAGGGAGGGAAAAATACTTCATTCATTTCCTTTATTGGTGAAATGGAGATGGAGAGGTCACTTTCGATGTGTCCATCACTTTGACGGGCGGGGAGGGGGCTCGTTAATCTCTTCCTTTCATGGTCTTGGTTATATTTTCATGATCCATTGCCTTCAAGGGTACATTCCAATTGCTCGGGCTGTGGATTCCACACGTGGAAGCAACCATTCTTGACCTTGTAATGTTCAATGTTGGTAAAAAATACTTTCCTCATTTCCTTTTTTGGTGAAATTGAGATGGAACTCACTGCGGACGTGTCCATCACTTTGATGGACGGGGAGGGGGCACGTCAATCTATTCCTTTCATGGGCTTGGTTATATTTTCATGATCCCTTGCCTTCAATGGGACTTTCCGATTGCTCGGGCTCTGGATTCCACACGTGGAAGCAACCATTCTTGACCTTGTGATGTTCAATGTTATTAAAAAATACTTTCCTCATTTCCTTTTTGTGAAATGGAGATGGAACTCACTGCGGACGTGTCCATCACTTTGATGTGCGGGGAGGGGGCTCGTCAATCTATTCCTTTCATGGTCTTGGTTATATTTTCATGATCCCTTGCCTTCAAGGGGACTTTCCGATTGCTCGGGCTCTGGATTCCACACGTGGAAGCAACCATTCTTGACCTCAAGAGGTTCAAGGAAGGTAAATATACTTCATTCATTTCCTTTGTTGGTGAAATGGAGATGGAAAGGTCACTTTCGATGTGTCCATCACTTTGACAGGTGGTCAGGGGGCTCGTCATTCCGTTCCTTTCATTGTCTTGGTTACATTTTCGTGATCCATTGCCTTCAAGGGTACTTTCCGATTGCTCGAGCTCTGGATTCCACATATGGAAGCAACCATTCTTGACATTTAGAGGTTCAATGTAGGTAAAAATACTTCATTCATTTCCGTTGTTGGTGAAATGGAGATAGAGAGGTCACTTTCATTGTGTCCATCACTTTGACGGGCGGGGAGGGGGCTCATCAATCTATTCCTTTCATGGTCTTGGTTATAATTTCATGATCCATTGCCTTCAAGGGTACTTTCCGATTGATCGGGCTCTGGATTCCACACGTGGAAGCAACCGTTCTTGACCTTAAGAGAGGTTCAAGGAAGGTAAATATACTTCATTCATTTCCTTTGTTGGTGAAATGGAGATGGAGAGGTCACTTTCGATGTGTCCATCACTTTGACGGGCGGGGAGGGGGCTCGTCAATCTATGCCTTTCATGGGATTCGTTATATTTTCATGATCCATTGCCTTCAAGGGTACTTTGCGATTGCTCGGACTCTGGATTCCACATGTGGAAGCAACCATTCTTGACATTAAGAGGTTCAAGGAAGGTAAATATACTTCATTCATTTCCTTTGTTGGTGAAATGGAGATGGAGAGGTCACTTTCGATGTGTCCATCACTTTGACGGGTGGGGAGGGGGCTCGTTAATCTATTCCTTTCATGGTGTTGGTTATATTTTCATGATCCATTGCCTTCAAGGGTACTTTCCAATTGCTCGGGCTGTGGATTCCACACGTGGAAGCAACCATTCTTGACCTTGTAATGTTCAATGTTGGTAAAAAAATACTTTCCTCATTTCCTTTGTTGGTGAAATGGAGATGGAACTCACTGCGGACGTGTCCATCACTTTGATGTGCGTGGAGGGGGCTCTTTAAGCTATTCCTTT
>NC_140962.1:91654730-91708730 GCF_056783735.1 Eptatretus burgeri | reverse complement strand
GCCTTCAAGGGTACTTTGCGATTGCTCGGACTCTGGATTCCACACGTGGAAGCAACCATTCTTGACCTTAACAAGTTCAAGGAAGGTAAATATACTTCATTCATTTCCTTTGTTGGTGAAACGGAGATGTAAAGGTCACTTTCAATGTGTCCATCACTTTGACGGGCAGGGAGGGGGCTCGTCAATCTATTCCTTTCATTGTCTTGGTTATATTTTCATGATCCATTGCCTTCAATGGTACTTTCCGATTGGTCGGGCTCTGGATTCCACATGTGGAAGCAACCATTCTTGACATTAAGAGGTTCAAGGAAGGTAAATATACTTCATTCATTTCCTTTGTTGGTGAAATGGAGATGGAGAGGTCACTTTCGATGTGTCCATCACTTTGACGGGTGGGGAGGGGGCTCGTTAATCTATTCCTTTCATGGTGTTGGTTATATTTTCATGATCCATTGCCTTCAAGGGTACTTTCCAATTGCTCGGGCTGTGGATTCCACACGTGGAAGCAACCATTCTTGACCTTGTAATGTTCAATGTTGGTAAAAAATACTTTCCTCATTTCCTTTGTTGGTGAAATGGAGATGGAACTCACTGCGGACGTGTCCATCACTTTGATGTGCGTGGAGGGGGCTCTTTAAGCTATTCCTTTCATGGTCTTGGTTATATTTTCATGATCCATTGCCTTCAAGGGTACTTTCCGATTGCTCGGGCTCTGGATTCCACACGTGGAAGCAACCATTCTTGACCTTAAGAGGTTCAAGGAAGGTAAATATACTTCATTAATTTCCTTTGTTGGTGAAATGGAGATGGAGAGGTCACTTTCAATGTGTCCATCACTTTGACCGGCGGGGAGGGGGCTCGTCAATCTATTCCTTTCATCGCCTTCGTTATATTTTCATGATCCATTGCCTTCAAGGGTACTTTCCGATTGCTCGGGTTCTGGATTGCACACGTGGAAGCAAACATTCTTGACATTAAGAGGTTCATGGAAGGTAAATATACTTCATTTATTTCCTTTGTTGGTGAAATGGAGATGGAGAGGTCACTTTCGATGTGTCCATCACTTTGACGGACGGGGAGGGGGCTCGTCAATCTATTCCTTTCAGGGGCTTCGTTTTATTTTCATGATCCATTGCCTTCAAGGGTACTTTGCGATTGCTCGGACTCTGGATTCCACACGTGGAAGCAACCATTCTTGACCTTAAGAAGTTCAATGAACGTAAATATACTTCATTCATTTCCTTTGTTGGTGAAATGGAGATGGAAAGGTCACTTTCAATGTGTCCATCACTTTGACGGGCAGGGAGGGGGCTCGTCAATCTATTCCTTTAATGGTCTTGGTTATATTTTCATGATCCATTGCCTTCAAGGGGACTTTCCGAATGGTCGGGCTCTGGATTCCACACGTGGAAGCAACCATTCTTGACCTTCAGAGGTTCGAGGAAGGAAAATATACTTCATTCATTTCCTTTGTTGGTGAAATGGAGATGGAACTCACTGCGGAAGTGTCCATCTCTTTGTCGGGTGGGGAGGCGCTCGTCAATCTATTCCTTTCATGGGCTTCATTATATTTTCATGATCCATTGCCTTAAAAGGTGCTTTCCGATTACTCGGGCTCTGGATTCCACATATGGAAGCAACGATTCTTGACATAAAGAGGTTCAAGGAAGGTAAATCTACTTCATTCATTTCCTTTGTTGGTGAAATGGAGATGGAAAGGTCACTTTCGATGTGTCCATCACTTTGACGGGCGGGGAGGCGGCTCGTTAATCTATTCCTTTCATGGTCTTGGTTATATTTTCATGATCCCTTGCCTTCAAGGGGACTTTCCGATTGCTCGGGCTCTGGATTCCACACGTGGAAGCAACCATTCTTGACCTTGTGATGTTCAATGTTAGTAAAAAATACTTTCCTCATTTCCTTTTTGTGAAATGGAGATGGAACTCACTGCGAACATGTCCATCACTTTGATGTGCGTGGAGGGGGCTCGTAAAGCAATTCCTTTCATGGTCTTTGTTATATTTTCATGATCCATTGCCTTCAAGGTTACTTTCCGATTGCTCGGGCTCTGGATTCCACACGTGGAAGCAACCATTCTTGACCTTAAGAGGTTCAAGGAAGGTAAATATACTTCATTAATTTCTTTTGTTGGTGAAATGGAGATGGAGAGGTCACTTTCGATGTGTCCATCACTTTGACGGGCGGGGAGGGGGCTCGTCATTCTATTCCTTTCATGGTCTTGGTTACATTTTCGTGATCCATTGCCTTCAAGGGTACTTTCCGATTGCTCGAGCTCTGGATTCCACATCTGGAAGCAACCATTCTTGACATTTAGAGGTTCAATGTTGGTAAAAATACTTCATTCATTTCCGTTGATGGTGAAATGGAGATGGAAAGGTCACTTTCGATGTGTCCATCACTTTGACGGGCGGGGAGGGGGCTCGTTAATCTATTCCTTTCATGGTCTTGGTTTTATTTTCATGATCCATTGCCTTCAAGGGGACTTTCCGATTGGTCGGGCTCTGGATTCCACACGTTGAAACAACCATTCTTGACCTTCAGAGGTTCGAGGAAGGAAAATATACTTCATTCATTTCCTTTGTTGGTGAAATGGAGATGGAACTCACTGCGGACCTGTCCATCACTTTGACCGGCGGGGAGGGGGCTCGTCAATCTATTCCTTTCATGGGCTTCGTGATATTTTCATGATCCATTTCCTTAAAGGGTTCTTTCCGATTGCTCGGGCTCTGGATTCCACAAGTGGAAGCAAACATTCTTGACATTAAGAGGTTCAAGGAAGGTAAATATACTTCATTTATTTCCTTTGTTGGTGAAATGGAGATGGAGAGGTCACTTTTGATGTGTCCATCACTTTGACGGACAGGGAGGGGGCTCGTCAATCTATTCCTTTCATGGGCTTGGTTATATTTTCATGATCCATTGCCTTCAAGGGTACTTTCCGATTGCTGGGGCTCTGGATTCCACACGTGGAAGCAAGCATTCTTGACCTTGTGATGTTCATTGTGAGTAAAAAATACTTTCCTCATTTCCTTTTGGTGAACTGGAGATGGAACTCACTGCGGACGTGTCCATCACTTTGACGGGCGGGGAGGGGGCTCGTCAATCTATTCCTTTCATGGTCTTGGTTATATTTTCAGGATCCATTGCCTTCAAGTGTACTTTGCGATTGCTCGGGCTCTGGATTCCACACGTGGAAGCAACCATTCTTGACCTTGTAATGTTCAATATTGGTAAAGAAGACTTTCCTCATTTCATTTATTGGTGAAATGGAGATGGAACTCACTGCGGACGTGTCCATCACTTTGCCGGGCGGGGAGGGGGCTCGTCAATCTATTCCTTTCATGGGCTTCGTTGTATTTTCCTGATCCATTGCCTTCAAATGTACTTTCGGATTGCTCGGGCTCTAGATTCCACATATAGAAGCAACGATTCTTGACATTAAGATGTTCAAGGAAGGGAAATATACTTCATTCATTTCCTTTGTTGGTGAAATGGAGATGGAAAGGTCACTTTCGACGTGTCCATCACTTTGACGTGCGGGGAGGGGGCTCGTCATTCTGTTCCTTTCATTGTCTTGATTACATTTTCGTGATCCATTGCCTTCAAGGGTACTTTCCGATTGCTCGAGCTCTGGATTCCACATATGGAAGCAACCATTCTTGACATTTAGAGGTTCAATGTCGGTAAAAATACTTCATTCATTTCCGTTGTTGGTGAAATGGAGATAGAGAGGTCACTTTCATTGTGTCCATCACTTTGACGGGCGGGGAGGGGGCTCATCAATCTATTCCTTTCATGGTCTTGGTTATAATTTCATGATCCATTGCCTTCAAGGGTACTTTCCGATTGATCGGGCTCTGGATTCCACACGTGGAAGCAACCGTTCTTGACCTTAAGAGAGGTTCAAGGAAGGTAAATATACTTCATTCATTTCCTTTGTTGGTGAAATGGAGATGGAAAGGTCACTTTCGATGTGTCCATCACTTTGACGGGCGGGGAGGGGGCTCGTCAATCTATTCCTTTCATGGGATTCGTTATATTTTCATGATCCATTGCCTTCAAGGGTACTTTACGATTGCTCGGACTCTGGATTCCACATGTGGAAGCAACCATTCTTGACATTAAGAGGTTCAAGGAAGGTAAATATACTTCATTCATTTCCTTTGTTGGTGAAATGGAGATGGAAAGGTCACTTTCGATGTGTCCATCACTTTGACGTGCGGGGAGGGGGCTCGTCATTCTATTCCTTTCATTGTCTTGGTTACATTTTCGTGATCCATTGCCTTCAAGGGTACGTTCCGATTGCTCGAGCTCTGGATTCCACATATGGAAGCAACCATTCTTGACATTTTGAGGTTCAATGTGGGTAAAAATACTTCATTCATTTCCGTTGTTGGTGAAATTGAGATAGAGAGGTCACTTTCAATGTGTCCATCACTTTGACGGGCGGGGAGGGGGCTCATCAATCTATTCCTTTCATGGTCTTGGTTATAATTTCATGATCCATTGCCTTCAAGGGTACTTTCCGATTGATCGGGCTCTGGATTCCACACGTGGAAGCAACCGTTCTTGACCTTAAGAGAGGTTCAAGGAAGGTAAATATCCTTCATTCATTTCCTTTGTTGGTGAAATGGAGATGGAGAGGTCACTTTCGATGTGTCCATCACTTTGACGGGCGGGGAGGGGGCTCGTCAATCTATTCCTTTCATGGGCTTCGTTATATTTTCATGATCCATTGCCTTCAAGGGTACTTTGCGATTGCTCGTACTCTGGATTCCTCACGTGGAAGCAACCATTCTTGACATTACGAGGTTCAAGGAAGGTAAATATACTTCATACATTTCCTTTGTTGGTAAAATGGAGATGGAGAGGTCACTTTCGATGTGTCCATCACTTTGACGGGCGGGGAGGGGGCTCGTCATTCTGTTCGTTTCATGGTCTTGGTTATAATTTCATGATCCATTGCCTTCAAGGGTACTTTCCGATTGATCGGGCTCTGGATAACACACGTGGAAGCAATCGTTCTTGACCTTAAGAGGTTCAAGGAAGGTAAATATACTTCATTCATTTCCTTTGTCGGTGAAATGGAGATGGAGAGGTCACTTTCGATGTGTCCATCACTTTGTCGGGTGGGGAGGGGGCTCGTCAATCTATTCCTTTCAGGGGCTTCGTTTTATTTTCATGATCCATTGCCTTCAAGGGTACTTTCCGATTCCTCGTTTTCTGGATTGCACACGTGGAAGCAAACATTCTTGACATTAAGAGGTTCGAGTAAGGTAAATATACTTCATTCCTTTCCTTTGTTGTTGAAATGGAGATGGAAAGGTCACTTTCGATGTGTCCATCACTTTGACGAGCGGGGAGGGGGCTCGTCAATCTATTCCTTTCATGGTCTTGGTTATATTTTTATGATCCATTGCCTTCAAGTGTACTTTCCGATTGCTCGGGCTCTGGATTCCACATGTGGAAGCAACGATTCTTGACATAAAGAGGTTCGAGGAAGGTAAATATTCTTCATTCATTTCCTTTGTTGGTGAAATGGAGATGGAAAGGTCACTTTCGATGTGTCCATCACTTTGACGGGTGGGGAGGGGGCTCGTTAATCTATTCCTTTCATGGTGTTGGTTATATTTTCATGATCCATTGCCTTCAAGGGTACTTTCCAATTGCTCGGGCTGTGGATTCCACACGTGGAAGCAACCATTCTTGACCTTGTAATGTTCAATGTTGGTAAAAAAATACTTTCCTCATTTCCTTTGTTGGTGAAATGGAGATGGAACTCACTGCGGACGTGTCCATCACTTTGATGTGCGTGGAGGGGGCTCTTTAAGCTATTCCTTTCATGGTCTTGGTTATATTTTCATGATCCATTGCCTTCAAGGGTACTTTCCGATTGCTCGGGCTCTGGATTCCACACGTGGAAGCAACCATTCTTGACCTTAAGAGGTTCAAGGAAGGTAAATATACTTCATTAATTTCCTTTGTTGGTGAAATGGAGATGGAGAGGTCACTTTCAATGTGTCCATCACTTTGACCGACGGGGAGGGGGCTCGTCAATCTATTCCTTTCATCGCCTTCGTTATATTTTCATGATCCATTGCCTTCAAGGGTACTTTCCGATTGCTCGGGTTCTGGATTGCACACGTGGAAGCAAACATTCTTGACATTAAGAGGTTCATGGAAGGTAAATATACTTCATTTATTTCCTTTGTTGGTGAAATGGAGATGGAGAGGTCACTTTCGATGTGTCCATCACTTTGACGGACGGGGAGGGGGCTCGTCAATCTATTCCTTTCAGGGGCTTCGTTTTATTTTCATGATCCATTGCCTTCAAGGGTACTTTGCGATTGCTCGGACTCTGGATTCCACACGTGGAAGCAACCATTCTTGACCTTAAGAAGTTCAATGAACGTAAATATACTTCATTCATTTCCTTTGTTGGTGAAATGGAGATGGAAAGGTCACTTTCAATGTGTCCATCACTTTGACGGGCAGGGAGGGGGCTCGTCAATCTATTCCTTTAATGGTCTTGGTTATATTTTCATGATCCATTGCCTTCAAGGGGACTTTCCGAATGGTCGGGCTCTGGATTCCACACGTGGAAGCAACCATTCTTGACCTTCAGAGGTTCGAGGAAGGAAAATATACTTCATTCATTTCCTTTGTTGGTGAAATGGAGATGGAACTCACTGCGGAAGTGTCCATCTCTTTGTCGGGTGGGGTGGGGCTCGTCAATCTATTCCTTTCATGGGCTTCATTATATTTTCATGATCCATTGCCTTAAAAGGTGCTTTCCGATTACTCGGGCTCTGGATTCCACATATGGAAGCAACGATTCTTGACATAAAGAGGTTCAAGGAAGGTAAATCTACTTCATTCATTTCCTTTGTTGGTGAAATGGAGATGGAAAGGTCACTTTCGATGTGTCCATCACTTTGACGGGCGGGGAGGCGGCTCGTTAATCTATTCCTTTCATGGTCTTGGTTATATTTTCATGATCCCTTGCCTTCAAGGGGACTTTCCGATTGCTCGGGCTCTGGATTCCACACGTGGAAGCAACCATTCTTGACCTTGTGATGTTCAATGTTATGAAAAAATACTTTCCTCATTTCCTTTTTGTGAAATGGAGATGGAACTCACTGCAGACGTGTCCATCACTTTGATGTGCGGGGAGGGGGCTCGTCAATCGATTCCTTTCATAGTCTTGGTTATATTTTCATGATCCCTTGCCTTCAAGGGGACATTCCGATTGCTCGGGCTCTGGATTCCACACGTGGAAGCAACCATTCTTGACCTTGTGATGTTCAATGTTAGTAAAAATACTTTCCTCATTTCCTTTTTGTGAAATGGAGATGGAACTCACTGCGAACATGTCCATCACTTTGATGTGCGTGGAGGGGGCTCGTAAAGCAATTCCTTTCATGGTCTTTGTTATATTTTCATGATCCATTGCCTTCAAGGTTACTTTCCGATTGCTCGGGCTCTGGATTCCACACGTGGAAGCAACCATTCTTGACCTTAAGAGGTTCAAGGAAGGTAAATATACTTCATTAATTTCTTTTGTTGGTGAAATGGAGATGGAGAGGTCACTTTCGATGTGTCCATCACTTTGACGGGCGGGGAGGGGCTCGTCATTCTATTCCTTTCATGGTCTTGGTTACATTTTCGTGATCCATTGCCTTCAAGGGTACTTTCCGATTGCTCGAGCTCTGGATTCCACATCTGGAAGCAACCATTCTTGACATTTAGAGGTTCAATGTTGGTAAAAATACTTCATTCATTTCCGTTGATGGTGAAATGGAGATGGAAAGGTCACTTTCGATGTGTCCATCACTTTGACCGGCGGGGAGGGGCTCGTTAATCTATTCCTTTCATGGTCTTGGTTTTATTTTCATGATCCATTGCCTTCAAGGGGACTTTCCGATTGGTCGGGCTCTGGATTCCACACGTTGAAACAACCATTCTTGACCTTCAGAGGTTCGAGGAAGGAAAATATACTTCATTCATTTCCTTTGTTGGTGAAATGGAGATGGAACTCACTGCGGACCTGTCCATCACTTTGACCGGCGGGGAGGGGGCTCGTCAATCTATTCCTTTCATGGGCTTCGTGATATTTTCATGATCCATTTCCTTAAAGGGTTCTTTCCGATTGCTCGGGCTCTGGATTCCACAAGTGGAAGCAAACATTCTTGACATTAAGAGGTTCAAGGAAGGTAAATATACTTCATTTATTTCCTTTGTTGGTGAAATGGAGATGGAGAGGTCACTTTTGATGTGTCCATCACTTTGACGGACAGGGAGGGGGCTCGTCAATCTATTCCTTTCATGGGCTTGGTTATATTTTCATGATCCATTGCCTTCAAGGGTACTTTCCGATTGCTGGGGCTCTGGATTCCACACGTGGAAGCAAGCATTCTTGACCTTGTGATGTTCATTGTGAGTAAAAATACTTTCCTCATTTCCTTTTGGTGAACTGGAGATGGAACTCACTGCGGACGTGTCCATCACTTTGACGGGCGGGGAGGGGGCTCGTCAATCTATTCCTTTCATGGTCTTGGTTATATTTTCAGGATCCATTGCCTTCAAGTGTACTTTGCGATTGCTCGGGCTCTGGATTCCACACGTGGAAGCAACCATTCTTGACCTTGTAATGTTCAATATTCGCACAAACACGCCTTTCCTCATTTCATTTATTGGTGAAATGGAGATGGAACTCACTGCGGACGTGTCCATCACTTTGCCGGGCGGGGAGGGGGCTCGTCAATCTATTCCTTTCATGGGCTTCGTTGTATTTTCCTGATCCATTGCCTTCAAATGTACTTTCGGATTGCTCGGGCTCTAGATTCCACATATAGAAGCAACGATTCTTGACATTAAGAGGTTCAAGGAAGGGAAATATACTTCATTCATTTCCTTTGTTGGTGAAATGGAGATGGAAAGGTCACTTTCGACGTGTCCATCACTTTGACGTGCGGGGAGGGGGCTCGTCATTCTGTTCCTTTCATTGTCTTGGTTACATTTTCGTGATCCATTGCCTTCAAGGGTACTTTCCGATTGCTCGAGCTCTGGATTCCACATATGGAAGCAACCATTCTTGACATTTAGAGGTTCAATGGCGGTAAAAATACTTCATTCATTTCCGTTGTTGGTGAAATGGAGATAGAGAGGTCACTTTCGATGTGTCCATCACTTTGACGGGCGGGGAGGGGGCTCGTCAATCTTTTCCTTTCATGGTCTTGGTTATATTTTCATGATCCATTGCCTTCAAGTGTAATTTCCGATTACTCGGGCTCTGGATTCCACATATGGAAGCAACGATTCTTGACATAAAGAGGTTCAAGGAAGGTAAATATACTTCATTCATTTCCTTTGTTGGTGAAATGGAGATGGAAAGGTCACTTTCGATGTGTCCATCACTTTGACGGGCGGGGAGGGGGCTCGTTAATCTATTCCTTTCATGGTCTTGGTTATATTTTCATGATCCCTTGCCTTCAAGGGGACTTTCCGATTGCTCGGGTTCTGGATTCCACACGTGGAAGCAACCATTCTTGACCTTGTGATGTTCAATGTGATGAAAAAATACTTTCCTCATTTCCTTTTTGTGAAATGGAGATGGAACTCACTGCGGACGTGTCCATCACTTTGATGTGCGGGGAGGGGGCTCGTCAATCTATTCCTTTCATAGTCTTGGTTATATTTTCATGATCCCTTGCCTTCAAGGGGACTTTCCGATTGCTCGGGCTCTGGATTCCACACGTGGAAGCAACCATTCTTGACCTTGTGATGTTCAATGTTAGTACAAAATACTTTCCTCATTTCCTTTTTGTGAAATGGAGATGGAACTCACTGCGGACGTGTCCATCACTTTGATGTGCGGGGAGGGGGCTCGTCAATCTATTCCTTTCATGGTCTTGGTTATATTTTCATGATCCCTTGCCTTCAAGGGGACTTTCCGATTGCTCGGGCTCTGGATTCCACACGTGGAAGCAACCATTCTTGACCTCAAGAGGTTCAAGGAAGGTAAATATACTTCATTCATTTCCTTTGTTGGTGAAATGGAGATGGAAAGGTCACTTTCGATGTGTCCATCACTTTGACAGGTGGTCAGGGCCTCGTCATTCTGTTCCTTTCATTGTCTTGGTTACATTTTCGTGATCCATTGCCTTCAAGGGTACTTTCCGATTGCTCGAGCTCTGGATTCCACATATGGAAGCAACCATTCTTGACATTTAGAGGTTCAATGTGGGTAAAAATACTTCATTCATTTCCTTTGTTGGTGAAATGGAGATGGAAAGGTCATTTTCGATGTGTCCATCACTTTGACGGGCGGGGAGGGGGCTCATCAATCTATTCCTTTCATGGTCTTGGTTATAATTTCATGATCCATTGCCTTCAAGGGTACTTTCCGATTGATCGGGCTCTGGATTCCACACGTGGAAGCAACATTCTTGACCTTAAGAGAGGTTCAAGGAAGGTAAATATACTTCATTCATTTCCTTTGTTGGTGAAATGGAGATGGAGAGGTCACTTTCGATGTGTCCATCACTTTGACGGGCGGGGAGGGGGCTCGTCAATCTATGCCTTTCATGGATTCGTGATATTTTCATGATCCATTGCCTTCAAGGGTACTTTGCGATTGCTCGGACTCTGGATTCCACATGTGGAAGCAACCATTCTTGACATTAAGAGGTTCAAGGAAGGTAAATATACTTCATTCATTTCCTTTGTTGGTGAAATGGAGATGGAGAGGTCACTTTCGATGTGTCCATCACTTTGACGGGTGGGGAGGGGGCTCGTTAATCTATTCCTTTCATGGTGTTGGTTATATTTTCATGATCCATTGCCTTCAAGGGTACTTTCCAATTGCTCGGGCTGTGGATTCCACACGTGGAAGCAACCATTCTTGACCTTGTAATGTTCAATGTTGGTAAAAAAATACTTTCCTCATTTCCTTTGTTGGTGAAATGGAGATGGAACTCACTGCGGACGTGTCCATCACTTTGATGTGCGTGGAGGGGGCTCTTTAAGCTATTCCTTTCATGGTCTTGGTTATATTTTCATGATCCATTGCCTTCAAGGGTACTTTCCGATTGCTCGGGCTCTGGATTCCACACGTGGAAGCAACCATTCTTGACCTTAAGAGGTTCAAGGAAGGTAAATATACTTCATTAATTTCCTTTGTTGGTGAAATGGAGATGGAGAGGTCACTTTCAATGTGTCCATCACTTTGACCGGCGGGGAGGGGGCTCGTCAATCTATTCCTTTCATCGCCTTCGTTATATTTTCATGATCCATTGCCTTCAAGGGTACTTTCCGATTGCTCGGGTTCTGGATTGCACACGTGGAAGCAAACATTCTTGACATTAAGAGGTTCATGGAAGGTAAATATACTTCATTTATTTCCTTTGTTGGTGAAATGGAGATGGAGAGGTCACTTTCGATGTGTCCATCACTTTGACGGACGGGGAGGGGCTCGTCAATCTATTCCTTTCAGGGGCTTCGTTTTATTTTCATGATCCATTGCCTTCAAGGGTACTTTGCGATTGCTCGGACTCTGGATTCCACACGTGGAAGCAACCATTCTTGACCTTAAGAAGTTCAATGAACGTAAATATACTTCATTCATTTCCTTTGTTGGTGAAATGGAGATGGAAAGGTCACTTTCAATGTGTCCATCACTTTGACGGGCAGGGAGGGGGCTCGTCAATCTATTCCTTTAATGGTCTTGGTTATATTTTCATGATCCATTGCCTTCAAGGGGACTTTCCGAATGGTCGGGCTCTGGATTCCACACGTGGAAGCAACCATTCTTGACCTTCAGAGGTTCGAGGAAGGAAAATATACTTCATTCATTTCCTTTGTTGGTGAAATGGAGATGGAACTCACTGCGGAAGTGTCCATCTCTTTGTCGGGTGGGGAGGGGGCTCGTCAATCTATTCCTTTCATGGGCTTCATTATATTTTCATGATCCATTGCCTTAAAAGGTGCTTTCCGATTACTCGGGCTCTGGATTCCACATATGGAAGCAACGATTCTTGACATAAAGAGGTTCAAGGAAGGTAAATCTACTTCATTCATTTCCTTTGTTGGTGAAATGGAGATGGAAAGGTCACTTTCGATGTGTCCATCACTTTGACGGGCGGGGAGGGGGCTCGTCAATCGATTCCTTTCATAGTCTTGGTTATATTTTCATGATCCCTTGCCTTCAAGGGGACTTTCCGATTGCTCGGGCTCTGGATTCCACACGTGGAAGCAACCATTCTTGACCTTGTGATGTTCAATGTTAGTAAAAAATACTTTCCTCATTTCCTTTTTGTGAAATGGAGATGGAACTCACTGCGAACATGTCCATCACTTTGATGTGCGTGGAGGGGGCTCGTAAAGCAATTCCTTTCATGGTCTTTGTTATATTTTCATGATCCATTGCCTTCAAGGTTACTTTCCGATTGCTCGGGCTCTGGATTCCACACGTGGAAGCAACCATTCTTGACCTTAAGAGGTTCAAGGAAGGTAAATATACTTCATTAATTTCTTTTGTTGGTGAAATGGAGATGGAGAGGTCACTTTCGATGTGTCCATCACTTTGACGGGCGGGGAGGGGGCTCGTCATTCTATTCCTTTCATGGTCTTGGTTACATTTTCGTGATCCATTGCCTTCAAGGGTACTTTCCGATTGCTCGAGCTCTGGATTCCACATCTGGAAGCAACCATTCTTGACATTTAGAGGTTCAATGTTGGTAAAAATACTTCATTCATTTCCGTTGATGGTGAAATGGAGATGGAAAGGTCACTTTCGATGTGTCCATCACTTTGACGGGCGGGGAGGGGGCTCGTTAATCTATTCCTTTCATGGTCTTGGTTTTATTTTCATGATCCATTGCCTTCAAGGGGACTTTCCGATTGGTCGGGCTCTGGATTCCACACGTTGAAACAACCATTCTTGACCTTCAGAGGTTCGAGGAAGGAAAATATACTTCATTCATTTCCTTTGTTGGTGAAATGGAGATGGAACTCACTGCGGACCTGTCCATCACTTTGACCGGCGGGGAGGGGGCTCGTCAATCTATTCCTTTCATGGGCTTCGTGATATTTTCATGATCCATTTCCTTAAAGGGTTCTTTCCGATTGCTCGGGCTCTGGATTCCACAAGTGGAAGCAAACATTCTTGACATTAAGAGGTTCAAGGAAGGTAAATATACTTCATTTATTTCCTTTGTTGGTGAAATGGAGATGGAGAGGTCACTTTTGATGTGTCCATCACTTTGACGGACAGGGAGGGGGCTCGTCAATCTATTCCTTTCATGGGCTTGGTTATATTTTCATGATCCATTGCCTTCAAGGGTACTTTCCGATTGCTGGGGCTCTGGATTCCACACGTGGAAGCAAGCATTCTTGACCTTGTGATGTTCATTGTGAGTAAAAAATACTTTCCTCATTTCCTTTTGGTGAACTGGAGATGGAACTCACTGCGGACGTGTCCATCACTTTGACGGGCGGGGAGGGGGCTCGTCAATCTATTCCTTTCATGGTCTTGGTTATATTTTCAGGATCCATTGCCTTCAAGTGTACTTTGCGATTGCTCGGGCTCTGGATTCCACACGTGGAAGCAACCATTCTTGACCTTGTAATGTTCAATATTGGTAAAAAGACTTTCCTCATTTCATTTATTGGTGAAATGGAGATGGAACTCACTGCGGACGTGTCCATCACTTTGCCGGGCGGGGAGGGGCTCGTCAATCTATTCCTTTCATGGGCTTCGTTGTATTTTCCTGATCCATTGCCTTCAAATGTACTTTCGGATTGCTCGGGCTCTAGATTCCACATATAGAAGCAACGATTCTTGACATTAAGATGTTCAAGGAAGGGAAATATACTTCATTCATTTCCTTTGTTGGTGAAATGGAGATGGAAAGGTCACTTTCGACGTGTCCATCACTTTGACGTGCGGGGAGGGGGCTCGTCATTCTGTTCCTTTCATTGTCTTGATTACATTTTCGTGATCCATTGCCTTCAAGGGTACTTTCCGATTGCTCGAGCTCTGGATTCCACATATGGAAGCAACCATTCTTGACATTTAGAGGTTCAATGTCGGTAAAAATACTTCATTCATTTCCGTTGTTGGTGAAATGGAGATAGAGAGGTCACTTTCATTGTGTCCATCACTTTGACGGGCGGGGAGGGGGCTCATCAATCTATTCCTTTCATGGTCTTGGTTATAATTTCATGATCCATTGCCTTCAAGGGTACTTTCCGATTGATCGGGCTCTGGATTCCACACGTGGAAGCAACCGTTCTTGACCTTAAGAGAGGTTCAAGGAAGGTAAATATACTTCATTCATTTCCTTTGTTGGTGAAATGGAGATGGAAAGGTCATTTTCGATGTGTCCATCACTTTGACGTGCGGGGAGGGGGCTCGTCATTCTATTCCTTTCATGGGATTCGTTATATTTTCATGATCCATTGCCTTCAAGGGTACTTTACGATTGCTCGGACTCTGGATTCCACATGTGGAAGCAACCATTCTTGACATTAAGAGGTTCAAGGAAGGTAAATATACTTCATTCATTTCCTTTGTTGGTGAAATGGAGATGGAAAGGTCATTTTCGATGTGTCCATCACTTTGACGTGCGGGGAGGGGGCTCGTCATTCTATTCCTTTCATTGTCTTGGTTACATTTTCGTGATCCATTGCCTTCAAGGGTACTTTCCGATTGCTCGAGCTCTGGATTCCACATATGGAAGCAACCATTCTTGACATTTAGAGGTTCAATGTGGGTAAAAATACTTCATTCATTTCCGTTGTTGGTGAAATGGAGATAGAGAGGTCACTTTCAATGTGTCCATCACTTTGACGGGCGGGGAGGGGGCTCATCAATCTATTCCTTTCATGGTCTTGGTTATAATTTCATGATCCATTGCCTTCAAGGGTACTTTCCGATTGATCGGGCTCTGGATTCCACACGTGGAAGCAACCGTTCTTGACCTTAAGAGAGGTTCAAGGAAGGTAAATATCCTTCATTCATTTCCTTTGTTGGTGAAATGGAGATGGAGAGGTCACTTTCGATGTGTCCATCACTTTGACGGGCGGGGAGGGGGCTCGTCAATCTATTCCTTTCATGGGCTTCGTTATATTTTCATGATCCATTGCCTTCAAGGGTACTTTGCGATTGCTCGTACTCTGGATTCCTCACGTGGAAGCAACCATTCTTGACATTACGAGGTTCAAGGAAGGTAAATATACTTCATACATTTCCTTTGTTGGTAAAATGGAGATGGAGAGGTCACTTTCGATGTGTCCATCACTTTGACGGGCGGGGAGGGGGCTCGTCATTCTGTTCGTTTCATGGTCTTGGTTATAATTTCATGATCCATTGCCTTCAAGGGTACTTTCCGATTGATCGGGCTCTGGATAACACACGTGGAAGCAATCGTTCTTGACCTTAAGAGGTTCAAGGAAGGTAAATATACTTCATTCATTTCCTTTGTCGGTGAAATGGAGATGGAGAGGTCACTTTCGATGTGTCCATCACTTTGTCGGGTGGGGAGGGGGCTCGTCAATCTATTCCTTTCAGGGGCTTCGTTTTATTTTCATGATCCATTGCCTTCAAGGGTACTTTCCGATTCCTCGTTTTCTGGATTGCACACGTGGAAGCAAACATTCTTGACATTAAGAGGTTCGAGTAAGGTAAATATACTTCATTCCTTTCCTTTGTTGTTGAAATGGAGATGGAAAGGTCACTTTCGATGTGTCCATCACTTTGACGAGCGGGGAGGGGGCTCGTCAATCTATTCCTTTCATGGTCTTGGTTATATTTTTATGATCCATTGCCTTCAAGTGTACTTTCCGATTGCTCGGGCTCTGGATTCCACATGTGGAAGCAACGATTCTTGACATAAAGAGGTTCGAGGAAGGTAAATATTCTTCATTCATTTCCTTTGTTGGTGAAATGGAGATGGAAAGGTCACTTTCGATGTGTCCATCACTTTGACGGGTGGGGAGGGGGCTCGTTAATCTATTCCTTTCATGGTGTTGGTTATATTTTCATGATCCATTGCCTTCAAGGGTACTTTCCAATTGCTCGGGCTGTGGATTCCACACGTGGAAGCAACCATTCTTGACCTTGTAATGTTCAATGTTGGTAAAAAAATACTTTCCTCATTTCCTTTGTTGGTGAAATGGAGATGGAACTCACTGCGGACGTGTCCATCACTTTGATGTGCGTGGAGGGGCTCTTTAAGCTATTCCTTTCATGGTCTTGGTTATATTTTCATGATCCATTGCCTTCAAGGGTACTTTCCGATTGCTCGGGCTCTGGATTCCACACGTGGAAGCAACCATTCTTGACCTTAAGAGGTTCAAGGAAGGTAAATATACTTCATTAATTTCCTTTGTTGGTGAAATGGAGATGGAGAGGTCACTTTCAATGTGTCCATCACTTTGACCGGCGGGGAGGGGGCTCGTCAATCTATTCCTTTCATCGCCTTCGTTATATTTTCATGATCCATTGCCTTCAAGGGTACTTTCCGATTGCTCGGGTTCTGGATTGCACACGTGGAAGCAAACATTCTTGACATTAAGAGGTTCATGGAAGGTAAATATACTTCATTTATTTCCTTTGTTGGTGAAATGGAGATGGAGAGGTCACTTTCGATGTGTCCATCACTTTGACGGACGGGGAGGGGGCTCGTCAATCTATTCCTTTCAGGGGCTTCGTTTTATTTTCATGATCCATTGCCTTCAAGGGTACTTTGCGATTGCTCGGACTCTGGATTCCACACGTGGAAGCAACCATTCTTGACCTTAAGAAGTTCAATGAACGTAAATATACTTCATTCATTTCCTTTGTTGGTGAAATGGAGATGGAAAGGTCACTTTCAATGTGTCCATCACTTTGACGGGCAGGGAGGGGCCTCGTCAATCTATTCCTTTAATGGTCTTGGTTATATTTTCATGATCCATTGCCTTCAAGGGGACTTTCCGAATGGTCGGGCTCTGGATTCCACACGTGGAAGCAACCATTCTTGACCTTCAGAGGTTCGAGGAAGGAAAATATACTTCATTCATTTCCTTTGTTGGTGAAATGGAGATGGAACTCACTGCGGAAGTGTCCATCTCTTTGTCGGGTGGGGAGGGGGCTCGTCAATCTATTCCTTTCATGGGCTTCATTATATTTTCATGATCCATTGCCTTAAAAGGTGCTTTCCGATTACTCGGGCTCTGGATTCCACATATGGAAGCAACGATTCTTGACATAAAGAGGTTCAAGGAAGGTAAATCTACTTCATTCATTTCCTTTGTTGGTGAAATGGAGATGGAAACGTCACTTTCGATGTGTCCATCACTTTGACGGGCGGGGAGGCGGCTCGTTAATCTATTCCTTTCATGGTCTTGGTTATATTTTCATGATCCCTTGCCTTCAAGGGGACTTTCCGATTGCTCGGGCTCTGGATTCCACACGTGGAAGCAACCATTCTTGACCTTGTGATGTTCAATGTTATGAAAAAATACTTTCCTCATTTCCTTTTTGTGAAATGGAGATGGAACTCACTGCAGACGTGTCCATCACTTTGATGTGCGGGGAGGGGGCTCGTCAATCGATTCCTTTCATAGTCTTGGTTATATTTTCATGATCCCTTGCCTTCAAGGGGACATTCCGATTGCTCGGGCTCTGGATTCCACACGTGGAAGCAACCATTCTTGACCTTGTGATGTTCAATGTTAGTAAAAAATACTTTCCTCATTTCCTTTTTGTGAAATGGAGATGGAACTCACTGCGAACATGTCCATCACTTTGATGTGCGTGGAGGGGGCTCGTAAAGCAATTCCTTTCATGGTCTTTGTTATATTTTCATGATCCATTGCCTTCAAGGTTACTTTCCGATTGCTCGGGCTCTGGATTCCACACGTGGAAGCAACCATTCTTGACCTTAAGAGGTTCAAGGAAGGTAAATATACTTCATTAATTTCTTTTGTTGGTGAAATGGAGATGGAGAGGTCACTTTCGATGTGTCCATCACTTTGACGGGCGGGGAGGGGGCTCGTCATTCTATTCCTTTCATGGTCTTGGTTACATTTTCGTGATCCATTGCCTTCAAGGGTACTTTCCGATTGCTCGAGCTCTGGATTCCACATCTGGAAGCAACCATTCTTGACATTTAGAGGTTCAATGTTGGTAAAAATACTTCATTCATTTCCGTTGATGGTGAAATGGAGATGGAAAGGTCACTTTCGATGTGTCCATCACTTTGACGGGCGGGGAGGGGGCTCGTTAATCTATTCCTTTCATGGTCTTGGTTTTATTTTCATGATCCATTGCCTTCAAGGGGACTTTCCGATTGGTCGGGCTCTGGATTCCACACGTTGAAACAACCATTCTTGACCTTCAGAGGTTCGAGGAAGGAAAATATACTTCATTCATTTCCTTTGTTGGTGAAATGGAGATGGAACTCACTGCGGACCTGTCCATCACTTTGACCGGCGGGGAGGGGGCTCGTCAATCTATTCCTTTCATGGGCTTCGTGATATTTTCATGATCCATTTCCTTAAAGGGTTCTTTCCGATTGCTCGGGCTCTGGATTCCACAAGTGGAAGCAAACATTCTTGACATTAAGAGGTTCAAGGAAGCTAAATATACTTCATTTATTTCCTTTGTTGGTGAAATGGAGATGGAGAGGTCACTTTTGATGTGTCCATCACTTTGACGGACAGGGAGGGGGCTCGTCAATCTATTCCTTTCATGGGCTTGGTTATATTTTCATGATCCATTGCCTTCAAGGGTACTTTCCGATTGCTGGGGCTCTGGATTCCACACGTGGAAGCAAGCATTCTTGACCTTGTGATGTTCATTGTGAGTAAAAAATACTTTCCTCATTTCCTTTTGGTGAACTGGAGATGGAACTCACTGCGGACGTGTCCATCACTTTGACGGGCGGGGAGGGGGCTCGTCAATCTATTCCTTTCATGGTCTTGGTTATATTTTCAGGATCCATTGCCTTCAAGTGTACTTTGCGATTGCTCGGGCTCTGGATTCCACACGTGGAAGCAACCATTCTTGACCTTGTAATGTTCAATGTTGGTAAAAAAAGACTTTCCTCATTTCATTTATTGGTGAAATGGAGATGGAACTCACTGCGGACGTGTCCATCACTTTGCCGGGCGGGGAGGGGGCTCGTCAATCTATTCCTTTCATGGGCTTCGTTGTATTTTCCTGATCCATTGCCTTCAAATGTACTTTCGGATTGCTCGGGCTCTAGATTCCACATATAGAAGCAACGATTCTTGACATTAAGAGGTTCAAGGAAGGGAAATATACTTCATTCATTTCCTTTGTTGGTGAAATGGAGATGGAAAGGTCACTTTCGACGTGTCCATCACTTTGACGTGCGGGGAGGGGGCTCGTCATTCTGTTCCTTTCATTGTCTTGGTTACATTTTCGTGATCCATTGCCTTCAAGGGTACTTTCCGATTGCTCGAGCTCTGGATTCCACATATGGAAGCAACCATTCTTGACATTTAGAGGTTCAATGGCGGTAAAAATACTTCATTCATTTCCGTTGTTGGTGAAATGGAGATAGAGAGGTCACTTTCGATGTGTCCATCACTTTGACGGGCGGGGAGGGGGCTCGTCAATCTTTTCCTTTCATGGTCTTGGTTATATTTTCATGATCCATTGCCTTCAAGTGTAATTTCCGATTACTCGGGCTCTGGATTCCACATATGGAAGCAACGATTCTTGACATAAAGAGGTTCAAGGAAGGTAAATATACTTCATTCATTTCCTTTGTTGGTGAAATGGAGATGGAAAGGTCACTTTCGATGTGTCCATCACTTTGACGGGCGGGGAGGGGGCTCGTTAATCTATTCCTTTCATGGTCTTGGTTATATTTTCATGATCCCTTGCCTTCAAGGGGACTTTCCGATTGCTCGGGTTCTGGATTCCACACGTGGAAGCAACCATTCTTGACCTTGTGATGTTCAATGTGATGAAAAAATACTTTCCTCATTTCCTTTTTGTGAAATGGAGATGGAACTCACTGCGGACGTGTCCATCACTTTGATGTGCGGGGAGGGGGCTCGTCAATCTATTCCTTTCATAGTCTTGGTTGTATTTTCATGATCCCTTGCCTTCAAGGGGACTTTCCGATTGCTCGGGCTCTGGATTCCACACGTGGAAGCAACCATTCTTGACCTTGTGATGTTCAATGTTAGTAAAAAATACTTTCCTCATTTCCTTTTTGTGAAATGGAGATGGAACTCACTGCGAACATGTCCATCACTTTGATGTGCGTGGAGGGGGCTCGGAAAGCAATTCCTTTCATGGTCTTTGTTATATTTTCATGATCCATTGCCTTCAAGGTTACTTTCCGATTGCTCGGGCTCTGGATTCCACACGTGGAAGCAACCATTCTTGACCTTAAGAGGTTCAAGGAAGGTAAATATACTTCATTAATTTCTTTTGTTGGTGAAATGGAGATGGAGAGGTCACTTTCGATGTGTCCATCACTTTGACGGGCGGGGAGGGGGCTCGTCATTCTATTCCTTTCATGGTCTTGGTTACATTTTCGTGATCCATTGCCTTCAAGGGTACTTTCCGATTGCTCGAGTTCTGGATTCCACATCTGGAAGCAACCATTCTTGACATTTAGAGGTTCAATGTTGGTAAAAATACTTCATTCATTTCCGTTGATGGTGAAATGGAGATGGAAAGGTCACTTTCGATGTGTCCATCACTTTGACGGGCGGGGAGGGGGCTCGTTAATCTATTCCTTTCATGGTCTTGGTTTTATTTTCATGATCCATTGCCTTCAAGGGGACTTTCCGATTGGTCGGGCTCTGGATTCCACACGTTGAAACAACCATTCTTGACCTTCAGAGGTTCGAGGAAGGAAAATATACTTCATTCATTTCCTTTGTTGGTGAAATGGAGATGGAACTCACTGCGAACATGTCCATCACTTTGATGTGCGTGGAGGTGGCTCGTCAATCTATTCCTTTCATGGGCTTGGTTATATTTTCATGATCCATTGCCTTCAAGGGTACTTTCCGATTGCTGGGGCTCTGGATTCCACACGTGGAAGCAAGCATTCTTGACCTTGTGATGTTCATTGTGAGTAAAAAATACTTTCCTCATTTCCTTTTGGTGAACTGGAGATGGAACTCACTGCGGACGTGTCCATCACTTTGACGGGCGGGGAGGGGGCTCGTCAATCTATTCCTTTCATGGGCTTCGTTATATTTTCCTGATCCATTGCCTTCAAATGTACTTTCGGATTGCTCGGGCTCGAGATTCCACATATAGAAGCAACGATTCTTGACATTAAGAGGTTCAAGGAAGGGAAATATACTTCATTCATTTCCTTTGTTGGTGAAATGGAGATGGAAAGGTCACTTTCGATGTGTCCATCACTTTGACGTGCGGGGAGGGGGCTCGTCATTCTGTTCCTTTCATTGTCTTGGTTACATTTTCGTGATCCATTGCCTTCAAGGGTACTTTCCGATTGCTCGAGCTCTGGATTCCACATATGGAAGCAACCATTCTTGACATTTAGAGGTTCAATGTAGGTAAAAATACTTCATTCATTTCCGTTGTTGGTGAAATGGAGATAGAGAGGTCACTTTCATTGTGTCCATCACTTTGACGGGCGGGGATGGGGCTCATCAATCTATTCCTTTCATGGTCTTGGTTATAATTTCATGGTCCATTGCCTTCAAGGGTACTTTCCGATTGATCGGGCTCTGGATTCCACACGTGGAAGCAACCGTTCTTGACCTTAAGAGAGCTTCAAGGAAGGTAAATATACTTCATTCATTTCCTTTGTTGGTGAAATGGAGATGGAGAGGTCACTTTCGATGTGTCCATCACTTTGACGGGCGGGGATGGGGCTCATCAATCTATTCCTTTCATGGTCTTGGTTATAATTTCATGGTCCATTGCCTTCAAGGGTACTTTCCGATTGGTCGGGCTCTGGATTCCACACGTTGAAACAACCATTCTTGACCTTCAGAGGTTCGAGGAAGGAAAATATACTTCATTCATTTCCTTTGTTGGTGAAATGGAGATGGAACTCACTGCGGACCTGTCCATCACTTTGACCGGCGGGGAGGGGGCTCGTCAATCTATTCCTTTCATGGGCTTCGTGATATTTTCATGATCCATTTCCTTAAAGGGTTCTTTCCGATTGCTCGGGCTCTGGATTCCACAAGTGGAAGCAAACATTCTTGACATTAAGAGGTTCAAGGAAGGTAAATATACTTCATTTATTTCCTTTGTTGGTGAAATGGAGATGGAGAGGTCACTTTTGATGTGTCCATCACTTTGACGGACAGGGAGGGGGCTCGTCAATCTATTCCTTTCATGGGCTTGGTTATATTTTCATGATCCATTGCCTTCAAGGGTACTTTCCGATTGCTGGGGCTCTGGATTCCACACGTGGAAGCAAGCATTCTTGACCTTGTGATGTTCATTGTGAGTAAAAAATACTTTCCTCATTTCCTTTTGGTGAACTGGAGATGGAACTCACTGCGGACGTGTCCATCACTTTGACGGGCGGGGAGGGGGCTCATCAATCTATTCCTTTCATGGTGTTGGTTATATTTGCAGGATCCATTGCCTTCAAGGGTACTTTCCAATTGCTCGGGCTGTGGATTACACACGTGGAAGCAACCATTCTTGACCTTGTAATGTTCAATGTTGGTAAAAAAAATACTTTCCTCATTTCCTTTGTTGGTGAAATGGAGATGGAAGTCACTGCGGACGTGTCCATCACTTTGATGTGCGTAGAGGGGGCTCTTAAAGCTATTCCTTTCATGGACTTGGTTATATTTTCATGATCCATTGCCTTCAAGGGTACTTTCCGATTGCTCGGGCTCTGGATTCCACACGTGGAAGCAACCATTCTTGACCTAAAGAGGTTCAAGGAAGGTAAATATACTTCATTAATTTCCTTTGTTGGTGAAATGGAGATGGAGAGGTCACTTTCGATGTGTCCATCACTTTGACCGGCGGGGAGGGGGCTCGTCAATCTATTCCTTTCATCGCCTTCGTTATATTTTCATGATCCATTGCCTTCAAGGGTACTTTCCGATTGCTCGGGTTCTGGATTGCACACGTGGAAGCAAACATTCTTGACATTAAGAGGTTCATGGAAGGTAAATATACTTCATTTATTTCCTTTGTTGGTGAAATGGAGATGGAAAGGTCACTTTCAATGTGTCCATCACTTTGACGGGCAGGGAGGGGGCTCGTCAATCTATTCCTTTAATGGTCTTGGTTATATTTTCATGATCCATTGCCTTCAAGGGGACTTTCCGATTGGTCGGGCTCTGGATTCCACACGTGGAAGCAACCATTCTTGACCTTCAGAGGTTCGAGGAAGGAAAATATACTTCATTCATTTCCTTTGTTGGTGAAATGGAGATGGAACTCACTGCGGAAGTGTCCATCTCTTTGCCGGGTGGGGAGGGGGCTCGTCAATCTATTCCTTTCATGGGCTTCATTATATTTTCATGATCCATTGCCTTAAAAGGTGCTTTCCGATTGCTCGGGCTCTGGATTCCACAAATGGAAGCAACCATTCTTGACATTAAAAGGTTCAAGGGAGGGAAAAATACTTCATTCATTTCCTTTATTGGTGAAATGGAGATGGAGAGGTCACTTTCGATGTGTCCATCACTTTGACGGGCGGGGAGGGGGCTCGTTAATCTCTTCCTTTCATGGTCTTGGTTATATTTTCATGATCCATTGCCTTCAAGGGTACATTCCAATTGCTCGGGCTGTGGATTCCACACGTGGAAGCAACCATTCTTGACCTTGTAATGTTCAATGTTGGTAAAAAATACTTTCCTCATTTCCTTTGTTGGTGAAATTGAGATGGAACTCACTGCGGACGTGTCCATCACTTTGATGGACGGGGAGGGGGCTCGTCAATCTATTCCTTTCATGGTCTTGGTTATATTTTCATGATCCCTTGCCTTCAAGGGGACTTTCCGATTGCTCGGGCTCTGGATTCCACACGTGGAAGCAACCATTCTTGACCTTGTGATGTTCAATGTTAGTAAGAAATACTTTCCTCATTTCCTTTTTGTGAAATGGAGATGGAACTCACTGCGAACATGTCCATCACTTTGATGTGCGTGGAGGGGGCTCGTAAAGCTATTCCTTTCATGGTCTTTGTTATATTTTCATGATCCATTGCCTTCAAGGGTACTTTCCGATTGCTCGGGCTCTGGATTCCACACGTGGAAGCAACCATTCTTGACCTTAAGAGGTTCAAGGAAGGTAAATATACTTCATTAATTTCCTTTGTTGGTGAAATGGAGATGGAGAGGTCACTTTCGATGTGTCCATCACTTTGACGGGTGGGGAGGGGGCTCGTCAATCTATTCCTTTCATTGTCTTGGTTATATTTTCATGATCCATTGCCTTCAAGGGTACTTTCTTATTGCTCCGTCTCTGGATTCCACACGTGGATGCAACCATTCTTGACTGTATGATATTTAAGGTTGGTAAAAATACTTCACTCATTTCCTTTGTTGGTGAAATGGAGATGGAACTCACTGCGGAAGTGTCCATCACTTTGACAGGAGGTCAGGCGGCTCGTCAATCTATTCCTTTAATGGTCTTGGTTATATTTTCATGATCCATTGCCTTCAAGGGGACTTTCCGATTGCTCGGGCTCTGGATTCCACACGTGGAAGCAACCATTCTTGACCTTGTGATGTTCAATGTTAGTAAGAAATACTTTCCTCATTTCCTTTTTGTGAAATGGAGATGGAACTCACTGCGAACATGTCCATCACTTTGATGTGCGTGGAGGGGGCTCGTAAAGCTATTCCTTTCATGGTCTTTGTTATATTTTCATGATCCATTGCCTTCAAGGGTACTTTCCAATTGCTCGTGCTCTGGATTCCACATATGGAAGCAACCATTCTTGACATTTCGAGGTTCAAGGAAGGTAAATATACTTCATTAATTTCATTTGTTGGTGAAATGGAGATGGAGAAGTCACTTTCGATGTGTCCATCTCTTTGACGGGCGGGGAGGGGGCTCGTCATTCTATTCCTTTCATGGTCTTGGTTACATTTTCGTGATCCATTGCCTTCAAGGGTACTTTCCAATTGCTCGAGCTCTGGATTCCACATCTGGAAGCAACCATTCTTGACATTTAGAGGTTCAATGTCGGTAAAAATACTTCATTCATTTCCTTTGTTGGTGAAATGGAGATGGAAAGGTCACTTTCGGAAGTGTCCATCACTTTGACGGGCGGGGAGGGGGCTCATCAATCTATTCCTTTCATGGTCTTGGTTATCATTTCATGATCCATTGCCTTCAAGGGTACTTTGCGATTGCTCGGACTCTGGATTCCACACGTGGAAGCAACCATTCTTGACCTTAAGAGGTTCAAGGAAGGTAAATATACTTCATTAATTTCATTTGTTGGTGAAATGGAGATGGAGAAGTCACTTTCGATGTGTCCATCTCTTTGACGGGCGGGGAGCGGGCTCGTCATTCTATTCCTTTCATGGTCTTGGTTACATTTTCGTGATCCATTGCCTTCAAGGGTACTTTCCGATTGCTCGAGCTCTGGATTCCACATCTGGAAGCAACCATTCTTGACATTTAGAGGTTCAATGTAGGTAAAAATACTTCATTCATTTCCGTTGATGGTGAAATGGAGATGGAAAGGTCACTTTCGATGTGTCCATCACTTTGACGGGCGGGGAGGGGGCTCGTTAATCTATTCCTTTCATGGTCTTGGTTGTATTTTCATGATCCATTGCCTTCAAGGGTACATTGCAATTGCTCGGGCTCTGGATTCCACACGTGAAAGCAACCATTCTTGACCTTGTAATGTTCAATGTTGGTAAAAAATACTTTCCTCATTTCCTTTGTTGGTGAAATTGAGATGGAACTCACTGCGGACGTGTCCATCACTTTGATGGACGGGGAGGGGGCTCGTCAATCTATTCCTTTCATGGGCTTGGTTATATTTTCATGATCCCTTGCCTTCAAGGGGACTTTCCGATTGCTCGGGCTCTGGATTCCACACGTGGAAGCAACCATTCTTGACCTTGTGATGTTCAATGTTAGTAAAAAATACTTTCCTCATTTCCTTTTTGTGAAATGGAAATGGAACTCACTGCGAACATGTCCATCACTTTGATGTGCGTGGAGGGGGCTCGTAAAGCTATTCCTTTCATGGTCTTTGTTATATTTTCATGATCCATTGCCTTCAAGGGTACTTTCCGATTGCTCGGGCTCTGGATTCCACACGTGGAAGCAACCATTCTTGACCTTAAGAAGTTCAATGAACGTAAATATACTTCATTAATTTCCTTTGTTGGTGAAATGGAGATGGAGAGGTCACTTTCGATGTGTCCATCACTTTGACGGGTGGGGAGGGGGCTCGTCAATCTATTCCTTTCATGGTCTTGGTTATATTTTCATGATCCATTGCCTTCAAGGGTACTTTCTTATTGCTCCGTCTCTGGATTCCACACGTGGATGAAACCATTCTTGACTGTATGATATTTAAGGTTGGTAAAAATACTTCACTCATTTCCTTTGTTGGTGAAATGGAGATGGAACTCACTGCGGAAGTGTCCATCACTTTGACAGGAGGTCAGGCGGCTCGTCAATCTATTCCTTTCATGGGCTTCGTTATATTTTCATGATCCATTGCCTTCAAAGGTGCTTTCCGATTGCTCGTGCTCTGGATTCCACATATGGAAGCAACCATTCTTGACATTTCGAGGTTCAAGGAAGGTAAAAATACTTCATTCGTTTCCTTTGTTGGTGATATGGAGATGGAGAGGTCACTTTCGATGTGTCCATCACTTTCACGGGCGGGGAGGGGGCTCGTCATTCTATTCCTTTCATGGTCTTGGTTACATTTTCGTGATCCATTGCCTTCATGGGTACATTCCGATTGCTCGAGCTCTGGATTCCACACGTGGAAGCAACCATTCTTGACCTTAAAGGTTCAAGGAAGGTAAATATACTTCATTAATTTCATTTGTTGGTGAAATGGAGATGGAGAACTCACTTTCGATGTGTCCATCTCTTTGACGGGCGGGGAGGGGGCTCGTCATTCTATTCCTTTCATGGTCTTGGTTACATTTTCGTGATCCATTGCCTTCAAGGGTGCTTCCCGATTGCTCGAGCTCTGGATTCCACATCTGGAAGCAACCATTCTTGACATTTAGAGGTTCAATGGAGGTAAAAATACTTCATTCATTTCCGTTGATGGTGAAATGGAGATGGAAAGGTCACTTTCAATGTGTCCATCACTTTGCCGGGCGGGGAGGGGGCTCGTCAGTCTATTCCTTTCATGGTCTTGGTTATAATTTCATGATCCATTGCCTTCAAGGGAACTTTCCGATTGGTCGGGCTCTGGATTCCACACATGGAAGCAACCATTCTTGACCTTCAGAGGTTCGAGTAAGGTAAATATACTTCATTCCTTTCCTTTGTTGGTGAAATGGAGATGGACAGGTCACTTTCGATGTGTCCATCACTTTGACGGGCGGGGAGGGGGCTCGTCAATCTATTCCTTTCATGGTCTTGGTTTTATTTTCATGATCCATTGCCTTCAAGGGGACTTTCCGATTGGTCGGGCTCTGGATTCCACACGTTGAAACAACCATTCTTGACCTTCAGAGGTTCGAGGAAGGAAAATATACTTCATTCATTTCCTTTGTTGGTGAAATGGAGATGGAACTCACTGCGGACCTGTCCATCACTTTGACCGGCGGGGAGGGGGCTCGTCAATCTATTCCTTTCATGGGCTTCGTGATATTTTCATGATCCATTTCCTTAAAGGGTTCTTTCCGATTGCTCGGGCTCTGGATTCCACAAGTGGAAGCAAACATTCTTGACATTAAGAGGTTCAAGGAAGGTAAATATACTTCATTTATTTCCTTTGTTGGTGAAATGGAGATGGAGAGGTCACTTTTGATGTGTCCATCACTTTGACGGACGGGGAGGGGGCTCGTCAATCTATTCCTTTCATGGGCTTGGTTATATTTTCATGATCCATTGCCTTCAAGGGTACTTTCCGATTGCTGGGGCTCTGGATTCCACACGTGGAAGCAAGCATTCTTGACCTTGTGATGTTCATTGTGAGTAAAAAATACTTTCCTCATTTCCTTTTGGTGAACTGGAGATGGAACTCACTGCGGACGTGTCCATCACTTTGACGGGCGGGGAGGGGGCTCGTCAATCTATTCCTTTCATGGTCTTGGTTATATTTTCAGGATCCATTGCCTTCAAGTGTACTTTGCGATTGCTCGGGCTCTGGATTCCACACGTGGAAGCAACCATTCTTGACCTTGTAATGTTCAATGTTGGTAAAAAAAGACTTTCCTCATTTCATTTATTGGTGAAATGGAGATGGAACTCACTGTGGACGTGTCCATCACTTTGACGGGCGGGGAGGGGGCTCGTCAATCTATTCCTTTCATGGGCTTCGTTATATTTTCCTGATCCATTGCCTTCAAATGTACTTTCGGATTGCTGGGGCTCTAGATTCCACATATAGAAGCAACGATTCTTGACATGAAGAGGTTCAAGGAAGGGAAATATACTTCATTCATTTCCTTTGTTGGTGAAATGGAGATGGAAAGGTCACTTTCGATGTGTCCATCACTTTGACGTGCGGGGAGGGGGCTCGTCATTCTGTTCCTTTCATTGTCTTGGTTACATTTTCGTGATCCATTGCCTTCAAGGGTACTTTCCGATTGCTCGAGCTCTGGATTCCACATATGGAAGCAACCATTCTTGACATTTAGAGGTTCAATGCAGGTAAAAATACTTCATTCATTTCCGTTGTTGGTGAAATGGAGATAGAGAGGTCACTTTCATTGTGTCCATCACTTTGACGGGCGGGGAGGGGGCTCGTCAATCTATTCCTTTCATGGGATTCGTTATATTTTCATGATCCATTGACTCCACGGGTACTTTGCGATTGCTCGGGCCCTGGATTCCACATGTGGAAGCAACCATTCTTGACATTAAGAGGTTCAAGGAAGGTAAATATACTTCATTCATTTCCTTTGTTGGTGAAATGGAGATGGAGAGGTCACTTTCGATGTGTCCATCACTTTGACGGGCGGGGAGGGGGCTCGTCAATCTATTCCTTTCATGGGCTTGGTTATATTTTCATGATCCATTGCCTTCAAGGGTACTTTCCGATTGCTGGGGCTCTGGATTCCACACGTGGAAGCAAGCATTCTTGACCTTCTGATGTTCAATGTTAGTAAAAAATACTTTCCTCATTTCCTTTTGGTGAACTGGAGATGGAACTCACTGCGGACGTGTCCATCACTTTGACGGGCGGGGAGGGGGCTTGTTAATCTATTCCTTTCATGGTGTTGGTTATATTTTCATGATCCATTGCCTTCAAGGGTACTTTCCAATTGCTCGGGCTGTGGATTCCACACGTGGAAGCAACCATTCTTGACCTTGTAATGTTCAATGTTGGTAAAAAATACTTTCCTCATTTCCTTTGTTGGTGAAATGGAGATGGAGAGGTCACTTTCGATGTGTCCATCACTTTGACGGGCGGGGAGGGGGCTCGTCAATCTATTCCTTTCATCGCCTTCGTTATATTTTCATGATCCATTGCCTTCAAGGGTACTTTCCGATTGCTCCGGTTCTGGATTGCACACGTGGAAGCAAACATTCTTGACATTAAGAGGTTCATGGAAGGTAAATATACTTCATTTATTTCCTTTGTTGGTGAAATGGAGATGGAGAGGTCACTTTCGATGTGTCCATCACTTTGACGGACGGGGAGGGGGCTCGTCAATCTATTCCTTTCAGGGGCTTCGTTTTATTTTCATGATCCATTGCCTTCAAGGGTACTTTGTGATTGCTCGGACTCTGGATTCCACACGTGGAAGCAACCATTCTTGACCTTAAGAAGTTCAATGAACGTAAATATACTTCATTCATTTCCTTTTTTGGTGAAATGGAGATGGAAAGGTCACTTTCAATGTGTCCATCACTTTGACGGGCAGGGAGGGGGCTCGTCAATCTATTCCTTTAATGGTCTTGGTTATATTGTCATGATCCATTGCCTTCAAGGGGACTTTCCGATTGGTCGGGCTCTGGATTCCACACGTGGAAGCAACCATTCTTGACCTTCAGAGGTTCGAGGAAGGAAAATATACTTCATTCATTTCCTTTGTTGGTGAAATGGAGATGGAACTCACTGCGGAAGTGTCCATCTCTTTGCCGGGTGGGGTAGGGGCTCGTCAATCTATTCCTTTCATGGGCTTCATTATATTTTCATGATCCATTGCCTTAAAGGTGCTTTCCGATTGCTCGGGCTCTGGATTCCACAAATGGAAGCAACCATTCTTGACATTAAAAGGTTCAAGGGAGGGAAAAATACTTCATTCATTTCCTTTATTGGTGAAATGGAGATGGAGAGGTCACTTTCGATGTGTCCATCACTTTGACGGGCGGGGAGGGGGCTCGTTAATCTCTTCCTTTCATGGTCTTGGTTATATTTTCATGATCCATTGCCTTCAAGGGTACATTCCAATTGCTCGGGCTGTGGATTCCACACGTGGAAGCAACCATTCTTGACCTTGTAATGTTCAATGTTGGTAAAAAATACTTTCCTCATTTCCTTTTTTGGTGAAATTGAGATGGAACTCACTGCGGACGTGTCCATCACTTTGATGGACGGGGAGGGGGCACGTCAATCTATTCCTTTCATGGGCTTGGTTATATTTTCATGATCCCTTGCCTTCAAGGGGACTTTCCGATTGCTCGGGCTCTGGATTCCACACGTGGAAGCAACCATTCTTGACCTTGTGATGTTCAATGTTATTAAAAAATACTTTCCTCATTTCCTTTTTGTGAAATGGAGATGGAACTCACTGCGGACGTGTCCATCACTTTGATGTGCGGGGAGGGGGCTCGTCAATCTATTCCTTTCATGGTCTTGGTTATATTTTCATGATCCATTGCCTTCAAGGGGAGTTTCCGATTGGTCGGGCTCTGGATTCCACACGTGGAAGCAACCATTCTTGACCTCAAGAGGTTCAAGGAAGGTAAATATACTTCATTCATTTCCTTTGTTGGTGAAATGGAGATGGAAAGGTCACTTTCGATGTGTCCATCACTTTGACAGGTGGTCAGGGGGCTCGTCATTCTGTTCCTTTCATTGTCTTGGTTACATTTTCGTGATCCATTGCCTTCAAGGGTACTTTCCGATTGCTCGAGCTCTGGATTCCACATATGGAAGCAACCATTCTTGACATTTAGAGGTTCAATGTAGGTAAAAATACTTCATTCATTTCCGTTGTTGGTGAAATCGAGATAGAGAGGTCACTTTCATTGTGTCCATCACTTTGACGGGCGGGGAGGGGGCTCATCAATCTATTCCTTTCATGGTCTTGGTTATAATTTAATGATCCATTGCCTTCAAGGGTACTTTCCGATTGATCGGGCTCTGAATTCCACACGTGGAAGCAACCGTTCTTGACCTTAAGAGAGGTTCAAGGAAGGTAAATATACTTCATTCATTTCCTTTGTTGGTGAAATGGAGATGGAGAGGTCACTTTCGATGTGTCCATCACTTTGACGGGCGGGGAGGGGGCTCGTCAATCTATGCCTTTCATGGGATTCGTTATATTTTCATGATCCATTGCCTTCAAGGGTACTTTGCGATTGCTCGGACTCTGGATTCCACATGTGGAAGCAACCATTCTTGACATTGAGGTTCAAGGAAGGTAAATATACTTCATTCATTTCCTTTATTGGTGAAATGGAGATGGAGAGGTCACTTTCGATGTGTCCATCACTTTGACGGGCGGGGAGGGGGCTCGTCAATCTTTTCCTTTCATGGTCTTGGTTATATTTTCATGATCCATTGCCTTCAAGTGTACTTTCCGATTGCTCGGGCTCTGGATTCCACATATGGAAGCAACGATTCTTGACATAAAGACGTTCAAGGAAGGTAAATATACTTCATTGATTTCCTTTGTTGGTGAAATGGAGATGGAAAGGTCACTTTCGATGTGTCCATCACTTTGACGGGCGGGGAGGGGGCTCGTTAATCTATTCCTTTCATGGTCTTGGTTATATTTTCATGATCCATTGCCTTCAAGGGTACTTTCTTATTGCTCCGTCTCTGGATTCCACACGTGGATGCAACCATTCTTGACTGTATGATATTTAAGGTTGGAAAAATACTTCACTCATTTCCTTTGTTGGTGAAATGGAGATGGAACTCACTGCGGAAGTGTCCATCACTTTGACAGGAGGTCAGGCGGCTCGTCAATCTATTCCTTTCATGGGCTTCGTTATATTTTCATGATCCATTGCCTTCAAAGGTGCTTTCCAATTGCTCGTGCTCTGGATTCCACATATGGAAGCAACCATTCTTGACATTTCGAGGTTCAAGGAAGGTAAAAATACTTCATTCATTTCCTTTGTTGGTGATATGGAGGTGGAGAGGTCACTTTCGATGTGTCCATCACTTTCAGGGGCGAGAAGGGGGCTCGTCATTCTATTCCTTTCATGGTCTTGGTTACATTTTCGTGATCCATTGCCTTCATGGGTACATTCCGATTGCTCGAGCTCTGGATTCCACACGTGGAAGCAACCATTCTTGACCTTAAGAGGTTCAAGGAAGGTAAATATACTTCATTAATTTCATTTGTTGGTGAAATGGAGATGGAGAAGTCACTTTCGATGTGTCCATCTCTTTGACGGGCGGGGAGCGGGCTCGTCATTCTATTCCTTTCATGGTCTTGGTTACATTTTCGTGATCCATTGCCTTCAAGGGTACTTTCCGATTGCTCGAGCTCTGGATTCCACATCTGGAAGCAACCATTCTTGACATTTAGAGGTTCAATGTAGGTAAAAATACTTCATTCATTTCCGTTGATGGTGAAATGGAGATGGAAAGGTCACTTTCGATGTGTCCATCACTTTGACGGGCGGGGAGGGGGCTCGTTAATCTATTCCTTTCATGGTCTTGGTTGTATTTTCATGATCCATTGCCTTCAAGGGTACATTGCAATTGCTCGGGCTCTGGATTCCACACGTGAAAGCAACCATTCTTGACCTTGTGATGTTCAATGTTAGTAAGAAATACTTTCCTCATTTCCTTTTTGTGAAATGGAGATGGAACTCACTGCGAACATGTCCATCACTTTGATGTGCGTGGAGGGGGCTCGTAAAGCTATTCCTTTCATGGTCTTTGTTATATTTTCATGATCCATTGCCTTCAAGGGTACTTTCCGATTGCTCGGGCTCTGGATTCCACACGTGGAAGCAACCATTCTTGACCTTAAGAGGTTCAAGGAAGGTAAATATACTTCATTAATTTCCTTTGTTGGTGAAATGGAGATGGAGAGGTCACTTTCGATGTGTCCATCACTTTGACGGGTGGGGAGGGGGCTCGTCAATCTATTCCTTTCATTGTCTTGGTTATATGTTCATGATCCATTGCCTTCAAGGGTACTTTCTTATTGCTCCGTCTCTGGATTCCACACGTGGATGCAACCATTCTTGACTGTATGATATTTAAGGTTGGTAAAAATACTTCACTCATTTCCTTTGTTGGTGAAATGGAGATGGAACTCACTGCGGAAGTGTCCATCACTTTGACAGGAGGTCAGGCGGCTCGTCAATCTATTCCTTTAATGGTCTTGGTAATATTTTCATGATCCATTGCCTTCAAGGGGACTTTCCGATTGCTCGGGCTCTGGATTCCACACGTGGAAGCAACCATTCTTGACCTTGTGATGTTCAATGTTAGTAAGAAATACTTTCCTCATTTCCTTTTTGTGAAATGGAGATGGAACTCACTGCGAACATGTCCATCACTTTGATGTGCGTGGAGGGGGCTCGTAAAGCTATTCCTTTCATGGTCTTTGTTATATTTTCATGATCCATTGCCTTCAAGGGTACTTTCCAATTGCTCGTGCTCTGGATTCCACATATGGAAGCAACCATTCTTGACATTTCGAGGTTCAAGGAAGGTAAATATACTTCATTAATTTCATTTGTTGGTGAAATGGAGATTGAGAAGTCACTTTCGATGTGTCCATCTCTTTGACGGGCGGGGAGCGGGCTCGTCATTCTATTCCTTTCATGGTCTTGGTTATATTTTCATGATCCATTGCCTTCAAGGGTACTTTCTTATTGCTCCGTCTCTGGATTCCACACGTGGATGCAACCATTCTTGACTGTATGATATTTAAGGTTGGTAAAAATACTTCACTCATTTCCTTTGTTGGTGAAATGGAGATGGAACTCACTGCGGAAGTGTCCATCACTTTGACGGGCGGGGAGGGGGCTCATCAATCTATTCCTTTCATGGTCTTGGTTATCATTTCATGATCCATTGCCTTCAAGGGTACTTTGCGATTGCTCGGACTCTGGATTCCACACGTGGAAGCAACCATTCTTGACCTTAAGAGGTTCAAGGAAGGTAAATATACTTCATTAATTTCATTTGTTGGTGAAATGGAGATGGAGAAGTCACTTTCGATGTGTCCATCTCTTTGACGGGCGGGGAGCGGGCTCGTCATTCTATTCCTTTCATGGTCTTGGTTACATTTTCGTGATCCATTGCCTTCAAGGGTACTTTCCGATTGCTCGAGCTCTGGATTCCACATCTGGAAGCAACCATTCTTGACATTTAGAGGTTCAATGTAGGTAAAAATACTTCATTCATTTCCGTTGATGGTGAAATGGAGATGGAAAGGTCACTTTCGATGTGTCCATCACTTTGACGGGCGGGGAGGGAGCTCGTTAATCTATTCCTTTCATGGTCTTGGTTGTATTTTCATGATCCATTGCCTTCAAGGGTACATTGCAATTGCTCGGGCTCTGGATTCCACACGTGAAAGCAACCATTCTTGACCTTGTAATGTTCAATGTTGGTAAAAAATACTTTCCTCATTTCCTTTGTTGGTGAAATTGAGATGGAACTCACTGCGGACGTGTCCATCACTTTGATGGACGGGGAGGGGGCTCGTCAATCTATTCCTTTCATGGGCTTGGTTATATTTTCATGATCCCTTGCCTTCAAGGGGACTTTCCGATTGCTCGGGCTCTGGATTCCACACGTGGAAGCAACCATTCTTGACCTTGTGATGTTCAATGTTAGTAAAAAATACTTTCCTCATTTCCTTTTTGTGAAATGGAAATGGAACTCACTGCGAACATGTCCATCACTTTGATGTGCGTGGAGGGGGCTCGTAAAGCTATTACTTTCATGGTCTTTGTTATATTTTCATGATCCATTGCCTTCAAGGGTACTTTCCGATTGCTCGGGCTCTGGATTCCACACGTGGAAGCAACCATTCTTGACCTTAAGAAGTTCAATGAACGTAAATATACTTCATTCATTTCCTTTGTTGGTGAAATGGAGATGGAAAGGTCACTTTCGATGTGTCCATCACTTTGACGGGTGGGGAGGGGGCTCGTCAATCTATTCCTTTCATGGTCTTGGTTATATTTTCATGATCCATTGCCTTCAAGGGTCCTTTCTTATTGCTCCGTCTCTGGATTCCACACGTGGATGAAACCATTCTTGACTGTATGATATTTAAGGTTGGTAAAAATACTTCACTCATTTCCTTTGTTGGTGAAATGGAGATGGAACTCACTGCGGAAGTGTCCATCACTTTGACAGGAGGTCAGGCGGCTCGTCAATCTATTCCTTTCATGGGCTTCGTTATATTTTCATGATCCATTGCCTTCAAAGGTGCTTTCCGATTGCTCGTGCTCTGGATTCCACATATGGAAGCAACCATTCTTGACCTTAAAGGTTCAAGGAAAGTAAAAATACTTCATTCGTTTCCTTTGTTGGTGATATGGAGATGGAGAGGTCACTTGCGATGTGTCCATCACTTTCACGGGCGGGGAGGGGGCTCGTCATTCTATTCCTTTCATGGTCTTGGTTACATTTTCGTGATCCATTGCCTTCATGGGTACATTCCGATTGCTCGAGCTCTGGATTCCACACGTGGAAGCAACCATTCTTGACCTTAAAGGTTCAAGGAAGGTAAATATACTTCATTAATTTCATTTGTTGGTGAAATGGAGATGGAGAACTCACTTTCGATGTGTCCATCTCTTTGACGGGCGGGGAGGGGGCTCGTCATTCTATTCCTTTCATGGTCTTGGTTACATTTTCGTGATCCATTGCCTTCAAGGGTGCTTTCCGATTGCTCGAGCTCTGGATTCCACATCTGGAAGCAACCATTCTTGACATTTAGAGGTTCAATGGTGGTAAAAATACTTCATTCATTTCCGTTGATGGTGAAATGGAGATGGAAAGGTCACTTTCAATGTGTCCATCACTTTGCCGGGCGGGGAGGGGGCTCGTCAGTCTATTCCTTTCATGGTCTTGGTTATAATTTCATGATCCATTGCCTTCAAGGGAACTTTCCGATTGGTCGGGCTCTGGATTCCACACATGGAAGCAACCATTCTTGACCTTCAGAGGTTCGAGTAAGGTAAATATACTTCATTCCTTTCCTTTGTTGGTGAAATGGAGATGGACAGGTCACTTTCGATGTGTCCATCACTTTGACGGGCGGGGAGGGGGCTCGTCAATCTATTCCTTTCATGGTCTTGGTTTTATTTTCATGATCCATTGCCTTCAAGGGGACTTTCCGATTGGTCGGGCTCTGGATTCCACACGTTGAAACAACCATTCTTGACCTTCAGAGGTTCGAGGAAGGAAAATATACTTCATTCATTTCCTTTGTTGGTGAAATGGAGATGGAACTCACTGCGGACCTGTCCATCACTTTGACCGGCGGGGAGGGGGCTCGTCAATCTATTCCTTTCATGGGCTTCGTGATATTTTCATGATCCATTTCCTTAAAGGGTTCTTTCCGATTGCTCGGGCTCTGGATTCCACAAGTGGAAGCAAACATTCTTGACATTAAGAGGTTCAAGGAAGGTAAATATACTTCATTTATTTCCTTTGTTGGTGAAATGGAGATGGAGAGGTCACTTTTGATGTGTCCATCACTTTGACGGACGGGGAGGGGGCTCGTCAATCTATTCCTTTCATGGGCTTGGTTATATTTTCATGATCCATTGCCTTCAAGGGTACTTTCCGATTGCTGGGGCTCTGGATTCCACACGTGGAAGCAAGCATTCTTGACCTTGTGATGTTCATTGTGAGTAAAAAATACTTTCCTCATTTCCTTTTGGTGAACTGGAGATGGAACTCACTGCGGACGTGTCCATCACTTTGACGGGCGGGGAGGGGGCTCGTCAATCTATTCCTTTCATGGTCTTGGTTATATTTTCAGGATCCATTGCCTTCAAGTGTACTTTGCGATTGCTCGGGCTCTGGATTCCACACGTGGAAGCAACCATTCTTGACCTTGTAATGTTCAATGTTGGAAAAAAAGACCTTCCTCATTTCATTTATTGGTGAAATGGAGATGGAACTCACTGTGGACGTGTCCATCACTTTGACGGGCGGGGAGGGGGCTCGTCAATCTATTCCTTTCATGGGCTTCGTTATATTTTCCTGATCCATTGCCTTCAAATGTACTTTCGGATTGCTCGGGCTCTAGATTCCACATATAGAAGCAACGATTCTTGACATTAAGAGGTTCAAGGAAGGGAAATATACTTCATTCATTTCCTTTGTTGGTGAAATGGAGATGGAAAGGTCACTTTCGATGTGTCCATCACTTTGACGTGCGGGGAGGGGGCTCGTCATTCTGTTCCTTTCATTGTCTTGGTTACATTTTCGTGATCCATTGCCTTCAAGGGTACTTTCCGATTGCTCGAGCTCTGGATTCCACATATGGAAGCAACCATTCTTGACATTTAGAGGTTCAATGCAGGTAAAAATACTTCATTCATTTCCGTTGTTGGTGAAATGGAGATAGAGAGGTCACTTTCATTGTGTCCATCACTTTGACGGGCGGGGAGGGGGCTCGTCAATCTATTCCTTTCATGGGATTCGTTATATTTTCATGATCCATTGCCTTCAAGGGTACTTTGCGATTGCTCGGACTCTGGATTCCACATGTGGAAGCAACCATTCTTGACATTAAGAGGTTCAAGGAAGGTAAATATACTTCATTCATTTCCTTTGTTGGTGAAATGGAGATGGAGAGGTCACTTTCGATGTGTCCATCACTTTGACGAGCGGGGTAGGGGCTCGTCAATCCTTTCCTTTCATGGGCTTCGTTATATTTTCATGATCCATTGCCTTCAAGGGTACTTTCCGATTGCTGGGGCTCTGGATTCCACACGTGGAAGCAAGCATTCTTGACCTTCTGATGTTCAATGTTAGTAAAAAATACTTTCCTCATTTCCTTTTGGTGAACTGGAGATGGAACTCACTGCGGACGTGTCCATCACTTTGACGGGCGGGGAGGGGGCTCGTTAATCTATTCCTTTCATGGTGTTGGTTATATTTTCATGATCCATTGCCTTCAAGGGTACTTTCCAATTGCTCGGGCTGTGGATTCCACACGTGGAAGCAACCATTCTTGACCTTGTAATGTTCAATGTTGGTAAAAAAATACTTTCCTCATTTCCTTTGTTGGTGAAATGGAGATGGAAGTCACTGCGGACGTGTCCATCACTTTGATGTGCGTAGAGGGGGCTCTTAAAGCTATTCCTTTCATGGACTTGGTTATATTTTCATGATCCATTGCCTTCAAGGGTACTTTCCGATTGCTCGGGCTCTGGATTCCACACGTGGAAGCAACCATTCTTGACCTTAAGAGGTTCAAGGAAGGTAAATATACTTCATTAATTTCCTTTGTTGGTGAAATGGAGATGGAGAGGTCACTTTCGATGTGTCCATCACTTTGACCGGCGGGGAGGGGGCTCGTCAATCTATTCCTTTCATCGCCTTCGTTATATTTTCATGATCCATTGCCTTCAAGGGCACTTTCCGATTGCTCGGGTTCTGGATTGCACACGTGGAAGCAAACATTCTTGACATTAAGAGGTTCATGGAAGGTAAATATACTTCATTTATTTCCTTTGTTGGTGAAATGGAGATGGAGAGGTCACTTTCGATGTGTCCATCACTTTGACGGACGGGGAGGGGGCTCGTCAATCTATTCCTTTCAGGGGCTTCGTTTTATTTTCATGATCCATTGCCTTCAAGGGTACTTTCCGATTGGTCGGGCTCTGGATTCCACACGTGGAAGCAACCATTCTTGACCTTCAGAGGTTCGAGGAAGGAAAATATACTTCATTCATTTCCTTTGTTGGTGAAATGGAGATGGAACTCACTGCGGAAGTGTCCATCTCTTTGCCGGGTGGGGAGGGGGCTCGTCAATCTATTCCTTTCATGGGCTTCATTATATTTTCATGATCCATTGCCTTAAAAGGTGCTTTCCGATTGCTCGGGCTCTGGATTCCACAAATGGAAGCAACCATTCTTGACATTAAAAGGTTCAAGGGAAGGAAAAAATACTTCATTCATTTCCTTTATTGGTGAAATGGAGATGGAGAGGTCACTTTCGATGTGTCCATCACTTTGACGGGCGGGGAGGGGGCTCGTTAATCTCTTCCTTTCATGGTCTTGGTTATATTTTCATGATCCATTGCCTTCAAGGGTACATTCCAATTGCTCGGGCTGTGGATTCCACACGTGGAAGCAACCATTCTTGACCTTGTAATGTTCAATGTTGGTAAAAAATACTTTCCTCATTTCCTTTTTTGGTGAAATTGAGATGGAACTCACTGCGGACGTGTCCATCACTTTGATGGACGGGGAGGGGGCTCGTCAATCTATTCCTTTCATGGGCTTGGTTATATTTTCATGATCCCTTGCCTTCAAGGGGACTTTCCGATTGCTCGGGCTCTGGATTCCACACGTGGAAGCAACCATTCTTGACCTTGTGATGTTCAATGTTATTAAAAAATACTTTCCTCATTTCCTTTTTGTGAAATGGAGATGGAACTCACTGCGGACGTGTCCATCACTTTGATGTGCGGGGAGGGGGCTCGTCAATCTATTCCTTTCATGGTCTTGGTTATATTTTCATGATCCCTTGCCTTCAAGGGGACTTTCCGATTGCTCGAGCTCTGGATTCCACATATGGAAGCAACCATTCTTGACATTTAGAGGTTCAATGTAGGTAAAAATACTTCATTCATTTCCGTTGTTGGTGAAATGGAGATAGAGAGGTCACTTTCAATGTGTCCATCACTTTGACGGGCGGGGAGGGGGCTCATCAATCTATTCCTTTCATGGTCTTGGTTATAATTTCATGATCCATTGCCTTCAAGGGTACTTTCCGATTGATCGGGCTCTGGATTCCACACGTGGAAGCAACCGTTCTTGACCTTAAGAGAGGTTCAAGGAAGGTAAATATACTTCATTCATTTCCTTTGTTGGTGAAATGGAGATGGAGAGGTCACTTTCGATGTGTCCATCACTTTGACGGGCGGGGAGGGGGCTCGTCAATCTATTCCTTTCATGGGATTCGTTATATTTTCATGATCCATTGCCTTCAACGGGACTTTCCGATTGGTCGGGCTCTGGATTCCACACGTTGAAACAACCATTCTTGACCTTCAGAGGTTCGAGGAAGGAAAATATACTTCATTCATTTCCTTTATTGGTGAAATGGAGATGGAGAGGTCACTTTCGATGTGTCCATCACTTTGACGGGCGGGGAGGGGGCTCGTTAATCTATTCCTTTCAGGGGCTTCGTTTTATTTTCATGATCCATTGCCTTCAAGTGTACTTTCCGATTGCTCGGGCTCTGGATTCCACATATGGAAGCAACGATTCTTGACATAAAGAGGTTCAAGGAAGGTAAATATACTTCATTGATTTCCTTTGTTGGTGAAATGGAGATGGAAAGGTCACTTTCGATGTGTCCATCACTTTGACGGGCGGGGAGGGGGCTCGTTAATCTATTCCTTTCATGGTCTTGGTTATATTTTCATGATCCATTGCCTTCAAGGGTACTTTCTTATTGCTCCGTCTCTGGATTCCACACGTGGAATGCAACCATTCTTGACTGTATGATATTTAAGGTTGGAAAAATACTTCACTCATTTCCTTTGTTGGTGAAATGGAGATGGAACTCACTGCGGAAGTGTCCATCACTTTGACAGGAGGTCAGGCGGCTCGTCAATCTATTCCTTTCATGGGCTTCGTTATATTTTCATGATCCATTGCCTTCAAAGGTGCTTTCCAATTGCTCGTGCTCTGGATTCCACATATGGAAGCAACCATTCTTGACATTTCGAGGTTCAAGGAAGGTAAAAATACTTCATTCATTTCCTTTGTTGGTGATATGGAGATGGAGAGGTCACTTTCGATGTGTCCATCACTTTCAGGGGCGAGGAGGGGGCTCGTCATTCTATTCCTTTCATGGTCTTGGTTACATTTTCGTGATCCATTGCCTTCATGGGTACATTCCGATTGCTCGAGCTCTGGATTCCACACGTGGAAGCAACCATTCTTGACCTTAAGAGGTTCAAGGAAGGTAAATATACTTCATTAATTTCATTTGTTGGTGAAATGGAGATGGAGAAGTCACTTTCGATGTGTCCATCTCTTTGACGGGCGGGGAGCGGGCTTGTCATTCTATTCCTTTCATGGTCTTGGTTACATTTTCGTGATCCATTGCCTTCAAGGGTACTTTCCGATTGCTCGAGCTCTGGAATCCACATCTGGAAGCAACCATTCTTGACATTTAGAGGTTCAATGTAGGTAAAAATACTTCATTCATTTCCGTTGATGGTGAAATGGAGATGGAAAGGTCACTTTCGATGTGTCCATCACTTTGACGGGCGGGGAGGGGGCTCGTTAATCTATTCCTTTCATGGTCTTGGTTGTATTTTCATGATCCATTGCCTTCAAGGGTACATTGCAATTGCTCGGGCTCTGGATTCCACACGTGAAAGCAACCATTCTTGACCTTGTAATGTTCAATGTTGGTAAAAAATACTTTCCTCATTTCCTTTGTTGGTGAAATTGAGATGGAACTCACTGCGAACATGTCCATCACTTTGATGTGCGTGGACGGGGCTCGTAAAGCTATTACTTTCATGGTCTTTGTTATATTTTCATCATCCATTGCCTTCAAGGGTACTTTCCGATTGCTCGGGCTCTGGATTCCACACGTGGAAGCAACCATTCTTGACCTTAAGAAGTTCAATGAACGTAAATATACTTCATTCATTTCCTTTGTTGGTGAAATGGAGATGGAAAGGTCACTTTCGATGTGTCCATCACTTTGACGGGTGGGGAGGGGGCTCGTCAATCTATTCCTTTCATGGTCTTGGTTATATTTTCATGATCCATTGCCTTCAAGGGTACTTTCTTATTGCTCCGTCTCTGGATTCCACACGTGGATGAAACCATTCTTGACTGTATGATATTTAAGGTTGGTAAAAATACTTCACTCATTTCCTTTGTTGGTGAAATGGAGATGGAACTCACTGCGGAAGTGTCCATCACTTTGACAGGAGGTCAGGCGGCTCGTCAATCTATTCCTTTCATGGGCTTCGTTATATTTTCATGATCCATTGCCTTCAAAGGTGCTTTCCGATTGCTCGTGCTCTGGATTCCACATATGGAAGCAACCATTCTTGACATTTCGAGGTTCAAGGAAGGTAAAAATACTTCATTCGTTTCCTTTGTTGGTGATATGGAGATGGAGAGGTCACTTTCGATGTGTCCATCACTTTCACGGGCGGGGAGGGGGCTCGTCATTCTATTCCTTTCATGGTCTTGGTTACATTTTCGTGATCCATTGCCTTCATGGGTACATTCCGATTGCTCGAGCTCTGGATTCCACACGTGGAAGCAACCATTCTTGACCTTAAAGGTTCAAGGAAGGTAAATATACTTCATTAATTTCATTTGTTGGTGAAATGGAGATGGAGAACTCACTTTCGATGTGTCCATCTCTTTGACGGGCGGGAAGGGGCTCGTCATTCTATTCCTTTCATGGTCTTGGTTACATTTTCGTGATCCATTGCCTTCAAGGGTGCTTTCCGATTGCTCGAGCTCTGGATTCCACATCTGGAAGCAACCATTCTTGACATTTAGAGGTTCAATGTAGGTAAAAATACTTCATTCATTTCCGTTGATGGTGAAATGGAGATGGAAAGGTCACTTTCAATGTGTCCATCACTTTGCCGGGCGGGGAGGGGGCTCGTCAGTCTATTCCTTTCATGGTCTTGGTTATAATTTCATGATCCATTGCCTTCAAGGGAACTTTCCGATTGGTCGGGCTCTGGATTCCACACATGGAAGCAACCATTCTTGACCTTCAGAGGTTCGAGTAAGGTAAATATACTTCATTCCTTTCCTTTGTTGGTGAAATGGAGATGGACAGGTCACTTTCGATGTGTCCATCACTTTGACGGGCGGGGAGGGGGCTCGTCAATCTATTCCTTTCATGGTCTTGGTTTTATTTTCATGATCCATTGCCTTCAAGGGGACTTTCCGATTGGTCGGGCTCTGGATTCCACACGTTGAAACAACCATTCTTGACCTTCAGAGGTTCGAGGAAGGAAAATATACTTCATTCATTTCCTTTGTTGGTGAAATGGAGATGGAACTCACTGCGGACCTGTCCATCACTTTGACCGGCGGGGAGGGGGCTCGTCAATCTATTCCTTTCATGGGCTTCGTGATATTTTCATGATCCATTTCCTTAAAGGGTTCTTTCCGATTGCTCGGGCTCTGGATTCCACAAGTGGAAGCAAACATTCTTGACATTAAGAGGTTCAAGGAAGGTAAATATACTTCATTTATTTCCTTTGTTGGTGAAATGGAGATGGAGAGGTCACTTTTGATGTGTCCATCACTTTGACGGACGGGGAGGGGGCTCGTCAATCTATTCCTTTCATGGGCTTGGTTATATTTTCATGATCCATTGCCTTCAAGGGTACTTTCCGATTGCTGGGGCTCTGGATTCCACACGTGGAAGCAAGCATTCTTGACCTTGTGATGTTCATTGTGAGTAAAAAATACTTTCCTCATTTCCTTTTGGTGAACTGGAGATGGAACTCACTGCGGACGTGTCCATCACTTTGACGGGCGGGGAGGGGGCTCGTCAATCTATTCCTTTCATGGTCTTGGTTATATTTTCAGGATCCATTGCCTTCAAGTGTACTTTGCGATTGCTCGGGCTCTGGATTCCACACGTGGAAGCAACCATTCTTGACCTTGTAATGTTCAATGTTGGAAAAAAAGACCTTCCTCATTTCATTTATTGGTGAAATGGAGATGGAACTCACTGTGGACGTGTCCATCACTTTGACGGGCGAGGAGGGGGCTCGTCATTCTATTCCTTTCATGGTCTTGGTTACATTTTCGTGATCCATTGCCTTCATGGGTACATTCCGATTGCTCGAGCTCTAGATTCCACATATAGAAGCAACGATTCTTGACATTAAGAGGTTCAAGGAAGGGAAATATACTTCATTCATTTCCTTTGTTGGTGAAATGGAGATGGAAAGGTCACTTTCGATGTGTCCATCACTTTGACGTGCGGGGAGGGGGCTCGTCATTCTGTTCCTTTCATTGTCTTGGTTACATTTTCGTGATCCATTGCCTTCAAGGGTACTTTCCGATTGCTCGAGCTCTGGATTCCACATATGGAAGCAACCATTCTTGACATTTAGAGGTTCAATGCAGGTAAAAATACTTCATTCATTTCCGTTGTTGGTGAAATGGAGATAGAGAGGTCACTTTCATTGTGTCCATCACTTTGACGGGCGGGGAGGGGGCTCGTCAATCTATTCCTTTCATGGGATTCGTTATATTTTCATGATCCATTGCCTTCAAGGGTACTTTGCGATTGCTCGGACTCTGGATTCCACATGTGGAAGCAACCATTCTTGACATTAAGAGGTTCAAGGAAGGTAAATATACTTCATTCATTTCCTTTGTTGGTGAAATGGAGATGGAGAGGTCACTTTCGATGTGTCCATCACTTTGATGGGCGGGGAGGGGGCTCGTCAATCTATTCCTTTCATGGGCTTCGTTATATTTTCATGATCCATTGCCTTCAAGGGTACTTTCCGATTGCTGGGGCTCTGGATTCCACACGTGGAAGCAAGCATTCTTGACCTTGTGATGTTCAATGTTAGTAAAAAATACTTTCCTCATTTCCTTTTGGTGAACTGGAGATGGAACTCACTGCGGACGTGTCCATCACTTTGACGGGCGGGGAGGGGGCTCGTTAATCTATTCCTTTCATGGTCTTGGTTATATTTTCATGATCCATTGCCTTCAAGGGTACTTTCCAATTGCTCGGGCTGTGGATTCCACACGTGGAAGCAACCATTCTTGACCTTGTAATGTTCAATGTTGGTAAAAAAAATACTTTCCTCATTTCCTTTGTTGGTGAAATGGAGATGGAACTCACTGCGGACGTGTCCATCACTTTGATGTGCGTGGAGGGGGCTCTTAAAGCTATTCCTTTCATGGTCTTGGTTATATTTTCATGATCCATTGCCTTCAAGGGTACTTTCCGATTGCTCGGGCTCTGGATTCCACACGTGGAAGCAACCATTCTTGACCTTAAGAGGTTCAAGGAAGGTAAATATACTTCATTAATTTCCTTTGTTGGTGAAATGGAGATGGAGAGGTCACTTTCGATGTGTCCATCACTTTGACCGGCGGGGAGGGGGCTCGTCAATCTATTCCTTTCATCGCCTTCGTTATATTTTCATGATCCATTGCCTTCAAGGGCACTTTCCGATTGCTCCGGTTCTGGATTGCACACGTGGAAGCAAACATTCTTGACATTAAGAGGTTCATGGAAGGTAAATATACTTCATTTATTTCCTTTGTTGGTGAAATGGAGATGGAGAGGTCACTTTCGATGTGTCCATCACTTTGACGGACGGGGAGGGGCTCGTCAATCTATTCCTTTCAGGGGCTTCGTTTTATTTTCATGATCCATTGCCTTCAAGGGTACTTTCCGATTGGTCGGGCTCTGGATTCCACACGTGGAAGCAACCATTCTTGACCTTCAGAGGTTCGAGGAAGGAAAATATACTTCATTCATTTCCTTTGTTGGTGAAATGGAGATGGAACTCACAGCGGAAGTGTCCATCTCTTTGCCGGGTGGGGAGGGGGCTCGTCAATCTATTCCTTTCATGGGCTTCATTATATTTTCATGATCCATTGCCTTAAGGTGCTTTCCGATTGCTCGGGCTCTGGATTCCACAAATGGAAGCAACCATTCTTGACATTAAAAGGTTCAAGGGAGGGAAAAATACTTCATTCATTTCCTTTATTGGTGAAATGGAGATGGAGAGGTCACTTTCGATGTGTCCATCACTTTGACGGGCGGGGAGGGGGCTCGTTAATCTCTTCCTTTCATGGTCTTGGTTATATTTTCATGATCCATTGCCTTCAAGGGTACATTCCAATTGCTCGGGCTGTGGATTCCACACGTGGAAGCAACCATTCTTGACCTTGTAATGTTCAATGTTGGTAAAAAATACTTTCCTCATTTCCTTTGTTGGTGAAATTGAGATGGAACTCACTGCGGACGTGTCCATCACTTTGATGGACGGGGAGGAGGCTCGTCAATCTATTCCTTTCATGGTCTTGGTTATATTTTCATGATCCCTTGCCTTCAAGGGGACTTTCCGATTGCTCGGGCTCTGGATTCCACACGTGGAAGCAACCATTCTTGACCTTGTGATGTTCAATGTTATTAAAAAATACTTTCCTCATTTCCTTTTTGTGAAATGGAGATGGAACTCACTGCGGACGTGTCCATCACTTTGATGTGCGGGGAGGGGGCTCGTCAATCTATTCCTTTCATGGTCTTGGTTATATTTTCATGATCCCTTGCCTTCAAGGGGACTTTCCGATTGCTCGGGCTCTGGATTCCACACGTGGAAGCAACCATTCTTGACCTCAAGAGGTTCAAGGAAGGTAAATATACTTCATTCATTTCCTTTGTTGGTGAAATGGAGATGGAAAGGTCACTTTCGATGTGTCCATCACTTTGACAGGTGGTCAGGGGGCTCGTCATTCTGTTCCTTTCATTGTCTTGGTTACATTTTCGTGATCCATTGCCTTCAAGGGTACTTTCCGATTGCTCGAGCTCTGGATTCCACATATGGAAGCAACCATTCTTGACATTTAGAGGTTCAATGTAGGTAAAAATACTTCATTCATTTCCGTTGTTGGTGAAATGGAGATAGAGAGGTCACTTTCATTGTGTCCATCACTTTGACGGGCGGGGAGGGGGCTCATCAATCTATTCCTTTCATGGTCTTGGTTATAATTTCATGATCCATTGCCTTCAAGGGTACTTTCCGATTGATCGGGCTCTGGATTCCACACGTGGAAGCAACCGTTCTTGACCTTAAGAGAGGTTCAAGGAAGGTAAATATACTTCATTCATTTCCTTTGTTGGTGAAATGGAGATGGAGAGGTCACTTTCGATGTGTCCATCACTTTGACGGGCGGGGAGGGGGCTCATCAATCTATTCCTTTCATGGTCTTGGTTATAATTTCATGATCCATTGCCTTCAAGGGTACTTTGCGATTGCTCGGACTCTGGATTCCACATGTGGAAGCAACCATTCTTGACATTAAGAGGTTCAAGGAAGGTAAATATACTTCATTCATTTCCTTTATTGGTGAAATGGAGATGGAGAGGTCACTTTCGATGTGTCCATCACTTTGACGGGCGGGGAGGGGGCTCGTCAATCTTTTCCTTTCATGGTCTTGGTTATATTTTCATGATCCATTGCCTTCAAGTGTACTTTCCGATTGCTCGGGCTCTGGATTCCACATATGGAAGCAACGATTCTTGACATAAAGACGTTCAAGGAAGGTAAATATACTTCATTGATTTCCTTTGTTGGTGAAATGGAGATGGAAAGGTCACTTTCGATGTGTCCATCACTTTGACGGGCGGGGAGGGGGCTCGTTAATCTATTCCTTTCATGGTCTTGGTTATATTTTCATGATCCATTGCCTTCAAGGGTACTTTCTTATTGCTCCGTCTCTGGATTCCACACGTGGATGCAACCATTCTTGACTGTATGATATTTAAGGTTGGAAAAATACTTCACTCATTTCCTTTGTTGGTGAAATGGAGATGGAACTCACTGCGGAAGTGTCCATCACTTTGACAGGAGGTCAGGCGGCTCGTCAATCTATTCCTTTCATGGGCTTCGTTATATTTTCATGATCCATTGCCTTCAAAGGTGCTTTCCAATTGCTCGTGCTCTGGATTCCACATATGGAAGCAACCATTCTTGACATTTCGAGGTTCAAGGAAGGTAAAAATACTTCATTCATTTCCTTTGTTGGTGATATGGAGATGGAGAGGTCACTTTCGATGTGTCCATCACTTTCAGGGGCGAGAGGGGGCTCGTCATTCTATTCCTTTCATGGTCTTGGTTACATTTTCGTGATCCATTGCCTTCATGGGTACATTCCGATTGCTCGAGCTCTGGATTCCACACGTGGAAGCAACCATTCTTGACCTTAAGAGGTTCAAGGAAGGTAAATATACTTCATTAATTTCATTTGTTGGTGAAATGGAGATGGAGAAGTCACTTTCGATGTGTCCATCTCTTTGACGGGCGGGAGCGGGCTCGTCATTCTATTCCTTTCATGGTCTTGGTTACATTTTCGTGATCCATTGCCTTCAAGGGTACTTTCCGATTGCTCGAGCTCTGGAATCCACATCTGGAAGCAACCATTCTTGACATTTAGAGGTTCAATGTAGGTAAAAATACTTCATTCATTTCCGTTGATGGTGAAATGGAGATGGAAAGGTCACTTTCGATGTGTCCATCACTTTGACGGGCGGGGAGGGGCTCGTTAATCTATTCCTTTCATGGTCTTGGTTGTATTTTCATGATCCATTGCCTTCAAGGGTACATTGCAATTGCTCGGGCTCTGGATTCCACACGTGAAAGCAACCATTCTTGACCTTGTAATGTTCAATGTTGGTAAAAAATACTTTCCTCATTTCCTTTGTTGGTGAAATTGAGATGGAACTCACTGCGAACATGTCCATCACTTTGATGTGCGTGGAGGGGGCTCGTAAAGCTATTACTTTCATGGTCTTTGTTATATTTTCATGATCCATTGCCTTCAAGGGTACTTTCCGATTGCTCGGGCTCTGGATTCCACACGTGGAAGCAACCATTCTTGACCTTAAGAAGTTCAATGAACGTAAATATACTTCATTCATTTCCTTTGTTGGTGAAATGGAGATGGAAAGGTCACTTTCGATGTGTCCATCACTTTGACGGGTGGGGAGGGGGCTCGTCAATCTATTCCTTTCATGGTCTTGGTTATATTTTCATGATCCATTGCCTTCAAGGGTCCTTTCTTATTGCTCCGTCTCTGGATTCCACACGTGGATGAAACCATTCTTGACTGTATGATATTTAAGGTTGGTAAAAATACTTCACTCATTTCCTTTGTTGGTGAAATGGAGATGGAACTCACTGCGGAAGTGTCCATCACTTTGACAGGAGGTCAGGCGGCTCGTCAATCTATTCCTTTCATGGGCTTCGTTATATTTTCATGATCCATTGCCTTCAAAGGTGCTTTCCGATTGCTCGTGCTCTGGATTCCACATATGGAAGCAACCATTCTTGACATTTCGAGGTTCAAGGAAGGTAAAAATACTTCATTCGTTTCCTTTGTTGGTGATATGGAGATGGAGAGGTCACTTGCGATGTGTCCATCACTTTCACGGGCGGGGAGGGGGCTCGTCATTCTATTCCTTTCATGGTCTTGGTTACATTTTCGTGATCCATTGCCTTCATGGGTACATTCCGATTGCTCGAGCTCTGGATTCCACACGTGGAAGCAACCATTCTTGACCTTAAAGGTTCAAGGAAGGTAAATATACTTCATTAATTTCATTTGTTGGTGAAATGGAGATGGAGAACTCACTTTCGATGTGTCCATCTCTTTGACGGGCGGGGAGGGGGCTCGTCATTCTATTCCTTTCATGGTCTTGGTTACATTTTCGTGATCCATTGCCTTCAAGGGTGCTTTCCGATTGCTCGAGCTCTGGATTCCACATCTGGAAGCAACCATTCTTGACATTTAGAGGTTCAATGTAGGTAAAAATACTTCATTCATTTCCGTTGATGGTGAAATGGAGATGGAAAGGTCACTTTCAATGTGTCCATCACTTTGCCGGGCGGGGAGGGGGCTCGTCAGTCTATTCCTTTCATGGTCTTGGTTATAATTTCATGATCCATTGCCTTCAAGGGAACTTTCCGATTGGTCGGGCTCTGGATTCCACACATGGAAGCAACCATTCTTGACCTTCAGAGGTTCGAGTAAGGTAAATATACTTCATTCCTTTCCTTTGTTGGTGAAATGGAGATGGACAGGTCACTTTCGATGTGTCCATCACTTTGACGGGCGGGGAGGGGGCTCGTCAATCTATTCCTTTCATGGTCTTGGTTTTATTTTCATGATCCATTGCCTTCAAGGGGACTTTCCGATTGGTCGGGCTCTGGATTCCACACGTTGAAACAACCATTCTTGACCTTCAGAGGTTCGAGGAAGGAAAATATACTTCATTCATTTCCTTTGTTGGTGAAATGGAGATGGAACTCACTGCGGACCTGTCCATCACTTTGACCGGCGGGGACGGGCTCGTCAATCTATTCCTTTCATGGGCTTCGTGATATTTTCATGATCCATTTCCTTAAAGGGTTCTTTCCGATTGCTCGGGCTCTGGATTCCACAAGTGGAAGCAAACATTCTTGACATTAAGAGGTTCAAGGAAGGTAAATATACTTCATTTATTTCCTTTGTTGGTGAAATGGAGATGGAGAGGTCACTTTTGATGTGTCCATCACTTTGACGGACGGGGAGGGGGCTCGTCAATCTATTCCTTTCATGGGCTTGGTTATATTTTCATGATCCATTGCCTTCAAGGGTACTTTCCGATTGCTGGGGCTCTGGATTCCACACGTGGAAGCAAGCATTCTTGACCTTGTGATGTTCATTGTGAGTAAAAAATACTTTCCTCATTTCCTTTTGGTGAACTGGGGATGGAACTCACTGCGGACGTGTCCATCACTTTGACGGGCGGGGAGGGGGCTCGTCAATCTATTCCTTTCATGGTCTTGGTTATATTTTCAGGATCCATTGCCTTCAAGTGTACTTTGCGATTGCTCGGGCTCTGGATTCCACACGTGGAAGCAACCATTCTTGACCTTGTAATGTTCAATGTTGGTAAAAAAAGACTTTCCTCATTTCATTTATTGGTGAAATGGAGATGGAACTCACTGTGGACGTGTCCATCACTTTGACGGGCGGGGAGGGGGCTCGTCAATCTATTCCTTTCATGGGCTTCGTTATATTTTCCTGATCCATTGCCTTCAAATGTACTTTCGGATTGCTGGGGCTCTAGATTCCACATATAGAAGCAACGATTCTTGACATGAAGAGGTTCAAGGAAGGGAAATATACTTCATTCATTTCCTTTGTTGGTGAAATGGAGATGGAAAGGTCACTTTCGATGTGTCCATCACTTTGACGTGCGGGGAGGGGGCTCGTCATTCTGTTCCTTTCATTGTCTTGGTTACATTTTCGTGATCCATTGCCTTCAAGGGTACTTTCCGATTGCTCGAGCTCTGGATTCCACATATGGAAGCAACCATTCTTGACATTTAGAGGTTCAATGCAGGTAAAAATACTTCATTCATTTCCGTTGTTGGTGAAATGGAGATAGAGAGGTCACTTTCATTGTGTCCATCACTTTGACGGGCGGGGAGGGGGCTCGTCAATCTATTCCTTTCATGGGATTCGTTATATTTTCATGATCCATTGCCTTCAAGGGTACTTTGCGATTGCTCGGACTCTGGATTCCACATGTGGAAGCAACCATTCTTGACATTAAGAGGTTCAAGGAAGGTAAATATACTTCATTCATTTCCTTTGTTGGTGAAATGGAGATGGAGAGGTCACTTTCGATGTGTCCATCACTTTGACGAGCGGGGAGGGGGCTCGTCAATCTATTCCTTTCATGGGCTTCGTTATATTTTCATGATCCATTGCCTTCAAGGGTACTTTCCGATTGCTGGGGCTCTGGATTCCACACGTGGAAGCAAGCATTCTTGACCTTCTGATGTTCAATGTTAGTAAAAAATACTTTCCTCATTTCCTTTTGGTGAACTGGAGATGGAACTCACTGCGGACGTGTCCATCACTTTGACGGGCGGGGAGGGGGCTCGTTAATCTATTCCTTTCATGGTGTTGGTTATATTTTCATGATCCATTGCCTTCAAGGGTACTTTCCAATTGCTCGGGCTGTGGATTCCACACGTGGAAGCAACCATTCTTGACCTTGTAATGTTCAATGTTGGTAAAAAAATACTTTCCTCATTTCCTTTGTTGGTGAAATGGAGATGGAAGTCACTGCGGACGTGTCCATCACTTTGATGTGCGTAGAGGGGGCTCTTAAAGCTATTCCTTTCATGGACTTGGTTATATTTTCATGATCCATTGCCTTCAAGGGTACTTTCCGATTGCTCGGGCTCTGGATTCCACACGTGGAAGCAACCATTCTTGACCTTAAGAGGTTCAAGGAAGGTAAATATACTTCATTAATTTCCTTTGTTGGTGAAATGGAGATGGAGAGGTCACTTTCGATGTGTCCATCACTTTGACCGGCGGGGAGGGGGCTCGTCAATCTATTCCTTTCATCGCCTTCGTTATATTTTCATGATCCATTGCCTTCAAGGGCACTTTCCGATTGCTCCGGTTCTGGATTGCACACGTGGAAGCAAACATTCTTGACATTAAGAGGTTCATGGAAGGTAAATATACTTCATTTATTTCCTTTGTTGGTGAAATGGAGATGGAGAGGTCACTTTCGATGTGTCCATCACTTTGACGGACGGGGAGGGGGCTCGTCAATCTATTCCTTTCAGGGGCTTCGTTTTATTTTCATGATCCATTGCCTTCAAGGGTACTTTGCGATTGCTCGGACTCTGGATTCCACACGTGGAAGCAACCATTCTTGACCTTAAGAAGTTCAATGAACGTAAATATACTTCATTCATTTCCTTTGTTGGTGAAATGGAGATGGAAAGGTCACTTTCAATGTGTCCATCACTTTGACGGGCAGGGAGGGGGCTCGTCAATCTATTCCTTTAATGGTCTTGGTTATATTGTCATGATCCATTGCCTTCAAGGGGACTTTCCGATTGGTCGGGCTCTGGATTCCACACGTGGAAGCAACCATTCTTGACCTTCAGAGGTTCGAGGAAGGAAAATATACTTCATTCATTTCCTTTGTTGGTGAAATGGAGATGGAACTCACAGCGGAAGTGTCCATCTCTTTGCCGGGTGGGGAGGGGGCTCGTCAATCTATTCCTTTCATGGGCTTCATTATATTTTCATGATCCATTGCCTTAAAAGGTGCTTTCCGATTGCTCGGGCTCTGGATTCCACAAATGGAAGCAACCATTCTTGACATTAAAAGGTTCAAGGGAGGGAAAAATACTTCATTCATTTCCTTTATTGGTGAAATGGAGATGGAGAGGTCACTTTCGATGTGTCCATCACTTTGACGGGCGGGGAGGGGCCTCGTTAATCTCTTCCTTTCATGGTCTTGGTTATATTTTCATGATCCATTGCCTTCAAGGGTACATTCCAATTGCTCGGGCTGTGGATTCCACACGTGGAAGCAACCATTCTTGACCTTGTAATGTTCAATGTTGGTAAAAAATACTTTCCTCATTTCCTTTTTTGGTGAAATTGAGATGGAACTCACTGCGGACGTGTCCATCACTTTGATGGACGGGGAGGGGGCACGTCAATCTATTCCTTTCATGGGCTTGGTTATATTTTCATGATCCCTTGCCTTCAAGGGGACTTTCCGATTGCTCGGGCTCTGGATTCCACACGTGGAAGCAACCATTCTTGACCTTGTGATGTTCAATGTTATTAAAAAATACTTTCCTCATTTCCTTTTTGTGAAATGGAGATGGAACTCACTGCGGACGTGTCCATC
>NC_140962.1:91540540-91654230 GCF_056783735.1 Eptatretus burgeri | reverse complement strand
TGACCTCCTGTCAAAGTGATGGACACTTCCGCAGTGAGTTCCATCTCCATTTCACCAACAAAGGAAATGAGTGAAGTATTTTTACCAACCTTAAATATCATACAGTCAAGAATGGTTGCATCCACGTGTGGAATCCAGAGACGGAGCAATAAGAAAGTACCCTTGAAGGCAATGGATCATGAAAATATAACCAAGACCATGAAAGGAATAGATTGACGAGCCCCCTCCCCACCCGTCAAAGTGATGGACACATCGAAAGTGACCTCTCCATCTCCATTTCACCAACAAAGGAAATTAATGAAGTATATTTACCTTCCTTGAACCTCTTAAGGTCAAGAATGGTTGCTTCCACGTGTGGAATCCAGAGCCCGAGCAATCGGAAAGTACCCTTGAAGGCAATGGATCATGAAAATATAACAAAGACCATGAAAGGAATAGCTTTACGAGCCCCCTCCACGCACATCAAAGTGATGGACATGTTCGCAGTGAGTTCCATCTCCATTTCACAAAAAGGGAAATGAGGAAAGTATTTTTTACTAACATTGAACATCACAAGGTCAAGAATGGTTGCTTCCACGTGTGGAATCCAGAGCCCGAGCAATCGGAAAGTCCCCTTGAAGGCAAGGGATCATGAAAATATAACCAAGACCATGAAAGGAATAGATTGACGAGCCCCTCCCCGCACATCAAAGTGATGGACACGTCCGCAGTGAGTTCCATCTCCATTTCACCAAAAAGGAAATGAGGAAAGTATTTTTTAATAACATTGAACATCACAAGGTCAAGAATGGTTGCTTCCACGTGTGGAATCCAGAGCCCGAGCAATCGGAAAGTCCCCTTGAAGGCAAGGGATCATGAAAATATAACCAAGCCCATGAAAGGAATAGATTGACGAGCCCCCTCCCCGTCCATCAAAGTGATGGACACGTCCGCAGTGAGTTCCATCTCAATTTCACCAACAAAGGAAATGAGGAAAGTATTTTTTACCAACATTGAACATTACAAGGTCAAGAATGGTTGCTTCCACGTGTGGAATCCACAGCCCGAGCAATGGGAATGTATCCTTGAAGGCAATGGATCATGAAAATATAACCAAGACCATGAAAGGAAGAGATTAACGAGCCCCCTCCCCGCCCGTCAAAGTGATGGACACATCGAAAGTGACCTCTCCATCTCCATTTCACCAATAAAGGAAATGAATGAAGTATTTTTCCCTCCCTTGAACCTTTTAATGTCAAGAATGGTTGCTTCCATTTGTGGAATCCAGAGCCCGAGCAATCGGAAAGCACCTTTTAAGGCAATGGATCATGAAAATATAATGAAGCCCATGAAAGGAATAGATTGACGAGCCCCTCCCCACCCGGCAAAGAGATGGACACTTCCGCAGTGAGTTCCATCTCCATTTCACCAACAAAGGAAATGAATGAAGTATATTTTCCTTCCTCGAACCTCTGAAGGTCAAGAATGGTTGCTTCCACGTGTGGAATCCAGAGCCCGACCAATCGGAAAGTCCCCTTGAAGGCAATGGATCATGAAAATATAACCAAGACCATTAAAGGAATAGATTGACGAGCCCCCTCCCTGCCCGTCAAAGTGATGGACACATTGAAAGTGACCTTTCCATCTCCATTTCACCAACAAAGGAAATGAATGAAGTATATTTACGTTCATTGAACTTCTTCAGGTCAAGAATGGTTGCTTCCACGTGTGGAATCCAGAGTCCGAGCAATCGCAAAGTACCCTTGAAGGCAATGGATCATGAAAATAAAACGAAGCCCCTGAAAGGAATAGATTGACGAGCCCCCTCCCCGTCCGTCAAAGTGATGGACACATCGAAAGTGACCTCTCCATCTCCATTTCACCAACAAAGGAAATAAATGAAGTATATTTACCTTCCATGAACCTCTTAATGTCAAGAATGTTTGCTTCCACGTGTGCAATCCAGAACCCGAGCAATCGGAAAGTACCCTTGAAGGCAATGGATCATGAAAATATAACGAAGGCGATGAAAGGAATAGATTGACGAGCCCCCTCCCCGCCGGTCAAAGTGATGGACACATCGAAAGTGACCTCTCCATCGAAAGTGACCTCTCCATCTCCATTTCACCAACAAAGGAAATTAATGAAGTATATTTACCTTCCTTGAACCTCTTAAGGTCAAGAATGGTTGCTTCCACGTGTGGAATCCAGAGCCCGAGCAATCGGAAAGTACCCTTGAAGGCAATGGATCATGAAAATATAACCAAGTCCATGAAAGGAATAGCTTTAAGAGCCCCCTCTACGCACATCAAAGTGATGGACACGTCCGCAGTGACTTCCATCTCCATTTCACCAACAAAGGAAATGAGGAAAGTATTTTTTTACCAACATTGAACATTACAAGGTCAAGAATGGTTGCTTCCACGTGTGGAATCCACAGCCCGAGCAATAGGAAAGTACCCTTGAAGGCAATGGATCATGAAAATATAACCAACACCATGAAAGGAATAGATTAACGAGCCCCCTCCCCGCCCGTCAAAGTGATGGACACGTCCGCAGTGAGTTCCATCTCCAGTTCACCAAAAGGAAATGAGGAAAGTATTTTTTACTCACAATGAACATCACAAGGTCAAGAATGCTTGCTTCCACGTGTGGAATCCAGAGTCCGAGCAATCGCAAAGTACCGTTGAAGGCAATGGATCATGAAAATATAACGAATCCCATGAAAGGAATAGCTTGACGAGCACCCTCCCCGCCCGTCAAAGTGATGGACAGATCGAAAGTGACCTCTCCATCTCCATTTCACCAACAAAGGAAATGAATGAAGTATATTTACCTTCCTTGAACCTCTCTTAAGGTCAAGAACGGTTGCTTCCACGTGTGGAATCCAGAGCCCGATCAATCGGAAAGTACCCTTGAAGGCAATGGATCATGAAATTATAACCAAGACCATGAAAGGAATAGATTGATGAGCCCCCTCCCCGCCCGTCAAAGTGATGGACACAATGAAAGTGACCTCTCTATCTCCATTTCACCAACAACGGAAATGAATGAAGTATTTTTACCTACATTGAACCTCTAAATGTCAAGAATGGTTGCTTCCATATGTGGAATCCAGAGCTCGAGCAATCGGAAAGTACCCTTGAAGGCAATGGATCACGAAAATGTAACCAAGACAATGAAAGGAACAGAATGACGAGCGCCCTCCCCGCACGTCAAAGTGATGGACACATCGAAAGTGACCTTTCCATCTCCATTTCACCAACAAAGGAAATGAATGAAGTATATTTCCCTTCCTTGAACCTCTTAATGTCAAGAATCGTTGCTTCTATATGTGGAATCTAGAGCCCGAGCAATCCGAAAGTACATTTGAAGGCAATGGATCAGGAAAATATAACGAAGCCCATGAAAGGAATAGATTGACGAGCCCCCTCCCCGCCCGTCAAAGTGATGGACACGTCCGCAGTGAGTTCCATCTCCATTTCACCAATAAATGAAATGAGGAAAGTCTTTTTTTACCAACATTGAACATTACAAGGTCAAGAATGGTTGCTTCCACGTGTGGAATCCAGAGCCCGAGCAATCGCAAAGTACACTTGAAGGCAATGGATCCTGAAAATATAACCAAGACCATGAAAGGAATAGATTGACGAGCCCCCTCCCCGCCCGTCAAAGTGATGGACACGTCCGCAGTGAGTTCCATCTCCAGTTCACCAAAAGGAAATGAGGAAAGTATTTTTTACTCACAATGAACATCACAAGGTCAAGAATGCTTGCTTCCACGTGTGGAATCCAGAGCTCGAGCAATCGGAAAGTACCCTTGAAGGCAATGGATCATGAAAATATAACCAAGCCCATGAAAGGAATAGATTGACGAGCCCCCTCCCCGTCCGTCAAAGTGATGGACACATCAAAAGTGACCTCTCCATCTCCATTTCACCAACAAAGGAAATAAATGAAGTATATTTACCTTCCTTGAACCTCTTAATGTCAAGAATGTTTGCTTCCACTTGTGGAATCCAGAGCCCGAGCAATCGGAAAGAACCCTTTAAGGAAATGGATCATGAAAATATCACGAAGCCCATGAAAGGAATAGATTGACGAGCCCCCTCCCCGCCGGTCAAAGTGATGGACAGGTCCGCAGTGAGTTCCATCTCCATTTCACCAACAAAGGAAATGAATGAAGTATATTTACCTTACTCGAACCTCTGAAGGTCAAGAATGGTTGCTTCCATGTGTGGAATCCAGAGCCCGACCAATCGGAAAGTTCCCTTGAAGGCAATGGATCATGAAATTATAACCAAGACCATGAAAGGAATAGATTGACGAGCCCCCTCCCCGCCCGGCAAAGTGATGGACACATTGAAAGTGACCTTTCCATCTCCATTTCACCATCAACGGAAATGAATGAAGTATTTTTACCTACATTGAACCTCTAAATGTCAAGAATGGTTGCTTCCAGATGTGGAATCCAGAGCTCGAGCAATCGGAAAGCACCCTTGAAGGCAATGGATCACGAAAATGTAACCAAGACCATGAAAGGAATAGAATGACGAGCCCCCTCCCCGCCCGTCAAAGAGATGGACACATCGAAAGTGAGTTCTCCATCTCCATTTCACCAACAAATGAAATTAATGAAGTATATTTACCTTCCTTGAACCTTTAAGGTCAAGAATGGTTGCTTCCACGTGTGGAATCCAGAGCTCGAGCAATCGGAATGTACCCATGAAGGCAATGGATCACGAAAATGCAACCAAGACCATGAAAGGAATAGAATGACGAGCCCCCTCCCCGCCCCTGAAAGTGATGGACACATCGAAAGTGACCTCTCCATCTCCATATCACCAACAAAGGAAACGAATGAAGTATTTTTACCTTCCTTGAACCTCGAAATGTCAAGAATGGTTGCTTCCATATGTGGAATCCAGAGCACGAGCAATCGGAAAGCACCTTTGAAGGCAATGGATCATGAAAATATAACGAAGCCCATGAAAGGAATAGATGGACGAGCCGCCTGACCTCCTGTCAAAGTGATGGACACTTCCGCAGTGAGTTCCATCTCCATTTCACCAACAAAGGAAATGAGTGAAGTATTTTTACCAACCTAAAATATCATACAGTCAAGAATGGTTTCATCCACGTGTGGAATCCAGAGACGGAGCAATAAGAAAGTACCCTTGAAGGCAATGGATCATGAAAATATAACCAAGCCCATGAAAGGAATAGATTGACGAGCCCCCTCCCCGTCCATCAAAGTGATGGACACGTCCGCAGTGAGTTCCATCTCAATTTCACCAACAAAGGAAATGAGGAAAGTATTTTTTACCAACATTGAACATTACAAGGTCAAGAATGGTTGCTTTCACGTGTGGAATCCAGAGCCAGAGCAATTGCAATGTACCCTTGAAGGCAATGGATCATGAAAATACAACCAAGACCATGAAAGGAATAGATTAACGAGCCCCCTCCCCGCCCGTCAAAGTGATGGACACATCGAAAGTGACTTCTCCATCTCCATTTCACCATCAACGGAAATGAATGAAGTATTTTTACCTACATTGAACCTCTAAATGTCAAGAATGGTTGCTTCCAGATGTGGAATCCAGAGCTCGAGCAATCGGAAAGTACCCTTGAAGGCAATGGATCATGAAAATATAATCAAGACCATGAAAGGAATAGAATGACGAGCCCGCTCCCCGCCCGTCAAAGAGATGGACACATCGAAAGTGACTTCTCCATCTCCATTTCACCAAAAAATGAAATTAATGAAGTATATTTACCTTCCTTGAACCTCTTAAGGTCAAGAATGGTTGCTTCCACGTGTGGAATCCAGAGCTCGAGCAATCGGAATGTACCCATGAAGGCAATGGATCACAAAAATGTAACCAAGACCATGAAAGGAATAGAATGACGAGCCCCCTCCTCGCCCGTCAAAGTGATGGACACATCGAAAGTGACCTCTCCATCTCCATATCACCAACAAAGGAAATGAATGAAGTATTTTTACCTTCCTTGAACCTCGAAATGTCAAGAATGGTTGCTTCCATATGTGGAATCCAGAGCACGAGCAATTGGAAAGCACCTTTGAAGGCAATGGATCATGAAAATATAACGAAGCCCATGAAAGGAATAGATTGACGAGCCGCCTGACCTCCTGTCAAAGTGATGGACACTTCCGCAGTGAGTTCCATCTCCATTTCACCAACAAAGGAAATGAGTGAAGTATTTTTACCAACCTTAAATATCATACAGTCAAGAATGGTTTCATCCACGTGTGGAATCCAGAGATGGAGCAATAAGAAAGTACCCTTGAAGGCAATGGATCATGAAAATATAACCAAGCCCATGAAAGGAATAGATTGACGAGCCCCCTCCCCGTCCATCAAAGTGATGGACACGTCCGCAGTGAGTTCCATCTCAATTTCACCAACAAAGGAAATGAGGAAAGTATTTTTTACCAACATTGAACATTACAAGGTCAAGAATGGTTGCTTTCACGTGTGGAATCCAGAGCCAGAGCAATTGCAATGTACCCTTGAAGGCAATGGATCATGAAAATACAACCAAGACCATGAAAGGAATAGATTAACGAGCCCCCTCCCCGCCCGTCAAAGTGATGGACACGTCCGCAGTGAGTTCCATCTCCAGTTCACCAAAAGGAAATGAGGAAAGTATTTTTTACTCACAATGAACATCACAAGGTCAAGAATGCTTGCTTCCACGTGTGGAATCCAGAGCCCGAGCAATCGGAAAGTACCCTTGAAGGCAATGGATCATGAAAATATAACCAAGCCCATGAAAGGAATAGATTGACGAGCCCCCTCCCCGTCCGTCAAAGTGATGGACACATCAAAAGTGACCTCTCCATCTCCATTTCACCAACAAAGGAAATAAATGAAGTATATTTACCTTCCTTGAACCTCTTAATGTCAAGAATGTTTGCTTCCACTTGTGGAATCCAGAGCCCGAGCAATCGGAAAGAACCCTTTGAGGAAATGGATCATGAAAATATCACGAAGCCCATGAAAGGAATAGATTGACGAGCCCCCTCCCCGCCGGTCAAAGTGATGGACAGGTCCGCAGTGAGTTCCATCTCCATTTCACCAACAAAGGAAAGGAATGAAGTATATTTACCTTACTCGAACCTCTGAAGGTCAAGAATGGTTGCTTCCATGTGTGGAATCCAGAGCCCGACCAATCGGAAAGTTCCCTTGAAGGCAATGGATCATGAAATTATAACCAAGACCATGAAAGGAATCGACTGACGAGCCCCCTCCCCGCCCGGCAAAGTGATGGACACATTGAAAGTGACCTTTCCATCTCCATTTCACCATCAACGGAAATGAATGAAGTATTTTTACCTACATTGAACCTCTAAATGTCAAGAATGGTTGCTTCCAGATGTGGAATCCAGAGCTCGAGCAATCGGAAAGCACCCTTGAAGGCAATGGATCACGAAAATGTAACCAAGACCATGAAAGGAATAGAATGACGAGCCCCCTCCCCGCCCGTCAAAGAGATGGACACATCGAAAGTGAGTTCTCCATCTCCATTTCACCAACAAATGAAATTAATGAAGTATATTTACCTTCCTTGAACCTTTAAGGTCAAGAATGGTTGCTTCCACGTGTGGAATCCAGAGCTCGAGCAATCGGAATGTACCCATGAAGGCAATGGATCACGAAAATGTAACCAAGACCATGAAAGGAATAGAATGACGAGCCCCCTCCCCGCCCGTGAAAGTGATGGACACATCGAAAGTGACCTCTCCATCTCCATATCACCAACAAAGGAAACGAATGAAGTATTTTTACCTTCCTTGAACCTCGAAATGTCAAGAATGGTTGCTTCCATATGTGGAATCCAGAGCACGAGCAATCGGAAAGCACCTTTGAAGGCAATGGATCATGAAAATATAACGAAGCCCATGAAAGGAATAGATTGACGAGCCGCCTGACCTCCTGTCAAAGTGATGGACACTTCCGCAGTGAGTTCCATCTCCATTTCACCAACAAAGGAAATGAGTGAAGTATTTTTACCAACCTTAAATATCATACAGTCAAGAATGGTTTCATCCACGTGTGGAATCCAGAGACGGAGCAATAAGAAAGTACCCTTGAAGGCAATGGATCATGAAAATATAACCAAGCCCATGAAAGGAATAGATTGACGAGCCCCCTCCCCGTCCATCAAAGTGATGGACACGTCCGCAGTGAGTTCCATCTCAATTTCACCAACAAAGGAAATGAGGAAAGTATTTTTTACCAACATTGAACATTACAAGGTCAAGAATGGTTGCTTTCACGTGTGGAATCCAGAGCCAGAGCAATTGCAATGTACCCTTGAAGGCAATGGATCATGAAAATACAACCAAGACCATGAAAGGAATAGATTAACGAGCCCCCTCCCCGCCCGTCAAAGTGATGGACACATCGAAAGTGACCTTTCCATCTCCATTTCACCATCAACGGAAATGAATGAAGTATTTTTACCTACATTGAACCTCTAAATGTCAAGAATGGTTGCTTCCAGATGTGGAATCCAGAGCTCGAGCAATCGGAAAGTACCCTTGAAGGCAATGGATCATGAAAATATAACCAAGACCATGAAAGGAATAGAATGACGAGCCCGCTCCCCGCCCGTCAAAGAGATGGACACATCGAAAGTGACTTCTCCATCTCCATTTCACCAACAAATGAAATTAATGAAGTATATTTACCTTCCTTGAACCTCTTAAGGTCAAGAATGGTTGCTTCCACGTGTGGAATCCAGAGCTCGAGCAATCGGAATGTACCCATGAAGGCAATGGATCACGAAAATGTAACCAAGACCATGAAAGGAATAGAATGACGAGCCCCCTCCTCGCCCGTCAAAGTGATGGACACATCGAAAGTGACCTCTCCATCTCCATATCACCAACAAAGGAAATGAATGAAGTATTTTTACCTTCCTTGAACCTCGAAATGTCAAGAATGGTTGCTTCCATATGTGGAATCCAGAGCACGAGCAATTGGAAAGCACCTTTGAAGGCAATGGATCATGAAAATATAACGAAGCCCATGAAAGGAATAGATTGACGAGCCGCCTGACCTCCTGTCAAAGTGATGGACACTTCCGCAGTGAGTTCCATCTCCATTTCACCAACAAAGGAAATGAGTGAAGTATTTTTACCAACCTTAAATATCATACAGTCAAGAATGGTTTCATCCACGTGTGGAATCCAGAGACGGAGCAATAAGAAAGTACCCTTGAAGGCAATGGATCATGAAAATAAAACGAAGCCCATGAAAGGAATAGATTGCCGAGCCGCCTGACCTCCTGTCAAAGTGATGGACACTTTCGCAGTGAGTTCCATCTCCATTTCACCAACAAAGGAAATGAGTGAAGTATTTTTACCAACCTTAAATATCATACAGTCAAGAATGGTTACATCCACGTGTGGAATCCAGAGACGGAGCAATAAGAAAGTACCCTTGAAGGCAATGGATCATGAAAATATAACCAAGACCATGAAAGGAATAGATTGACGAGCCCCCTCCCCACCCGTCAAAGTGATGGACACATCGAAAGTGACCTCTCCATCTCCATTTCACCAACAAAGGAAATTAATGAAGTATATTTACCTTCCTTGAACCTCTTAAGGTCAAGAATGGTTGCTTCCACGTGTGGAATCCAGAGCCCGAGCAATCGGAAAGTACCCTTGAAGGCAATGGATCATGAAAATATAACAAAGACCATGAAAGGAATAGCTTTACGAGCCCCCTCCACGCACATCAAAGTGATGGACATGTTCGCAGTGAGTTCCATCTCCATTTCACAAAAAGGAAATGAGGAAAGTATTTTTACTAACATTGAACATCACAAGGTCAAGAATGGTTGCTTCCACGTGTGGAATCCAGAGCCCGAGCAATCGGAAAGTCCCCTTGAAGGCAAGGGATCATGAAAATATAACCAAGACCATGAAAGGAATAGATTGACGAGCCCCCTCCCCGCACATCAAAGTGATGGACACGTCCGCAGTGAGTTCCATCTCCATTTCACAAAAAGGAAATGAGGAAAGTATTTTTTAATAACATTGAACATCACAAGGTCAAGAATGGTTGCTTCCACGTGTGGAATCCAGAGCCCGAGCAATCGGAAAGTCCCCTTGAAGGCAAGGGATCATGAAAATATAACCAAGCCCATGAAAGGAATAGATTGACGAGCCCCCTCCCCGTCCATCAAAGTGATGGACACGTCCGCAGTGAGTTCCATCTCAATTTCACCAACAAAGGAAATGAGGAAAGTATTTTTTACCAACATTGAACATTACAAGGTCAAGAATGGTTGCTTCCACGTGTGGAATCCACAGCCCGAGCAATGGGAATGTATCCTTGAAGGCAATGGATCATGAAAATATAACCAAGACCATGAAAGGAAGAGATTAACGAGCCCCCTCCCCGCCCGTCAAAGTGATGGACACATCGAAAGTGACCTCTCCATCTCCATTTCACCAATAAAGGAAATGAATGAAGTATTTTTCCCTCCCTTGAACCTTTTAATGTCAAGAATGGTTGCTTCCATTTGTGGAATCCAGAGCCCGAGCAATCGGAAAGCACCTTTTAAGGCAATGGATCATGAAAATATAATGAAGCCCATGAAAGGAATAGATTGACGAGCCCCCTCCCCACCCGGCAAAGAGATGGACACTTCCGCAGTGAGTTCCATCTCCATTTCACCAACAAAGGAAATGAATGAAGTATATTTTCCTTCCTCGAACCTCTGAAGGTCAAGAATGGTTGCTTCCACGTGTGGAATCCAGAGCCCGACCAATCGGAAAGTCCCCTTGAAGGCAATGGATCATGAAAATATAACCAAGACCATTAAAGGAATAGATTGACGAGCCCCCTCCCTGCCCGTCAAAGTGATGGACACATTGAAAGTGACCTTTCCATCTCCATTTCACCAACAAAGGAAATGAATGAAGTATATTTACGTTCATTGAACTTCTTAAGGTCAAGAATGGTTGCTTCCACGTGTGGAATCCAGAGTCCGAGCAATCGCAAAGTACCCTTGAAGGCAATGGATCATGAAAATAAAACGAAGCCCCTGAAAGGAATAGATTGACGAGCCCCCTCCCCGTCCGTCAAAGTGATGGACACATCGAAAGTGACCTCTCCATCTCCATTTCACCAACAAAGGAAATAAATGAAGTATATTTACCTTCCATGAACCTCTTAATGTCAAGAATGTTTGCTTCCACGTGTGCAATCCAGAACCCGAGCAATCGGAAAGTACCCTTGAAGGCAATGGATCATGAAAATATAACGAAGGCGATGAAAGGAATAGATTGACGAGCCCCCTCCCCGCCGGTCAAAGTGATGGACACATCGAAAGTGACCTCTCCATCGAAAGTGACCTCTCCATCTCCATTTCACCAACAAAGGAAATTAATGAAGTATATTTACCTTCCTTGAACCTCTTAAGGTCAAGAATGGTTGCTTCCACGTGTGGAATCCAGAGCCCGAGCAATCGGAAAGTACCCTTGAAGGCAATGGATCATGAAAATATAACCAAGTCCATGAAAGGAATAGCTTTAAGAGCCCCCTCTACGCACATCAAAGTGATGGACACGTCCGCAGTGACTTCCATCTCCATTTCACCAACAAAGGAAATGAGGAAAGTATTTTTTTACCAACATTGAACATTACAAGGTCAAGAATGGTTGCTTCCACGTGTGGAATCCACAGCCCGAGCAATTGGAAAGTACCCTTGAAGGCAATGGATCATGAAAATATAACCAAGACCATGAAAGGAATAGATTGACGAGCCCCCTCCCCACCCGTCAAAGTGATGGACACATCGAAAGTGACCTCTCCATCTCCATTTCACCAACAAAGGAAATTAATGAAGTATATTTTCCTTCCTTGAACCTCTTAAGGTCAAGAATGGTTGCTTCCACGTGTGGAATCCAGAGCCCGAGCAATCGGAAAGTACCCTTGAAGGCAATGGATCATGAAAATATAACAAAGACCATGAAAGGAATAGCTTTACGAGCCCCCTCCACGCACATCAAAGTGATGGACATGTTCGCAGTGAGTTCCATCTCCATTTCACAAAAAGGAAATGAGGAAAGTATTTTTTACTAACATTGAACATCACAAGGTCAAGAATGGTTGCTTCCACGTGTGGAATCCAGAGCCCGAGCAATCGGAAAGTCCCCTTGAAGGCAAGGGATCATGAAAATATAACCAAGACCATGAAAGGAATAGATTGACGAGCCCCCTCCCCGCACATCAAAGTGATGGACACGTCCGCAGTGAGTTCCATCTCCATTTCACAAAAAGGAAATGAGGAAAGTATTTTTTAATAACATTGAACATCACAAGGTCAAGAATGGTTGCTTCCACGTGTGGAATCCAGAGCCCGAGCAATCGGAAAGTCCCCTTGAAGGCAAGGGATCATGAAAATACAACCAAGCCCATGAAAGGAATAGATTGACGAGCCCCCTCCCCGTCCATCAAAGTGATGGACACGTCCGCAGTGAGTTCCATCTCAATTTCACCAACAAAGGAAATGAGGAAAGTATTTTTTTACCAACATTGAACATTACAAGGTCAAGAATGGTTGCTTCCACGTGTGGAATCCACAGCCCGAGCAATTGGAATGTACCCTTGAAGGCAATGGATCATGAAAATATAACCAAGACCATGAAAGGAAGAGATTAACGAGCCCCCTCCCCGCCCGTCAAAGTGATGGACACATCGAAAGTGACCTCTCCATCTCCATTTCACCAATAAAGGAAATGAATGAAGTATTTTTCCCTCCCTTGAACCTTTTAATGTCAAGAATGGTTGCTTCCATTTGTGGAATCCAGAGCCCGACCAATCGGAAAGTCCCCTTGAAGGCAATGGATCATGAAAATATAACCAAGACCATTAAAGGAATAGATTGACGAGCCCCCTCCCTGCCCGTCAAAGTGATGGACACATTGAAAGTGACCTCTCCATCTCCATTTCACCAACAAAGGAAATTAATGAAGTATATTTACCTTCCTTGAACCTCTTTAGGTCAAGAATGGTTGCTTCCACGTGTGGAATCCAGAGCCCGAGCAATCGGAAAGTACCCTTGAAGGCAATGGATCATGAAAATATAACCAAGTCCATGAAAGGAATAGCTTTAAGAGCCCCCTCTACGCACATCAAAGTGATGGACACGTCCGCAGTGACTTCCATCTCCATTTCACCAACAAAGGAAATGAGGAAAGTATTTTTTTACCAACATTGAACATTACAAGGTCAAGAATGGTTGCTTCCACGTGTGGAATCCACAGCCCGAGCAATTGGAAAGTACCCTTGAAGGCAATGGATCATGAAAATATAACCAACACCATGAAAGGAATAGATTAACGAGCCCACTCCCCGCCCGTCAAAGTGATGGACACGTCCGCAGTGAGTTCCATCTCCAGTTCACCAAAAGGAAATGAGGAAAGTATTTTTTACTCACATTGAACATCACAAGGTCAAGAATGCTTGCTTCCACGTGTGGAATCCAGAGCCCCAGCAATCGGAAAGTACCCTTGAAGGCAATGGATCATGAAAATATTACCAAGACCATGAAAGGAATAGATTGACGAGCCCCCTCCCCGCCGGTCAAAGTGATGGACAGGTCCGCAGTGAGTTCCATCTCCATTTCACCAACAAAGGAAATGAATGAAGTATATTTTCCTTCCTCGAACCTCTGAAGGTCAAGAATGGTTGTTTCAACGTGTGGAATCCAGAGCCCGACCAATCGGAAAGTCCCCTTGAAGGCAATGGATCATGAAAATAAAACCAAGACCATGAAAGGAATAGATTGACGAGCCCCCTCCCCGCCCGTCAAAGTGATGGACACATCGAAAGTGACCTGTCCATCTCCATTTCACCAACAAAGGAAAGGAATGAAGTATATTTACCTTACTCGAACCTCTGAAGGTCAAGAATGGTTGCTTCCATGTGTGGAATCCAGAGCCCGACCAATCGGAAAGTACCCTTGAAGGCAATGGATCATGAAAATATAACCAAGACCATGAAAGGAATAGATTGACGAGCCTCCTCCCTGCCCCTCAAAGTGATGGACATATCGAAAGTGACCTTTCAATCTCCATTTCACCAACAAAGGAAATGAATGAAGTATATTTACCTTCCTTGAACTTCTTAAGGTCAAGAACGGTTGCTTCCATGTGTGGAATCCAGAGCCCGATCAATCGGAAAGTTCCCTTGAAGGCAATGGATCATGAAATTATAACCAATGCCATGAAAGGAATAGATTGATGAGCCCCCTCCCCGCCCGGCAAAGTGATGGACACATTGAAAGTGACCTTTCCATCTCCATTTCACCATCAACGGAAATGAATGAAGTATTTTTACCTACATTGAACCTCTAAATGTCAAGAATGGTTGCTTCCAGATGTGGAATCCAGAGCTCGAGCAATCGGAAAGTACCCTTGAAGGCAATGGATCACGAAAATGTAACCAAGACCATGAAAGGAATAGAATGACGAGCCCCCTCCCCGCCCGTCAAAGAGATGGACACATCGAAAGTGACTTCTCCATCTCCATTTCACCAACAAATGAAATTAATGAAGTATATTTACCTTCCTTGAACCTCTTAAGGTCAAGAATGGTTGCTTCCACGTGTGGAATCCAGAGCTCGAGCAATCGGAATGTACCCATGAAGGCAATGGATCACGAAAATGTAACCAAGACCATGAAAGGAATAGAATGACGAGCCCCTCCCCGCCCGTCAAAGTGATGGACACATCGAAAGTGACCTCTCCATCTCCATATCACCAACAAAGGAAATGAATGAAGTATTTTTACCTTCCTTGAACCTCGAAATGTCAAGAATGGTTGCTTCCATATGTGGAATCCAGAGCACGAGCAATTGGAAAGCACCTTTGAAGGCAATGGATCATGAAAATATAACGAAGCCCATGAAAGGAATAGATTGACGAGCCGCCTGACCTCCTGTCAAAGTGATGGACACTTCCGCAGTGAGTTCCATCTCCATTTCACCAACAAAGGAAATGAGTGAAGTATTTTTACCAACCTTAAATATCATACAGTCAAGAATGGTTGCATCCACGTGTGGAATCCAGAGACGGAGCAATAAGAAAGTACCCTTGAAGGCAATGGATCATGAAAATATAACCAAGACCATGAAAGGAATAGATTGACGAGCCCCCTCCCCACCCGTCAAAGTGATGGACACATCGAAAGTGACCTCTCCATCTCCATTTCACCAACAAAGGAAATTAATGAAGTATATTTACCTTCCTTGAACCTCTTAAGGTCAAGAATGGTTGCTTCCACGTGTGGAATCCAGAGCCCGAGCAATCGGAAAGTACCCTTGAAGGCAATGGATCATGAAAATATAACAAAGACCATGAAAGGAATAGCTTTACGAGCCCCCTCCACGCACATCAAAGTGATGGACATGTTCGCAGTGAGTTCCATCTCCATTTCACAAAAAGGAAATGAGGAAAGTATTTTTTACTAACATTGAACATCACAAGGTCAAGAATGGTTGCTTCCACGTGTGGAATCCAGAGCCCGAGCAATCGGAAAGTCCCCTTGAAGGCAAGGGATCATGAAAATAGAACCAAGACCATGAAAGGAATAGATTGACGAGCCCCCTCCCCGCACACCAAAGTGATGGACACGTCCGCAGTGAGTTCCATCTCCATTTCACAAAAAGGAAATGAGGAAAGTATTTTTTAATAACATTGAACATCACAAGGTCAAGAATGGTTGCTTCCACGTGTGGAATCCAGAGCCCGAGCAATCGGAAAGTCCCCTTGAAGGCAAGGGATCATGAAAATATAACCAAGCCCATGAAAGGAATAGATTGACGAGCCCCCTCCCCGTCCATCAAAGTGATGGACACGTCCGCAGTGAGTTCCATCTCCATTTCACAAAAAGGAAATGAGGAAAGTATTTTTTAATAACATTGAACATCACAAGGTCAAGAATGGTTGCTTCCACGTGTGGAATCCAGAGCCCGAGCAATCGGAAAGTTCCCTTGAAGGCAATGGATCATGAAAATATAACCAAGACCATTAAAGGAATAGATTGACGAGCCCCCTCCCTGCCCGTCAAAGTGATGGACACATTGAAAGTGACCTTCCCATCTCCATTTCACCAACAAAGGAAATGAATGAAGTATATTTACGTTCATTGAACTTCTTAAGGTCAAGAATGGTTGCTTCCACGTGTGGAATCCAGAGTCCGAGCAATCGCAAAGTACCCTTGAAGGCAATGGATCATGAAAATAAAACGAAGCCCCTGAAAGGAATAGATTGACGAGCCCCCTCCCCGTCCGTCAAAGTGATGGACACATCGAAAGTGACCTCTCCATCTCCATTTCACCAACAAAGGAAATAAATGAAGTATATTTACCTTCCATGAACCTCTTAATGTCAAGAATGTTTGCTTCCACGTGTGCAATCCAGAGCCCGAGCAATCGGAAAGTACCCTTGAAGGCAATGGATCATGAAAATATAACCAAGTCCATGAAAGGAATAGCTTTAAGAGCCCCCTCTACGCACATCAAAGTGATGGACACGTCCGCAGTGACTTCCATCTCCATTTCACCAACAAAGGAAATGAGGAAAGTATTTTTTTACCAACATTGAACATTACAAGGTCAAGAATGGTTGCTTCCACGTGTGGAATCCACAGCCCGAGCAATTGGAAAGTACCCTTGAAGGCAATGGATCATGAAAATATAACCAACACCATGAAAGGAATAGATTAACGAGCCCCCTCCCCGCCCGTCAAAGTGATGGACACGTCCGCAGTGAGTTCCATCTCCAGTTCACCAAAAGGAAATGAGGAAAGTATTTTTTACTAACATTGAACATCACAAGGTCAAGAATGCTTGCTTCCACGTGTGGAATCCAGAGCCCCAGCAATCGGAAAGTACCCTTGAAGGCAATGGATCATAAAAATATAACGAAGCCCATGAAAGGAATAGATTGACGAGCCCCCTCCCCGCTCGTCAAAGTGATGGACACTTCCGCAGTGAGTTCCATCTCCATTTCACCAACAAAGGAAATGAATGAAGTATATTTTCCTTCCTCGAACCTCTGAAGGTCAAGAATGGTTGCTTCCACGTGTGGAATCCAGAGCCCGACCATTCGGAAAGTCCCCTTGAAGGCAATGGATCATGAAAATATAACCAAGACCATTAAAGGAATGGATTGACGAGCCCCCTCCCTGCCCGTCAAAGTGATGGACACATTGAAAGTGACCTTTCCATCTCCATTTCACCAACAAAGGAAATGAATGAAGTATATTTACGTTCATTGAACTTCTTAAGGTCAAGAATGGTTGCTTCCACGTGTGGAATCCAGAGTCCGAGCAATCGCAAAGTACCCTTGAAGGCAATGGATCATGAAAATAAAACGAAGCCCCTGAAAGGAATAGATTGACGAGCCCCCTCCCCGTCCGTCAAAGTGATGGACACATCGAAAGTGACCTCTCCATCTCCATTTCACCAACAAAGGAAATAAATGAAGTATATTTACCTTCCATGAACCTCTTAATGTCAAGAATGTTTGCTTCCACGTGTGCAATCCAGAACCCGAGCAATCGGAAAGTACCCTTGAAGGCAATGGATCATGAAAATATAACGAAGGCGATGAAAGGAATAGATTGACGAGCCCCCTCCCCGTCCGTCAAAGTGATGGACACATCGAAAGTGACCTCTCCATCTCCATTTCACCAACAAAGGAAATTAATGAAGTATATTTACCTTCCTTGAACCTCTTAAGGTCAAGAATGGTTGCTTCCACGTGTGGAATCCAGAGCCCGAGCAATCGGAAAGTACCCTTGAAGGCAATGGATCATGAAAATATAACCAAGACCATGAAAGGAATAGCTTTAAGAGCCCCCTCCACGCACATCAAAGTGATGGACACGTCCGCTGTGAGTTCCATCTCCATTTCACCAACAAAGGAAATGAGGAAAGTATTTTTTTTACCAACATTGAACATTACAAGGTCAAGAATGGTTGCTTCCACGTGTGGAATCCACAGCCCGAGCAATTGGAAAGTACCCGTGAAGGCAATGGATCATGAAAATATAACCAAGACCATGAAAGGAATAGATTAATGAGCCCCCTCCCCACCCGTCAAAGTGATGGACACATCGAAAGTGACCTTTCCATCTCCATTTCACCAACAAAGGAAATGAATGAAGAATATTTACCTTCCTCGAACCTCTTTATGTCAAGAATCGTTGCTTCCACATGTGGAATCCAGAGCCCGAGCAATCGGAAAGTACACTTGAAGGCAATGGATCATAAAAATATAACCAAGACCATGAAAGGAATAGATTGACGAGCCCCCTCCCCGCTCGTCAAAGTGATGGACACATCGAAAGTGACCTTTCCATCTCCATTTCAACAACAAAGGAAAGGAATGAAGTATATTTACCTTACTCGAACCTCTTAATGTCAAGAATGTTTGCTTCCACGTGTGCAATCCAGAAAACGAGGAATCGGAAAGTACCCTTGAAGGCAATGGATCATGAAAATAAAACGAAGCCCCTGAAAGGAATAGATTGACGTGCCCCCTCCCCACCAGACAAAGTGATGGACACATCGAAAGTGACCTCTCCATCTCCATTTCACCGACAAAGGAAATGAATGAAGTATATTTACCTTCCTTGAACCTCTTAAGGTCAAGAACGATTGCTTCCACGTGTGTTATCCAGAGCCCGATCAATCGGAAAGTACCCTTGAAGGCAATGGATCATGAAATTATAACCAAGACCATGAAACGAATAGAATGACGAGCCCCCTCCCCGCCCGTCAAAGTGATGGACACATCGAAAGTGACCTCTCCATCTCCATTTCACCAACAAAGGAAATGTATGAAGTATATTTACCTTCCTTGAACCTCTTAATGTCAAGAATGGTTGCTTCCACGTGTGGAATCCAGAGTACGAGCAATCGCAAAGTACCCTTGAAGGCAATGGATCATGAAAATATAACGAAGCCCATGAAAGGAATAGATTGACGAGCCCCCTCCCCGCCCGTCAAAGTGATGGACACATCGAAAGTGACCTCTCCATCTCCATTTCACCAACAAAGGAAATGAATGAAGTATATTTACCTTCCTTGAACCTCTCTTAAGGTCAAGAACGGTTGCTTCCACGTGTGGAATCCAGAGCCCGATCAATCGGAAAGTACCCTTGAAGGCAATGGATCATGAAATTATAACCAAGACCATGAAAGGAATAGATTGATGAGCCCCCTCCCCGCCCGTCAAAGTGATGGACACATTGAAAGTGACCTCTCTATCTCCATTTCACCAACAACGGAAATGAATGAAGTATTTTTACCCACATTGAACCTCAAAATGTCAAGAATGGTTGCTTCCATATGTGGAATCCAGAGCTCGAGCAATCGGAAAGTACCCTTGAAGGCAATGGATCATGAAAATATAACCAAGCCCATGAAAGGAATAGATTGACGAGCCCCCTCCCCGTCCGTCAAAGTGATGGACACATCAAAAGTGACCTCTCCATCTCCATTTCACCAACAAAGGAAATAAATGAAGTATATTTACCTTCCTTGAACCTCTTAATGTCAAGAATGTTTGCTTCCACTTGTGGAATCCAGAGCCCGAGCAATCGGAAAGAACCCTTTAAGGAAATGGATCATGAAAATATCACGAAGCCCATGAAAGGAATAGATTGACGAGCCCCCTCCCCGCCGGTCAAAGTGATGGACAGGTCCGCAGTGAGTTCCATCTCCATTTCATCAACAAAGGAAATGAATGAAGTATATTGTCCTTCCTCGAACCTCTGAAGGTCAAGAATGGTTGTTTCAACGTGTGGAATCCAGAGCCCGACCAATCGGAAAGTCCCCTTGAAGGCAATGGATCATGAAAATAAAACCAAGACCATGAAAGGAATAGATTAACGAGCCCCCTCCCCGCCCGTCAAAGTGATGGACACATCGAAAGTGACCTTTCCATCTCCATTTCACCATCAACGGAAATGAATGAAGTATTTTTACCAACATTGAACCTCTAAATGTCAAGAATGGTTGCTTCCAGATGTGGAATCCAGAGCTCGAGCAATCGGAAAGTACCCTTGAAGGCAATGGATCACGAAAATGCAACCAAGACCATGAAAGGAATAGAATGACGAGACCCCTCCCCGCCCGTCAAAGTGATGGACACATCAAAAGTGACCTCTCCATCTCCATTTCACCAACAAAAGAAATTAATGAAGTATATTTACCTTCCTTGAACCTCTTAAGGTCAAGAATGGTTGCTTCCACGTGTGGAATCCAGAGCCCGAGCAATCGGAAAGTAACCTTGAAGGCAATGGATCATGAAAATATAACAAAGACCATGAAAGGAATTGCTTTACGAGCCCCCTCCATGCACATCAAAGTGATGGACATGTTCGCAATGAGTTCCATCTCCATTTCACAAAAAGGGAAATGAGGAAAGTATTTTTTACTAACATTGAACATCACAAGGTCAAGAATGGTTGCTTCCACGTGTGGAATCCAGAGCCCGAGCAATCGGAAAGTCCCCTTGAAGGCAAGGGATCATGAAAATATAACCAAGACTATGAAAGGAATAGATTGACGAGCCCCCTCCCCGCACATCAAAGTGATGGACACGTCCGCAGTGAGTTCCATCTCCATTTCACAAAAAGGAAATGAGGAAAGTATTTTTTCATAACATTGAACATCACAAGGTCAAGAATGGTTGCTTCCACGTGTGGAATCCAGAGCCCGAGCAATCGGAAAGTACACTTGAAGGCAATGGATCATGAAAATATAACCAAGACCATGAAAGGAATAGATTAACGAGCCCCCTCCCCGCCCGTCAAAGTGATGGACACATCGAAAGTGACCTTTCCATCTCCATTTCACCAACAAAGGAAATGAATGAAGTATATTTACCTTCCTTGAACCTCTTTATGTCAAGAATCGTTGCTTCCATATGTGGAATCCAGAGCCCGAGTAATCGGAAAGCAACTTTTAAGGCAATGGATCATGAAAATATAATGAAGCCCATGAAAGGAATAGATTGACGAGCCCCCTCCCCACCCGACAAAGAGATGGACACTTCCGCAGTGAGTTCCATCTCCATTTCACCAACAAAGGAAATGAATGAAGTATATTTTCCTTCCTCGAACCTCTGAAGGTCAAGAATGGTTGCTTCCACGTGTGGAATCCAGAGCCCGACCATTCGGAAAGTCCCCTTGAAGGCAATGGATCATGAAAATATAACCAAGACCATTAAAGGAATAGATTGACGAGCCCCCTCCCTGCCCGTCAAAGTGATGGACACATTGAAAGTGACCTTTCCATCTCCATTTCACCAACAAAGGAAATGAATGAAGTATATTTACGTTCATTGAACTTCTTAAGGTCAAGAATGGTTGCTTCCACGTGTGCAATCCAGAAAACGAGGAATCGGAAAGTACCCTTGAAGGCAATGGATCATGAAAATAAAACGAAGCCCCTGAAAGGAATAGATTGACGTGCCCCCTCCCCACCAGACAAAGTGATGGACACATCGAAAGTGACCTCTCCATCTCCATTTCACCGACAAAGGAAATGAATGAAGTATATTTACCTTCCTTGAACCTCTTAAGGTCAAGAACGATTGCTTCCACGTGTGTTATCCAGAGCCCGATCAATCGGAAAGTACCCTTGAAGGCAATGGATCATGAAATTATAACCAACACCATGAAAGGAATAGATTAACGAGCCCCCTCCCCGTCCGTCAAAGTGATGGACACATCGAAAGTGACCTCTCCATCTCCATTTCACCAACAAAGGAAATAAATGAAGTATATTTACCTTCCTTGAACCTCTTAAGGTCAAGAATGGTTGCTTCCACGTGTGGAATCCAGAGCCCGAGCAATCGGAAAGTACCCTTGAAGGCAATGGATCATGAAAATATAACGAAGCCCATGAAAGGAATAGATTGACGAGCCCCCTCCCCGCCCGTCAAAGTGATGGACACATCGAAAGTGACCTCTCCATCTCCATTTCACCAACAAAGGAAATGAATGAAGTATATTTACCTTCCTTGAACCTCTCTTAAGGTCAAGAACGGTTGCTTCCACGTGTGGAATCCAGAGCCCGATCAATCGGAAAGTACCCTTGAAGGCAATGGATCATGAAATTATAACCAAGACCATGAAAGGAATAGATTGATGAGCCCCCTCCCCGCCCGTCAAAGTGATGGACACATTGAAAGTGACCTCTCTATCTCCATTTCACCAACAACGGAAATGAATGAAGTATTTTTACCCACATTGAACCTCAAAATGTCAAGAATGGTTGCTTCCATATGTGGAATCCAGAGCTCGAGCAATCGGAAAGTACCCTTGAAGGCAATGGATCATGAAAATATAACCAAGCCCATGAAAGGAATAGATTGAAGAGCCCCCTCCCCGTCCGTCAAAGTGATGGACACATCAAAAGTGACCTCTCCATCTCCATTTCACCAACAAAGGAAATAAATGAAGTATATTTACCTTCCTTGAACTTCTTAATGTCAAGAATGTTTGCTTCCACTTGTGGAATCCAGAGCCCGAGCAATCGGAAAGAACCCTTTAAGGAAATGGATCATGAAAATATCACGAAGCCCATGAAAGGAATAGATTGACGAGCCCCCTCCCCGCCGGTCAAAGTGATGGACAGGTCCGCAGTGAGTTCCATCTCCATTTCATCAACAAAGGAAATGAATGAAGTATATTGTCCTTCCTCGAACCTCTGAAGGTCAAGAATGGTTGTTTCAACGTGTGGAATCCAGAGCCCGACCAATCGGAAAGTCCCCTTGAAGGCAATGGATCATGAAAATAAAACCAAGACCATGAAAGGAATAGATTAACGAGCCCCCTCCCCGCCCGTCAAAGTGATGGACACATCGAAAGTGACCTTTCCATCTCCATTTCACCATCAACGGAAATGAATGAAGTATTTTTACCAACATTGAACCTCTAAATGTCAAGAATGGTTGCTTCCATATGTGGAATCCAGAGCTCGAGCAATCGGAAAGTACCCTTGAGGGCAATGGATCACGAAAATGTAACCAAGACCATGAAAGGAATAGAATGACGAGCCCCCTCCCCGCCCGTCAAAGTGATGGACACATCGAAAGTGACCTCTCCATCTCCATTTCACCAACAAAAGAAATTAATGAAGTATATTTACCTTCCTTGAACCTCTTAAGGTCAAGAATGGTTGCTTCCACGTGTGGAATCCAGAGCCCGAGCAATCGGAAAGTAACCTTGAAGGCAATGGATCATGAAAATATAACAAAGACCATGAAAGGAATTGCTTTACGAGCCCCCTCCACGCACATCAAAGTGATGGACATGTTCGCAGTGAGTTCCATCTCCATTTCACAAAAAGGAAATGAGGAAAGTATTTTTTACTAACATTGAACATCACAAGGTCAAGAATGGTTGCTTCCACGTGTGGAATCCAGAGCCCGAGCAATCGGAAAGTCCCCTTGAAGGCAAGGGATCATGAAAATATAACCAAGACTATGAAAGGAATCGATTGACGAGCCCCCTCCCCGCACATCAAAGTGATGGACACGTCCGCAGTGAGTTCCATCTCCATTTCACAAAAAGGAAATGAGGAAAGTATTTTTTCATAACATTGAACATCACAAGGTCAAGAATGGTTGCTTCCACGTGTGGAATCCAGAGCCCGAGCAATCGGAAAGTCCCCTTGAAGGCAAGGGATCATGAAAATATAACCAAGACCATGAAAGGAATAGATTAACGAGCCCCCTCCCCGCCCGTCAAAGTGATGGACACATCGAAAGTGACCTTTCCATCTCCATTTCACCAACAAAGGAAATGAATGAAGTATATTTACCTTCCTTGAACCTCTTTATGTCAAGAATCGTTGCTTCCATATGTGGAATCCAGAGCCCGAGTAATCGGAAAGCACCTTTTAAGGCAATGGATCATGAAAATATAATGAAGCCCATGAAAGGAATAGATTGACGAGCCCCCTCCCCACCCGACAAAGAGATGGACACTTCCGCAGTGAGTTCCATCTCCATTTCACCAACAAAGGAAATGAATGAAGTATATTTTCCTTCCTCGAACCTCTGAAGGTCAAGAATGGTTGCTTCCACGTGTGGAATCCAGAGCCCGACCAATCGGAAAGTCCCCTTGAAGGCAATGGATCATGAAAATATAAACAAGACCATTAAAGGAATGGATTGACGAGCCCCCTCCCCGTCCGTCAAAGTGATGGACACATCGAAAGTGACCTCTCCATCTCCATTTCACCAACAAAGGAAATAAATGAAGTATATTTACCTTCCTTGAACCTCTTAATGTCAAGAATGTTTGCTTCCACGTGTGCAATCCAGAACCCGAGCAATCGGAAAGTACCCTTGAAGGCAATGGATCATGAAAATATAACGAAGGCGATGAAAGGAATAGATTGACGAGCCCCCTCCCCGCCGGTCAAAGTGATGGACACATTGAAAGTGACCTCTCCATCTCCATTTCACCAACAAAGGAAATTAATGAAGTATATTTACCTTCCTTGAACCTCTTAAGGTCAAGAATGGTTGCTTCCACGTGTGGAATCCAGAGCCCGAGCAATCGGAAAGTACACTTGAAGGCAATGGATCATGAAAATATAACCAAGACCATGAAAGGAATAGCTTTAAGAGCCCCCTCCACGCACATCAAAGTGATGGACACGTCCGCAGTGAGTTCCATCTCCATTTCACCAACAAAGGAAATGAGGAAAGTATTTTTTTACCAACATTGAACATTACAAGGTCAAGAATGGTTGCTTCCACGTGTGGAATCCACAGCCCGAGCAATTGGAAAGTACCCTTGAAGGCAATGGATCATGAAAATATAACCAAGACCATGAAAGGAAATAATTTAGCGAGCCCCCTCCCCACCCGTCAAAGTGATGGACACATCGAAAGTGACCTTTCCATCTCCATTTCACCAACAAAGGAAATGAATGAAGAATATTTACCTTCCTTGAACCTCTTTATGTCAAGAATGCTTGCTTCCACGTGTGGAATCCAGAGCCCCAGCAATCGGAAAGTACCCTTGAAGGCAATGGATCATAAAAATATAACCAAGACCATGAAAGGAATAGATTGACGAGCCCCCTCCCCGCTCGTCAAAGTGATGGACACATCGAAAGTGACCTTTCCATCTCCATTTCAACAACAAAGGAAAGGAATGAAGTATATTTACCTTACTCGAACCTCTTAATGTCAAGAATGTTTGCTTCCACGTGTGCAATCCAGAAAACGAGGAATCGGAAAGTACCCTTGAAGGCAATGGATCATGAAAATAAAACGAAGCCCCTGAAAGGAATAGATTGACGTGCCCCCTCCCCGCACGTCAAAGTGATGGACACATCGAAAGTGACCTCTCCATCTCCATTTCACCAACAAAGGAAATGAATGAAGTATATTTACCTTCCTTGAACCTCTCAAGGTCAAGAACGATTGCTTCCACGTGTGGAATCCAGAGCCCGATCAATCAGAAAGTACCCTTGAAGGCAATGGATCATGAAATTATAACCAAGACTATGAAACGAATAGAATGATGAGCCCCCTCCCCGCCCGTGAAAGTGATGGACACATCGAAAGTGACCTCTCCATCTCCATTTCACCAACAAAGGAAATGAATGAAGTATATTTACCTTCCTTGAACCTCTTAATGTCAAGAATGGTTGCTTCCACGTGTGGAATCCAGAGTACGAGCAATCGCAAAGTACCCTTGAAGGCAATGGATCATGAAAATATAACGAAGCCCATGAAAGGAATAGATTGACGAGCCCCCTCCCCGCCCGTCAAAGTGATGGACACATCGAAAGTGACCTCTCCATCTCCATTTCACCAACAAAGGAAATGAATGAAGTATATTTACCTTCCTTGAACCTCTCTTAAGGTCAAGAATGGTTGCTTCCACGTGTGGAATCCAGAGCCCGATCAATCGGAAAGTACCCTTGAAGGCAATGGATCATGAAATTATAACCAAGACCATGAAAGGAATAGATTGATGAGCCCCCTCCCCGCCCGTCAAAGTGATGGACACATTGAAAGTGACCTCTCTATCTCCATTTCACCAACAACGGAAATGAATGAAGTATTTTTACCCACATTGAACCTCTAAATGTCAAGAATGGTTGCTTCCATATGTGGAATCCAGAGCTCGAGCAATCGGAAAGTACCCTTGAAGGCAATGGATCACGAAAATGTAACCAAGACAATGAAAGGAATAGAATGACGAGCCCCCTCCCCGCACGTCAAAGTGATGGACACATCGAAAGTGACCTTTCCATCTCCATTTCACCAACAAAGGAAATGAATGAAGTATATTTACCTTCCTTGAACCTATTAATGTCAAAAATCGTTGCATCTATATGTGGAATCTAGAGCCCGAGCAATCCGAAAGTACATTTGAAGGCAATGGATCAGGAAAATATAACGAAGCCCATGAAAGGAATAGATTGACGAGCCCGCTCCCCGCCCGTCAAAGTGATGGACACGTCCGCAGTGAGTTCCATCTCCATTTCACCAATAAATGAAATGAGGAAAGTCTTTTTTACCAACATTGAACATTACAAGGTCAAGAATGGTTGCTTCCACGTGTGGAATCCACAGCCCGAGCAATCGCAAAGTACACTTGAAGGCAATGGATCCTGAAAATACAACCAAGACCATGAAAGGAATAGATTGACGAGCCCCCTCCCCGTCCGTCAAAGTGATGGACACATCGAAAGTGACCTCTCCATCTCCATTTCACCAACAAAGGAAATAAATGAAGTATATTTTCCTTCCTTGAACCTCTTAATGTCAAGAATGTTTGCTTCCACGTGTGGAATCCAGAGCCCGAGCAATCGGAAAGAACCCTTTAAGGAAATGGATCATGAAAATATTACGAAGCCCATGAAAGGAATAGATTGACGAGCCCCCTCCCCGCCGGTCAAAGTGATGGACAGGTCCGCAGTGAGTTCCATCTCCATTTCACCAACAAAGGAAATGAATGAAGTATATTTTCCTTCCTCGAACCTCTGAAGGTCAAGAATGGTTGTTTCAACGTGTGGAATCCAGAGCCCGACCAATCGGAAAGTCCCCTTGAAGGCAATGGATCATGAAAATAAAACCAAGACCATGAAAGGAATAGATTGACGAGCCCCCTCCCCGCCCGTCAAAGTGATGGACACATCGAAAGTGACCTGTCCATCTCCATTTCACCAACAAAGGAAAGGAATGAAGTATATTTACCTTACTCGAACCTCTGAAGGTCAAGAATGGTTGCTTCCATGTGTGGAATCCAGAGCCCGACCAATCGGAAAGTACCCTTGAAGGCAATGGATCATGAAAATATAACCAAGACCATGAAAGGAATAGATTGACGAGCCCCCTCCCTACCCCTCAAAGTGATGGACATATCGAAAGTGACCTTTCAATCTCCATTTCACCAACAAAGGAAATGAATGAAGTATATTTACCTTCCTTGAACTTCTTAAGGTCAAGAACGGTTGCTTCCACGTGTGGAATCCAGAGCCCGATCAATCGGAAAGTTCCCTTGAAGGCAATGGATCATGAAATTATAACCAATGCCATGAAAGGAATAGATTGATGAGCCCCCTCCCCGCCCGGCAAAGTGATGGACACATTGAAAGTGACCTTTCCATATCCATTTCACCATCAACGGAAATGAATGAAGTATTTTTACCTACATTGAACCTCTAAATGTCAAGAATGGTTGCTTCCAGATGTGGAATCCAGAGCTCGAGCAATCGGAAAGTACCCTTGAAGGCAATGGATCACGAAAATGTAACCAAGACCATGAAAGGAATAGAATGACGAGCCCCCTCCCCGCCCGTCAAAGAGATGGACACATCGAAAGTGACTTCTCCATCTCCATTTCACCAACAAATGAAATTAATGAAGTATATTTACCTTCCTTGAACCTCTTAAGGTCAAGAATGGTTGCTTCCACGTGTGGAATCCAGAGCTCGAGCAATCGGAATGTACCCATGAAGGCAATGGATCACGAAAATGTAACCAAGACCATGAAAGGAATAGAATGACGAGCCCCCTTCCCGCCCGTCAAAGTGATGGACACATCGAAAGTGACCTCTCCATCTCCATATCACCAACAAAGGAAATGAATGAAGTATTTTTACCTTCCTTGAACCTCGAAATGTCAAGAATGGTTGCTTCCATATGTGGAATCCAGAGCACGAGCAATCGGAAAGCACCTTTGAAGGCAATGGAGCATGAAAATATAACGAAGCCCATGAAAGGAATAGATTGACGAGCCGCCTGACCTCCTGTCAAAGTGATGGACACTTCCGCAGTGAGTTCCATCTCCATTTCACCAACAAAGGAAATGAGTGAAGTATTTTTACCAACCTTAAATATCATACAGTCAAGAATGGTTGCATCCACGTGTGGAATCCAGAGACGGAGCAATAAGAAAGTACCCTTGAAGGCAATGGATCATGAAAATATAACCAAGACCATGAAAGGAATAGATTGACGAGCCCCCTCCCCACCCGTCAAAGTGATGGACACATCGAAAGTGACCTCTCCATCTCCATTTCACCAACAAAGGAAATTAATGAAGTATATTTACCTTCCTTGAACCTCTTAAGGTCAAGAATGGTTGCTTCCACGTGTGGAATCCAGAGCCCGAGCAATCGGAAAGTACCCTTGAAGGCAATGGATCATGAAAATATAACAAAGACCATGAAAGGAATAGCTTTACGAGCCCCCTCCACGCACATCAAAGTGATGGACATGTTCGCAGTGAGTTCCATCTCAATTTCACCAACAAAGGAAATGAGGAAAGTATTTTTTACCAACATTGAACATTACAAGGTCAAGAATGGTTGCTTCCACGTGTGGAATCCAGAGCGCGAGCAATCGGAAAGTCCCCTTGAAGGCAAGGGATCATGAAAATATAACCAAGACCATGAAAGGAATAGATTGACGAGCCCCCTCCCCGCACATCAAAGTGATGGACACGTCCGCAGTGAGTTCCATCTCCATTTCACAAAAAGGAAATGAGGAAAGTATTTTTTAATAACATTGAACATCACAAGGTCAAGAATGGTTGCTTCCACATGTGGAATCCAGAGCCCGAGCAATCGGAAAGTCCCCTTGAAGGCAAGGGATCATGAAAATATAACCAAGCCCATGAAAGGAATAGATTGACGAGCCCCCTCCCCGTCCATCAAAGTGATGGACACGTCCGCAGTGAGTTCCATCTCAATTTCACCAACAAAGGAAATGAGGAAAGTATTTTTTACCAACATTGAACATTACAAGGTCAAGAATGGTTGCTTCCACGTGTGGAATCCACAGCCCGAGCAATTGGAATGTACCCTTGAAGGCAATGGATCATGAAAATATAACCAAGACCATGAAACGAATAGAATGACGAGCCCCCTCCCCGCCCGTCAAAGTGATGGACACATCGAAAGTGACCTTTCCATCTCCATTTCACCAACAAAGGAAATGAATGAAGTATTTTTCCCTCCCTTGAACCTTTTAATGTCAAGAATGGTTGCTTCCATTTGTGGAATCCAGAGCCCGAGCAATCGGAAAGCACCTTTTAAGGCAATGGATCATGAAAATATAACCAAGACCATGAAAGGAAGAGATTAACGAGCCCCCTCCCCGCCCGTCAAAGTGATGGACACATCGAAAGTGACCTCTCCATCTCCATTTCACCAATAAAGGAAATGAATGAAGTATATTTACCTTCCTTGAACCTCTCTTAAGGTCAAGAATGGTTGCTTCCACATGTGGAATCCAGAGCCCGATCAATCAGAAAGTACCCTTGAAGGCAATGGATCATGAAATTATAACCAAGACCATGAAAGGAATAGATTGATGAGCCCCCTCCCCGCCCGTCAAAGTGATGGACACATTGAAAGTGACCTCTCTATCTCCATTTCACCAACAACGGAAATGAATGAAGTATTTTTACCCACATTGAACCTCTAAATGTCAAGAATGGTTGCTTCCATATGTGGAATCCAGAGCTCGAGCAATCGGAAAGTACCCTTGAAGGCAATGGATCACGAAAATGTAACCAAGACAATGAAAGGAATAGAATGACGAGTCCCCTCCCCGCACGTCAAAGTGATGGACACATCGAAAGTGACCTTTCCATCTCCATTTCACCAACAAAGGAAATGAATGAAGTATATTTACCTTCCTTGAACCTATTAATGTCAAGAATCGTTGCTTCTATATGTGGAATCTCGAGCCCGAGCAATCCGAAAGTACATTTGAAGGCAATGGATCAGGAAAATATAACGAAGCCCATGAAAGGAATAGATTGACGAGCCCCCTCCCCGCCCGTCAAAGTGATGGACACGTCCGCAGTGAGTTCCATCTCCATTTCACCAATAAATGAAATGAGGAAAGTCTTTTTTTACCAACATTGAACATTACAAGGTCAAGAATGGTTGCTTCCACGTGTGGAATCCAGAGCCCGAGCAATCGCAAAGTACACTTGAAGGCAATGGATCCTGAAAATATAACCAAGACCATGAAAGGAATAGATTGACGAGCCCCCTCCCCGTCCGTCAAAGTGATGGACACATCGAAAGTGACCTCTCCATCTCCATTTCACCAACAAAGGAAATAAATGAAGTATATTTACCTTCCTTGAACCTCTTAATGTCAAGAATGTTTGCTTCCACGTGTGGAATCCAGAGCCCGAGCAATCGGAAAGAACCCTTTAAGGAAATGGATCATGAAAATATAACGAAGCCCATGAAAGGAATAGATTGACGAGCCCCCTCCCCGCCGGTCAAAGTGATGGACAGGTCCGCAGTGAGTTCCATCTCCATTTCACCAACAAAGGAAATGAATGAAGTATATTTTCCTTCCTCGAACCTCTGAAGGTCAAGAATGGTTGTTTCAACGTGTGGAATCCAGAGCCCGACCAATCGGAAAGTCCCCTTGAAGGCAATGGATCATGAAAATAAAACCAAGACCATGAAAGGAATAGATTGACGAGCCCCCTCCCCGCCCGTCAAAGTGATGGACACATCGAAAGTGACCTGTCCATCTCCATTTCACCAACAAAGGAAAGGAATGAAGTATATTTACCTTACTCGAACCTCTGAAGGTCAAGAATGGTTGCTTCCATGTGTGGAATCCAGAGCCCGACCAATCGGAAAGTACCCTTGAAGGCAATGGATCATGAAAATATAACCAAGACCATGAAAGGAATAGATTGACGAGCCTCCTCCCTGCCCCTCAAAGTGATGGACATATCGAAAGTGACCTTTCAATCTCCATTTCACCAACAAAGGAAATGAATGAAGTATATTTACCTTCCTTGAACTTCTTAAGGTCAAGAACGGTTGCTTCCACGTGTGGAATCCAGAGCCCGATCAATCGGAAAGTTCCCTTGAAGGCAATGGATCATGAAATTATAACCAATGCCATGAAAGGAATAGATTGATGAGCCCGCTCCCCGCCCGGCAAAGTGATGGACACATTGAAAGTGACCTTTCCATCTCCATTTCACCATCAACGGAAATGAATGAAGTATTTTTACCTACATTGAACCTCTAAATGTCAAGAATGGTTGCTTCCAGATGTGGAATCCAGAGCTCGAGCAATCGGAAAGTACCCTTGAAGGCAATGGATCACGAAAATGTAACCAAGACCATGAAAGGAATAGAATGACGAGCCCCCTCCCCGCCCGTCAAAGAGATGGACACATCGAAAGTGACTTCTCCATCTCCATTTCACCAACAAATGAAATTAATGAAGTGTATTTACCTTCCTTGAACCTCTTAAGGTCAAGAATGGTTGCTTCCACGTGTGGAATCCAGAGCTCGAGCAATCGGAATGTACCCATGAAGGCAATGGATCACGAAAATGTAACCAAGACCATGAAAGGAATAGAATGACGAGCCCCCTCCCCGCCCGTCAAAGTGATGGACACATCGAAAGTGACCTCTCCATCTGCATATCACCAACAAAGGAAATGAATGAAGTATTTTTACCTTCCTTGAACCTCGAAATGTCAAGAATGGTTACTTCCATATGTGGAATCCAGAGCACGAGCAATTGGAAAGCACCTTTGAAGGCAATGGATCATGAAAATATAACGAAGCCCATGAAAGGAATAGATTGACGAGCCGCCTGACCTCCTGTCAAAGTGATGGACACTTCCGCAGTGAGTTCCATCTCCATTTCACCAACAAAGGAAATGAGTGAAGTATTTTTACCAACCTTAAATATCATACAGTCAAGAATGGTTGCATCCACGTGTGGAATCCAGAGACGGAGCAATAAGAAAGTACCCTTGAAGGCAATGGATCATGAAAATATAACCAAGACCATGAAAGGAATAGATTGACGAGCCCCCTCCCCACCCGTCAAAGTGATGGACACATCGAAAGTGACCTCTCCATCTCCATTTCACCAACAAAGGAAATTAATGAAGTATATTTACCTTCCTTGAACCTCTTAAGGTCAAGAATGGTTGCTTCCACGTGTGGAATCCAGAGCCCGAGCAATCGGAAAGTACCCTTGAAGGCAATGGATCATGAAAATATAACAAAGACCATGAAAGGAATAGCTTTACGAGCCCCCTCCACGCACATCAAAGTGATGGACATGTTCGCAGTGAGTTCCATCTCCATTTCACAAAAAGGAAATGAGGAAAGTATTTTTTACTAACATTGAACATCACAAGGTCAAGAATGGTTGCTTCCACGTGTGGAATCCAGAGCCCGAGCAATCGGAAAGTCCCCTTGAAGGCAAGGGATCATGAAAATATAACCAAGACCATGAAAGGAATAGATTGACGAGCCCCCTCCCCGCACATCAAAGTGATGGACACGTCCGCAGTGAGTTCCATCTCCATTTCACAAAAAGGAAATGAGGAAAGTATTTTTTAATAACATTGAACATCACAAGGTCAAGAATGGTTGCTTCCACGTGTGGAATCCAGAGCCCGAGCAATCGGAAAGTCCCCTTGAAGGCAAGGGATCATGAAAATATAACCAAGCCCATGAAAGGAATAGATTGACGAGCCCCCTCCCCGTCCATCAAAGTGATGGACACGTCCGCAGTGAGTTCCATCTCAATTTCACCAACAAAGGAAATGAGGAAAGTATTTTTTACCAACATTGAACATTACAAGGTCAAGAATGGTTGCTTCCACGTGTGGAATCCACAGCCCGAGCAATTGGAATGTACCCTTGAAGGCAATGGATCATGAAAATATAACCAAGACCATGAAAGGAAGAGATTAACGAGCCCCCTCCCCGCCCGTCAAAGTGATGGACACATCGAAAGTGACCTCTCCATCTCCATTTCACCAATAAAGGAAATGAATGAAGTATTTTTCCCTCCCTTGAACCTTTTAATGTCAAGAATGGTTGCTTCCATTTGTGGAATCCAGAGCCCGAGCAATCGGAAAGCACCTTTTAAGGCAATGGATCATGAAAATATAATGAAGCCCATGAAAGGAATAGATTGACGAGCCCCCTCCCCACCCGGCAAAGAGATGGACACTTCCGCAGTGAGTTCCATCTCCATTTCACCAACAAAGGAAATGAATGAAGTATATTTTCCTTCCTCGAACCTCTGAAGGTCAAGAATGGTTGCTTCCACGTGTGGAATCCAGAGCCCGACCAATCGGAAAGTCCCCTTGAAGGCAATGGATCATGAAAATATAACCAAGACCATTAAAGGAATAGATTGACGAGCCCCTCCCTGCCCGTCAAAGTGATGGACACATTGAAAGTGACCTTTCCATCTCCATTTCACCAACAAAGGAAATGAATGAAGTATATTTACGTTCATTGAACTTCTTAAGGTCAAGAATGGTTGCTTCCACGTGTGGAATCCAGAGTCCGAGCAATCGCAAAGTACCCTTGAAGGCAATGGATCATGAAAATAAAACGAAGCCCCTGAAAGGAATAGATTGACGAGCCCCCTCCCCGTCCGTCAAAGTGATGGACACATCGAAAGTGACCTCTCCATCTCCATTTCACCAACAAAGGAAATAAATGAAGTATATTTACCTTCCATGAACCTCTTAATGTCAAGAATGTTTGCTTCCACGTGTGCAATCCAGAACCCGAGCAATCGGAAAGTACCCTTGAAGGCAATGGATCATGAAAATATAACGAAGGCGATGAAAGGAATAGATTGACGAGCCCCCTCCCCGCCGGTCAAAGTGATGGACACATCGAAAGTGACCTCTCCATCTCCATTTCACCAACAAAGGAAATTAATGAAGTATATTTACCTTCCTTGAACCTCTTAAGGTCAAGAATGGTTGCTTCCACGTGTGGAATCCAGAGCCCGAGCAATCGGAAAGTACCCTTGAAGGCAATGGATCATGAAAATATAACCAAGACCATGAAAGGAATAGCTTTAAGAGCCCCCTCTACGCACATCAAAGTGATGGACACGTCCGCAGTGACTTCCATCTCCATTTCACCAACAAAGGAAATGAGGAAAGTATTTTTTTTACCAACATTGAACATTACAAGGTCAAGAATGGTTGCTTCCACGTGTGGAATCCACAGCCCGAGCAATTGGAAAGTACCCTTGAAGGCAATGGATCATGAAAATATAACCAACACCATGAAAGGAATAGATTAACGAGCCCCCTCCCCGCCCGTCAAAGTGATGGACACGTCCGCAGTGAGTTCCATCTCCAGTTCACCAAAAGGAAATGAGGAAAGTATTTTTTACTAACATTGAACATCACAAGGTCAAGAATGCTTGCTTCCACGTGTGGAATCCAGAGCCCCAGCAATCGGAAAGTACCCTTGAAGGCAATGGATCATGAAAATATAACGAAGCCCATGAAAGGAATAGATTGACGAGCCCCCTCCCCGCTCGTCAAAGTGATGGACACATCGAAAGTGACCTCTCCATCTCCATTTCACCAACAAAGGAAATGAATGAAGTATATTTACCTTCCTTGAACCTCTTAATGTCAAGAATGGTTGCTTCCACATGTGGAATCCAGAGTCCGAGCAATCGCAAAGTACCCTTGAAGGCAATGGATCATGAAAATATAACGAATCCCATGAAAGGAATAGATTGACGAGCCCCCTCCCCGCCCGTCAAAGTGATGGACACATCGAAAGTGACCTCTCCATCTCCATTTCACCAACAAAGGAAATGAATGAAGTATATTTACCTTCCTTGAACCTCTCTTAAGGTCAAGAACGGTTGCTTCCACGTGTGGAATCCAGAGCCCGATCAATCGGAAAGTACCCTTGAAGGCAATGGATCATGAAATTATAACCAAGACCATGAAAGGAATAGATTGATGAGCCCCCTCCCCGCCCGTCAAAGTGATGGACACAATGAAAGTGACCTCTCTATCTCCATTTCACCAACAACGGAAATGAATGAAGTATTTTTACCTACATTGAACCTCTAAATGTCAAGAATGGTTGCTTCCATATGTGGAATCCAGAGCTCGAGCAATCGGAAAGTACCCTTGAAGGCAATGGATCACGAAAATGTAACCAAGACAATGAAAGGAACAGAATGACGAGCGCCCTCCCCGCACGTCAAAGTGATGGACACATCGAAAGTGACCTTTCCATCTCCATTTCACCAACAAAGGAAATGAATGAAGTATATTTACCTTCCTTGAACCTCTTAATGTCAAGAATCGTTGCTTCTATATGTGGAATCTAGAGCCCGAGCAATCCGAAAGTACATTTGAAGGCAATGGATCAGGAAAATATAACGAAGCCCATGAAAGGAATAGATTGACGAGCCCCCTCCCCGCCCGTCAAAGTGATGGACACGTCCACAGTGAGTTCCATCTCCATTTCACCAATAAATGAAATGAGGAAAGTCTTTTTTTACCAACATTGAACATTACAAGGTCAAGAATGGTTGCTTCCACGTGTGGAATCCAGAGCCCGAGCAATCGCAAAGTACACTTGAAGGCAATGGATCCTGAAAATATAACCAAGACCATGAAAGGAATAGATTGAGGAGCCCCCTCCCCGCCCGTCAAAGTGATGGACACGTCCGCAGTGAGTTCCATCTCCAGTTCACCAAAGGGAAATGAGGAAAGTATTTTTTACTCACAATGAACATCACAAGGTCAAGAATGCTTGCTTCCACGTGTGGAATCCAGAGCCCCAGCAATCGGAAAGTATCCTTGAAGGCAATGGATCATGAAAATATAACCAAGCCCATGAAAGGAATAGATTGACGAGCCCCCTCCCCGTCCGTCAAAGTGATGGACACATCGAAAGTGACCTCTCCATCTCCATTTCACCAACAAAGGAAATAAATGAAGTATATTTACCTTCCTTGAACCTCTTAATGTCAAGAATGTTTGCTTCCACTTGTGGAATCCAGAGCCCGAGCAATCGGAAAGAACCCTTTAAGGAAATGGATCATGAAAATATCACGAAGCCCATGAAAGGAATAGATTGACGAGCCCCCTCCCCGCCGGTCAAAGTGATGGACAGGTCCGCAGTGAGTTCCATCTCCATTTCACCAACAAAGGAAATGAATGAAGTATATTTTCCTTCCTCGAACCTCTGAAGGTCAAGAATGGTTGTTTCAACGTGTGGAATCCAGAGCCCGACCAATCGGAAAGTCCCCTTGAAGGCAATGGATCATGAAAATAAAACCAAGACCATGAAAGGAATAGATTGACGAGCCCCACCCACCCCCGTCAAAGTGATGGACACATCGAAAGTGACCTGTCCATCTCCATTTCACCAACAAAGGAAAGGAATGAAGTATATTTACCTTACTCGAACCTCTGAAGGTCAAGAATGGTTGCTTCCATGTGTGGAATCCAGAGCCCGACCAATCGGAAAGTTCCCTTGAAGGCAATGGATCATGAAATTATAACCAAGACCATGAAAGGAATAGATTGACGAGCCCCCTCCCCGCCCGGCAAAGTGATGGACACATTGAAAGTGACCTTTCCATCTCCATTTCACCATCAACGGAAATGAATGAAGTATTTTTACCTACATTGAACCTCTAAATGTCAAGAATGGTTGCTTCCAGATGTGGAATCCAGAGCTCGAGCAATCGGAAAGCACCCTTGAAGGCAATGGATCACGAAAATGTAACCAAGACCATGAAAGGAATAGAATGACGAGCCCCCTCCCCGCCCGTCAAAGAGATGGACACATCGAAAGTGAGTTCTCCATCTCCATTTCACCAACAAATGAAATTAATGAAGTATATTTACCTTCCTTGAACCTCTTAAGGTCAAGAATGGTTGCTTCCACGTGTGGAATCCAGAGCTCGAGCAATCGGAATGTACCCATGAAGGCAATGGATCACGAAAATGTAACCAAGACCATGAAAGGAATAGAATGACGAGCCCCCTCCCCGCCCGTCAAAGTGATGGACACATCGCAAGTGACCTCTCCATCTCCATATCACCAACAAAGGAAACGAATGAAGTATTTTTACCTTCCTTGAACCTCGAAATGTCAAGAATGGTTGCTTCCATATGTGGAATCCAGAGCACAAGCAATCGGAAAGCACCTTTGAAGGCAATGGATCATGAAAATATAACGAAGCCCATGAAAGGAATAGATTGACGAGCCCCCTCCCCGTCCATCAAAGTGATGGACACGTCCGCAGTGAGTTCCATCTCAATTTCACCAACAAAGGAAATGAGGAAAGTATTTTTTTACCAACATTGAACATTACAAGGTCAAGAATGGTTGCTTTCACGTGTGGAATCCAGAGCCCGAGCAATAAGAAAGTACCCTTGAAGGCAATGGATCATGAAAATATAACCAAGACCATGAAAGGAATAGATTGACGAGCCCCCTGACCTCCTGTCAAAGTGATGGACACTTCCGCAGTGAGTTCCATCTCCATTTCACCAACAAAGGAAATGAGTGAAGTATTTTTACCAACCTTAAATATCATACCGTCAAGAATGGTTTCATCCACGTGTGGAATCCAGAGACGGAGCAATAAGAAAGTATCCTTGAAGGTAATGGATCATGAAAATATAACCAAGACCATGAAAGGAATAGATTGACGAGCCCCCTCCCCACCCGTCAAAGTGATGGACACATCGAAAGTGACCTCTCCATCTCCATTTCACCAACAAAAGAAATTAATGAAGTATATTTACCTTCCTTGAACCTCTTAAGGTCAAGAATGGTTGCTTCCACGTGTGGAATCCAGAGCCCGAGCAATCGGAAAGTACCCTTGAAGGCAATGGATCATGAAAATATAACAAAGACCATGAAAGGAATAGCTTTACGAGCCCCCTCCACGCACATCAAAGTGATGGACATGTTCGCAGTGAGTTCCATTTCCATTTCACAAAAAGGAAATGAGGAAAGTATTTTTCACTAACATTGAACATCACAAGGTCAAGAATGGTTGCTTCCACGTGTGGAATCCAGAGCCCGAGCAATCGGAAAGTCCCCTTGAAGGCAAGGGATCATGAAAATATAACCAAGCCCATGAAAGGAATAGATTGACGAGCCCCCTCCCCGTCCATCAAAGTGATGGACACGTCCGCAGTGAGTTCCATCTCAATTTCACCAACAAAGGAAATGAGGAAAGTATTTTTTACTAACATTGAACATCACAAGGTCAAGAATGGTTGCTTTCACGTGTGGAATCCAGAGCCCGAGCAATTGCAATGTACCCTTGAAGGCAATGGATCATGAAAATACAACCAAGACCATGAAAGGAATAGATTAACGAGCTCCCTCCCCGCCCGTCAAAGTGATGGACACATCGAAAGTGACCTTTCCATCTCCATTTCACCATCAACGGAAATGAATGAAGAATTTTTACCCACATTGAACCTCTAAATGTCAAGAATGGTTGCTTCCAGATGTGGAATCCAGAGCTCGAGCAATCGGAAAGTACCCTTGAAGGCAATGGATCACGAAAATGTAACCAAGACCATGAAAGGAATAGAATGACGAGCCCCCTCCCCGCCCGTCAAAGTGATGGACACATCGAAAGTGACCTTTCCATCTCCATTTCACCATCAACGGAAATGAATGAAGTATATTTACCTTCCTTGAACCTCTTAAGGTCAAGAATGGTTGCTTCCACGTGTGGAATCCAGAGCCCGAGCAATCGGAAAGTAACCTTGAAGGCAATGGATCACGAAAATGTAACCAAGACCATGAAAGGAATAGAATGACGAGCCCCCTCCTCGCCCGTCAAAGTGATGGACACATCGAAAGTGACCTCTCCATCTCCATATCACCAACAAAGGAAATGAATGAAGTATTTTTACCTTCCTTGAACCTCGAAATGTCAAGAATGGTTGCTTCCATATGTGGAATCCAGAGCACGAGCAATTGGAAAGCACCTTTGAAGGCAATGGATCATGAAAATATAACGAAGCCCATGAAAGGAATAGATTGACGAGCCGCCTGACCTCCTGTCAAAGTGATGGACACTTCCGCAGTGAGTTCCATCTCCATTTCACCAACAAAGGAAATGAGTGAAGTATTTTTCCAACCTTAAATATCATACAGTCAAGAATGGTTGCATCCACGTGTGGAATCCAGAGCCCGAGCAATCGGAAAGAACCCTTTAAGGAAATGGATCATGAAATTATAACCAAGACCAAGAAAGGAATAGATTGACGAGCCCCCTCCCCACCCGGCAAAGTGATGGACACATTGAAAGTGACCTTTCCATCTCCATTTCACCATCAACGGAAATGAATGAAGTATTTTTACCTACATTGAACCTCTAAATGTCAAGAATGGTTGCTTCCAGATGTGGAATACAGAGCTCGAGCAATCGGAAAGCACCCTTGAAGGCAATGGATCACGAAAATGTCACCAAGACCATGAAAGGAATAGAATGACGAGCCCCTCCCCGCCCGTCAAAGAGATGGACACATCGAAAGTGAGTTCTCCATCTCCATTTCACCAACAAATGAAATTAATGAAGTAACCTTCCTTGAACCTCTTAAGGTCAAGAATGGTTGCTTCCACGTGTGGAATCCAGAGCTCGAGCAATCGGAATGTACCCATGAAGGCAATGGATCACGAAAATGTAACCAAGACCATGAAAGGAATAGAATGACGAGCTCCCTCCATGCCCGTCAAAGTGATGGACACATCGAAAGTGACCTCTCCATCTCCATATCACCAACAAAGGAAATGAATGAAGTATTTTTACCTTCCTTGAACCTCGAAATGTCAAGAATGGTTGCTTCCATATGTGGAATCCAGAGCCCGAGCAATCGGAAAGGACCCTTGAAGGCAATGGATCATGAAAATATAACAAAGACCATGAAAGGAATAGCTTTACGAGCCCCCTCCACGCACATCAAAGTGATGGACATGTTCGCAGTGACTTCCATCTCCATTTCACAAAAAGGAAATGAGGAAAGTATTTTTTACTAACATTGAACATCACAAGGTCAAGAATGGTTGCTTCCACGTGTGGAATCCAGAGCCCGAGCAATCGGAAAGTCCCCTTGAAGGCAAGGGATCATGAAAATATAACCAAGACCATGAAAGGAATAGATTGACGAGCCCCCTCCCCGCACATCAAAGTGATGGACACGTCCGCAGTGAGTTCCATCTCCATTTCACAAAAAGGAAATGAGGAAAGTATTTTTTAATAACATTGAACATCACAAGGTCAAGAATGGTTGCTTCCACGTGTGGAATCCAGAGCCCGAGCAATCGGAAAGTCCCCTTGAAGGCAAGGGATCATGAAAATATAACCAAGCCCATGAAAGGAATAGATTGACGAGCCCCCTCCCCGTCCATCAAAGTGATGGACACGTCCGCAGTGAGTTCCATCTCAATTTCACCAACAAAGGAAATGAGGAAAGTATTTTTTACCAACATTGAACATTACAAGGTCAAGAATGGTTGCTTCCACGTGTGGAATCCACAGCCCGAGCAATTGGAAAGTACCCTTGAAGGCAATGGATCATGAAAATATAACGAAGCCCATGAAAGGAATAGATTGACGAGCCGCCTGACCTCCTGTCAAAGTGATGGACACTTCCGCAGTGAGTTCCATCTCCATTTCACCAACAAAGGAAATGAGTGAAGTATTTTTCCAACCTTAAATATCATACAGTCAAGAATGGTTGCATCCACGTGTGGAATCCAGAGACGGAGCAATAAGAAAGTACCCTTGAAGGCAATGGATCATGAAAATATAACCAAGACCATGAAAGGAATAGATTAACGAGCCCCCTCCCCGCCCGTCAAAGTGATGGACACATCGAAAGTGACCTCTCCATCTCCATTTCACCAATAAAGGAAATGAATGAAGTATTTTTCCCTCCCTTGAACCTTTTAATGTCAAGAATGGTTGCTTCCATTTGTGGAATCCAGAGCCCGAGCAATCGGAAAGCACCTTTTAAGGCAATGGATCATGAAAATATAATGAAGCCCATGAAAGGAATAGATTGACGAGCCCCCTCCCCACCCGACAAAGAGATGGACACTTCCGCAGTGAGTTCCATCTCCATTTCACCAACAAAGGAAATGAATGAAGTATATTTTCCTTCCTCGAACCTCTGAAGGTCAAGAATGGTTGCTTCCACGTGTGGAATCCAGAGCCCGACCAATCGGAAAGTCCCCTTGAAGGCAATGGATCATGAAAATATAACCAAGACCATTAAAGGAATAGATTGACGAGCCCCTCCCTGCCCGTCAAAGTGATGGACACATTGAAAGTGACCTTTCCATCTCCATTTCACCAACAAAGGAAATGAATGAAGTATATTTACGTTCATTGAACTTCTTAAGGTCAAGAATGGTTGCTTCCACGTGTGGAATCCAGAGTCCGAGCAATCGCAAAGTACCCTTGAAGGCAATGGATCATGAAAATAAAACGAAGCCCCTGAAAGGAATAGATTGACGAGCCCCCTCCCCGTCCGTCAAAGTGATGGACACATCGAAAGTGACCTCTCCATCTCCATTTCACCAACAAAGGAAATAAATGAAGTATATTTACCTTCCATGAACCTCTTAATGTCAAGAATGTTTGCTTCCACGTGTGCAATCCAGAACCCGAGCAATCGGAAAGTACCCTTGAAGGCAATGGATCATGAAAATATAACGAAGGCGATGAAAGGAATAGATTGACGAGCCCCCTCCCCGCCGGTCAAAGTGATGGACACATCGAAAGTGACCTCTCCATCTCCATTTCACCAACAAAGGAAATTAATGAAGTATATTTACCTTCCTTGAACCTCTTAAGGTCAAGAATGGTTGCTTCCACGTGTGGAATCCAGAGCCCGAGCAATCGGAAAGTACCCTTGAAGGCAATGGATCATGAAAATATAACCAAGACCATGAAAGGAATAGCTTTAAGAGCCCCCTCTACGCACATCAAAGTGATGGACACGTCCGCAGTGAGTTCCATCTCCATTTCACCAACAAAGGAAATGAGGAAAGTATTTTTTTACCAACATTGAACCATCACAAGGTCAAGAATGGTTGCTTCCATGTGTGGAATCCAGAGCCCGACTAATCGGAAAGTACCCTTGAAGGCAATGGATCATGAAAATATAACCAAGACCATGAAAGGAATAGAATGACGAGCCCCCTCCCCGCCCGTCAAAGTGATGGACACATCGAAAGTGACCTCTCCATCTCCATATCACCAACAAAGGAAATGAATGAAGTATTTTTACCTTCCTTGAACCTCGAAATGTCAAGAATGGTTGCTTCCATATGTGGAATCCAGAGCACGAGCAATCGGAAAGCACCTTTGAAGGCAATGGAGCATGAAAATATAACGAAGCCCATGAAAGGAATAGATTGACGAGCCCCCTCCCCACCCATCAAAGTGATGGACACATCGAAAGTGACCTCTCCATCTCCATTTCACCAACAAAGGAAATTAATGAAGTATATTTACCTTCCTTGAACCTCTTAAGGTCAAGAACGGTTGCTTCCACGTGTGGAATCCAGAGCCCGAGCAATCGGAAAGTACCCTTGAAGGCAATGGATCATGAAAATATAACCAAGACCATGAAAGGAATAGATTGACGAGCCCCCTCCTCACCCGTCAAAGTGATGGACACATCGAAAGTGACCTCTCCATCTCCATTTCACCAACAAAGGAAATTAATGAAGTATATTTACCTTCCTTGAACCTCTTAAGGTCAAGAATGGTTGCTTCCACGTGTGGAATCCAGAGCCCGAGCAATCGGAAAGTACCCTTGAAGGCAATGGATCATGAAAATATTACCAAGACCATGAAAGGAATAGATTGACGAGCCCTCTCCCCGCCGGTCAAAGTGATGGACAGGTCCGCAGTGAGTTCCATCTCCATTTCACCAACAAAGGAAATGAATGAAGTATATTTTACCTTCTAACATTGAACATCACAAGGTCAAGAATGGTTGCTTCCACGTGTGGAATCCAGAGCCCGAGCAATCGGAAAGTCCCCTTGAAGGCAAGGGATCATGAAAATATAACCAAGCCCATGAAAGGAATAGATTGACGAGCCCCCTCCCCGCCCGTCAAAGTGATGGACACATCGAAAGTGACCTGTCCATCTCCATTTCACCAACAAAGGAAATGAATGAAGTATATTTACCTTCCTTGAACCTCTTAAGGTCAAGAATGGTTGCTTCCACGTGTGGAATCCAGAGCCCGAGCAATCGGAAAGTCCCCTTGAAGGCAAGGGATCATGAAAATATAACCAAGCCCATGAAAGGAATAGATTGACGAGCCCCCTCCCCGCCCGTCAAAGTGATGGACACATCGAAAGTGACCTTTCCATCTTCATTTCACCATCAACGGAAATGAATGAAGTATTTTTACCTACATTGAACCTCTAAATGTCAAGAATGGTTGCTTCCAGATGTGGAATCCAGAGCTCGAGCAATCGGAAAGTACCCTTGAAGGCAATGGATCACGAAAATGTAACCAAGACCATGAAAGGAATAGAATGACGAGCCCGCTCCCCGCCCGTCAAAGAGATGGACGCATCGAAAGTGACTTCTCCATCTCCATTTCACCAACAAATGAAATTAATGAAGTATATTTACCTTCCTTGAACCTCTTAAGGTCAAGAATGGTTGCTTCCACGTGTGGAATCCAGAGCTCGAGCAATCGGAATGTACCCATGAAGGCAATGGATCACGAAAATGTAACCAAGACCATGAAAGGAATAGAATGACGAAATCCTCCCTCGCCCGTCAAAGTGATGGACACATCGAAAGTGACCTCTCCATCTCCATATCACCAACAAAGGAAATGAATGAAGTATTTTTACCTTCCTTGAACCTCGAAATGTCAAGAATGGTTGCTTCCATATGTGGAATCCAGAGCACGAGCAATTGGAAAGCACCTTTGAAGGCAATGGATCATGAAAATATAACGAAGCCCATGAAAGGAATAGATTGACGAGCCGCCTGACCTCCTGTCAAAGTGATGGACACTTCCGCAGTGAGTTCCATCTCCATTTCACCAACAAAGGAAATGAGTGAAGTATTTTTCCAACCTTAAATATCATACAGTCAAGAATGGTTGCATCCACGTGTGGAATCCAGAGACGGAGCAATAAGAAAGTACCCTTGAAGGCAATGGATCATGAAAATATAACCAAGACCATGAAAGGAATAGATTAACGAGCCCCCTCCCCGCCCGTCAAAGTGATGGACACATCGAAAGTGACCTTTCCATCTCCATTTCACCAACAAAGGAAATCAATGAAGTATATTTACCTTCCTTGAACGTCTTTATGTCAAGAATCGTTGCTTCCATATGTGGAATCCAGAGCCCGAGCAATCGGAAAGTACACTTGAAGGCAATGGATCATGAAAATATAACCAAGACCATGAAAGGAAAAGATTGACGAGCCCCCTCCCCGCCCGTCAAAGTGATGGACACATCGAAAGTGACCTCTCCATCTCCATTTCACCAATAAAGGAAATGAATGAAGTATTTTTCCCTCCCTTGAACCTTTTAATGTCAAGAATGGTTGCTTCCATTTGTGGAATCCAGAGCCCGAGAAATAGGAAAGCACCTTTTAAGGCAATGGATCATGAAAATATAATGAAGCCCATGAAAGGAATAGATTGACGAGCCCCCTCCCCACCCAACAAAGAGATGGACACTTCCGCAGTGAGTTCCATCTCCATTTCACCAACAAAGGAAATGAATGAAGTATATTTACGTTCATTGAACTTCTTAAGGTCAAGAATGGTTGCTTCCACGTGTGGAATCCAGAGTCCAAGCAATCGCAAAGTACCCTTGAAGGCAATGGATCATGAAAATATAACCAAGACCATTAAAGGAATAGATTGACGAGCCCCCTCCCTGCCCGTCAAAGTGATGGACACATTGAAAGTGACCTTTCCATCTCCATTTCACCAACAAAGGAAATGAATGAAGTATATTTACCTTCCATGAACCTCTTAATGTCAAGAATGTTTGCTTCCATGTGTGCAATCCAGAACCCGAGCAATCGGAAAGTACCCTTGAAGGCAATGGATCATGAAAATATAACGAAGGCGATGAAAGGAATAGATTGACGAGCACCCTCCCCGCCGGTCAAAGTGATGGACACATCGAAAGTGACCTCTCCATCTCCATTTCACCAACAAAGGAAATTAATGAAGTATATTTACCTTCCTTGAACCTCTTAAGGTCAAGAATGGTTGCTTCCACGTGTGGAATCCAGAGCCCGAGCAATCGTAAAGTACCCTTGAAGGCAATGGATCATGAAAATATAACCAAGACCATGAAAGGAATAGCTTTAAGAGCCCCCTCTACGCACATCAAAGTGATGGACACGTCCGCAGTGAGTTCCATCTCCATTTCACCAACAAATGAAATGAGGAAAGTATTTTTTTACCAACATTGAACATTACAAGGTCAAGAATGGTTGCTTCCACGTGTGGAATCCACAGCCCGAGCAATTGGAAAGTACCCTTGAAGGCAATGGATCATGAAAATATAACCAAGACCATGAAAGGAATAGATTAACTAGCCCCCTCCCCGCCTGTCAAAGTCATGGACACGTCCGCAGTGAGTTCCATCTCCAGTTCACCAAAAGGAAATGAGGAAAGTATTTTTTACAAACATTGAACATCACAAGGTCAAGAATGCTTGCTTCCACGTGTGGAATCCAGAGCCCCAGCAATCGGAAAGTACCCTTGAAGGCAATGGATCATGAAATTATAACCAAGACCATGAAAGGAATAGATTGATGAGCCCCCTCCCCGCCCGTCAAAGTGATGGACACATTGAAAGTGACCTCTCTATCTCCATTTCACCAACAACGGAAATGAATGAAGTATTTTTACCTACATTGAACCTCTAAATGTCAAGAATGGTTGCTTCCATATGTGGAATCCAGAGCTCGAGCAATCGGAAAGTACCCTTGAAGGCAATGGATCACGAAAATGTAACCAAGACAATGAAAGGAACAGAATGACGAGCCCCCTCCCCGCCCGTCAAAGAGATGGACACATCGAAAGTGAGTTCTCCATCTCCATTTCACCAACAAATGAAATTAATGAAGTATATTTACCTTCCTTGAACCTCTTAAGGTCAAGAATGGTTGCTTCCACGTGTGGAATCCAGAGCTCGAGCAATCGGAATGTACCCATGAAGGCAATGGATCACGAAAATGTAACCAAGACCATGAAAGGAATAGAATGACGAGCCCCCTCCCCGCCCGTCAAAGTGATGGACACATCGAAAGTGACCTCTCCATCTCCATATCACCAACAAAGGAAATGAATGAAGTATTTTTACCTTCCTTGAACCTCGAAATGTCAAGAATGGTTGCTTCCATATGTGGAATCCAGAGCAGGAGCAATCGGAAAGCACCTTTGAAGGCAATGGAGCATGAAACTTCTCTCTCTTAAAAGCCTATGAAAGGAATAGATTGACGAGCCGCCTCTGTCAAAGTGATGGATCAGTGAGTTCCATCTCCATTTCACCAACAAAGGAAATGAGTGAAGTATTTTTACCAACCTTAAATATCATACAGTCAAGAATGGTTGCATCCACGTGTGGAATCCAGAGACGGAGCAATAAGAAAGTACCCTTGAAGGCAATGGATCATGAAAATATAACCAAGACCATGAAAGGAATAGATTGACGAGCCCCCTCCCCACCCGTCAAAGTGATGGACACATCGAAAGTGACCTCTCCATCTCCATTTCACCAACAAAAGAAATTAATGAAGTATATTTACCTTCCTTGAACCTCTTAAGGTCAAGAATGGTTGCTTCCACGTGTGGAATCCAGAGCCCGAGCAATCGGAAAGTACCCTTGAAGGCAATGGATCATGAAAATATAACAAAGACCATGAAAGGAATAGCTTTACGAGCCCCCTCCACGCACATCAAAGTGATGGACATGTTCGCAGTGAGTTCCATCTCCATTTCACAAAAAGGAAATGAGGAAAGTATTTTTTACTAACATTGAACATCACAAGGTCAAGAATGGTTGCTTCCACGTGTGGAATCCAGAGCCCGAGCAATCGGAAAGTCCCCTTGAAGGCAAGGGATCATGAAAATATAACCAAGCCCATGAAAGGAATAGATTGACGAGCCCCCTCCCCGTCCATCAAAGTGATGGACACGTCCGCAGTGAGTTCCATCTCAATTTCACCAACAAAGGAAATGAGGAAAGTATTTTTTACCAACATTGAACATTACAAGGTCAAGAATGGTTGCTTTCACGTGTGGAATCCAGAGCCCGAGCAATGGCAATGTACCCTTGAAGGCAATGGATCATGAAAATACAACCAAGACCATGAAAGGAATAGATTAACGAGCCCCCTCCCCGCCCGTCAAAGTGATGGACACATCGAAAGTGACCTTTCCATCTCCATTTCACCAACAAAGGAAATGAATGAAGTATATTTACCTTCCTTGAACCTCTTTATGTCAAGAATCGTTGCTTCCATATGTGGAATCCAGAGCCCGAGCAATCGGAAAGTACACTTGAAGGCAATGGATCATGAAAATATAACCAAGACCATGAAAGGAAAAGATTGACGAGCCCCCTCCCCGCCCGTCAAAGTGATGGACACATCGAAAGTGACCTCTCCGTCTCCATTTCACCAATAAAGGAAATGAATGAAGAATTTTTCCCTCCCTTGAACCTTTTCATGTCAAGAATGCTTGCTTCCATTTGTGGAATCCAGAGCCCGAGCAATCGGAAAGCACCTTTTAAGGCAATGGATCATGAAAATATAATGAAGCCCATGAAAGGAATAGATTGACGAGCCCCCTCCCCACCCGACAAAGAGATGGACACTTCCGCAGTGAGTTCCATCTCCATTTCACCAACAAAGGAAATGAATGAAGTATATTTTCCTTCCTCGAACCTCTGAAGGTCAAGAATGGTTGCTTCCACGTGTGGAATCCAGAGCCCGACCAATCGGAAAGTCCCCTTGAAGGCAATGGATCATGAAAATATAACCAAGACCATTAAAGGAATAGATTGACGAGCCCCCTCCCTGCCCGTCAAAGTGATGGACACATTGAAAGTGACCTTTCCATCTCCATTTCACCAACAAAGGAAATGAATGAAGTATATTTACGTTCATTGAACTTCTTAAGGTCAAGAATGGTTGCTTCCACGTGTGGAATCCAGAGTCCGAGCAATCGCAAAGTACCCTTGAAGGCAATGGATCATGAAAATAAAACGAAGCCCCTGAAAGGAATAGATTGACGAGGCACCTACCCGTCCGTCAAAGTGATGGACACATCGAAAGTGACCTCTCCATCTCCATTTCACCAACAAAGGAAATAAATGAAGTATATTTACCTTCCATGAACCTCTTAATGTCAAGAATGTTTGCTTCCACGTGTGCAATCCAGAACCCGAGCAATCGGAAAGTACCCTTGAAGGCAATGGATCATGAAAATATAACGAAGGCGATGAAAGGAATAGATTGACGAGCCCCCTCCCCGCCGGTCAAAGTGATGGACACATCGAAAGTGACCTCTCCATCTCCATTTCACCAACAAAGGAAATTAATGAAGTATATTTACCTTCCTTGAACCTCTTAAGGTCAAGAATGGTTGCTTCCACGTGTGGAATCCAGAGCCCGAGCAATCGGAAAGTACCCTTGAAGGCAATGGATCATGAAAATATAACCAAGACCATGAAAGGAATAGCTTTAAGAGCCCCCTCCACGCACATCAAAGTGATGGACACGTCCGCAGTGAGTTCCATCTCCATTTCACCAACAAAGGAAATGAGGAAAGTATTTTTTACCAACATTGAACATTACAAGGTCAAGAATGGTTGCTTCCACGTGTGGAATCCACAGCCCGAGCAATTGGAATGTACCCTTGAAGGCAATGGATCATGAAAATATAACCAAGACCATGAAAGGAATAGATTAACGAGCCCCCTCCCCGCCCGTCAAAGTGATGGACACATCGAAAGTGACCTCTCCATCTCCATTTCACCAACAAAGGAAATGAATGAAGTATATTTACCTTCCTTGAACCTCTTAAGGTCAAGAATGGTTGCTTCCACGTGTGGAATCCAGAGCCCGAGCAATCGGAAAGTACCCTTGAAGGCAATGGATCATGAAAATATAACAAAGACCATGAAAGGAATAGCTTTACGAGCCCCCTCCACGCCCGGTCAAAGTGATGGACAGGTTCGCAGTGAGTTCCATCTCCATTTCACCAACAAAGGAAATGAATGAAGTATTTTTACCTTCCTGAACCTCTGAAGGTCAAGAATGGTTGCTTCCACGTGTGGAATCCAGAGCCCGAGCAAGCGGAAAGTCGCCTTGAAGGCAATGGATCATGAAAATGAAACCAATAGACCATGAAAGGAATAGATTGACGAGCCCCCTGCCCGTCAAAGTGATGGACACATCGAAAGTGACCTTTCCATCTCCATTTCACCAACAAAGGAAATGAATGAAGTATATTTACCTTCCTTGAACCTCTTAATGTCAAGAATGGTTGCTTCCACATGTGGAATCCAGAGTCCGAGCAATCGCAAAGTACCCTTGAAGGCAATGGATCATGAAAATAAAACCAAGACCATGAAAGGAATAGATTGACGAGCCCCCTCCCCGCCCGTCAAAGTGATGGACACATCGAAAGTGACCTCTCCATCTCCATTTCACCAACAAAGGAAATGAATGAAGTATATTTTCCTTCCTCGAACCTCTTAAGGTCAAGAATGGTTGCTTCCACGTGTGGAATCCAGAGCTCGAGCAATCGGAATGTACCCATGAAGGCAATGGATCACGAAAATGTAACCAAGACCATGAAAGGAACAGAATGACGAGCCCCCTCCCCGCCCGTCAAAGTGATGGACACATCGAAAGTGACCTCTCCATCTCCATATCACCAACAAAGGAAATGAATGAAGTATTTTTACCTTCCTTGAACCTCGAAATGTCAAGAATGGTTGCTTCCATATGTGGAATCCAGAGCACGAGCAATCGGAAAGCACCTTTGAAGGCAATGGATCATGAAAATATAACGAAGCCCATGAAAGGAATAGATTGACGAGCCGCCTGACCTCCTGTCAAAGTGATGGACACTTCCGCAGTGAGTTCCATCTCCATTTCACCAACAAAGGAAATGAGTGAAGTATTTTTACCAACCTTAAATATCATACAGTCAAGAATGGTTGCTTCCACGTGTGGAATCCAGAGCCCGAGCAATCGGAAAGTACGCTTGAAGGCAATGGATCATGAAAATATAACCAAGACCATGAAAGGAATAGATTGATGAGCCCCCTCCCCGCCCGTCAAAGTGATGGACACATTGAAAGTGACCTCTCTATCTCCATTTCACCAACAACGGAAATGAATGAAGTATTTTTACCTACATTGAACCTCCAAATGTCAAGAATGGTTGCTTCCATATGTGGAATCCAGAGTTCGAGCAATCGGAAAGTACCCTTGAAGGCAATGGATCACGAAAATGTAACCAAGACAATGAAAGGAACAGAATGACGAGCCCCCTCCCCGCACGTCAAAGTGATGGACACATCGAAAGTGACCTTTCCATCTCCATTTCACCAACAAAGGAAATGAATGAAGTATATTTACCTTCCTTGAACCTCTTAATGTCAAGAATCGTTGCTTCTATATGTGGAATCCAGAGCCCGAGCAATCCGAAAGTACATTTGAAGGCAATGGATCAGGAAAATATAACGAAGCCCATGAAAGGAATAGATTGACGAGCCCCCTCCCCGCCCGTCATAGTGATGGACACGTCCGCAGTGAGTTCCATCTCCATTTCACCAACAAAGTAAATGAGGAAAGTATTTTTTACCAACATTGAACATTACAAGGTCAAGAATGGTTGCTTCCACGTGTGTTATCCAGAGCCCGATCAATCGGAAAGTACCCTTGAAGGCAATGGATCATGAAATTATAACCAAGACCATGAAACGAATAGAATGACGAGCCCCCTCCCCGTCCGTCAAAGTGATGGACACATCGAAAGTGACCTCTCCATCTCCATTTCACCAACAAAGGAAATAAATGAAGTATATTTACCTTCCTTGAACCTCTTAATGTCAAGAATGTTTGCTTCCACGTGTGGAATCCAGAGCCCGAGCAATCGGAAAGAACCCTTTAAGGAAATGGATCATGAAAATATAACGAAGCCCATGAAAGGAATAGATTGACGAGCCCCCTCCCCGCCGGTCAAAGTGATGGACAGGTCCGCAGTAAGTTCCATCTCCATTTCACCAACAAAGGAAATGAATGAAGTATATTTTCCTTCCTCGAACCTCTGAAGGTCAAGAATGGTTGTTTCAACGTGTGGAATCCAGAGCCCGACCAATCGGAAAGTCCCCTTGAAGGCAATGGATCATGAAAATAAAACCAAGACCATGAAAGGAATAGATTGACGAGCCCCTCCCCGCCCGTCAAAGTGATGGACACATCGAAAGTGACCTGTCCATCTCCATTTCACCAACAAAGGAAAGGAATGAAGTATATTTACCTTACTCGAACCTCTGAAGGTCAAGAATGGTTGCTTCCATGTGTGGAATCCAGAGCCCGACCAATCGGAAAGTACCCTTGAAGGCAATGGATCATGAAAATATAACCAAGACCATGAAAGGAATAGATTGACGAGCCTCCTCCCTGCCCCTCAAAGTGATGGACATATCGAAAGTGACCTTTCAATCTCCATTTCACCAACAAAGGAAATGAATGAAGTATATTTACCTTCCTTGAACTTCTTAAGGTCAAGAACGGTTGCTTCCATGTGTGGAATCCAGAGCCCGATCAATCGGAAAGTTCCCTTGAAGGCAATGGATCATGAAATTATAACCAATGCCATGAAAGGAATCGATTGATGAGCCCCCTCCCCGCCCGGCAAAATGATGGACACATTGAAAGTGACTTTTCCATCTCCATTTCACCATCAACGGAAATGAATGAAGTATTTTTACCTACATTGAACCTCTAAATGTCAAGAATGGTTGCTTCCAGATGTGGAATCCAGAGCTCGAGCAATCGGAAAGCACCCTTGAAGGCAATGGATCACGAAAATGTAACCAAGACCATGAAAGGAATAGAATGACGAGCCCCCTCCCCGCCCGTCAAAGAGATGGACACATCGAAAGTGAGTTCTCCATCTCCATTTCACCAACAAATGAAATTAATGAAGTATATTTACCTTCCTTGAACCTCTTCAGGTCAAGAATGGTTGCTTCCACGTGTGGAATCCAGAGCTCGAGCAATCGGAATGTACCCATGAAGGCAATGGATCACGAAAATGTAACCAAGACCATGAAAGGAATAGAATGACGAGCCCCCTCCCCGCCCGTCAAAGTGATGGACACATCGAAAGTGACCTCTCCATCTCCATATCACCAACAAAGGAAATGAATGAAGTATTTTTACCTTCCTTGAACCTCGAAATGTCAAGAATGGTTGCTTCCATATGTGGAATCCAGAGCACGAGCAATCGGAAAGCACCTTTGAAGGCAATGGAGCATGAAAATATAACGAAGCCCATGAAAGGAATAGATTGACGAGCCGCCTGACCTCCTGTCAAAGTGATGGACACTTCCGCAGTGAGTTCCATCTCCATTTCACCAACAAAGGAAATGAGTGAAGTATTTTTACCAACCTTAAATATCATACAGTCAAGAATGGTTGCATCCACGTGTGGAATCCAGAGACGGAGCAATAAGAAAGTACCCTTGAAGGCAATGGATCATGAAAATATAACCAAGACCATGAAAGGAATAGATTGACGAGCCCCCTCCCCACCCGTCAAAGTGATGGACACATCGAAAGTGACCTCTCCATCTCCATTTCACCAACAAAGGAAATTAATGAAGTATATTTACCTTCCTTGAACCTCTTAAGGTCAAGAATGGTTGCTTCCACGTGTGGAATCCAGAGCCCGAGCAATCGGAAAGTACCCTTGAAGGCAATGGATCATGAAAATATAACAAAGACCATGAAAGGAATAGCTTTACGAGCCCCCTCCACGCACATCAAAGTGATGGACATGTTCGCAGTGAGTTCCATCTCAATTTCACCAACAAAGGAAATGAGGAAAGTATTTTTTACTAACATTGAACATCACAAGGTCAAGAATGGTTGCTTCCACGTGTGGAATCCAGAGCCCGATCAATCGGAAAGTACCCTTGAAGGCAATGGATCATGAAATTATAACCAAGACCATGAAAGGAACAGAATGACGAGCCCCCTCCCCGCACGTCAAAGTGATGGACACATCGAAAATGACCTTTCCATCTCCATTTCACCAACAAAGGAAATGAATGAAGTATTTTTACCAACATTGAACATTACAAGGTTAAGAATGGTTGCTTCCACGTGTGGAATCCAGAGCCCGAGCAATCGCAAAGTACACTTGAAGGCAATGGATCATGAAATTATAACCAAGACCATGAAAGGAATAGATTGATGAGCCCCCTCCCCGCCCGTCAAAGTGATGGACACATTGAAAGTGACCTCTCTATCTCCATTTCACCAACAACGGAAATGAATGAAGTATTTTACCCACATTGAACCTCTAAATGTCAAGAATGGTTGCTTCCATATGTGGAATCCAGAGCTCGAGCAATCGGAAAGTACCCTTGAAGGCAATGGATCACGAAAATGTAACCAAGACAATGAAAGGAATAGAATGACGAGCCCCCTCCCCGCACGTCAAAGTGATGGACACATCGAAAGTGACCTTTCCATCTCCATTTCACCAACAAAGGAAATGAATGAAGTATATTTACCTTCCTTGAACCTATTAATGTCAAGAATCGTTGCTTCTATATGTGGAATCTAGAGCCCGAGCAATCCGAAAGTACATTTGAAGGCAATGGATCAGGAAAATATAACGAAGCCCATGAAAGTAATAGATTGACGAGCCCCCTCCCCGCCCGTCAAAGTGATGGACACGTCCGCAGTGAGTTCCATCTCCATTTCACCAATAAATGAAATGAGGAAAGTCTTTTTTACCAACATTGAACATTACAAGGTTAAGAATGGTTGCTTCCACGTGTGGAATCCAGAGCCCGAGCAATCGCAAAGTACACTTGAAGGCAATGGATCATGAAATTATAACCAAGACCATGAAAGGAATAGATTGATGAGCCCCCTCCCCGCCCGTCAAAGTGATGGACACATCGAAAGTGACCTCTCCATCTCCATTTCACCAACAAAGGAAATAAATGAAGTATATTTTCCTTCCTTGAACCTCTTAATGTCAAGAATGTTTGCTTCCACGTGTGGAATCCAGAGCCCGAGCAATCGGAAAGAACCCTTTAAGGAAATGGATCATGAAAATATTACGAAGCCCATGAAAGGAATAGATTGACGAGCCCCCTCCCAGCCGGTCAAAGTGATGGACAGGTCCGCAGTGAGTTCCATCTCCATTTCACCAACAAAGGAAATGAATGAAGTATATTTTCCTTCCTCGAACCTCTGAAGGTCAAGAATGGTTGTTTCAACGTGTGGAATCCAGAGCCCGACCAATCGGAACGTCCCCTTGAAGGCAATGGATCATGAAAATAAAACCAAGACCATGAAAGGAATAGATTGACGAGCCCCCTCCCCGCCCGTCAAAGTGATGGACACATCGAAAGTGACCTGTCCATCTCCATTTCACCAACAAAGGAAAGGAATGAAGTATATTTACCTTACTCGAACCTCTGAAGGTCAAGAATGGTTGCTTCCATGTGTGGAATCCAGAGCCCGACTAATCGGAAAGTACCCTTGAAGGCAATGGATCATGAAAATATAACCAAGACCATGAAAGGAATAGATTGACGAGCCTCCTCCCTGCCCCTCAAAGTGATGGACATATCGAAAGTGACCTTTCAATCTCCATTTCACCAACAAAGGAAATGAATGAAGTATATTTACCTTCCTTGAACTTCTTAAGGTCAAGAACGGTTGCTTCCACGTGTGGAATCCAGAGCCCGATCAATCGGAAAGTTCCCTTGAAGGCAATGGATCATGAAATTATAACCAATGCCATGAAAGGAATAGATTGATGAGCCCCCTCCCCGCCCGGCAAAGTGATGGACACATTGAAAGTGACCTTTCCATCTCCATTTCACCATCAACGGAAATGAATGAAGTATTTTTACCTACATTGAACCTCTAAATGTCAAGAATGGTTGCTTCCAGATGTGGAATCCAGAGCTCGAGCAATCGGAAAGTACCCTTGAAGGCAATGGATCACGAAAATGTAACCAAGACCATGAAAGGAATAGAATGACGAGCCCCCTCCCCGCCCGTCAAAGAGATGGACACATCGAAAGTGACTTCTCCATCTCCATTTCACCAACAAATGAAATTAATGAAGTATATTTACCTTCCTTGAACCTCTTAAGGTCAAGAATGGTTGCTTCCACGTGTGGAATCCAGAGCTCGAGCAATCGGAATGTACCCTTGAAGGAAATGGATCATGAAAATATAACGAAGCCCATGAAAGGAATAGATTGACGAGCCCCCTCCCCGCCGGTCAAAGTGATGGACACATCGAAAGTGACCTCTCCATCTCCATTTCACCAACAAAGGAAATGAATGAAGTATATTCTCCTTCCTCGAACCTCTGAAGGTCAAGAATGGTTGCTTCCACATGTGGAATCCAGAGCTCGAGCAATCGGAAAGTACCCTTGAAGGCAATGGATCACGAAAATGCAACCAAGACCATGAAAGGAATAGATTGACGAGCCCCCTCCCGCACATCAAAGTGATGGACACATCGAAAGTGACCTCTCCATCTCCATTTCACCAACAAAGGAAATAAGGAAAGTATATTTACCTTCCTTGAACCTCTTAAGGTCAAGAATGGTTGCTTCCACGTGTGGAATCCAGAGCCCGAGCAATCGGAAAGTACCCTTGAAGGCAATGGATCATGAAAATATAACCAAGACCATGAAAGGAATAGATTAACGAGCCCCCCTCCCCGCACATCAAAGTGATGGACACGTCCGCAGTGAGTTCCATCTCCATTTCACCAAAAAGGGAAATGAGGAAAGTATTTTTTACTGACATTGAACATCACAAGGTCAAGAATGGTTGCTTCCACGTGTGGAATCCAGAGCCCGATCAATCGGAAAGTACCCTTGAAGGCAATGGATCATGAAAATATAACCAAGCCATGAAAGGAATAGATTGACGAGCCCCCTCCCCGCTCGTCAAAGTGATGGACACACATCGAAAGTGACCTTTCCATCTCCATTTCACCAACAAAGGAAATGAGGAATGAAGTATTTTTACCTTTACATTGAACCTCTTAATGTCAAGAATGGTTGCTTCCACGTGTGGAATCCAGAAAAGCTCGAGGCAATCGGAAAGTACCCTTGAAGGCAATGGATCATGAAAATATAACCAAGACCATGAAAGGAATAGATTGACGAGCCTCCTCCCCACCGTCAAAGTGATGGACACATCGAAAGTGACCTCTCCATCTCCATTTCATACCAACAAAGGAAATGAATGAAGTATATTTACCTTCCTTGAACCTCTTAAGGTCAAGAACGATTGCTTCCACGTGTGTTATCCAGAGCCCGATCAATCGGAAAGTACCCTTGAAGGCAATGGATCATGAAATTATAACCAACACCATGAAAGGAATAGATTAACGAGCCCCCTCCCCGCCCGTCAAAGTGATGGACACGTCCGCAGTGAGTTCCATCTCCAGTTCACCAAAAGGAAATGAGGAAGTATATTTACCAACATTGAACATCACAAGGTCAAGAATGCTTGCTTCCACGTGTGGAATCCAGAGCCCCAGCAATCGGAAAGTACCCTTGAAGGCAATGGATCATAAAAATATAACCAAGACCATGAAAGGAATAGATTGACGAGCCCCCTCCCCGCTCGTCAAAGTGATGGACACATCGAAAGTGACCTTTCCATCTCCATTTCAACAACAAAGGAAAGGAATGAAGTATATTTACCTTAATGAACCTCTTACAAGGTCAAGAATGTTTGCTTCCACGTGTGGAATCCAGAAAACGAGGCAATCGGAAAGTCCCCTTGAAGGCAATGGATCATGAAAATAAAACCAAGACCATGAAAGGAATAGATTGACGAGCCCCCTCCCCGCCCGTCAAAGTGATGGACACATCAAAGTGACCTGTCCATCTCTATTTCACCAACAAAGGAAAGGAATGAAGTATATTTACCTTCCTTGAACTCCTTAAGGTCAAGAATCCACTTCCACGCTCTGAAGGCAATGCACCAAGACCATGATAGAATGACGAGCCCCCTCCCGTCCGAAAGTGACCTCTCCATCTCCATTTCACCAACAAAGGAAATAAATGAAGTATATTTACCTTCCTTGAACCTCTTAATGTCAAGAATGTTTGCTTCCACGTGTGGAATCCAGAGCCTGAGCAATCGGAAAGAACCCTTTAAGGAAATGGATCATGAAAATATAACGAAGCCCATGAAAGGAATAGATTGACGAGCCCCCTCCCCGCCGGTCAAAGTGATGGACAGGTCCGCAGTAAGTTCCATCTCCATTTCACCAACAAAGGAAATGAATGAAGTATATTTTCCTTCCTCGAACCTCTGAAGGTCAAGAATGGTTGTTTCAACGTGTGGAATCCAGAGCCCGACCAATCGGAAAGTCCCCTTGAAGGCAATGGATCATGAAAATAAAACCAAGACCATGAAAGGAATAGATTGACGAGCCCCCTCCCAGCCCGTCAAAGTGATGGACACATCGAAAGTGACCTGTTCATTTCCATTTCACCAACAAAGGAAAGGAATGAAGTATATTTACCTTACTCGAACCTCTGAAGGTCAAGAATGGTTGCTTCCATGTGTGGAATCCAGAGCCCGACCAATCGGAAAGTACCCTTGAAGGCAATGGATCATGAAAATATAACCAAGACCATGAAAGGAATAGATTGACGAGCCTCCTCCCTGCCCCTCAAAGTGATGGACATATCGAAAGTGACCTTTCAATCTCCATTTCACCAACAAAGGAAATGAATGAAGTATATTTACCTTCCTTGAACTTCTTAAGGTCAAGAAAGGTTGCTTCCACGTGTGGAATCCAGAGCCCGATCAATCGGAAAGTCCCCTTGAAGGCAATGGATCATGAAAATATAACCAAGACCATTAAAGGAATAGATTGACGAGCCCCCTCCCTGCCCGTCAAAGTGATGGACACATTGAAAGTGACCTTTCCATCTCCATTTCACCAACAAAGGAAATGAATGAAGTATATTTACGTTCATTGAACTTCTTAAGGTCAAGAATGGTTGCTTCCAAGTGTGGAATCCAGAGTCCGAGCAATCGCAAAGTACCCTTGAAGGCAATGGATCATGAAAATAAAACGAAGCCCCTGAAAGGAATAGATTGACGAGCCCCCTCCCCGTCCGTCAAAGTGATGGACACATCGAAAGTGACCTCTCCATCTCCATTTCACCAACAAAGGAAATAAATGAAGTATATTTACCTTCCATGAACCTCTTAATGTCAAGAATGTTTGCTTCCACGTGTGCAATCCAGAACCCGAGCAATCGGAAAGTACCCTTGAAGGCAATGGATCATGAAAATATAACGAAGGCGATGAAAGGAATAGATTGACGAGCCCCCTCCCCGCCGGTCAAAGTGATGGACACATCGAAAGTGACCTCTCCATCTCCATTTCACCAACAAAGGAAATTAATGAAGTATATTTACCTTCCTTGAACCTCTTAAGGTCAAGAATGGTTGCTTCCACGTGTGGAATCCAGAGCCCGAGCAATCGGAAAGTACCCTTGAAGGCAATGGATCATGAAAATATAACCAAGACCATGAAAGGAATAGCTTTAAGAGCCCCCTCCACGCACATCAAAGTGATGGACACGTCCGCAGTGAGTTCCATCTCCATTTCACCAACAAAGGAAATGAGGAAAGTATTTTTTTACCAACATTGAACATTACAAGGTCAAGAATGGTTGCTTCCACGTGTGGAATCCACAGCCCGAGCAATTGGAAAGTACCCTTGAAGGCAATGGATCATGAAAATATAACCAAGACCATGAAAGGAATAGATTGACGAGCCCCCTCCCCACCCGTCAAAGTGATGGACACATCGAAAGTGACCTCTCCATCTCCATTTCACCAACAAAGGAAATTAATGAAGTATATTTACCTTCCTTGAACCTCTTAAGGTCAAGAATGGTTGCTTCCACGTGTGGAATCCAGAGCCCGAGCAATCGGAAAGTACCCTTGAAGGCAATGGATCATGAAAATATAACAAAGACCATGAAAGGAATAGCTTTACGAGCCCCCTCCACGCACATCAAAGTGATGGACATGTTCGCAGTGAGTTCCATCTCCATTTCACAAAAAGGAAATGAGGAAAGTATTTTTTACTAACATTGAACATCACAAGGTCAAGAATGGTTGCTTCCACGTGTGGAATCCAGAGCCCGAGCAATCGGAAAGTCCCCTTGAAGGCAAGGGATCATGAAAATATAACCAAGACCATGAAAGGAATAGATTGACGAGCCCCTCCCCGCACATCAAAGTGATGGACACGTCCGCAGTGAGTTCCATCTCCATTTCACAAAAAGGAAATGAGGAAAGTATTTTTTAATAACATTGAACATCACAAGGTCAAGAATGGTTGCTTCCACGTGTGGAATCCAGAGCCCGAGCAATCGGAAAGTCCCCTTGAAGGCAAGGGATCATGAAAATATAACCAAGCCCATGAAAGGAATAGATTGACGAGCCCCCTCCCCGTCCATCAAAGTGATGGACACGTCCGCAGTGAGTTCCATCTCAATTTCACCAACAAAGGAAATGAGGAAAGTATTTTTTACCAACATTGAACATTACAAGGTCAAGAATGGTTGCTTCCACGTGTGGAATCCACAGCCCGAGCAATTGGAATGTACCCTTGAAGGCAATGGATCATGAAAATATAACCAAGACCATGAAAGGAAGAGATTAACGAGCCCCCTCCCCGCCCGTCAAAGTGATGGACACATCGAAAGTGACCTCTCCATCTCCATTTCACCAATAAAGGAAATGAATGAAGTATTTTTCCCTCCCTTGAACCTTTTAATGTCAAGAATGGTTGCTTCCATTTGTGGAATCCAGAGCCCGACCAATCGGAAAGTCCCCTTGAAGGCAATGGATCATGAAAATATAACCAAGACCATTAAAGGAATAGATTGACGAGCCCCCTCCCTGCCCGTCAAAGTGATGGACACATTGAAAGTGACCTCTCCATCTCCATTTCACCAACAAAGGAAATTAATGAAGTATATTTACCTTCCTTGAACCTCTTTAGGTCAAGAATGGTTGCTTCCACGTGTGGAATCCAGAGCCCGAGCAATCGGAAAGTACCCTTGAAGGCAATGGATCATGAAAATATAACCAAGTCCATGAAAGGAATAGATTGATGAGCCCCCTCCCCGCCCGTCAAAGTGATGGACACATTGAAAGTGACCTCTCTATCTCCATTTCACCAACAACGGAAATGAATGAAGTATATTTACCAACATTGAACATTACAAGGTCAAGAATGGTTGCTTCCACGTGTGGAATCCACAGCCCTATCAATCGCAAAGTACACTTGAAGGCAATGGATCCTGAAAATATAGCCAAGACCATGAAAGAAATCGATTGACGAGCCCACTCCCCACCCGTCAAAGTGATGGACACATCGAAAGTGACCTCTCCATCTCCATTTCACCAACAAAGGAAATGAATGAAGTATATTTACCTTCCTTGAACCTCTCTTAAGGTCAAGAACGGTTGCTTCCACGTGTGGAATCCAGAGCCCGAGCAATCGGAAAGTACCCTTGAAGGCAATGGATCATGAAAATATAACCAAGACCATGAAAGGAATAGCTTTAAGAGCCCCCTCCACGCACATCAAAGTGATGGACACATGTTCGCAGTGAGTTCCATCTCCATTTCACCAACAAAGAAAATGAGGAAAGTATTTTTCACCACATTGAACATCACAAGGTCAAGAACGGTTGCTTCCACGTGTGGAATCCAGAGCCCGATCAATCGGAAAGTACCCTTGAAGGCAATGGATCCTGAAAATATAACCAAGACCATGAAAGGAATAGATTGACGAGCCCCCTCCCCGCCCGTCAAAGTGATGGACACGTCCGCAGTGAGTTCCATCTCCATTTCACCAACAAAGGAAATGAATGAAGTATATTTACCTTCCTTAAACGTCTCAAGGTCAAGAATGGTTGCTTCCACGTGTGGAATCCAGAGCCCGAGCAATTGGAAAGTACACTGTAAGGCAATGGATCATGAAAATATTACAAAGACAATGAAAGGAATTGATTGACAAGACCCCACCCCAAAAACACCCGTCTCAGTGATGGACCCCTCTGCAGTGAGTTCCATCTCCATTTCACCAACAAAGAAAATGAGGAAAGTATTTTTTACCAACATTGAACATTACAAGGTCAAGAATGGTTGCTTTCACGTGTGGAATCCAGAGCCCGAGCAATGGCAATGTACCCTTGAAGGCAATGGATCATGAAAATATAACCAAGACCATGAAAGGAAAAGATTGACGAGCCCCCTCCCCGCCCGTTAAAGTGATGGACACATCGAAAGTGACCTCTCCATCTCCATTTCACCAATAAAGGAAATGAATGAAGTATTTTTACCTCCCTTGAACCTTTTAATGTCAAGAATGGTTGCTTCCATATGTGGAATCCAGAGCCCGAGCAATCGGAAAGTACACTTGAAGGCAATGGATCATGAAAATATAACCAAGACCATGAAAGGAAAAGATTGACGAGCCCCCTCCCCGCCCGTTAAAGTGATGGACACATCGAAAGTGACCTCTCCATCTCCATTTCACCAATAAAGGAAATGAATGAAGTATATTTACCTTCCTTGATCCTCTTAATGTCAAGAATGGTTGCATCCACGTGTGGAATCCAGAGACGGAGCAATTGGAATGTACCCTTGAAGGCAATGGATCATGAAAATATAACCAAGACCATGAAAGGAATAGATTGACGAGCCCCCTCCCCGCCCGTCAAAGTGATGGACACGTCCGCAGTGAGTTGCATCTCCATTTCACCAATAAAGGAAATGAGGAAAGTATTTTTTTTACCAACATTGAACATTACAAGGTCAAGAATGGTTGCTTCCACGTGTGGAATCCAGAGCCCGATCAATCGGAAAGTACCCTTGAAGGCAATGGACCATGAAATTATAACCAAGACCATGAAAGGAATAGATTGATGAGCCCCCTCCCCGTCCGTCAAAGTGAGGGACACATCCGCAGTGAGTTCAATCTCCATTTCACCAACAAAGGAAATGAGTGAAGTATTTTTTACTCCTTGAACATTACAAGGTCAAGAATGGTTGCTTCCACGTGTGGAATCCAGAGCTCGAGCAATCGGAATGTACCCTTGAAGGAAATGGATCATGAAAATATAACGAAGCCCATGAAAGGAATAGATTGACGAGCCCCCTCCCCGCCGGTCAAAGTGATGGACAGGTCCACAGTGAGTTCCATCTCCATTTCACCAACAAAGGAAATGAATGAAGTATATTTTCCTTCCTCGAACCTCTGAAGGTCAAGAATGGTTGTTTCAACGTGTGGAATCCAGAGCCCGACCAATCGGAAAGTCCCCTTGAAGGCAATGGATCATGAAAATAAAACCAAGACCATGAAAGGAATAGATTGACGAGCCCCCTCCCCGCCCGTCAAAGTGATGGACACATCGAAAGTGACCTGTCCATCTCCATTTCACCAACAAAGGAAAGGAATGAAGTATATTTACCTTACTCGAACCTCTGAAGGTCAAGAATGGTTGCTTCCATGTGTGGAATCCAGAGCCCGACCAATCGGAAAGTACCCTTGAAGGCAATGGATCATGAAAATATAACCAAGACCATGAAAGGAATAGATTGACGAGCCTCCTCCCTGCCCCTCAAAGTGATGGACATATCGAAAGTGACCTTTCAATCTCCATTTCACCAACAAAGGAAATGAATGAAGTATATTTACCTTCCTTGAACTTCTTAAGGTCAAGAACGGTTGCTTCCACGTGTGGAATCCAGAGCCCGATCAATCGGAAAGTTCCCTTGAAGGCAATGGATCATGAAATTATAACCAATGCCATGAAAGGAATAGATTGATGAGCCCCCTCCCCGCCCGGCAAAGTGATGGACACATTGAAAGTGACCTTTCCATCTCCATTTCACCATCAACGGAAATGAATGAAGTATTTTTACCTACATTGAACCTCTAAATGTCAAGAATGGTTGCTTCCAGATGTGGAATCCAGAGCTCGAGCAATCGGAAAGTACCCTTGAAGGCAATGGATCACGAAAATGTAACCAAGACCATGAAAGGAATAGAATGACGAGCCCCTCCCCGCCCGTCAAAGAGATGGACACATCGAAAGTGAGTTCTCCATCTCCATTTCACCAACAAATGAAATTAATGAAGTATATTTACCTTCCTTGAACCTCTTAAGGTCAAGAATGGTTGCTTCCACGTGTGGAATCCAGAGCTCGAGCAATCGGAATGTACCCATGAAGGCAATGGATCACGAAAATGTAACCAAGACCATGAAAGGAATAGAATGACGAGCTCCCTCCCCGCCCGTCAAAGTGATGGACACATCGAAAGTGACCTCTCCATCTCCATATCACCAACAAAGGAAATGAATGAAGTATTTTTACCTTCCTTGAACCTCGAAATGTCAAGAATGGTTGCTTCCATATGTGGAATCCAGAGCACGAGCAATCGGAAAGCACCTTTGAAGGCAATGGAGCATGAAAATATAACGAAGCCCATGAAAGGAATAGATTGACGAGCCGCCTGACCTCCTGTCAAAGTGATGGACACTTCCGCAGTGAGTTCCATCTCCATTTCACCAACAAAGGAAATGAGTGAAGTATTTTTACCAACCTTAAATATCATACAGTCAAGAATGGTTGCATCCACGTGTGGAATCCAGAGACGGAGCAATAAGAAAGTACCCTTGAAGGCAATGGATCATGAAAATATAACCAAGACCATGAAAGGAATAGATTGACGAGCCCCCTCCCCACCCGTCAAAGTGATGGACACATCGAAAGTGACCTCTCCATCTCCATTTCACCAACAAAGGAAATTAATGAAGTATATTTACCTTCCTTGAACCTCTTAAGGTCAAGAATGGTTGCTTCCACGTGTGGAATCCAGAGCCCGAGCAATCGGAAAGTACCCTTGAAGGCAATGGATCATGAAAATATAACAAAGACCATGAAAGGAATAGCTTTACGAGCCCCCTCCACGCACATCAAAGTGATGGACATGTTCGCAGTGAGTTCCATCTCCATTTCACAAAAAGGAAATGAGGAAAGTATTTTTTCTAACATTGAACATCACAAGGTCAAGAATGGTTGCTTCCACGTGTGGAATCCAGAGCCCGAGCAATCGGAAAGTCCCCTTGAAGGCAAGGGATCATGAAAATATAACCAAGACCATGAAAGGAATAGATTGACGAGCCCCCTCCCCGCACATCAAAGTGATGGACACGTCCGCAGTGAGTTCCATCTCCATTTCTACAAAAAGGAAATGAGGAAAGTATTTTTTAATAACATTGAACATCACAAGGTCAAGAATGGTTGCTCTACTCACGGTGGAATCCAGAGCCCGAGCAATCGGGAAAGTCCCTTGAAGGCAAGTGATCATGCGGAAAAATATCACCAAGCTCCATGAAAGTGAATAGATTGACGAGCCCCCTCCCCGTCCATCAAAGTGATGGACCCCTCTGCAGTGAGTTCCATAAACATTTCACCAACAAAGAAAATGAGGAAAGTATTTTTCACCAACATTGAACATTACAAGGTCAAGAATGCTTGCTTCCACGTGTGGAATCCACAGCCCGAGCAGCATTGAATGTACCCTTGAAGGCAATGGATCATGAAAATATAACCAAGACCATGAAAGGAAGAGATTAACGAGCCCCTCCCGCCTTCCGTCACAAAGTGATGGACACATCGAAAGTGACCTCTCCATCTCCATTTCACCAATAAAGAAAATGAATGAAGTATTTTTCCCTCCCTTGAACCTTTCATTGTCAAGAATGGTTGCTTCCATGTGTGGAATCCAGAGCCCGACCAATCGGAAAGTCCCCTTGAAGGCAAGGGATCATGAAAATATAACCAAGACCATGAAAGGAATAGATTAACGAGCCCCCTCCCCGCCCGTCAAAGTGATGGACACACAGTGACCTCCATCTCCATTTCACCAACAAAGGAAATTAATGAAGTATATTTACCTTCCTTGAACCTCTTTTAGTCAAGGAATGGTTGCTTCCACATGTGGAATCCAGAGCCCGAGCAATCGGAAAGTACCCTTGAAGGCAATGGATCATGAAAATATAACCAAGTCCATGAAAGGAATAGCTTTAAGAGCCCCCTCTACGCACATCAAAGTGATGGACACGTCCGCAGTGACTTCCATCTCCATTTCACCAACAAAGGAAATGAGGAAAGTGATGCAAACACTAACATTGAACATTACAAGGTCAAGAATGGTTGCTTCCACGTGTGGAATCCAGAGCCCCAGCAATCGGAAAGTACCCTTGAAGGCAATGGATCATAAAAATATAACCAAGTCCATGAAAGGAATAGATTGACGAGCCCCCTCCCCGCTCGTCAAAGTGATGGACACATCGAAAGTGACCTTTCCATCTCCATTTCAACAACAAAGGAAAGGAGGAATGAAGTATATTTACCTTACTCTGAAACCTCCAATGTCAAGAATGCATTGCTTCCACGTGCAATCCAGGCAAACGAGGAATCGGAAAAGTACCCTCGAAGGCAATGGATCATGAAAATAAAACGAAGCCCCCCTGAAAGGAATAGATTGACGTGCCCCTCCCACCAGACAAAAGTGATGGACACATCGAAAGTATGACCTTCTATCTCCATTTCCCACCGACAAAGGAAATGAATGACATATTTACCTTCCTTGAACCCTTAAGGTCAAGAACGATTGCTTCCACGTGTGTTATCCAGAGCCCCGATCAATCGGAAAGTACCTCTTGAAGGCAATGGATCACATGAAATTATAACCAAGACCATGAAACGAATAGAATGACGAGCCCCCTCCCCTCAGTCCGTCAAAAAGTGATGGACACATCGAAAGTGGACCCTTCCATCTCCATTTCACCAACAAAGGAAATAAATGAAGTATATTTACCTTCCCTTGAACCTCTCTTAATGTCAAGAATGTTTGCTTTCCACGTGTGGAATCCAGGAGCTCTCGGGAGCAATCGAAAGAACCCCTTTAAGGAAATGGATCACATGAAAATATAACGGGCCCATGAAAGGAATAGATTGATCGAGCCCCTCCCGCTACTGGTCAAAGTGATGGACAGGTCCGCAGTAAAGTTCCATCTCCATTTCACCAACAAAGGAAATGAATGAAGTATATTTCTTCCTTCCGAACCTCCTCTGAAGGTCAAGAATGGTTGTTTCAAACGTGTGGAATCCAGAGCCCGACACCACATCGGAAAAGTCCCTTGAAGGCAATGGATCATGAAAATAAAACCAAGACCATGAAAGGGAATAGATTGACGAGCCCTCCCAGTCTGGCCGTGCGATGGACACATCGAAAGTGACCTGTTCTATTTCCATTTCACCAACAAAGGAAAGGAAATGAAGTATATTTACCTTTACCTCGAACCTCTGAAGGTCAAGAATGGTTGCTTCCATGTGTGGAATTCAGAGCCCGACTCAATCGGAAAGTACCCTGGAAGGCAATGGATCATGAAAATATAACCAAGACCATGAAAGGAATAGATTGATCTAGCCTCCTCCCTGCCCCCTCAAAGTGATGGACATATCGAAAGTGACCTTTCAATCTCCATTTCACCAACAAAGGAAATGAATGAAGTATATTTACCTTCCTTGAACTTCTTAAGGTCAAGAAAGGTTGCTTCCACGTGTGGAATCCAGAGACCCGACATCAATCGGAAAGTCCCCTTTGAAGGCAATGGATCATGAAAATATAACCAAGACCATTAAAGGAAATAGATTGACGAAGTTCTCCTCCCTGGCCCACAAGTGATGGACACATTGAAAGTGACCTCTCCATCTCCATTTCACCAACAAAGGAAATTAATGAAGTATATTTACCTTCCTTGAACCTCTTTAGGTCAAGAATGGTTGCTTCCACGTGTGGAATCCAGAGCCCGAAAGCAATCGGAAAGTACCCCTTGAAGGCAATGGATCATGAAAATATAACCAAGTCCATGAAAGGAATAGCTTTAAGAGCCCCTCTACGCGCACATCAAAGTGATGGACACGTCTGCAGTGACTTCCATCTCCATTTCACCAACAAAGGAAATGAGGAAAGTATTTTCCTTACCAACATACTGAACATTACAAGGTCAAGAATGGTTGCTTCCACGTGTGGAATCCACAGGCCCGAGCAATTCTGGAAAGTACCCTTGAAGGCAATGGATCATGAAAATATAACCAACACCATGAAAGGAATAAGATTAACGAGCCTCCTCCCTCACTGTCACCTTTTTTTTATTGGACACGTCCGCAGTGAGTTCCATCTCCAGTTCTACCAAAAGGAAATGAGGAAAGTATTTTTTACTAACATTGAACATCACAAGGTCAAGAATGCTTGTTTCCAATGTGCAGGGAATCCAGAGCCCCAGCAATCGGAAAGTAACCTTGAAGGCAATGGATCATAAAATATAACCAAGACCATGAAAGGAATAGAGATTGGATTTCGAGCCCCCCTCCCCCGCTCGTCAAAGTGATGGACACATCGAAAGTGACCTTTCCATCTCCATTTCAACAACAAAGGAAAGGAATGAAGTATATTTGACCTTACTCGAACCTCTTAATGTCAAGAATGTTTGCTTCCACGCGGCAATCCAGAAAACGAGGAATCGGAAAGCACTGAAGGCAATGGATCATGAAAATAAAAACGAAGCCCCTGAAAGGAATAGGATTGACGTGCCCCTCCCTCACCAGACAAAGTGATGGACACATCGAAGTGCACCTCTCCATCTCCATTTCACCGACAAAGGAAATGAATGAAGTATATTTACCTTTCCTTGAACCCTCTTAAGGGGGGGTCAAGAACGATTGCTTCCACTGTGTTACATCCAGAGCCCGATCAATCGGGAAAGTACCCTTGAAGGCAATGGGATCATGAAATTATAACCAAGACCATGAAACGAATAGAATGACGCAGAGCCTCTCCCCGTCCGTCAAAGTGATGGACACATCGAAAGTGACCTCTCCATCTCCATTTCACCAACAAAGGAGAAATAAATGAAGTATATTTACCTTCCTTGGAAGCTTCTCTTAAGGTCAAGAATGTTTGCTTCCACGTGTGGAATCCAGAGCCTGAGCAATCGGAATGTACCCTTGAAGGAAATGGATCATGAAAATATAACGAAGCCCATGGAAGGAATAGATTGACGAGCCCCCTCCCCGCCGGTCAAAGTGATGGACAGGTCCGCAGTGAGTTCCATCTCCATTTCACCAACAAAGGAAATGAATGAAGTATATTCTCCTTCCTCGAACATCTGAAGGTCAAGAATGGTTGTTTCAACGTGTGGAATCCAGAGCCCGACCAATCGGAAAGTCCCCTTGAAGGCAATGGATCACGAAAATGTAACCAAGACCATGAAAGGAATAGAATGACGAGCCCCCTCCCCGCCCGTCAAAGTGATGGACACATCGAAAGTGACCTCTCCATCTCCATATCACCAACAAAGGAAATGAATGAAGTATTTTTACCTTCCTTGAACCTCGAAATGTCAAGAATGGTTGCTTCCATATGTGGAATCCAGAGCACGAGCAATCGGAAAGCACCTTTGAAGGCAATGGATCATGAAAATATAACCAAGACCATGAAAGGAATAGATTGACGAGCCCCCTCCCCACCCGTCAAAGTGATGGACACATCGAAAGTGACCTCTCCATCTCCATTTCACCAACAAAGGAAATTAATGAAGTATATTTACCTTCCTTGAACCTCTTAAGGTCAAGAATGGTTGCTTCCACGTGTGGAATCCAGAGCCCGAGCAATCGGAAAGTACCCTTGAAGGCAATGGATCATGAAAATATAACAAAGACCATGAAAGGAATAGCTTTACGAGCCCCCTCCACGCACATCAAAGTGATGGACATGTTCGCAGTGAGTTCCATCTCCATTTCACAAAAAGGAAATGAGGAAAGTATTTTTTACTAACATTGAACATCACAAGGTCAAGAATGGTTGCTTCCACGTGTGGAATCCAGAGCCCGAGCAATCGGAAAGTCCCCTTGAAGGCAAGGGATCATGAAAATATAACCAAGACCATGAAAGGAATAGATTGACGAGCCCCCTCCCCGCACATCAAAGTGATGGACACGTCCGCAGTGAGTTCCATCTCCATTTCACAAAAAGGGAAATGAGGAAAGTATTTTTTACTAACATTGAACATCACAAGGTCAAGAATGGTTGCTTCCACGTGTGGAATCCAGAGCCCGAGCAATCGGAAAGTACACTTGAAGGCAATGGATCATGAAAATATAACCAAGACCATGAAAGGAAAAGATTGACGAGCCCCCTCCCCGCCCGTCAAAGTGATGGACACATCGAAAGTGACCTCTCCATCTCCATTTCACCAATAAAGGAAATGAATGAAGTATTTTTCCCTCCCTTGAACCTTTTAATGTCAAGAATGGTTGCTTCCATTTGTGGAATCCAGAGCCCGAGCAATCGGAAAGCACCTTTTAAGGCAATGGATCATGAAAATATAATGAAGCCCATGAAAGGAATAGATTGACGAGCCCCCTCCCCACCCAACAAAGAGATGGACACTTCCGCAGTGAGTTCCATCTCCATTTCACCAACAAAGGAAATGAATGAAGTATATTTTCCTTCCTCGAACCTCTGAAGGTCAAGAATGGTTGCTTCCACGTGTGGAATCCAGAGCCCGACCAATCGGAAAGTCCCCTTGAAGGCAATGGATCATGAAAATATAACCAAGACCATTAAAGGAATAGATTGACGAGCCCCCTCCCTGCCCGTCAAAGTGATGGACACATTGAAAGTGACCTTTCCATCTCCATTTCACCAACAAAGGAAATGAATGAAGTATATTTACGTTCATTGAACTTCTTAAGGTCAAGAATGGTTGCTTCCACGTGTGGAATCCAGAGTCCGAGCAATCGCAAAGTACCCTTGAAGGCAATGGATCATGAAAATAAAACGAAGCCCCTGAAAGGAATAGATTGACGAGCCCCTCCCCGTCCGTCAAAGTGATGGACACATCGAAAGTGACCTCTCCATCTCCATTTCACCAACAAAGGAAATAAATGAAGTATATTTACCTTCCATGAACCTCTTAATGTCAAGAATGTTTGCTTCCACGTGTGCAATCCAGAACCCGAGCAATCGGAAAGTACCCTTGAAGGCAATGGATCATGAAAATATAACGAAGGCGATGAAAGGAATAGATTGACGAGCCCCCTCCCCGCCGGTCAAAGTGATGGACACATCGAAAGTGACCTCTCCATCTCCATTTCACCAACAAAGGAAATTAATGAAGTATATTTACCTTCCTTGAACCTCTTAAGGTCAAGAATGGTTGCTTCCACGTGTGGAATCCAGAGCCCGAGCAATCGGAAAGTACCCTTGAAGGCAATGGATCATGAAAATATAACCAAGACCATGAAAGGAATAGCTTTAAGAGCCCCCTCCACGCACATCAAAGTGATGGACACGTCCGCAGTGAGTTCCATCTCCATTTCACCAACAAAGGAAATGAGGAAAGTATTTTTCACCAACATTGAACATTACAAGGTCAAGAATGGTTGCTTCCACGTGTGCAATCCAGAGTGAGAGCAATCGGAAAGTACCTTTGAAGGCAAGGGATCATGAAAATATAACCAAGACCATGAAAGGAAGAGATTGACGAGCCCCCTCCCCGCCCGTCAAAGTGAAGGACACGTCCGCAGTGAGTTCCATCTCCACTTCACCAACAAAGGAAACGAATGAAGTATATTTACCTTCCTTGATCCTCTTAATGTCAAGAATGGTTGCATCCACGTGTGGAATCCAGAGACGGAGCAATTGGAATGTACCCTTGAAGGCAATGGATCATGAAAATATAACCAAGACCATGAAAGGAATAGATTAACGAGCCCCCTCCCCGCCCATCAAAGTGATGGACACATCGAAAGTGACCTCTCCATCTCCATTTCACCAACAAAGGAAATGAATGAAGTATATTTACCTTCCTTGAACCTCTGAAGGTCAAGAATGGTTGCTTCCACGTGTGGAATCCAGAGCCCGATCAATCGGAAAGTACCCTTGAAGGCAATGGATCATGAAATTATAACCAAGACCATGAAAGGAATAGATTGACGAGCCCCCTCCCCGCCCGTCAAAGTGATGGACACATCGAAAGTGACCTCTCCATCTCCATTTCACCAACAAAGGAAATGAATGAAGTATATTTACCTTCCTTGAACCTCTTAATGTCAAGAATGGTTGCTTCCACGTGTGGAATCCAGAGTACGAGCAATCGCAAAGTACCCTTGAAGGCAATGGATCATGAAAATATAACGAAGCCCATGAAAGGAATAGAATGACGAGCCCCCTCCCCGCACGTCAAAGTGATGGACACATCGAAAATGACCTTTCCATCTCCATTTCACCAACAAAGGAAATGAATGAAGTATATTTACCTTCCTTGAACCTCTCTTAAGGTCAAGAACGGTTGCTTCCACGTGTGGAATCCAGAGCCCGATCAATCGGAAAGTACCCTTGAAGGCAATGGATCATGAAATTATAACCAAGACCATGAAAGGAATAGATTGATGAGCCCCCTCCCCGCCCGTCAAAGTGATGGACACATTGAAAGTGACCTCTCTATCTCCATTTCACCAACAACGGAAATGAATGAAGTATTTTTACCCACATTGAACCTCTAAATGTCAAGAATGGTTGCTTCCATATGTGGAATCCAGAGCTCGAGCAATCGGAAAGTACCCTTGAAGGCAATGGATCACGAAAATGTAACCAAGACAATGAAAGGAACAGAATGACGAGCCCCCTCCCCGCACGTCAAAGTGATGGACACATCGAAAGTGACCTTTCCATCTCCATTTCACCAACAAAGGAAATGAATGAAGTATATTTACCTTCCTTGAACCTATTAATGTCAAGAATCGTTGCTTCTATATGTGGAATCTAGAGCCCGAGCAATCCGAAAGTACATTTGAAGGCAATGGATCAGGAAAATATAACGAAGCCCATGAAAGTAATAGATTGACGAGCCCCCTCCCCGCCCGTCAAAGTGATGGACACGTCCGCAGTGAGTTCCATCTCCATTTCACCAATAAATGAAATGAGGAAAGTCTTTTTTACCAACATTGAACATTACAAGGTCAAGAATGGTTGCTTCCACGTGTGGAATCCAGAGCCCGAGCAATCGCAAAGTACACTTGAAGGCAATGGATCCTGAAAATACAACCAAGACCATGAAAGGAATAGATTGACGAGCCCCCTCCCCGTCCGTCAAAGTGATGGACACATCGAAAGTGACCTCTCCATCTCCATTTCACCAACAAAGGAAATAAATGAAGTATATTTACCTTCCTTGAACCTCTTAATGTCAAGAATGTTTGCTTCCACGTGTGGAATCCAGAGCCCGAGCAATCGGAAAGAACCCTTTAAGGAAATGGATCATGAAAATATAACGAAGCCCATGAAAGGAATAGATTGACGAGCCCCCTCCCCGCCGGTCAAAGTGATGGACAGGTCCGCAGTGAGTTCCATCTCCATTTCACCAACAAAGGAAATGAATGAAGTATATTTTCCTTCCTCGAACCTCTGAAGGTCAAGAATGGTTGTTTCAACGTGTGGAATCCAGAGCCCGACCAATCGGAAAGTCCCCTTGAAGGCAATGGATCATGAAAATAAAACCAAGACCATGAAAGGAATAGATTGACGAGCCCCTCCCCGCCAGTCAAAGTGATGGACACATCGAAAGTGACCTGTCCATCTCCATTTCACCAACAAAGGAAAGGAATGAAGTATATTTACCTTACTCGAACCTCTGAAGGTCAAGAATGGTTGCTTCCATGTGTGGAATCCAGAGCCCGACCAATCGGAAAGTACCCTTGAAGGCAATGGATCATGAAAATATAACCAAGACCATGAAAGGAATAGATTGACGAGCCTCCTCCCTGCCCCTCAAAGTGATGGACATATCGAAAGTGACCTTTCAATCTCCATTTCACCAACAAAGGAAATGAATGAAGTATATTTACCTTCCTTGAACTTCTTAAGGTCAAGAACGGTTGCTTCCACGTGTGGAATCCAGAGCCCGATCAATCGGAAAGTTCCCTTGAAGGCAATGGATCATGAAATTATAACCAATGCCATGAAAGGAATAGATTGATGAGCCCCCTCCCCGCCCGGCAAAGTGATGGACACATTGAAAGTGACCTTTCCATCTCCATTTCACCATCAACGGAAATGAATGAAGTATTTTTACCTACATTGAACCTCTAAATGTCAAGAATGGTTGCTTCCAGATGTGGAATCCAGAGCTCGAGCAATCGGAAAGTACCCTTGAAGGCAATGGATCACGAAAATGTAACCAAGACCATGAAAGGAATAGAATGACGAGCCCCCTCCCCGCCCGTCAAAGAGATGGACACATCGAAAGTGACTTCTCCATCTCCATTTCACCAACAAATGAAATTAATGAAGTATATTTACCTTCCTTGAACCTCTTAAGGTCAAGAATGGTTGCTTCCACGTGTGGAATCCAGAGCTCGAGCAATCGGAATGTACCCATGAAGGCAATGGATCACGAAAATGTAACCAAGACCATGAAAGGAATAGAATGACGAGCCCCCTCCCCGCCCGTCAAAGTGATGGACACATCGAAAGTGACCTCTCCATCTCCATATCACCAACAAAGGAAATGAATGAAGTATTTTTACCTTCCTTGAACCTCGAAATGTCAAGAATGGTTGCTTCCATATGTGGAATCCAGAGCACGAGCAATTGGAAAGCACCTTTGAAGGCAATGGATCATGAAAATATAACGAAGCCCATGAAAGGAATAGATTGACGAGCCGCCTGACCTCCTGTCAAAGTGATGGACACTTCCGCAGTGAGTTCCATCTCCATTTCACCAACAAAGGAAATGAGTGAAGTATTTTTACCAACCTTAAATATCATACAGTCAAGAATGGTTGCATCCACGTGTGGAATCCAGAGACGGAGCAATAAGAAAGTACCCTTGAAGGCAATGGATCATGAAAATATAACCAAGACCATGAAAGGAATAGATTGACGAGCCCCCTCCCCACCCGTCAAAGTGATGGACACATCGAAAGTGACCTCTCCATCTCCATTTCACCAACAAAGGAAATTAATGAAGTATATTTACCTTCCTTGAACCTCTTAAGGTCAAGAATGGTTGCTTCCACGTGTGGAATCCAGAGCCCGAGCAATCGGAAAGTACCCTTGAAGGCAATGGATCATGAAAATATAACAAAGACCATGAAAGGAATAGCTTTACGAGCCCCCTCCACGCACATCAAAGTGATGGACATGTTCGCAGTGAGTTCCATCTCCATTTCACAAAAAGGAAATGAGGAAAGTATTTTTACTAACATTGAACATCACAAGGTCAAGAATGGTTGCTTCCACGTGTGGAATCCAGAGCCCGAGCAATCGGAAAGTCCCCTTGAAGGCAAGGGATCATGAAAATATAACCAAGACCATGAAAGGAATAGATTGACGAGCCCCTCCCCGCACATCAAAGTGATGGACACGTCCGCAGTGAGTTCCATCTCCATTTCACAAAAAGGAAATGAGGAAAGTATTTTTTAATAACATTGAACATCACAAGGTCAAGAATGGTTGCTTCCACGTGTGGAATCCAGAGCCCGAGCAATCGGAAAGTCCCCTTGAAGGCAAGGGATCATGAAAATATAACCAAGCCCATGAAAGGAATAGATTGACGAGCCCCCCTCCCCGTCCATCAAAGTGATGGACACGTCCGCAGTGAGTTCCATCTCAATTTCACCAACAAAGGAAATGAGGAAAGTATTTTTTACCAACATTGAACATTACAAGGTCAAGAATGGTTGCTTCCACGTGTGGAATCCACAGCCCGAGCAATTGGAATGTACCCTTGAAGGCAATGGATCATGAAAATATAACCAAGACCATGAAAGGAAGAGATTAACGAGCCCCCTCCCCGCCCGTCAAAGTGATGGACACATCGAAAGTGACCTCTCCATCTCCATTTCACCAATAAAGGAAATGAATGAAGTATTTTTCCCTCCCTTGAACCTTTTAATGTCAAGAATGGTTGCTTCCATTTGTGGAATCCAGAGCCCGAGCAATCGGAAAGCACCTTTTAAGGCAATGGATCATGAAAATATAATGAAGCCCATGAAAGGAATAGATTGACGAGCGCCCTCCCCACCCGGCAAAGAGATGGACACTTCCGCAGTGAGTTCCATCTCCATTTCACCAACAAAGGAAATGAATGAAGTATATTTTCCTTCCTCGAACCTCTGAAGGTCAAGAATGGTTGCTTCCACGTGTGGAATCCAGAGCCCGACCAATCGGAAAGTCCCCTTGAAGGCAATGGATCATGAAAATATAACCAAGACCATTAAAGGAATAGATTGACGAGCCCCCTCCCTGCCCGTCAAAGTGATGGACACATTGAAAGTGACCTTTCCATCTCCATTTCACCAACAAAGGAAATGAATGAAGTATATTTACGTTCATTGAACTTCTTAAGGTCAAGAATGGTTGCTTCCACGTGTGGAATCCAGAGTCCGAGCAATCGCAAAGTACCCTTGAAGGCAATGGATCATGAAAATAAAACGAAGCCCCTGAAAGGAATAGATTGACGAGCCCCCTCCCCGTCCGTCAAAGTGATGGACACATCGAAAGTGACCTCTCCATCTCCATTTCACCAACAAAGGAAATAAATGAAGTATATTTACCTTCCATGAACCTCTTAATGTCAAGAATGTTTGCTTCCACGTGTGCAATCCAGAACCCGAGCAATCGGAAAGTACCCTTGAAGGCAATGGATCATGAAAATATAACGAAGGCGATGAAAGGAATAGATTGACGAGCCCCCTCCCCGCCGGTCAAAGTGATGGACACATCGAAAGTGACCTCTCCATCTCCATTTCACCAACAAAGGAAATTAATGAAGTATATTTACCTTCCTTGAACCTCTTAAGGTCAAGAATGGTTGCTTCCACGTGTGGAATCCAGAGCCCGAGCAATCGGAAAGTACCCTTGAAGGCAATGGATCATGAAAATATAACCAAGACCATGAAAGGAATAGCTTTAAGAGCCCCCTCCACGCACATCAAAGTGATGGACACGTCCGCAGTGACTTCCATCTCCATTTCACCAACAAAGGAAATGAGGAAAGTATTTTTTTACCAACATTGAACATTACAAGGTCAAGAATGGTTGCTTCCACGTGTGGAATCCACAGCCCGAGCAATTGGAAAGTACCCTTGAAGGCAATGGATCATGAAAATATAACCAAGACCATGAAAGGAATAGATTAACGAGCCCCCTCCCCGCCCGTCAAAGTGATGGACACGTCCGCAGTGAGTTCCATCTCCAGTTCACCAAAAGGAAATGAGGAAAGTATTTTTTACTAACATTGAACATCACAAGGTCAAGAATGCTTGCTTCCACGTGTGGAATCCAGAGCCCCAGCAATCGGAAAGTACCCTTGAAGGCAATGGATCATGAAAATATAACGAAGCCCATGAAAGGAATAGATTGACGAGACCCCTCCCCGCCCGTCAAAGTGATGGACACATCGAAAGTGACCTCTCCATCTCCATTTCACCAACAAAGGAAATGAATGAAGTATATTTACCTTCCTTGAACCTCTTAATGTCAAGAATGGTTGCTTCCACATGTGGAATCCAGAGTCCGAGCAATCGGAAAGTACCCTTGAAGGCAATGGATCATGAAAATATAACGAAGCCCATGAAAGGAATAGATTGACGAGCCCCCTCCCCGCCCGTCAAAGTGATGGACACATCGAAAGTGACCTCTCCATCTCCATTTCACCAACAAAGGAAATGAATGAAGTATATTTACCTTCCTTGAACCTCTCTTAAGGTCAAGAACGGTTGCTTCCACGTGTGGAATCCAGAGCCCGATCAATCGGAAAGTACCCTTGAAGGCAATGGATCATGAAATTATAACCAAGACCATGAAAGGAATAGATTGATGAGCCGCCTCCCCGCCCGTCAAAGTGATGGACACAATGAAAGTGACCTCTCTATCTCCATTTCACCAACAACGGAAATGAATGAAGTATTTTTACCTACATTGAACCTCTAAATGTCAAGAATGGTTGCTTCCATATGTGGAATCCAGAGCTCGAGCAATCGGAAAGTACCCTTGAAGGCAATGGATCACGAAAATGTAACCAAGACAATGAAAGGAACAGAATGACGAGCGCCCTCCCCGCACGTCAAAGTGATGGACACATCGAAAGTGACCTTTCCATCTCCATTTCACCAACAAAGGAAATGAATGAAGTATATTTCCCTTCCTTGAACCTCTTAATGTCAAGAATCGTTGCTTCTATATGTGGAATCTAGAGCCCGAGCAATCCGAAAGTACATTTGAAGGCAATGGATCAGGAAAATATAACGAAGCCCATGAAAGGAATAGATTGACGAGCCCCCTCCCCGCCCGTCAAAGTGATGGACACGTCCGCAGTGAGTTCCATCTCCATTTCACCAATAAATGAAATGAGGAAAGTCTTTTTTTACCAACATTGAACATTACAAGGTCAAGAATGGTTGCTTCCACGTGTGGAATCCAGAGCCCGAGCAATCGCAAAGTACACTTGAAGGCAATGGATCCTGAAAATATAACCAAGACCATGAAAGGAATAGATTGACGAGCCCCCTCCCCGCCCGTCAAAGTGATGGACACGTCCGCAGTGAGTTCCATCTCCAGTTCACCAAAAGGAAATGAGGAAAGTATTTTTTACTCACAATGAACATCACAAGGTCAAGAATGCTTGCTTCCACGTGTGGAATCCAGAGCCCCAGCAATCGGAAAGTACCCTTGAAGGCAATGGATCATGAAAATATAACCAAGCCCATGAAAGGAATAGATTGACGAGCCCCCTCCCCGTCCGTCAAAGTGATGGACACATCAAAAGTGACCTCTCCATCTCCATTTCACCAACAAAGGAAATAAATGAAGTATATTTACCTTCCTTGAACCTCTTAATGTCAAGAATGTTTGCTTCCACTTGTGGAATCCAGAGCCCGAGCAATCGGAAAGAACCCTTTAAGGAAATGGATCATGAAAATATCACGAAGCCCATGAAAGGAATAGATTGACGAGCCCCCTCCCCGCCGGTCAAAGTGATGGACAGGTCCGCAGTGAGTTCCATCTCCATTTCACCAACAAAGGAAATGAATGAAGTATATTTTCCTTCCTCGAACCTCTGAAGGTCAAGAATGGTTGTTTCAACGTGTGGAATCCAGAGCCCGACCAATCGGAAAGTCCCCTTGAAGGCAATGGATCATGAAAATAAAACCAAGACCATGAAAGGAATAGATTGACGAGCCCCCTCCCCGCCCGTCAAAGTGATGGACACATCGAAAGTGACCTGTCCATCTCCATTTCACCAACAAAGGAAAGGAATGAAGTATATTTACCTTACTCGAACCTCTGAAGGTCAAGAATGGTTGCTTCCATGTGTGGAATCCAGAGCCCGACCAATCGGAAAGTTCCCTTGAAGGCAATGGATCATGAAATTATAACCAAGACCATGAAAGGAATAGATTGACGAGCCCCCTCCCCGCCCGGCAAAGTGATGGACACATTGAAAGTGACCTTTCCATCTCCATTTCACCATCAACGGAAATGAATGAAGTATTTTTACCTACATTGAACCTCTAAATGTCAAGAATGGTTGCTTCCAGATGTGGAATCCAGAGCTCGAGCAATCGGAAAGCACCCTTGAAGGCAATGGATCACGAAAATGTAACCAAGACCATGAAAGGAATAGAATGACGAGCCCCCTCCCCGCCCGTCAAAGAGATGGACACATCGAAAGTGAGTTCTCCATCTCCATTTCACCAACAAATGAAATTAATGAAGTATATTTACCTTCCTTGAACCTTTAAGGTCAAGAATGGTTGCTTCCACGTGTGGAATCCAGAGCTCGAGCAATCGGAATGTACCCATGAAGGCAATGGATCACGAAAATGTAACCAAGACCATGAAAGGAATAGAATGACGAGCCCCCTCCCCGCCCGTGAAAGTGATGGACACATCGAAAGTGACCTCTCCATCTCCATATCACCAACAAAGGAAATGAATGAAGTATTTTTACCTTCCTTGAACCTCGAAATGTCAAGAATGGTTGCTTCCATATGTGGAATCCAGAGCACGAGCAATCGGAAAGCACCTTTGAAGGCAATGGATCACGAAAATGCAACCAAGACCATGAAAGGAATAGAATGACGAGCCTCCTCCCCGCCCGTCAAAGAGATGGACACATCGAAAGTGAGTTCTCCATCTCCATTTCACCAACAAATGAAATTAATGAAGTATATTTACCTTCCTTGAACCTCTTAAGGTCAAGATTGGTTGCTTCCACGTGTGGAATCCAGAGCCCGAGCAATCGGAAAGTACCCTTGAAGGCAATGGATCATGAAATTATAACCAAGACCATGAAAGGAATAGATTGACGAGCCCCCTCCCCGTCCGTCAAAGTGAGGGACACATCCGCAGTGAGTTCAATCTCCATTTCACCAACAAAGGAAATGAGTGAAGTATTTTTACCAACCTTAAACATCATACAGTCAAGAATGGTTTCATCCACGTGTGGAATCCAGAGACGGAGCAATAAGAAAGTACCCTTGAAGGCAATGGATCATGAAAATATAACCAAGACCATGAAAGGAATAGATTGACGAGCCCCCTCCCCACCCGTCAAAGTGATGGACACATCGAAAGTGACCTCTCCATCTCCATTTCACCAACAAAGGAAATTAATGAAGTATATTTACCTTCCTTGAACCTCTTAAGGTCAAGAATGGTTGCTTCCACGTGTGGAATCCAGAGCCCGAGCAATCGGAAAGTACCCTTGAAGGCAATGGATCATGAAAATATAACCAAGACCATGAAAGGAATAGCTTTACGAGCCCCCTCCACGCACATCAAAGTGATGGACATGTTCGCAGTGAGTTCCATTTCCATTTCACAAAAAGGAAATGAGGAAAGTATTTTTTACTAACATTGAACATCACAAGGTCAAGAATGGTTGCTTCCACGTGTGGAATCCAGAGCCCGAGCAATCGGAAAGTCCCCTTGAAGGCAAGGGATCATGAAAATATAACCAAGCCCATGAAAGGAATAGATTGACGAGCCCCCTCCCCGTCCATCAAAGTGATGGACACGTCCGCAGTGAGTTCCATCTCAATTTCACCAACAAAGGAAATGAGGAAAGTATTTTTTACCAACATTGAACATTACAAGGTCAAGAATGGTTGCTTTCACGTGTGGAATCCAGAGCCCGAGCAATTGCAATGTACCCTTGAAGGCAATGGATCATGAAAATACAACCAAGACCATGAAAGGAATAGATTAACGAGCCCCCTCCCCGCCCGTCAAAGTGATGGACACATCGAAAGTGACCTTTCCATCTCCATTTCACCATCAACGGAAATGAATGAAGTATTTTTACCTACATTGAACCTCTAAATGTCAAGAATGGTTGCTTCCAGATGTGGAATCCAGAGCTCGAGCAATCGGAAAGTACCCTTGAAGGCAATGGATCACGAAAATGTAACCAAGACCATGAAAGGAATAGAATGACGAGCCCGCTCCCCGCCCGTCAAAGAGATGGACACATCGAAAGTGACTTCTCCATCTCCATTTCACCAACAAATGAAATTAATGAAGTATATTTACCTTCCTTGAACCTCTTAAGGTCAAGAATGGTTGCTTCCACGTGTGGAATCCAGAGCTCGAGCAATCGGAATGTACCCATGAAGGCAATGGATCACGAAAATGTAAACAAGACCATGAAAGGAATAGAATGACGAGCCCCCTCCTCGCCCGTCAAAGTGATGGACACATCGAAAGTGACCTCTCCATCTCCATATCACCAACAAAGGAAATGAATGAAGTATTTTTACCTTCCTTGAACCTCGAAATGTCAAGAATGGTTGCTTCCATATGTGGAATCCAGAGCACGAGCAATTGGAAAGCACCTTTGAAGGCAATGGATCATGAAAATATAACGAAGCCCATGAAAGGAATAGATTGACGAGCCGCCTGACCTCCTGTCAAAGTGATGGACACTTCCGCAGTGAGTTCCATCTCCATTTCACCAACAAAGGAAATGAGTGAAGTATTTTTACCAACCTTAAATATCATACAGTCAAGAATGGTTGCATCCACGTGTGTAATCCAGAGACGGAGCAATAAGAAAGTACCCTTGAAGGCAATGGATCATGAAAATATAACCAAGACCATGAAAGGAATAGATTGACGAGCCCCCTTCCCACCCGTCAAAGTGATGGACACATCGAAAGTGACCTCTCCATCTCCATTTCACCAACAAAGGAAATTAATGAAGTATATTTACCTTCCTTGAACCTCTTAAGGTCAAGAATGGTTGCTTCCACGTGTGGAATCCAGAGCCCGAGCAATCGGAAAGTACCCTTGAAGGCAATGGATCATGAAAATATAACAAAGACCATGAAAGGAATAGCTTTACGAGCCCCCTCCACGCACATCAAAGTGATGGACATGTTCGCAGTGAGTTCCATCTCCATTTCACAAAAAGGGAAATGAGGAAAGTATTTTTTACTAACATTGAACATCACAAGGTCAAGAATGGTTGCTTCCACGTGTGGAATCCAGAGCCCGAGCAATCGGAAAGTCCCCTTGAAGGCAAGGGATCATGAAAATATAACCAAGACCATGAAAGGAATAGATTGACGAGCCTCCTCCCCGCACATCAAAGTGATGGACACGTCCGCAGTGAGTTCCATCTCCATTTCACAAAAAGGAAATGAGGAAAGTATTTTTTAATAACATTGAACATCACAAGGTCAAGAATGGTTGCTTCCACGTGTGGAATCCAGAGCCCGAGCAATCGGAAAGTCCCCTTGAAGGCAAGGGATCATGAAAATATAACCAAGCCCATGAAAGGAATAGATTAACGAGCCCCTCCCCGTCCATCAAAGTGATGGACACATCGCAGTGAGTTCCATCTCCATTTCACCAACAAAGGAAATGAGGAAAGTATTTTTTACCAACATTGAACGTCTTTATGTCAACAAGGTCAAGAATGGTTGCTTCCACGTGGTGGAATCCACAGAGCCCGAGCAATCGGGAATGTACATGAAGGCAATGGATCATGAAAATATAACCAAGACCATGAAAGGAAAAGATTGACGAGCCCCCTCCCCGCCCGTCAAAGTGATGGACACATCGAAAGTGACCTCTCCATCTCCATTTCACCAATAAAGGAAATGAATGAAGTATTTTTCCCTCCCTTGAACCTTTTAATGTCAAGAATGGTTGCTTCCATTTGTGGAATCCAGAGCCCGAGAAATAGGAAAGCACCTTTTAAGGCAATGGATCATGAAAATATAATGAAGCCCATGAAAGGAATAGATTGACGAGCCCCCTCCCCACCCAACAAAGAGATGGACACTTCCGCAGTGAGTTCCATCTCCATTTCACCAACAAAGGAAATGAATGAAGTATATTTTCCTTCCTCGAACCTCTGAAGGTCAAGAATGGTTGCTTCCACGTGTGGAATCCAGAGCCCGACCAATCGGAAAGTCCCCTTGAAGGCAATGGATCATGAAAATATAACCAAGACCATTAAAGGAATAGATTGACGAGCCCCCTCCCTGCCCGTCAAAGTGATGGACACATTGAAAGTGACCTTTCCATCTCCATTTCACCAACAAAGGAAATGAATGAAGTATATTTACGTTCATTGAACTTCTTAAGGTCAAGAATGGTTGCTTCCACGTGTGGAATCCAGAGTCCGAGCAATCGCAAAGTACCCTTGAAGGCAATGGATCATGAAAATAAAACGAAGCCCCTGAAAGGAATAGATTGACGTGCCCCTCCCCGTCCGTCAAAGTGATGGACACATCGAAAGTGACCTCTCCATCTCCATTTCACCAACAAAGGAAATAAATGAAGTATATTTACCTTCCATGAACCTCTTAATGTCAAGAATGTTTGCTTCCACGTGTGCAATCCAGAACCCGAGCAATCGGAAAGTACCCTTGAAGGCAATGGATCATGAAAATATAACGAAGGCGATGAAAGGAATAGATTGACGAGCCCCCTCCCCGCCGGTCAAAGTGATGGACACATCGAAAGTGACCTCTCCATCTCCATTTCACCAACAAAGGAAATTAATGAAGTATATTTACCTTCCTTGAACATCTTAAGGTCAAGAATGGTTGCTTCCACGTGTGGAATCCAGAGCCCGAGCAATCGGAAAGTACCCTTGAAGGCAATGGATCATGAAAATATAACCAAGACCATGAAAGGAATAGCTTTAAGAGCCCCCTCCACGCACATCAAAGTGATGGACACGTCCGCAGTGAGTTCCATCTCCATTTCACCAACAAAGGAAATGAGGAAAGTATTTTTTTACCAACATTGAACATTACAAGGTCAAGAATGGTTGCTTCCACGTGTGGAATCCACAGCCGGAGCAATTGGAATGTACCCTTGAAGGCAATGGATCATGAAAATATAACCAAGACCATGAAAGGAATAGATTAACGAGCCCCCTCCCCGCCCGTCAAAGTGATGGACACGTCCGCAGTGAGTTCCATCTCCAGTTCACCAAAAGGAAATGAGGAAAGTATTTTTTACTAACATTGAACATCACAAGGTCAAGAATGCTTGCTTCCACGTGTGGAATCCAGAGCCCCAGCAATCGGAAAGTACCCTTGAAGGCAATGGATCATGAAAATATAACGAAGCCCATGAAAGGAATAGATTGACGAGGCCCTCCCCGCCCGTCAAAGTGATGGACACATCGAAAGTGACCTCTCCATCTCCATTTCACCAACAAAGGAAATGAATGAAGTATATTTACCTTCCTTGAACCTCTTAATGTCAAGAATGGTTGCTTCCACATGTGGAATCCAGAGTCCGAGCAATCGCAAAGTACCCTTGAAGGCAATGGATCATGAAAATATAACGAAGCCCATGAAAGGAATAGAGTGACGTAACCTCTCCCCGCCCGTCAAAGTGATGGACACATCGAAAGTGACCTCTCCATCTCCATTTCACCAACAAAGGAAATGAATGAAGTATATTTACCTTCCTTGAACCTCTCTTAAGGTCAAGAACGGTTGCTTCCACGTGTGGAATCCAGAGCCCGATCAATCGGAAAGTACCCTTGAAGGCAATGGATCATGAAATTATAACCAAGACCATGAAAGGAATAGATTGATGAGCCCCCTCCCCGCCCGTCAAAGTGATGGACACATTGAAAGTGACCTCTCTATCTCCATTTCACCAACAACGGAAATGAATGAAGTATTTTTACCTACATTGAACCTCTAAATGTCAAGAATGGTTGCTTCCATATGTGGAATCCAGAGTTCGAGCAATCGGAAAGTACCCTTGAAGGCAATGGATCACGAAAATGTAACCAAGACAATGAAAGGAACAGAATGACGAGCCCCCTCCCCGCACGTCAAAGTGATGGACACATCGAAAGTGACCTTTCCATCTCCATTTCACCAACAAAGGAAATGAATGAAGTATATTTACCTTCCTTGAACCTCTTAATGTCAAGAATCGTTGCTTCTATATGTGGAATCTAGAGCCCGAGCAATCCGAAAGTACATTTGAAGGCAATGGATCAGGAAAATATAACGAAGCCCATGAAAGGAATAGATTGACGAGCCCCCTCCCCGCCCGTCAAAGTGATGGACACGTCCGCAGTGAGTTCCATCTCCATTTCACCAATAAATGAAATGAGGAAAGTCTTTACCAACATTGAACATTACAAGGTCAAGAATGGTTGCTTCCACGTGTGGAATCCAGAGCCCGAGCAATCGCAAAGTACACTTGAAGGCAATGGATCCTGAAAATATAACCAAGACCATGAAAGGAATAGATTGACGAGCCCCCTCCCCGCCCGTCAAAGTGATGGACACGTCCGCAGTGAGTTCCATCTCCAGTTCACCAAAAGGAAATGAGGAAAGTATTTTTTACTCACAATGAACATCACAAGGTCAAGAATGCTTGCTTCCACGTGTGGAATCCAGAGCCCCAGCAATCGGAAAGTACCCTTGAAGGCAATGGATCATGAAAATATAACCAAGCCCATGAAAGGAATAGATTGACGAGCCCCCTCCCCGTCCGTCAAAGTGATGGACACATCAAAAGTGACCTCTCCATCTCCATTTCACCAACAAAGGAAATAAATGAAGTATATTTACCTTCCTTGAACCTCTTAATGTCAAGAATGTTTGCTTCCACTTGTGGAATCCAGAGCCCGAGCAATCGGAAAGAACCCTTTAAGGAAATGGATCATGAAAATATAACGAAGCCCATGAAAGGAATAGATTGACGAGCCCCCTCCCCGCCGGTCAAAGTGATGGACAGGTCCGCAGTGAGTTCCATCTCCATTTCACCAACAAAGGAAATGAATGAAGTATATTTTCCTTCCTCGAACCTCTGAAGGTCAAGAATGGTTGTTTCAACGTGTGGAATCCAGAGCCCGACCAATCGGAAAGTCCCCTTGAAGGCAATGGATCATGAAAATAAAACCAAGACCATGAAAGGAATAGATTGACGAGCCCCCTCCCCGCCCGTCAAAGTGATGGACACATCGAAAGTGACCTGTCCATCTCCATTTCACCAACAAAGGAAAGGAATGAAGTATATTTACCTTACTCGAACCTCTGAAGGTCAAGAATGGTTGCTTCCATGTGTGGAATCCAGAGCCCGACCAATCGGAAAGTTCCCTTGAAGGCAATGGATCATGAAATTATAACCAAGACCATGAAAGGAATAGATTGACGAGCCCCCTCCCCGCCCGGCAAAGTGATGGACACATTGAAAGTGACCTTTCCATCTCCATTTCACCATCAACGGAAATGAATGAAGTATTTTTACCTAAATTGAACCTCTAAATGTCAAGAATGGTTGCTTCCAGATGTGGAATCCAGAGCTCGAGCAATCGGAAAGCACCCTTGAAGGCAATGGATCACGAAAATGTCACCAAGACCATGAAAGGAATAGAATGACGAGCCCCTCCCCGCCCGTCAAAGAGATGGACACATCGAAAGTGAGTTCTCCATCTCCATTTCACCAACAAATGAAATTAATGAAGTATATTTACCTTCCTTGAACCTCTTAAGGTCAAGAATGGTTGCTTCCACGTGTGGAATCCAGAGCTCGAGCAATCGGAATGTACCCATGAAGGCAATGGATCACGAAAATGTAACCAAGACCATGAAAGGAATAGAATGACGAGCCCCCTCCCCGCCCGTCAAAGTGATGGACACATCGAAAGTGACCTCTCCATCTCCATATCACCAACAAAGGAAATGAATGAAGTATTTTTACCTTCCTTGAACCTCGAAATGTCAAGAATGGTTGCTTCCATATGTGGAATCCAGAGCCCGAGCAATCGGAAAGTCCCCTTGAAGGCAAGGGATCATGAAAATGCAACCAAGACCATGAAAGGAATAGAATGACGAGCCTCCTCCCCGCCCGTCAAAGAGATGGACACATCGAAAGTGAGTTCTCCATCTCCATTTCACCAACAAATGAAATTAATGAAGTATATTTACCTTCCTTGAACCTTTAAGGTCAAGAATGGTTGCTTCCATATGTGGAATCCAGAGCACGAGAAATCGGAAAGCACCTTTGAAGGCAATGGATCATGAAAATATAACGAAGCCCATGAAAGGAATAGATTGACGAGCCGCCTGACCTCCTGTCAAAGTGATGGACACTTCCGCAGTGAGTTCCATCTCCATTTCACCAACAAAGGAAATGAGTGAAGTATTTTTACCAACCTTAAATATCATACAGTCAAGAATGGTTTCATCCACGTGTGGAATCCAGACGGAGCAATAAGAAAGAACCCTTGAAGGCAATGGATCATGAAAATATAACCAAGTCCATGAAAGGAATAGATTGACGAGCCCCCTCCCCACCCGTCAAAGTGATGGACACATCGAAAGTGACCTCTCCATCTCCATTTCACCAACAAAATAAATTAATGAAGTATATTTACCTTCCTTGAACCTCTTAAGGTCAAGATTGGTTGCTTCCACGTGTGGAATCCAGAGCCCGAGCAATCGGAAAGTCCCCTTGAAGGCAAGGGATCATGAAAATATAACCAAGACCATGAAAGGAATAGCTTTACGAGCCCCCTCCACGCACATCAAAGTGATGGACATGTTCGCAGTGAGTTCCATTTCCATTTCACAAAAAGGAAATGAGGAAAGTATTTTTTACTAACATTGAACATCACAAGGTCAAGAATGGTTGCTTCCACGTGTGGAATCCAGAGCCCGAGCAATCGGAAAGTCCCCTTGAAGGCAAGGGATCATGAAAATATAACCAAGCCCATGAAAGGAATAGATTGACGAGCCCCCTCCCCGTCCATCAAAGTGATGGACACGTCCGCAGTGAGTTCCATCTCAATTTCACCAACAAAGGAAATGAGGAAAGTATTTTTCCCAACATTGAACATTACAAGGTCAAGAATGGTTGCTTTCACGTGTGGAATCCAGAGCCCGAGCAATTGCAATGTACCCTTGAAGGCAATGGATCATGAAAATACAACCAAGACCATGAAAGGAATAGATTAACGAGCTCCCTCCCCGCCCGTCAAAGTGATGGACACATCGAAAGTGACCTTTCCATCTCCATTTCACCATCAACGGAAATGAATGAAGTATTTTTACCTACATTGAACCTCTAAATGTCAAGAATGGTTGCTTCCAGATGTGGAATCCAGAGCTCGAGCAATCGGAAAGTACCCTTGAAGGCAATGGATCACGAAAATGTAACCAAGACCATGAAAGGAATAGAATGACGAGCCCGCTCCCCGCCCGTCAAAGAGATGGACACATCGAAAGTGACTTCTCCATCTCCATTTCACCAACAAATGAAATTAATGAAGTATATTTACCTTCCTTGAACCTCTTAAGGTCAAGAATGGTTGCTTCCACGTGTGGAATCCAGAGCTCGAGCAATCGGAATGTACCCATGAAGGCAATGGATCACGAAAATGTAACCAAGACCATGAAAGGAATAGAATGACGAGCCCCCTCCTCGCCCGTGAAAGTGATGGACACATCGAAAGTGACCTCTCCATCTCCATATCACCAACAAAGGAAATGAATGAAGTATTTTTACCTTCCTTGAACCTCGAAATGTCAAGAATGGTTGCTTCCATATGTGGAATCCAGAGCACGAGCAATTGGAAAGCACCTTTGAAGGCAATGGATCATGAAAATATAACGAAGCCCATGAAAGGAATAGATTGACGAGCCGCCTGACCTCCTGTCAAAGTGATGGACACTTCCGCAGTGAGTTCCATCTCCATTTCACCAACAAAGGAAATGAGTGAAGTATTTTTACCAACCTTAAATATCATACAGTCAAGAATGGTTGCATCCACGTGTGGAATCCAGAGACGGAGCAATAAGAAAGTACCCTTGAAGGCAATGGATCATGAAAATATAACCAAGACCATGAAAGGAATAGATTGACGAGCCCCCTCCCCGCCCGTCAAAGTGATGGACACATCGAAAGTGACCTCTCTATCTCCATTTCACCAACAACGGAAATGAATGAAGTATTTTTACCGACATTGAACCTCTAAATGTCAAGAATGGTTGCTTCCATATGTGGAATCCAGAGCTCGAGCAATCGGAAAGTACCCTTGAAGGCAATGGATCACGAAAATGTAACCAAGACAATGAAAGGAATAGAATGACGAGCCCCCTCCCCGCACGTCAAAGTGATGGACACATCGAAAGTGACCTTTCCATCTCCATTTCACCAACAAAGGAAATGAATGAAGTATATTTCCCTTCCTTGAACCTCTTAATGTCAAGAATCGTTGCTTCCACGTGTGGAATCCAGAGCCCGAGCAATCGGAAAGTACCCTTGAAGGCAATGGATCATGAAAATATAACAAAGACCATGAAAGGAATAGCTTTACGAGCCCCCTCCACGCACATCAAAGTGATGGACATGTTCGCAGTGAGTTCCATCTCCATTTCACAAAAAGGAAATGAGGAAAGTATTTTTTACTAACATTGAACATCACAAGGTCAAGAATGGTTGCTTCCACGTGTGGAATCCAGAGCCCGAGCAATCGGAAAGTCCCCTTGAAGGCAAGGGATCATGAAAATATAACCAAGACCATGAAAGGAATAGATTGACGAGCCTCCTCCCCGCACATCAAAGTGATGGACACGTCCGCAGTGAGTTCCATCTCAATTTCACCAACAAAGGAAATGAGGAAAGTATTTTTTACCAACATTGAACATTACAAGGTCAAGAATGGTTGCTTCCACTTGTGGAATTCAGAGCCCGAGCAATCGGAATGTAACGTTGAAGGCAATGGATCATGAAAATATAACCAAGCCCATGAAAGGAATAGATTGACGAGCCCCCTCCCCGTCCATCAAAGTGATGGACACATCGAAAGTGACCTTTCCATCTCCATTTCACCAACAAAGGCAATGAATGAAGTATATTTATTTTTTCCTTGAACCTTTTTATGTCAAGAATGGTTGCTTCCATATGTGGAATCCAGAGCCCGAGCAATCGGAAAGTACACTTGAAGGCAATGGATCATGAAAATATAACCAAGACCATGAAAGGAAAAGATTGACGAGCCCCCTCCCCGCCCGTTAAAGTGATGGACACATCGAAAGTGACCTCTCCATCTCCATTTCACCAATAAAGGAAATGAATGAAGTATTTTTACCTCCCTTGAACCTTTTAATGTCAAGAATGGTTGCTTCCATTTGTGGAATCCAGAGCCCGAGCAATCGGAAAGCACCTTTTAAGGCAATGGATCATTAAAATATAATGAAGCCCATGAAAGGAATAGATTGACGAGCCCCCTCCCCACCCGACAAAGAGATGGACACTTCCGCAGTGAGTTCCATCTCCATTTCACCAACAAAGGAAATGAATGAAGTATATTTTCCTTCCTCGAACCTCTGAAGGTCAAGAATGGTTGCTTCCACGTGTGGAATCCAGAGCCCGACCAATCGGAAAGTCCCCTTGAAGGCAATGGATCATGAAAATATAACCAAGACCATTAAAGGAATAGATTGACGAGCCCCCTCCCTGCCCGTCAAAGTGATGGACACATTGAAAGTGACCTTTCCATCTCCATTTCACCAACAAAGGAAATGAATGAAGTATATTTACGTTCATTGAACTTCTTAAGGTCAAGAATGGTTGCTTCCACGTGTGGAATCCAGAGTCCGAGCAATCGCAAAGTACCCTTGAAGGCAATGGATCATGAAAATAAAACGAAGCCCCTGAAAGGAATAGATTGACGAGCCCCCTCCCCGTCCGTCAAAGTGATGGACACATCGAAAGTGACCTCTCCATCTCCATTTCACCAACAAAGGAAATAAATGAAGTATATTTACCTTCCATGAACCTCTTAATGTCAAGAATGTTTGCTTCCACGTGTGCAATCCAGAACCCGAGCAATCGGAAAGTACCCTTGAAGGCAATGGATCATGAAAATATAACCAAGACCATGAAAGGAATAGATTGACGAGCCCCCTCCCCGCCGGTCAAAGTGATGGACACATCGAAAGTGACCTCTCCATCTCCATTTCACCAACAAAGGAAATTAATGAAGTATATTTACCTTCCTTGAACCTCTTAAGGTCAAGAATGGTTGCTTCCACGTGTGGAATCCAGAGCCCGAGCAATCGGAAAGTACCCTTGAAGGCAATGGATCATGAAAATATAACCAAGACCATGAAAGGAATAGCTTTAAGAGCCCCCTCCACGCACATCAAAGTGATGGACACGTCCGCAGTGAGTTCCATCTCCATTTCACCAACAAAGGAAATGAGGAAAGTATTTTTTACTAACATTGAACATCACAAGGTCAAGAATGGTTGCTTCCACGTGTGGAATCCAGAGCCCGAGCAATCGGAATGTACCCATGAAGGCAATGGATCACGAAAATGTAACCAAGACCATGAAAGGAATAGAATGACGAGCCCCCTCCCCGCCCGTCAAAGTGATGGACACATCGAAAGTGACCTCTCCATCTCCATATCACCAACAAAGGAAATGAATGAAGTATTTTTACCTTCCTTGAACCTCGAAATGTCAAGAATGGTTGCTTCCATATGTGGAATCCAGAGCACGAGCAATCGGAAAGCACCTTTGAAGGCAATGGATCATGAAAATATAACGAAGCCCATGAAAGGAATAGATTGACGAGCCGCCTGACCTCCTGTCAAAGTGATGGACACTTCCGCAGTGAGTTCCATCTCCATTTCACCAACAAAGGAAATGAGTGAAGTATTTTTACCAACCTTAAATATCATACAGTCAAGAATGGTTGCATCCACGTGTGTAATCCAGAGACGGAGCAATACGAAAGTACCCTTGAAGGCAATGGATCATGAAAATATAACCAAGACCATGAAAGGAATAGATTGACGAGCCCCCTTCCCACCCGTCAAAGTGATGGACACATCGAAAGTGACCTCTCCATCTCCATTTCACCAACAAAGGAAATTAATGAAGTATATTTACCTTCCTTGAACCTCTTAAGGTCAAGAATGGTTGCTTCCACGTGTGGAATCCAGAGCCCGAGCAATCGGAAAGTACCCTTGAAGGCAATGGATCATGAAAATATAACAAAGACCATGAAAGGAATAGCTTTACGAGCCCCCTCCACGCACATCAAAGTGATGGACATGTTCGCAGTGAGTTCCATCTCCATTTCACAAAAGGAAATGAGGAAAGTATTTTTTCTAACATTGAACATCACAAGGTCAAGAATGGTTGCTTCCACGTGTGGAATCCAGAGCCCGAGCAATCGGAAAGTCCCCTTGAAGGCAAGGGATCATGAAAATATAACCAAGCCCATGAAAGGAATAGATTGACGAGCCCCCTCCCCGCCCGTCAAAGTGATGGACACATCCGCAGTGACCTCTTCCATCTCCATTTCACCAACAAAGGAAATGAGGAAAGTATTTTTACCAACATTGAACATTACAAGGTCAAGAATGGTTGCTTCCACGTGTGGAATCCAGAGCCCGACAAATCGGAACGTACCCTTGAAGGCAATGGATCATGAAAATATAACCTAGACCATCAAAGGAATAGATTGACGAGCCCCCCTCCCGCCCGTCAAAGTGATGGACACATCGAAAGTGACCTTTCCATCTCCATTTCACCATCAACGGAAATGAATGAAGTATTTTTACCTACATTGAACCTCTAAATGTCAAGAATGGTTGCTTCCAGATGTGGAATCCAGAGCTCGAGCAATCGGAAAGTACCCTTGAAGGCAATGGATCACGAAAATGTAACCAAGACCATGAAAGGAATAGAATGACGAGCCCGCTCCCCGCCCGTCAAAGAGATGGACGCATCGAAAGTGACTTCTCCATCTCCATTTCACCAACAAATGAAATTAATGAAGTATATTTACCTTCCTTGAACCTCTTAAGGTCAAGAATGGTTGCTTCCACGTGTGGAATCCAGAGCTCGAGCAATCGGAATGTACCCATGAAGGCAATGGATCACGAAAATGTAACCAAGACCATGAAAGGAATAGAATGACGAGCCCCCTCCCCGCCCGTCAAAGTGATGGACACATCGAAAGTGACCTCTCCATCTCCATATCACCAACAAAGGAAATGAATGAAGTATTTTTACCTTCCTTGAACCTCGAAATGTCAAGAATGGTTGCTTCCATATGTGGAATCCAGAGCACGAGCAATTCGGAAAGCACCTTTGAAGGCAATGGATCATGAAAATATAACCGAAGCCCATGAAAGGAATAGATTGACGATGCACCTAACCTCCTGTCAAAGAGATGGACACTTCCGCAGTGAGATCCATCTCCATTTCACTAACAAAGGAAATGAGTGAAGTATTTTTACCAACCTTAAATATCATACAGTCAAGAATGGTTGCTTCCACGTGTGGAATCCAGAGCCCGAGCAATCGGAAAGTACCCTTGAAGGCAATGGATCATGAAAATATAACCAAGACCATGAAAGGAATAGATTAACGAGCCCCCTCCCCGCCCGTCAAAGTGATGGACACATCGAAAGTGACCTCTCCATCTCCATTTCACCAACAAAGGAAATGAATGAAGTATATTTACCTTCCTTGAACCTCTTAAGGTCAAGAATGGTTGCTTCCACGTGTGGAATCCAGAGCCCGAGCAATCGGAAAGTACACTTGAAGGCAATGGATCATGAAAATATAACCAAGACCATGAAAGGAAAAGATTGACGAGCCCCCTCCCCGCCCGTCAAAGTGATGGACACATCGAAAGTGACCTCTCCATCTCCATTTCACCAATAAAGGAAATGAATGAAGTATTTTTCCCTCCCTTGAACCTTTTAATGTCAAGAATGGTTGCTTCCATTTGTGGAATCCAGAGCCCGAGAAATAGGAAAGCACCTTTTAAGGCAATGGATCATGAAAATATAATGAAGCCCATGAAAGGAATAGATTGACGAGCCCCCTCCCCACCCAACAAAGAGATGGACACTTCCGCAGTGAGTTCCATCTCCATTTCACCAACAAAGGAAATGAATGAAGTATATTTTCCTTCCTCGAACCTCTGAAGGTCAAGAATGGTTGCTTCCACGTGTGGAATCCAGAGCCCGACCAATCGGAAAGTCCCCTTGAAGGCAATGGATCATGAAAATATAACCAAGACCATGAAAGGATAAAATTAACGAGCCCCCTCCCGGCAGTCAAAGTGATGGACACATCGAAAGTGACCTTTCCATCTCCATTTCACCAAAAAAGGAAATGAATGAAGTATATTTACCTTCATTGAACTTCTTAATGTCAAGAATGGTTGCTTCCACGTGTGGAATCCAGAGTCCGAGCAATCGCAAAGTACCCTTGAAGGCAATGGATCATGAAAATATAACGAAGCCCATGAAAGGAATAGATGAACGAGCCCCCTCCTCACCCGTCAAAGTGATGGACACATCGAAAGTGACCTCTCCATCTCCATTTCACCAACAAAGGAAATGAATGAAGTATATTTACCTTCCTTGAACCTCTTAAGGTCAAGAATGGTTGCTTCCATGTGTGGAATCCAGAGCCCGACCAATCGGAAAGTTCCCTTGAAGGCAATGGATCATGAAATTATAACCAAGACCATAAAAGGAATAGATTGATGAGCCCCCTCCCCGCCCATCAAAGTGATGGACACATCGAAAATGACCTTTCCATCTCCATTTCACCAACAAAGGAAATGAATGAAGTATTTTTACCCACATTGAACATCACAAGGTCAAGAATGGTTGCTTCCACGTGTGGAATCCAGAGCTCGAGCAATCGGAAAGTACCCTTGAAGGCAATGGATCACGAAAATGTAACCAAGACAATGAAAGGAATAGAATGACGAGCCCCCTCCCCGCCCGTCAAAGTGATGGACACGTCCACAGTGAGTTCCATCTCCATTTCACCAATAAATGAAATGAATGAAGTATATTTTACCAACATTGAACATTACAAGGTCAAGAATGGTTGCTTCCACGTGTGGAATCCAGAGCCCGAGCAATCGGAAAGTACCCTTGAAGGCAATGGATCATGAAAATATAACCAAGACCATGAAAGGAATAGATTGACGAGCCCCCTCCCCGCCCGTCAAAGTGATGGACACATCGAAAGTGACCTGTCCATCTCCATTTCACCAACAAAGGAAATGAATGAAGTATATTTACCTTCCTTGAACCTCTAAAGGTCAAGAACGGTTGCTTCCACGTGTGGAATCCAGAGCCCGATCAATAGGAAAGTACCCTTGAAGGCAATGGATCATGAAATTATCACCAAGACCATGAAAGGAATAGATTGATGAGCCCCCTCCCCGCCCGTCAAAGTGATGGACACATTGAAAGTGACCTTTCCATCTCCATTTCACCATCAACGGAAATGAATGAAGTATTTTTACCTACATTGAACCTCTAAATGTCAAGAATGGTTGCTTCCAGATGTGGAATCCAGAGCTCGAGCAATCGGAAAGTACCCTTGAAGGCAATGGATCACGAAAATGTAACCAAGACCATGAAAGGAATAGAATGACGAGCCCCTCCCCGCCCGTCAAAGAGATGGACACATCGAAAGTGAGTTCTCCATCTCCATTTCACCAACAAATGAAATTAATGAAGTATATTTACCTTCCTTGAACCTCTTAAGGTCAAGAATGGTTGCTTCCACGTGTGGAATCCAGAGCTCGAGCAATCGGAATGTACCCATGAAGGCAATGGATCACGAAAATGTAACCAAGACCATGAAAGGAATAGAATGACGAGCCCCCTCCCCGCCCGTCAAAGTGATGGACACATCGAAAGTGACCTCTCCATCTCCATATCACCAACAAAGGAAATGAATGAAGTATTTTTACCTTCCTTGAACCTCGAAATGTCAAGAATGGTTGCTTCCATATGTGGAATCCAGAGCACGAGCAATCGGAAAGCACCTTTGAAGGCAATGGAGCATGAAAATATAACGAAGCCCATGAAAGGAATAGATTGACGAGCCGCCTGACCTCCTGTCAAAGTGATGGACACTTCCGCAGTGAGTTCCATCTCCATTTCACCAACAAAGGAAATGAGTGAAGTATTTTTACCAACCTTAAATATCATACAGTCAAGAATGGTTGCATCCACGTGTGGAATCCAGAGACGGAGCAATAAGAAAGTACCCTTGAAGGCAATGGATCATGAAAATATAACCAAGACCATGAAAGGAATAGATTGACGAGCCCCCTCCCCACCCGTCAAAGTGATGGACACATCGAAAGTGACCTCTCCATCTCCATTTCACCAACAAAGGAAATTAATGAAGTATATTTACCTTCCTTGAACCTCTTAAGGTCAAGAATGGTTGCTTCCACGTGTGGAATCCAGAGCCCGAGCAATCGGAAAGTACCCTTGAAGGCAATGGATCATGAAAATATAACAAAGACCATGAAAGGAATAGCTTTACGAGCCCCCTCCACGCACATCAAAGTGATGGACATGTTCGCAGTGAGTTCCATCTCCATTTCACAAAAAGGAAATGAGGAAAGTATTTTTTCTAACATTGAACATCACAAGGTCAAGAATGGTTGCTTCCACGTGTGGAATCCAGAGCCCGAGCAATCGGAAAGTCCCCTTGAAGGCAAGGGATCATGAAAATATAACCAAGCCCATGAAAGGAATAGATTGACGAGCCCCCTCCCCGTCCATCAAAGTGATGGACACGTCCGCAGTGAGTTCCATCTCAATTTCACCAACAAAGGAAATGAGGAAAGTATTTTTTACCAACATTGAACATTACAAGGTCAAGAATGGTTGCTTCCACATGTGGAATCCAGAGCCCGAGCAATCGGAAAGTCCCCTTGAAGGCAAGGGATCATGAAAATATAACCAAGACCATGAAAGGAATAGATTAACGAGCCCCCTCCCCGCCCGTCAAAGTGATGGACACATCGAAAGTGACCTTTCCATCTCCATTTCACCAACAAAGGAAATGAATGAAGTATATTTACCTTCCTTGAACCTCTTTATGTCAAGAATCGTTGCTTCCATATGTGGAATCCAGAGCCCGAGTAATCGGAAATTACACTTGAAGGCAATGGATCATGAAAATATAACCAAGACCATGAAAGGAAAAGATTGACGAGCCCCCTCCCTGCCCGTCAAAGTGATGGACACATCGAAAGTGACCTCTCCGTCTCCATTTCACCAATAAAGGAAATGAATGAAGAATTTTTACCTCCCTTGAACCTTTTAATGTCAAGAATGGTTGCTTCTATTTGTGGAATCCAGAGCCCGAGCAATCGGAAAGCACCTTTTAAGGCAATGGATCATGAAAATATAATGAAGCCCATGAAAGGAATAGATTGACGAGCCCCCTCCCCACCCGACAAAGAGATGGACACTTCCGCAGTGAGTTCCATCTCCATTTCACCAACAAAGGAAATGAATGAAGTATATTTTCCTTCCTCGAACCTCTGAAGGTCAAGAATGGTTGCTTCCACGTGTGGAATCCAGAGCCCGACCAATCGGAAAGTCCCCTTGAAGGCAATGGATCATGAAAATATAACCAAGACCATTAAAGGAATAGATTGACGAGCCCCCTCCCTGCCCGTCAAAGTGATGGACACATTGAAAGTGACCTTTCCATCTCCATTTCACCAACAAAGGAAATGAATGAAGTATATTTACGTTCATTGAACTTCTTAAGGTCAAGAATGGTTGCTTCCACGTGTGGAATCCAGAGTCCGAGCAATCGCAAAGTACCCTTGAAGGCAATGGATCATGAAAATAAAACGAAGCCCCTGAAAGGAATAGATTGACGAGCCCCCTCCCCGTCCGTCAAAGTGATGGACACATCGAAAGTGACCTCTCCATCTCCATTTCACCAACAAAGGAAATAAATGAAGTATATTTACCTTCCATGAACCTCTTAATGTCAAGAATGTTTGCTTCCACGTGTGCAATCCAGAACCCGAGCAATCGGAAAGTACCCTTGAAGGCAATGGATCATGAAAATATAACGAAGGCGATGAAAGGAATAGATTGACGAGCCCCCTCCCCGCCGGTCAAAGTGATGGACACATCGAAAGTGACCTCTCCATCTCCATTTCACCAACAAAGGAAATTAATGAAGTATATTTACCTTCCTTGAACCTCTTAAGGTCAAGAATGGTTGCTTCCACGTGTGGAATCCAGAGCCCGAGCAATCGGAAAGTACCCTTGAAGGCAATGGATCATGAAAATATAACCAAGACCATGAAAGGAATAGCTTTAAGAGCCCCCTCCACGCACATCAAAGTGATGGACACGTCCGCAGTGAGTTCCATCTCCATTTCACCAACAAAGGAAATGAGGAAAGTATTTTTTTACCAACATTGAACATTACAAGGTCAAGAATGGTTGCTTCCACGTGTGGAATCCACAGCCCGAGCAATTGGAAAGTACCCTTGAAGGCAATGGATCATGAAAATATAACCAAGACCATGAAAGGAATAGATTAACGAGCCCCCTCCCCACCCGTCAAAGTGATGGACACATCGAAAGTGACCTTTCCATCTCCATTTCACCAACAAAGGAAATGAATGAAGAATATTTACCTTCCTTGAACCTCTTTATGTCAAGAATCGTTGCTTCCATATGTGGAATCCAGAGCCCGAGCAATCGGAAAGTACACTTGAAGGCAATGGATCATGAAAATACAACCAAGACCATGAAAGGAAAAGATTGACGAGCCCCCTCCCCGCCAGTCAAAGTGATGGACACATCGAAAGTGACGTTTCCATCTCCATTTCACCAACAAAGGAAATGAATGAAGTAGATTTACCTTCCTTGAACCTTTTATTGTCAAGAATGGTTGCTTCCATTTGTGGAATCCAGAGCCCGAGCAATCGGAAAGCACCTTTTAAGGCAATGCATCATGAAAATATAACGAAGGCCATGAAAGGAATAGATTGACGAGCCCCCTCTCAACCCGACAAAGAGATGGACACTTCCGCAGTGAGTTCCATCTCCATTTCACCAACAAAGGAAATGAATGAAGTCTATTTTCCTTCCTCGAACCTCTGAAGGTCAAGAATGGTTGCTTCCACGTGTGGAATCCAGAGCCCGACCAATCGGAAAGTCCCCTTGAAGGCCATGGATCATAAAAATATAACCAAGACCATGAAAGGAATAGATTGACGAGCCCCCTCCCCGCTCGTCAAAGTGATGGACACATCGAAAGTGACCTTTCCATCTCCATTTCACCAACAAAGGAAATGAATGAAGTATATTTACCTTCCTTGAACCTCTTAATGTCAAGAATGGTTGCTTCCACATGTGGAATCCAGAGTCCGAGCAATCGTAAAGTACCCTTGAAGGCAATGGATCATGAAAATATAACCAAGACCATGAAAGGAATAGATTGACGAGCCCCCTCCCCGCACGTCAAAGTGATGGACACATCGAAAGTGACCTCTCCATCTCCATTTCACCAACAAAGGAAATGAATGAAGTATATTTACCTTCCTTGAACCTCTAAATGTCAAGAATGGTTGCTACCATATGTGGAATCCAGAGCTCGAGCAATCGGAAAGTACCCTTGAAGGCAATGGATCACGAAAATGTAACCAAGACCATGAAAGGAATAGAATGACGAGCCCCCTCCCCGCCCGTCAAAGTGATGGACACATCGAAAGTGACCTCTCCATCTCCATTTCACCAACAAAGGAAATGAATGAAGTATTTTTACCGACATTGAACCTCTAAATGTCAAGAAAGGTTGCTTCCATATGTGGAATCCAGAGCTCGAGCAATCGGAATGTACCCTTGAAGGAAATGGATCATGAAAATATAACGAAGCCCATGAAAGGAATAGATTGACGAGCCGCCTGACCTCCACGCACATCAAAGTGATGGACATGTTCGCAGTGAGTTCCATCTCCATTTCACAAAAAGGAAATGAGGAAAGTATTTTTTACTAACATTGAACATCACAAGGTCAAGAATGGTTGCTTCCACGTGTGGAATCCAGAGCCCGATCAATCGGAAAGTACCCTTGAAGGCAATGGATCATGAAATTATAACCAAGACCATGAAAGGAATAGATTGATGAGCCCCCTCCCCGCCCGTCAAAGTGATGGACACATTGAAAGTGACCTCTCTATCTCCATTTCACCAACAACGGAAATGAATGAAGTATTTTTACCCACATTGAACCTCTAAATGTCAAGAATGGTTGCTTCCATATGTGGAATCCAGAGCTCGAGCAATCGGAAAGTACCCTTGAAGGCAATGGATCACGAAAATGTAACCAAGACAATGAAAGGAATAGAATGACGAGCCCCCTCCCCGCACGTCAAAGTGATGGACACATCGAAAGTGACCTTTCCATCTCCATTTCACCAACAAAGGAAATGAATGAAGTATATTTACCTTCCTTGAACCTATTAATGTCAAGAATCGTTGCTTCTATATGTGGAATCTAGAGCCCGAGCAATCCGAAAGTACATTTGAAGGCAATGGATCAGGAAAATATAACGAAGCCCATGAAAGTAATAGATTGACGAGCCCCCTCCCCGCCCGTCAAAGTGATGGACACGTCCGCAGTGAGTTCCATCTCCATTTCACCAATAAATGAAATGAGGAAAGTCTTTTTTTACCAACATTGAACATTACAAGGTCAAGAATGGTTGCTTCCACGTGTGGAATCCAGAGCCCGAGCTATCGGAAAGAACCCTTGAAGGCAATGGATCATGAAATTATAACCAAGACCATGAAAGGAATAGATTGACGAGCCCCCTCCCCGTCCGTCAAAGTGATGGACACATCGAAAGTGACCTCTCCATCTCCATTTCACCAACAAAGGAAATAAATGAAGTATATTTACCTTCCTTGAACCTCTTAATGTCAAGAATGTTTGCTTCCACGTGTGGAATCCAGAGCCCGAGCAATCGGAAAGAACCCTTTAAGGAAATGGATCATGAAAATATAACGAAGCCCATGAAAGGAATAGATTGACGAGCCCCTCCCCGCCGGTCAAAGTGATGGACAGGTCCGCAGTGAGTTCCATCTCCATTTCACCAACAAAGGAAATGAATGAAGTATATTTTCCTTCCTCGAACCTCTGAAGGTCAAGAATGGTTGTTTCAACGTGTGGAATCCAGAGCCCGACCAATCGGAAAGTCCCCTTGAAGGCAATGGATCATGAAAATAAAACCAAGACCATGAAAGGAATAGATTGACGAGCCCCCTCCCCGCCCGTCAAAGTGATGGACACATCGAAAGTGACCTGTCCATCTCCATTTCACCAACAAAGGAAAGGAATGAAGTATATTTACCTTACTCGAACCTCTGAAGGTCAAGAATGGTTGCTTCCATGTGTGGAATCCAGAGCCCGACCAATCGGAAAGTACCCTTGAAGGCAATGGATCATGAAAATATAACCAAGACCATGAAAGGAATAGATTGACGAGCCTCCTCCCTGCCCCTCAAAGTGATGGACATATCGAAAGTGACCTTTCAATCTCCATTTCACCAACAAAGGAAATGAATGAAGTATATTTACCTTCCTTGAACTTCTTAAGGTCAAGAACGGTTGCTTCCACGTGTGGAATCCAGAGCCCGATCAATCGGAAAGTTCCCTTGAAGGCAATGGATCATGAAATTATAACCAATGCCATGAAAGGAATAGATTGATGAGCCCCCTCCCCGCCCGGCAAAGTGATGGACACATTGAAAGTGACCTTTCCATCTCCATTTCACCATCAACGGAAATGAATGAAGTATTTTTACCTACATTGAACCTCTAAATGTCAAGAATGGTTGCTTCCAGATGTGGAATCCAGAGCTCGAGCAATCGGAAAGTACCCTTGAAGGCAATGGATCACGAAAATGTAACCAAGACCATGAAAGGAATAGAATGACGAGCCCCCTCCCCGCCCGTCAAAGAGATGGACACATCGAAAGTGACTTCTCCATCTCCATTTCACCAACAAATGAAATTAATGAAGTATATTTACCTTCCTTGAACCTCTTAAGGTCAAGAATGGTTGCTTCCACGTGTGGAATCCAGAGCTCGAGCAATCGGAATGTACCCATGAAGGCAATGGATCACGAAAATGTAACCAAGACCATGAAAGGAATAGAATGACGAGCCTCCTCCCTGCCCGTCAAAGTGATGGACACATCGAAAGTGACCTCTCCATCTCCATATCACCAACAAAGGAAATGAATGAAGTATTTTTACCTTCCTTGAACCTCGAAATGTCAAGAATGGTTGCTTCCATATGTGGAATCCAGAGCACGAGCAATTGGAAAGCACCTTTGAAGGCAATGGATCATGAAAATATAACGAAGCCCATGAAAGGAATAGATTGACGAGCCGCCTGACCTCCTGTCAAAGTGATGGACACTTCCGCAGTGAGTTCCATCTCCATTTCACCAACAAAGGAAATGAGTGAAGTATTTTTACCAACCTTAAATATCATACAGTCAAGAATGGTTGCATCCACGTGTGGAATCCAGAGACGGAGCAATAAGAAAGTACCCTTGAAGGCAATGGATCATGAAAATATAACCAAGACCATGAAAGGAATAGATTGACGAGCCCCCTCCCCACCCGTCAAAGTGATGGACACATCGAAAGTGACCTCTCCATCTCCATTTCACCAACAAAGGAAATTAATGAAGTATATTTACCTTCCTTGAACCTCTTAAGGTCAAGAATGGTTGCTTCCACGTGTGGAATCCAGAGCCCGAGCAATCGGAAAGTACCCTTGAAGGCAATGGATCATGAAAATATAACAAAGACCATGAAAGGAATAGCTTTACGAGCCCCCTCCACGCACATCAAAGTGATGGACATGTTCGCAGTGAGTTCCATCTCCATTTCACAAAAAGGAAATGAGGAAAGTATTTTTTACTAACATTGAACATCACAAGGTCAAGAATGGTTGCTTCCACGTGTGGAATCCAGAGCCCGAGCAATCGGAAAGTCCCCTTGAAGGCAAGGGATCATGAAAATATAACCAAGACCATGAAAGGAATAGATTGACGAGCCTCCTCCCCGCACATCAAAGTGATGGACACGTCCGCAGTGAGTTCCATCTCAATTTCACCAACAAAGGAAATGAGGAAAGTATTTTTTACCAACATTGAACATTACAAGGTCAAGAATGGTTGCTTCCACGTGTGGAATCCACAGCCCGAGCAATTGGAATGTACCCTTGAAGGCAATGGATCATGAAAATATAACCAAGACCATGAAAGGAATAGATTAACGAGCCCCCTCCCCGCCCGTCAAAGTGATGGACACATCGAAAGTGACCTTTCCATCTCCATTTCACCAACAAAGGAAATGAATGAAGTATATTTACCTTCCTTGAACGTCTTTATGTCAAGAATCGTTGCTTCCATATGTGGAATCCAGAGCCCGAGCAATCGGAAAGTACACTTGAAGGCAATGGATCATGAAAATATAACCAAGACCATGAAAGGAAAAGATTGACGAGCCCCCTCCCCGCCCGTCAAAGTGATGGACACATCGAAAGTGACCTCTCCATCTCCATTTCACCAATAAAGGAAATGAATGAAGTATTTTTCCCTCCCTTGAACCTTTTAATGTCAAGAATGGTTGCTTCCATTTGTGGAATCCAGAGCCCGAGCAATCGGAAAGCACCTTTTAAGGCAATGGATCATGAAAATATAATGAAGCCCATGAAAGGAATAGATTGACGAGCCCCCTCCCCACCCGACAAAGAGATGGACACTTCCGCAGTGAGTTCCATCTCCATTTCACCAACAAAGGAAATGAATGAAGTATATTTTCCTTCCTCGAACCTCTGAAGGTCAAGAATGGTTGCTTCCACGTGTGGAATCCAGAGCCCGACCAATCGGAAAGTCCCCTTGAAGGCAATGGATCATGAAAATATAACCAAGACCATTAAAGGAATAGATTGACGAGCCCCCTCCCTGCCCGTCAAAGTGATGGACACATTGAAAGTGACCTTTCCATCTCCATTTCACCAACAAAGGAAATGAATGAAGTATATTTACGTTCATTGAACTTCTTAAGGTCAAGAATGGTTGCTTCCACGTGTGGAATCCAGAGTCCGAGCAATCGCAAAGTACCCTTGAAGGCAATGGATCATGAAAATAAAACGAAGCCCCTGAAAGGAATAGATTGACGAGCCCCCTCCCCGTCCGTCAAAGTGATGGACACATCGAAAGTGACCTCTCCATCTCCATTTCACCAACAAAGGAAATAAATGAAGTATATTTACCTTCCATGAACCTCTTAATGTCAAGAATGTTTGCTTCCACGTGTGCAATCCAGAACCCGAGCAATCGGAAAGTACCCTTGAAGGCAATGGATCATGAAAATATAACGAAGGCGATGAAAGGAATAGATTGACGAGCCCCCTCCCCGCCGGTCAAAGTGATGGACACATCGAAAGTGACCTCTCCATCTCCATTTCACCAACAAAGGAAATTAATGAAGTATATTTACCTTCCTTGAACCTCTTAAGGTCAAGAATGGTTGCTTCCACGTGTGGAATCCAGAGCCCGAGCAATCGGAAAGTACCCTTGAAGGCAATGGATCATGAAAATATAACCAAGACCATGAAAGGAATAGCTTTAAGAGCCCCCTCCACGCACATCAAAGTGATGGACACGTCCGCAGTGAGTTCCATCTCCATTTCACCAACAAAGGAAATGAGGAAAGTATTTTTTTACCAACATTGAACATTACAAGGTCAAGAATGGTTGCTTCCACGTGTGGAATCCACAGCCCGAGCAATTGGAAAGTACCCTTGAAGGCAATGGATCATGAAAATATAACCAAGACCATGAAAGGAATAGATTAACGAGCCCCCTCCCCGCCCGTCAAAGTGATGGACACGTCCGCAGTGAGTTCCATCTCCAGTTCACCAAAAGGAAATGAGGAAAGTATTTTTTACTAACATTGAACATCACAAGGTCAAGAATGCTTGCTTCCACGTGTGGAATCCAGAGCCCCAGCAATCGGAAAGTACCCTTGAAGGCAATGGATCATGAAAATATAACGAAGCCCATGAAAGGAATAGATTGACGAGCCCCCTCCCCGCCCGTCAAAGTGATGGACACATCGAAAGTGACCTCTCCATCTCCATTTCACCAACAAAGGAAATGAATGAAGTATATTTACCTTCCTTGAACCTCTTAATGTCAAGAATGGTTGCTTCCACATGTGGAATCCAGAGTCCGAGCAATCGCAAAGTACCCTTGAAGGCAATGGATCATGAAAATATAACGAAGCCCATGAAAGGAATAGATTGACGAGCCCCCTCCCCGCCCGTCAAAGTGATGGACACATCGAAAGTGACCTCTCCATCTCCATTTCACCAACAAAGGAAATGAATGAAGTATATTTACCTTCCTTGAACCTCTCTTAAGGTCAAGAACGGTTGCTTCCACGTGTGGAATCCAGAGCCCGATCAATCGGAAAGTACCCTTGAAGGCAATGGATCATGAAATTATAACCAAGACCATGAAAGGAATAGATTGATGAGCCCCCTCCCCGCCCGTCAAAGTGATGGACACATCGAAAATGACCTTTCCATCTCCATTTCACCAACAAAGGAAATGAATGAAGTATTTTTACCCACATTGAACCTCTAAATGTCAAGAATGGTTGCTTCCATATGTGGAATCCAGAGCTCGAGCAATCGGAAAGTACCCTTGAAGGCAATGGATCATGAAAATATAACCAAGCCCATGAAAGGAATAGATTGACGAGCCCCCTCCCCGCCCGTCAAAGTGATGGACACATCGAAAGTGACCTCTCCATCTCCATTTCACCAACAAAGGAAATGAATGAAGTATATTTACCTTCCTTGAACCTCTCTTAAGGTCAAGAATGGTTGCTTCCACGTGTGGAATCCAGAGCCCGATCAATCGGAAAGTACCCTTGAAGGCAATGGATCATGAAATTATAACCAAGACCATGAAAGGAATAGATTGATGAGCCCCCTCCCCGCCCGTCAAAGTGATGGACACATTGAAAGTGACCTCTCTATCTCCATTTCACCAACAACGGAAATGAATGAAGTATATTTTCCTTCCTCGAACCTCTGAAGTTCAAGAATGGTTGCTTCCATGTGTGGAATCCAGAGCACGACTAATCGGAAAGTACCCTTGAAGGCAATGGATCATGAAAATATAACCAAGACCATGAAAGGAATAGATTGACGAGCCTCCTCCCTGCCTCTCAAAGTGAAGGACACGTCCGCAGAGAGTTCCATCTCCACTTCACCAACAAAGGAAATGAGGGAAGTATATTTACCTTCCTTGAACATCACAAGGTCAAGAATGGTTGCTTCCACGTGTGGAATCCAGAGCCCCAGCAATCGGAAAGTACCCTTGAAGGCAATGGATCATGAAAATATAACGAAGCCCATGAAAGGAATAGATTGACGAGCCCCCTCCCCGCCCGTCAAAGTGATGGACACATCGAAAGTGACCTCTCCATCTCCATTTCACCAACAAAGGAACTGTATGAAGTATTTTTACCTTCCTTGAACCTCTTAATGTCAAGAATGGTTGCATCCACGTGTGGAATCCAGAGCCCGACCAATCGGAAAGTCCCCTTGAAGGCAATGGATCATGAAAATATAACCAAGACCATGAAAGGAATAGATTGACGAGCCCCCTCCCCGCCCGTCAAAGTGATGGACACATCGAAAGTGACCTCTCCATCTCCATTTCACCAACAAAGGAAATGAATGAAGTATATTTACCTTCCTTGAACCTCTTAAGGTCAAGAATGGTTGCTTCCACGTGTGGAATCCAGAGCCCGAGCAATCGGAAAGTACCCTTGAAGGCAATGGATCATGAAAATATTACCAAGACCATGAAAGGAATAGATTGACGAGCCCCCTCCCCGCCGGTCAAAGTGATGGACAGGTCCGCAGTGAGTTCCATCTCCATTTCACCAACAAAGGAAATAAGGAAAGTATTTTTTACCAACATTGAACATTACAAGGTCAAGAATGGTTGCTTCCACGTGTGGAATCCAGAGCCCGACCAATCGGAACGTCCCCTTGAAGGCAATGGATCATGAAAATATAACCAAGACCATGAAAGGAATAGATTGACGAGCCCCCTCCCCGCCCGTCAAAGTGATGGACACATCGAAAGTGACCTTTCCATCTCCATTTCACCAACAAAGGAAATGAATGAAGTATTTTTACCTCCCTTGAACCTTTTAATGTCAAGAATGGTTGCTTCCATATGTGGAATCCAGAGCCCGAGCAATCGGAAAGTACACTTGAAGGCAATGGATCATGAAAATATAACCAAGACCATGAAAGGAAAAGATTGACGAGCCCCCTCCCCGCCCGTCAAAGTGATGGACACATCGAAAGTGACCTCTCCATCTCCATTTCACCAATAAAGGAAATGAATGAAGTATTTTTCCCTCCCTTGAACCTTTTAATGTCAAGAATGGTTGCTTCCATTTGTGGAATCCAGAGCCCGAGCAATCGGAAAGCACCTTTTAAGGCAATGGATCATGAAAATATAATGAAGCCCATGAAAGGAATAGATTGACGAGCCCCCTCCCCGCCGGTCAAAGTGATGGACAGGTCCGCAGTGACCTTTCCATCTCCATTTCACCAACAAAGGAAAGGAATGAAGTATATTTTCCTTCCTCGAACCTCCGAAGGTCAAGAATGGTTGCTTCCACGTGTGGAATCCAGAGCCCAACCAAACAAAAAGTCCCCTTGAAGGCAATGAATCATGAAAATACAACCAACACCATGACTGGAATAGATTGACGAGCCCACTCCCCGCCCGTCAAAGTGATGGACACATCGAAAGTGACCTTTCCATCTCCATTTCACCAACAAAGGAAAGGAATGAAGTATATTTACCTGACTCGAACCTCTGAAGGTCAAGAATGGTTGATTCCACGTGTGGAATCCAGAGTCCCGACCAATCGGAAAGTACCATTGAAGGCAATGGATCATGAAAATATAACCAAGACAATGAAAGGAATAGATTGACGAGCCCCCTCCCTGCCCGTCAAAGTGATGGACACATTGAAAGTGACCTTTCCATCTCCATTTCACCATCAACGGAAATGAATGAAGTATATTTACCTTCCTTGAACCTCTTAAGGTCAAGAATGGTTGCTTCCACGTGTGGAATCCAGAGCTCGAGCAATCGGAATGTACCCATGAAGGCAATGGATCACGAAAATGTAACCAAGACCATGAAAGGAATAGAATGACGAGCCCCCTCCTCGCCCGTCAAAGTGATGGACACATCGAAAGTGACCTCTCCATCTCCATATCACCAACAAAGGAAATGAATGAAGTATTTTTACCTTCCTTGAACCTCGAAATGTCAAGAATGGTTGCTTCCATATGTGGAATCCAGAGCACGAGCAATCGGAAAGCACCTTTGAAGGCAATGGATCATGAAAATATAACGAAGCCCATGAAAGGAATAGATTGACGAGCCGCCTGACCTCCTGTCAAAGTGATGGACACTTCCGCAGTGAGTTCCATCTCCATTTCACCAACAAAGGAAATGAGTGAAGTATTTTTACCAACCTTAAATATCATACAGTCAAGAATGGTTGCATCCACGTGTGGAATCCAGAGACGGAGCAATAAGAAAGTACCCTTGAAGGCAATGGATCATGAAAATATAACCAAGACCATGAAAGGAATAGATTGACGAGCCCCCGCCCCACCCGTCAAAGTGATGGACACATCGAAAGTGACCTCTCCATCTCCATTTCACCAACAAAAGAAATTAATGAAGTATATTTACCTTCCTTGAACCTCTTAAGGTCAAGAATGGTTGCTTCCACGTGTGGAATCCAGAGCCCGAGCAATCGGAAAGTACCCTTGAAGGCAATGGATCACGAAAATGTAACCAAGACAATGAAAGGAATAGAATGATGAGCCCCCTCCCAGCACGTCAAAGTGATGGACACATCGAAAATGACCTTTCCATCTCCATTTCACCAACAAAGGAAATGAATGAAGTATATTTACCTTCCTTGAACCTCTCTTAAGGTCAAGAACGGTTGCTTCCACGTGTGGAATCCAGAGCCCGACCAATCGGAAAGTCCCCTTGAAGGCAATGGATCATGAAAATATAACCAAGACCATTAAAGGAATAGATTGACGAGCCCCCTCCCTGTCCGTCAAAGTGATGGACACGTCCGCAGTGAGTTCCATCTCAATTTCACCAACAATGGAAATGAATGAAGTATATTTACCTTCCTTGAACCTCTTAATGTCAAGAATGGTTGCTTCCACATGTGGAATCCAGAGCCCGAGCAATCGGAAAGTACCCTTGAAGGCAATGGATCATGAAAATATAACCAAGACCATGAAAGGAATAGATTGACGAGCCCCCTCCCCGCCCATCAAAGTGATGGACACATCGAAAGTGACCTCTCCATCTCCATTTCACCAACAAAGGAAATAAATGAAGTATATTTACCTTCCTTGAACCTCTTAATGTCAAGAATGTTTGCTTCCACGTGTGGAATCCAGAGCCCGAGCAATCGGAAAGAACCCTTTAAGGAAATGGATCATGAAAATATAACGAAGCCCATGAAAGGAATAGATTGACGAGCCCCCTCCCCGCCGGTCAAAGTGATGGACAGGTCCGCAGTGAGTTCCATCTCCATTTCACCAACAAAGGAAATGAATGAAGTATATTTTCCTTCCTCGAACCTCTGAAGGTCAAGAATGGTTGTTTCAACGTGTGGAATCCAGAGCCCGACCAATCGGAAAGTCCCCTTGAAGGCAATGGATCATGAAAATAAAACCAAGACCATGAAAGGAATAGATTGACGAGCCCCCTCCCCGCCCGTCAAAGTGATGGACACATCGAAAGTGACCTGTCCATCTCCATTTCACCAACAAAGGAAAGGAATGAAGTATATTTACCTTACTCGAACCTCTGAAGGTCAAGAATGGTTGCTTCCATGTGTGGAATCCAGAGCCCGACTAATCGGAAAGTACCCTTGAAGGCAATGGATCATGAAAATATTACCAAGACCATGAAAGGAATAGATTGACGAGCCCCCTCCCCGCCGGTCAAAGTGATGGACACATCGAAAGTGACCTGTCCATCTCCATTTCACCAACAAAGGAAATGAATGAAGTATATTTACCTTCCTTGAACTTCTTAAGGTCAAGAACGGTTGCTTCCACGTGTGGAATCCAGAGCCCGATCAATCGGAAAGTTCCCTTGAAGGCAATGGATCATGAAATTATAACCAAGACCATAAAAGGAATAGATTGATGAGCCCCCTCCCCGCCCGGCAAAGTGATGGACACATTGAAAGTGACCTTTCCATCTCCATTTCACCATCAACGGAAATGAATGAAGTATTTTTACCTACATTGAACCTCTAAATGTCAAGAATGGTTGCTTCCAGATGTGGAATCCAGAGCTCGAGCAATCGGAAAGTACCCTTGAAGGCAATGGATCACGAAAATGTAACCAAGACCATGAAAGGAATAGAATGACGAGCCCCTTCCCCGCCCGTCAAAGAGATGGACACATCGAAAGTGACTTCTCCATCTCCATTTCACCAACAAATGAAATTAATGAAGTATATTTACCTTCCTTGAACCTCTTAAGGTCAAGAATGGTTGCTTCCACGTGTGGAATCCAGAGCTCGAGCAATCGGAATGTACCCATGAAGGCAATGGATCACGAAAATGTAACCAAGACCATGAAAGGAATAGAATGACGAGCCCCCTCCCCGCCCGTCAAAGTGATGGACACATCGAAAGTGACCTCTCCATCTCCATATCACCAACAAAGGAAATGAATGAAGTATTTTTACCTTCCTTGAACCTCGAAATGTCAAGAATGGTTGCTTCCATATGTGGAATCCAGAGCACGAGCAATCGGAAAGCACCTTTGAAGGCAATGGAGCATGAAAATATAACGAAGCCCATGAAAGGAATAGATTGACGAGCCGCCTGACCTCCTGTCAAAGTGATGGACACTTCCGCAGTGAGTTCCATCTCCATTTCACCAACAAAGGAAATGAGTGAAGTATTTTTACCAACCTTAAATATCATACAGTCAAGAATGGTTGCATCCACGTGTGGAATCCAGAGACGGAGCAATAAGAAAGTACCCTTGAAGGCAATGGATCATGAAAATATAACCAAGACCATGAAAGGAATAGATTGACGAGCCCCCTCCCCACCCGTCAAAGTGATGGACACATCGAAAGTGACCTCTCCATCTCCATTTCACCAACAAAGGAAATTAATGAAGTATATTTACCTTCCTTGAACCTCTTAAGGTCAAGAATGGTTGCTTCCACGTGTGGAATCCAGAGCCCGAGCAATCGGAAAGTACCCTTGAAGGCAATGGATCATGAAAATATAACAAAGACCATGAAAGGAATAGCTTTACGAGCCCCCTCCACGCACATCAAAGTGATGGACATGTTCGCAGTGAGTTCCATCTCCATTTCACAAAAAGGAAATGAGGAAAGTATTTTTTACTAACATTGAACATCACAAGGTCAAGAATGGTTGCTTCCACGTGTGGAATCCAGAGCCCGAGCAATCGGAAAGTCCCCTTGAAGGCAAGGGATCATGAAAATATAACCAAGACCATGAAAGGAATAGATTGACGAGCCCCCTCCCCACCCGGCAAAGAGATGGACACTTCCGCAGTGAGTTCCATCTCCATTTCACCAACAAAGGAAATGAGGAAAGTATTTTTTACTAACATTGAACATCACAAGGTCAAGAATGGTTGCTTCCACGTGTGGAATCCAGAGCCCGATCAATCGGAAAGTACCCTTGAAGGCAATGGATCATGAAATTATAACCAAGACCATGAAAGGAACAGAATGACGAGCCCCCTCCCCGCACGTCAAAGTGATGGACACATCGAAAGTGACCTTTCCATCTCCATTTCACCAACAAAGGAAATGAATGAAGTATATTTACCTTCCTCGAACCTCTTTATGTCAAGAATCGTTGCTTCCATATGTGGAATCCAGAGTCCGAGCAATCGCAAAGTACCCTTGAAGGCAATGGATCATGAAAATATAACCAAGACCATGAAAGGAATAGATTGACGAGCCCCCTCCTCACCCGTCAAAGTGATGGACACATCGAAAGTGACCTCTCCATCTCCATTTCACCAACAAAGGAAATTAATGAAGTATATTTACCTTCCTTGAACCTCTTAAGGTCAAGAACGGTTGCTTCCACGTGTGGAATCCAAAGCCCGATCAATCGGAATGTACCCTTGAAGGCAATGGGTCATGAAAATATAACCAAGACCTTGAAAGGAACAGCTTGAAGAGTCCCCTCCCCGCCCGTCAAAGTGATGGACACGTCCGCAGTGAGTTCCATCTCCATTTCACCAACAAAGGAAATGAATGAAGTATATTTTCCTTCCTCGAACCTCCGAAGGTCAAGAATGGTTGCTTCCACGTGTGGAATCCAGAGCCCGACCAATCGGAAAGTCCCCTTGAAGGCAATGGATCATGAAAATATAACCAAGACCATGAAAGGAATAGATTGACGAGCCCCCTCCCTGCCCGTCAAAGTGATGGACACATTGAAAGTGACCTTTCCATCTCCATTTCACCAACAAAGGAAATGAATGAAGTATATTTACGTTCATTGAACTTCTTAAGGTCAAGAATGGTTGCTTCCACGTGTGCAATCCAGAACCCGAGCAATTGGAAAGTACACTTGAAGGCAATGGATCCTGAAAATATAACCAAGACCATGAAAGGAATAGATTGACGAGCCCCCTCCCCGTCCGTCAAAGTGATGGACACATCGAAAGTGACCTCTCCATCTCCATTTCACCAACAAAGGAAATTAATGAAGTATATTTACCTTCCTTGAACCTCTTAAGGTCAAGAATGGTTGCTTCCACGTGTGGAATCCAGAGCCCGAGCAATCGGAAAGTACCCTTGAAGGCAATGGATCATGAAAATATAACCAAGACCATGAAAGGAATAGCTTTAAGAGCCCCCTCCACGCACATCAAAGTGATGGACACGTCCGCAGTGAGTTCCATCTCCATTTCACCAACAAAGGAAATGAGGAAAGTATTTTTTTACCAACATTGAACATTACAAGGTCAAGAATGGTTGCTTCCACGTGTGGAATCCACAGCCCGAGCAATTGGAAAGTACCCTTGAAGGCAATGGATCATGAAAATATAACCAAGACCATGAAAGGAATAGATTAACGAGCCCCCTCCCCGCCCGTCAAAGTGATGGACACATCGAAAGTGACCTTTCCATCTCCATTTCACCAACAAAGGAAATTAATGAAGTATATTTACCTTCCTTGAACATCTTAAGGTCAAGAATGGTTGCTTCCACGTGTGGAATCCAGAGCCCGAGCAATCGGAAAGTACCCTTGAAGGCAATGGATCATGAAAATATAACAAAGACCATGAAAGGAATAGA